>NC_137466.1:180917635-181577635 GCF_964235325.1 Thermobia domestica
CTCCCGTTTTCACCTTCTAGATCCGCCTTTAAGGAGGTCAGAAATATTCACTGAAAATTTAATTAAAATACCGTGGTTATTCGAGGAGGGAATCTCGTAGAGCCCTAGCAGTATTACAACCCACCCCCACCACAGAAGTCCGTCCTGGATCCGCCCCTGAATGTTGGAAACCTTTCCCAGGCAGTATGCAAGTTGCCAAAGGTTAAGGAAAACCCCTGTGGTACTGGATGATTTCAACTTTTCAACTTTTAAGCCCAGCGTCATGTGCAATTTGGGGAGGAGAGCAAAATATTTCATCTGTTTTTTTCTTCAAAAACTATTCATTTATCTAGACACCCTGACATTACAACTTTTTTCTTTCTAAATTTAGTCTAATTCCAGGTGCAATTTTACATAATTTTAAAATAACTTAGCCTCAAATTGTATTTGGATTCCCCACGAAAATCTTAGGATCCCTCCCGAAATAAGTTCCTGCGTACGTCTCTGGCCATCCTTATTGCTCGAACTTCATCGCTAACAAAGAAACATCAACCACTTCACGGTTTAGTTTGTATTGAAGAGTTTGTTAGAAGAGAAAACATGTTGTGTAACGTTCTTTTGTAGTTACAATTTGCCATCCCGGACGTGGTCGTGGTGAGATATTGGGTGTGTGGATGTTATTATTATTATTATTATTATTATTATTATTATTATTATTATTATTATTATTATTATTATTATTATTATTATTATTACTATTATTATTTATTGTTCTATGATTGGATTGAGCAGCAACATGTCGCGTAAATGTGTTTACAATGCAGAGCAAATTGTTATTTTTAACGAAGTAAAACGAAAAGTGGAATTTAACGCCTATCATAAAGAAAGCCTATCACTTCTACTTTGGCTGTAACGGGAGATATGGACAAGAAAAGAACACCACATTTATGTTGTAATACTTGTTCTACAAATTTGCGAGACTGGCAACTTGGAAAAAGGCCATGCGTGCCGTTTGCAGTTCCAATGATATGGAGAGAGCCGACAGATCATACTTCAAACTGATATTTTGGCATGGTTCCTTCAATTAAAGGTCTATCCAAAAAAAGAGAAAAGTGGGCTGATACTTATTCAAATATTCCTTGAGATGTTCGTCACTGTGCCACACTCTGAAGCACTAAAGGTTCCACAACTCTCGTACCTTACTCCAGTGTTACATCCGATGAAGAGCAAAAGGCGAACAAAATCGACCCAGGTTGTCAAACTCTGCTTGCAGATTCATCGTCTTCCACCGATCCTAACTTCACAAAACCACCATATCATTATCTATTCGCCATCTGATATTCAACCTGAATTCAATTACCTGGGTTCGTCAAAAAGTGGCGCAGAACACTGGAATCCAGACTCAAGCAGTGGGGAGCTTATTCTGAATATCTAAAAGTGTCCTTGTTTTGAACACGTCAGAATCCCAATGAATGGCGGCTATTCATAGACGCATCAAAACTATTCTTCAAATACGTATAATCTGCGTAAACTTACACAAATTGCTGAAACTAAAACCAGGTAGGAAATCCTTATTGGACACCAAATTCGCTAAGTCCTTAGTGATTCTGAATTTGATGTAGTGTTAGAAGATAAGGAGAGGATTGCATGGGATTCTTTCCGAAAGGTTGTGATGAATGTTTTGGGAAACGAGCGGTCTCAGAACTATAAGGAAGTAGTGGAGCACCTAATACCTTCTACCAAGCAATGGGGTGTAATGTGTCACTAAAAATGCATATGTTGCACTCCCACATAGATTTCTTCCCAGAAAATTGCGTAGCAGTCATTGATGAACATGGGGAACATTTCTACCAAGTTATATCTATGATGGAGAAACAATATCACTGCCACTGGAGCAACTCTGCTCTTGCCAAGTGTTGTTGGACGGAAAATTCCCATTTTTACGCCAATTTTCCCTTTTCTCGTACAACACACACACATTGTCATGGTGTCATTTGAAAGCCTGTTTTATTCTGAAGAGAATGATGTATAAGTCATGATACTGTCTACTGTTTGGATTCTTTTTATTTTATAGTTATCTCACTATTTCCTATATGAAATATGATATTGTCCAGCAGAACTGAGAAATATTTTTCCGTCACAACTATTGTAGATATTACAATGAAACTTGGCACATGTATTATTTATAAACTACAGTAGTTTTAAAGGTATATTATATTTGGGTACCTTTAGCAAGGGCAAAACCAGAGGGTGCTACATTTGAAAAAGGGATTTATGATGGGAAATTCCCAATTTTACCTTAAATTTCCCTCGTCTTATACATAATGTACACATGCGCAGAGTACTATTTGCAAGCTTGTTTTATTCTGAAGCGAATGACATATGAACCACGATACTCGGATGAACAAAATTGAAGCAATAGCTACTTAAATGAAAGGCCAAAGAGAAAATTCAAGAATCTAAGTGTCAACACTACGTAACACACATTTCTGTCGATTGCACTTAAACTCGAACCAATTCAGCATTTTTATTTTTATTTTCTTATTCAGCATCCTCATTTGCATAAGAAAATGTACTTTTCTCTTCCGATGCATGAAAAAAGTTAAAATTTGTTGTCCAGTGTAGTTGTACTTCGCAAGTCCAAACACTACAGAACATACGCATGCAACCTACGTTTTTACGTAATCCACATATGTTTTTTTCTCTGTGTGTGGTACTACAAGTAATTCACCGACAATAGTTCATACTTCGTTCCCCTTGTCATGATTAAAGTTTTCCAAGGGGAAATAAAATCTTTGAGTTTTACGTCCAACAGTTATCCTGGTTAGACTAAAGAAGACTGTGATGTTGAGAAATGAATGAAATAGTGAAATGAAGAAAGTGGGAGGGAACGGGAGAACCTCGAGAAAACCCACGCACATAACAAAGTTCACTTGGCGCGTGAGCCGGAAGTTTAAGCCCCACCCTGCCTCCCTTTTGGTGCCTATGATAAATATACATTATTTTATTAATATTAAAAACCACCTGTAAACACCCGTCGAAAGAGAGGGAGGAAAACCCTTACTAGATTCCTTGGTATTTATCCTGTTGTTATATAATCCCGCCCATCTATGAGGGAATGAGGGTTGCATACACGCAAGGCGTTATTAGAAACGGTGAGAAACGTTTATACGTTTTCTCAAACATTTTCACCCCCCACCAAATCCGAACCCCTGAGTCCAAAATAAAAAAAGACTTCGTACGGGATTAGATCTCGTGAAGATCTAACTTGTACATTATTTGGCGGTTTAATTCACTCATTTTAAGACACACATTATTTTATTAAAGGACTATATTTTTTAAACAGTGCTTCTCACCATTTTTTTTTAAAAAATAACTGTCAACAAATAATAACAAAATTTGGGAAGTAGGCCACTTAATATCTATAATTACGGGATAATTTTGGAACTGAGGGGGGGCCAAAGTCAGGTAAAATCACTATGTTTACAGGAGAAGTGAGTTGAAGTTACGTAAGTGTTGTTAATAAGTACTAACCTAATCTAAACTAAACTAAACTGAACTAGCTTAATCTAACCTTACCTAGCCTAAACCATCAAAAGCACAGCAAATATAGGAAGAAAGTGCGAATTTTAAGCAAAGAATTCTGGTCCTCAAAATCCAAATATCCTAACCTAAACTACCCCAAACTAATCTAAACTTACCTAACCCACATAAACCATCAAAAAATACAGAAAATAAAGCAAGAAAGCACAAAATTTAAGCAAAATATTCTGGCCCCCTGTTCCGAAAATATGCCATAATTACAACTATATTAAACGTTATAAATTTATTAGCACACCAGGTTGAGTTAATCAATACAATTAAATGAAGTCAAAAAGCTTTCCCTGCTAGTGTAGTGGCGCATGCTTTTGAAGCACAAGAAACTGGGTTTAATTTTCATTTCCAAGAATATTACAATGTGAACGCATGATACTGTAATTTGTATCTCCATGTGTCAACAACAATCATGAATAATAAAAGTCAGATATCTATCATAAGATTTCCAACTTTTATTTACAAAAAATGACATTTTAATTACAAATTTATGATTATACTGGCCATGTAAATATTGGTCATTATATTTACATGAAGCCAAAACACTTTACCCGAAACTTTGTGACAATGTAACAAGCAATGAACTACGGTAGCTTGAAGACAATCACAATAAGTTAATTTCCAACTACTGTTTTATTTGTCATTTTCTTAATAGTACCGAATCAAACAACAGTTTCCTTAAATTGTCCTGTAAGAAAATACATCTTTAGCATATAAACCGTGCAATCTGTTGACGTTCAAAGTATTTTCTGTATACTTACGAGATACTATAGGAGACATATAAATCTAAATCGGAGAATTCAATGTACTTACACAATTCATAGCTTCTATTTACCGAAACAGTGATCTACCTCTTGTAGGTGCCAAGTTTAGTAATTAACTTTAATGCTCTACCATTTCTGGGTCTCGATGGTACATGATGGACGCCGGGCCCAGAAAGAATCCCATACACTTCGGGTTCTCTCGAAGTACGATTCGACCGCTTGAGTTCAACCAAGCTTTCGGCTGAAATCGAGATGTACCGGGAATGTCTTGACCCAGGTATTATTCAAGCTACGCTATGTGTCAAAACCCAATCCACAACACATTAATTTTTTCAATATTATTGTTACGGGCCTCCGTAACAAAGAAAGGCTGAAGTCTTAAAACGTTTGCTTTTATGTATGATTTTTTTTTTTTTTTTTTTTTTTTTTGTAACTTGTGGACCTCAGAACACAAAACACAATACTTTCACGATATAATCTTTTGCAAATGTACTACAATATACCAAACATTAATCATCTCGAGCTGAGGGCAGGTTTGTAGCCACCCCAAAAATGTAGGGGGCTCTGTAGAAGTTAGGGGGGCTAATCCAACCATATTATAGTTAATCACCATATTACGGTTTATTTGCAAGCCTACCTTGAAAAGTTTAGGGGGCAGCCTCCCGGGGATACTGGCCTAAGAATATAAATAAACTTATGTTTGTATACTTAGAACACTATTTCGTGTGAGTTTATTGAAAAGAAAAGGCTGAAGTTTTAAAGTAATAACGTAAGTAACACACAATGAATTTCTGCCAATATTTCTCTTGGTCAGGCTCGAAAGATCCTGGATGCCAGGTAGCCAAGGCGATTGGACATAGGAGTCTGGCTCATAAATAAGTTAAATCAAAAATAAAATTATGAAAGCCCATGTATGAAATTGTATTATTATGGTGCCTAGGTTTGAGAACCGGCGCCTAGGTCACAAGAAAAATTCTCGAGTACTTATCTTGTTTTTATGATGGTCTTTCGGCAGCCCAACCATCTGTCTGCCTCTATTCGCTACAGCTTTCTTCAGCTTCACACCACCGCGGTGACCACAAAACATTTCCCTTGTAGAAATATAAGAAAGTAAAGCGCTGTATAATACGATTCTTGTAGCATTAAGATAATAGTTGTAGCAATGGTGTGGGGTGATTGATTGCTAATATGCAGAGTAAATAGTAGAAAAAATGAAAGGATGTAATAGGATATGAATATTTTTAAAGGGATTAAGAGTTTTTTGGTGCAGAAAGTGCTTATTTGTAGCCATAGTATAATAGCATGGAGATTCAAAATCTTTAAAATAAAGGAAAGCTATATGATGGCCTGCATATTCTCAATCTGTGCATGAACTGATATAGTGCTTAGGCTCTATGTTTTTGGGGTAATACAATAGTAAAGTAATCCTCCTTAAGTGTATAAGTATCTAAAATATTTGTAATAATAGAACATTACAAATGAATATTAATGTATTTTAAGCTAGGAAAATAGGTCTTATTAACTCGTTACGTTTATATACAGTAAGTGTATTACTTATTTAGCCATTTTCCTTTCACTATTCTACTAAATTTATTTGTAGTTTGCAGTGAGAAATTGCAATATGAAAAGATTCCCTGAAGCTTCCAATGCCACTCACAGAGCGCTACGGACCTGTGACGTCACGCCAAAACCCTTGTCTGTGTTGCCGTGACGTAAGCAGCTCATTTTTCCATTGTTTGAAGCGTTATATCTTCGTAACGAAAAAATATTTTTCTGAGATTTTTGGTATATGGTATATTGAAGACTAGTTCTACACGATGGTATCTTTAATTTACAACCTTTGGTCAAAAAGGAAATGTCCATTGGAGCAAAATTTATTGTTTAAATTTAGCTCAATTCCAAGTACAAATAAAAATGTCTTGTGGCTTTAACTATGTCTACAATGCGCTTCAGTACACGATTGAAACACCAGCACCACCGAGCGGATACAAGAATCTGTTAAGTTTACCGGATGAAGGTGCGAGCAACCAACATCTATTTTGTCGACATAAGCAGCATGGAAAGCAACACTCAGATGCATGGGGCTGCGTCTGGGATCCGCGGCGAAGTTTACCGCCGAAGCTTGTGAGATACTTAGGTTTCAGCTACAATCCTTGCGAAGGGAAAAACATTTTTAGTGGTTGTCACGACATATCATAAACACATTTGTACTCACCAGCAGATGACGAGAAATTTGCTACTTTCCTTTACACAAAGTAAATAATTACATGAATATTTAGCATATTTTATTGTATTAATTAAAATTTGCTTCCTTTAATACCTATTTTGAAAACTGCAAAATACAAAATTAAAAAGTAAAATAAATAAAACAAAGAAATAAAAAAACTACGATAACCAAATTGTTTTTCATACGATAAGTCACTCATGTATTGTTTCTATACTACTCTGGGTGCCTTCTTCGACATTGGCTTTCTCCAAAATAGAACAAGTGGAGGCGGAAGGGTCAAGGTGCTAAACGAAGAAAAAACAAAAACAAACAAAAAAAAAAAAAAAAACAGTAGAGTTATAGCCAGCGGCGCAAATCTGTTTTCAACATTGGGGGGATGGGTAAGACCATTCCCATAATTTTTCTTTTCTTTTCTTTTCTTTCTTTAAGCGGTGTTCAAAATATTTATGAACTTGAAAAACAATGCTGTGAAGGATCAGAGGAACAGAGTTGTCTTCAAGATTGGGTGGTTGGCAGATTTGAGGCTTATTCTGGTAGGGGGGGGGGGCGAAAGGACTCATATTACGGTAGATGAATCTGATTTCTGAAAAGAAGCTGTTGTATATTACATATAAGGCGATGTAGATGAAGAAGTGGTACTGTGAAGTAGTGTTTCTCCCCTTCCCCCACAAAAATAGTTCAAATTGGATTATTGGGGGACAATCCCCTCCAGTTCCAAGATTGGAGAGGACATGTCCCTGTCATCCCCCCGGGATTTACGCCAGTCGTCATAGCGGATTGCGATTGTAACTTTCAGTTTTGATTGCGCGATGGAGTAGTGTGCGTTTTTTGTTTTTACTTTGATTGTTTTCACTGTGTGGAGTGGATCTTCGAAGTATATCATAGATTATGATTGTGATCCGCGATAGCCTCAGTAAGAGCATTTCTTCTCCCTACACTGTCGATCCATACAAGGACAGGGGAGACTCAACTCTTTAGGTTTGATTTCTATCGAAAAACACTGTGTGAAATGAGGCAAACCGTACGCTTCTAAATTTTATGATGGTGTTATTCAGAACTTTACAATGGAAGATCCGGGTTCGATTCCTGGCGGGAGCTCATGTGATTCGGATCCCAGGTAAGTTGTAGATCCACATCTCATGTAGCCTCGCTGCTGAAAGGGACGCTAAACTCAAAATCAAATCAAATCGAACAACCTTTACGAAAAAGACCAGGAGATTGGAGTTTGTGTTCAAATAATTACAAATAATTATAAGAAAGTAAGAGGAAACACTTGACAGTTCCTGGCAAGTTATTAACTATTTTATTGCGTCTACCAATAAATAAACAGTATTCCATTTTATTTATTTATTTTTGTGTTTAATGTCCAACGATTGTGCACCGAGATTAAAGGATAAAGCAAAGCTAATGATAAACTAAAAGTTGGAATGAAAAAAGTGAGAGCAAACGGAAAAAACCTGAAAAAATCCATACAGTGCTGGTCCAGCACAAAGCCTATTTGGCGGGCGGGATCGAGCCAGGAACTCCTCAACACCAGAGGAGAACGTTCTACCACTGAGCCACCGTGGGCCTTTATCTATTTGTGACCGGACCTAACATATACTAAGTTATAATTAGCATATACATTTCGAATATAGTTCTTATGTAAGTATCCAGTTAAGATGCTCAGAAATATGGAATATAGTGAGAAATGATCTTGTACAGTTACTATCCTATTCAACCTGCGGTAAACATTTAATAAATTTTCAGGATACGACACTGGATGTGAGATACAAATATTACAGGAAAATTAATATTATATATACAGAATATAGCGGCATATAGAATCACTTGGTATGCCTTAATTGCAAATTTGGAGCAAAGCGATCGACCTTTATTGATTATTCGTAGAATATTTTTGGTACATCAATTGTTTTTGTGAAACACGAATTTACCATTGTATAATTATTAAATATACAGGATATAGCGACATATAAAATCACTTGGTGTGCCTTAATTGCAAATTTGGAGCAAAGCGATCGACCTTTATTGATTATTCGTAGTATATTTTTGGTACATCAATTGTTTTTGTGAAAGAACACGACATACAAATAGTTGAATTTGGCATATCAGAGAAAGGATAATGTCTTTGAAAAATTGTGTTCGTAGAACAAAACGAAAAGGGCTTCGAACAATTCCTAATACTGAAAATTCTATTTTTCATATTACAATGAGAATTCACTGTTCCTTGTTTGTAATTTTTTTTTCTTTATTACTTTTTCTTATGAACCAATAGATTATATTCGTAAAATTTCTATCTTAATGTTGGGCTGTTCTCAATTTGAATACCGATAACTTGTTGAGAATGCAATAGTCGGCAAAAGGTACCATATACTGAACACGGCCAATGAATACAAGGGGTCAAAAGTACAAGTCCTATTAATAGTATTGAATAAGTTGATAATAGTGTATTGACGTATTTCAGGGTTTGGAATATTGATGATCCTTTAAGTGTATGATGCTTCTAAATATAACCTCAAATTCCATTCTCTTCTCCAACATCGTTTTCTTTTCCTGTATTATTGATATTTTAATTTCATTCTGTATTTATTTCTGCTATAACCTATTATTTCATTAGCTTTCTACTTGGACATGTTTTTAAAATTGCTGATTCATTTCGAATCGACCAGAGGATTGCAAGTCGACAAGTAGCATGTATTTTTGATAGGAATAATTAAACAAAATCCAGAGAACTGATTCGATTATCATCATCATAATAATTATTCTGCCTTTATTTGCAGGTCACTTGCCGCAGCTGAGAAGCTTCCATGCTCCACGGTCCTCCGCTAACTTCTTCGTCTTCGCGTATGATCTTTCTGTTTTTATATCATCCGTTAATTGTAGTCTCCTTCGCCCCCTCCCTCTCTTTCCCGCTGATTCGATGAAGTCAATACGATTTAGTAGCATCTGGAGAGTCGATTCGTTGTGCGACCAAGTCGAATAAGTAAATACAGGCCTTTAGACGCAATTCGCGGTGAGTGCAATCTGTCTGTATGTATTGTGCACCGAAAGACAAGTGTGACGGCATGGAGAACCATTGAGCACGACATATGATTTCGGTTGGTACGTATTGAGGAGTACCTCATGCATACTGACCAATATATCAAGACGAGCTGTAGATACCGAGGTAAACACCCTTCTTTCAGTCAAATCCGGACGTCATATTTCATTAGGTTAATGTTCGGCAAAATGAATCCGGGAACGTATAACCCTTCGTCCAGGAAAAACGGGTTTCGCTGCGTGCCTGGCCTGCACGATCACCTGACATGTAGCCAAATGAACATGTGTGGATAGGGTTAGACAGCGGTTCTTCAGTAGAGAGTGTATTCCTCTTGTAGACTTATGCACAAGTAACATGGTAGGCAATTTATCAGAAATACATTAAACGGCTGTTTGATTCGATGTCATGACCTATAGAGGTTCTGGGCCTTATGCAGAGTCGTTCTGACGCGTGATTAGTACCGTACTAAAGAGTTCGACTAACATATGTTTCCTGTAGTAGTCAGGCTTTTAGTATGACGCTAATCAAATGTCAAAACGACTCTGGATAAGCGATCTATGATTAAAACATTTGAAGGCTTTGTGTAGTACTGAAGTTGTAATCAGAGTTCGCACACTGAATGACACGGTTCATGTCGGATCGTATTGGTCCAATGTGACTCAGAAGGGCTTTCGCACTGTGACTTCGGGCTGGGTTGATCCGAGTCAGCACGCTTTCGTCAGCGCGAAATCACCACTACTGAGTCGTTCAGAATATGTATTAAGTAATTTTTTTGATAGGAGAATCACTTTGTACTTTTTATAATTTGTTCTATTTTTTTACATTTTAGTTTGATTTGTTTCATTATCTTAAGGAAAGCATATTTTTAAAAATGTTTGTTTATTTTATATGATTTTCTTCTTTAAAGTCATAATTAAGTATATTTTCTATAATTATAGGATTTCCTTTGTTTCCTTTCCTATATGCTTGTCGAGACTCGTTATCTCCTGAATCTACTGAGGAAAAGATTCAAAAATTACACACATAAAAAAGATAAAATAGAGAAACACGGGCGGATCCAGGACGGACTTCTGGGGGGGGGGGGCGGTCGGCGGTAATACTGCTACTTTTAAGAGCTCCAAACTTGTTATGGATGGGTTTATTTATATATAAAATAAGAGTTTCCTCTTGTGGGGGGGCAATCGCCCCGATCGCCCCCCTCTGGATCCGCCCCTGTAGAGAAATATGTCTAAGACCACAAAAAGACTGGGCGCTATTCAATGTAATGAATTATACTGAACCACTTAGAGCGCCTTTTGGTTTAGATTCATTTCTTCATTTTACCCACAAAAGAATATCTTTTTGTTGTACATTTTATAAAAGTATTAATTTTAATATATTTCTACGTTATTATTATTATTATTATTATTATTATTATTATTATTATTATTATTATTATTATTATTATTATTATTATTATTATTATTATTATTATTTCTCATGTTTTCTTATTCAATAAGTTTCTCGTGGCTCCGCGTAGCGTAGTCGCTAACGCTCTCGCCTTCGATTCCCGATGGAGTCACTCGGTCGAAAAAAAATGTAAAAAGCTTTTTCAAGCCAGTTATTCTGAATGAGGTTTCCTGGGTTTTCCTCACTCACACCAGGCAAATGCCGGGATGGTACCTAACTTATAAGTCCCAGGCCATTTTCTTCCTTTCCTTTCCACGGATAGGTGCTCGCCGAGAGACGTCATACCTCAAAATGTGACGGGATAAATGGTCTTAGATGCCGAAAGTCCAGAAATCTAAATCCCAATCAATGAATTTCTCAAACCTATCGTACTATCACAATATGAAAATATAATTTACGAAGATATCCTGGATGTTCTACTGTGCACGCAAACTCCAAACCATTTCTGGTTGTATAACGGAAATTACGTACTGGATAAGAATATCATAATCATCTATCTATTAAAATGCTACAATAGCAGTTAGCAACTTTTTTTTTTTTACCAGCTAGCCGACGCGAGTTACTATCCGAAGAGGGGTACGCCCTCTGTAGGGGAAGAGATGTTTAATATATTGTGCTGTTCAGGAAGCAGTGGTTGGGATATGGGTAGATACATAAACTTTATTGTTCAAATTGTGATGGTCATTATGGCCTGTTAGCAACGCCTGAGCTCCAAGCTATAACTTTGCCTTTAAAATCTTTCATTTACGGTTATATGTGAACACAGACAAACATTTTAAGTGTGTATACTTTAAATAAGTTATTTAAATAGATCTTTTTCACAAAGTTAATTATTTAAAAATATTGTTCAAAGCCTTTGTATTTTAATAAGCCTTCTCCAAAATCAATGCAAATGAATCGTGCTGCCATCTTTGGAGTTCTTTTAGACTACATGTTTGTGGACGTTCGTATGTTCGTGGCCAATCCTTTCGACAAGAGATCTCGGAAACTACAGGCTCTAGAAAGATGACGTTTTCACTGATTGATTGCAAATTTTGCGTAGATTGTCCAGTTCTAATTGAATATTTAAAAAAAAAAAAAAAAACATGGTCATTATTTCTTTACTACATTTTTACGGGTATACTGGAAGTGTTGAAATTAAAACCAAAAACCTAAAACATCATATCCGACGGATTATACATTCCAACACTACATAGTTGTATATTGGAGTTGTATATGTCTCAGGCGTTTGTTTCATGGCCAAATAATAATGAAAAAGGAAGGATAATAGTTTCTCCAGTCTAAGATGAATCTTTAATTTTGGAGTGTTTTGCCCAATTAACACCATATATAACTGACATTATAATTAATTGTGTATGTAATATATTTGCTTATTACATACTGCATGCAAGAAGAAAGAATACACTTGTCATACATGAATTAGAAACTTCAACCGGAGGTAGGCTTAAATCTTACAAATGGTCCGAGATATTGAAAAAATAATCGAAAAAATCTCTCCTTTATAGTATGATTTGCCGATTTTTATCACGACGTCTTTAACTTTTGTAAAGGGACATGTACAGATGTTGTGAGGAATGGCAAGGAGATTCATGCTCATATGCGAATGCTGCTCTGTGTAGAGAGCACAGGTTCAGCTAGTTAACTTAATAAAAGTGTCTTTAGATATACAGACAAATACAAAAATTGGCTTGGGTTTTGAATCGAAATTTGAAAGTGGTGACCAGCATAAAATTGGCCATTTTTATTTTGTAAATATAAAAATAACCAAGAAAATTCTATCGCTTTTTCACCCACCACCTTCGAACATCGATACATCACCTAAGACGTGCCTGGAAGATCAAAAATAGTCCCCATCAGCATCGACGACCTTCTGCCAACGTTTTGGAAGGCCATTGATTCCATCACGGTAGCAGTGGCGAAGAGTACTATGAGGTTCTGAGGCCGGGCCTACCGTATATTTTTTTTATCTTTGTTTTCTTATAAAATAAAGCCAATACTTTAACATTTTTTTTTAGTAACAAAATAGTGGGTTGGAAACAGTTGGACACCCTTGCGTCTGACAAGGAAATGGTCCCAACCTCACATGTCCGAATTGGACGAAATTTCTAGATAAATTTCTTGTAAATACTAATTAGAGGTCTGTGAATAACGTGGAAATTCGATTCGCTTTTGCGCACTTTACGAGATATACAGGATGATGCAAAACAGAATGCAACATAAGACAACTATGTAATCCGAGTCCGAATTGGGCGAAATTTCATATAGATACTAATTTGAGGTCGGTGAATAACGTGGGAACAGTCATTCAATTCGCTTTTGCGTACTTTACGAGATATACAGGGTGATGCAAAACAGAATGCAACATAAGACAACTATGTAATCCGAGTTCGAATCGCACGAAATTTCGTATAGATTCTAATTTGAAGTTGGTGAGTAACGTGGGAATAGTCATTCGATTTGCTTTTGAATACTTTGCTAGATATACAGGGTGATGCGAAAGTAAAATAACATAGAAGCATGCTGTAATTCACCGGTATAGAACGATGGAAGCCCCACGTGGATACCAAAATGAATATGCGGAATCTCATGGTGATAATGAGGAACACAGTGGCGTTGCAGGAAAATCTCTCGTTGAGTAAAGGGAGTTCCACATGAAAATGAAAGGAGAAACACTGATGTTGAGATCCTCGAAAGAAGTAGGAGTCTTTGATGACACATGTCCCTGAAATCGCACCGTTTACCAATTGCAGTAGCACCTTGGAAGGTCAACATTAGAAAGGAAACTGGGTTCCACTGACTGTAAAGTAAACAGTAATAGACAAAGTTTGGCAGAAGAAACAGCCCAATTGGAATGTTCGCTTGTGGCACGCCGCGCCTTGCTTGTCAATGTCGCTTGCTGTGCATGTCAGACTGTCATTCTGCATACACGATTCAAATATAGAAAATTTATCTCTTACCCACGAACAGCAGATTCATACGACAGGCTAATAGAAGTACATTCGAAATCACCGTTGGAGATGCGTACGCCGATCACGTGATGCCCAAATGAAACAATCTCCACCGACAGTCGTAAGTCATAACGGATGATATACGGAGGATCAACATCCCTGGTTACAATTTCTTGCTGGAGTCGGATTACATAGTTGCCTTATGTTGCATTCTATTTTGCATCACCCTGTATATCTTGTAAAGTACGTAAAAGCGAATCGAATGACTATTCTCACGTAATTCACCGACCTTAAGTTAGTATACGAAATTTCGTCCAATTCGGACGTGTAAGGTTGGGACCATTTCCTTGTGAGCCTCACCAGCTCGCTAGACAAGCTTACGGGCTATTGTGCTCAGGGAGAGAAGCTATTATCGCTGGGGATTGCACGCATTGAGGGAAGGTGCGAAGGTTTGCCTCTAGGAGTTAAGTTTTAGCGTTGAAGGCATCTTTTAATGCTAGTATGTTATAAAATGATTTCCTTAACACAGAGTAAGAAGTGTCTGTGTACAATTGGGTGTTTCTATTAATGATAATTTGTTTAATTTAGGTATATACTCTCAGGAGTTATTCAGAGTATCTGTTTTATTCCCTACATGGGCCTGGACCAAATAGCTTGTAGAATATGTCTATACATTAAACGTTCATGTAAATTTACCAAACGTTACCATACAGGATAAAATATTAATATGTATGTATAATTTTAGTTGAGTTTTCCATTTCATAGAATCAGCGGGGTATTTACGATTTTGTTTCGAGGGACTTTTCTTGTTTCGGGAGGGGCTATGCTAACTTTATTCCTGGAAATGTGAAAACTCTGCAATAGATATATAAAATAATAAAAAGTTGCAATAAAATTTCGGTGAGTGCTTAAGCCCGGAAGCCACCACTTTAATATGTCACTGCATAGAATACAATATTAAATAACCTGCGTTGATTCAAATGAAGTTCCTTCTGAGCATTAACACTTGTAGTAAAATCATTATCATATGATGCTTTAATTAAATGCAATATTGTACTTACTTTAGTGTGGCAGATGCAAGTAACAAACGCTTATCCAAGAAATTTGACAGTTAACTGTAAGAATGTACATACTTTCTTTCCTCTTCCTCCATTTTCAAATATGCAGGAAAGGAATACAAGTGAGGAGGAAATTCTCCTCCTCCCCCTGCAAATCACAGACAGAAGAAAATATGAACTGCATTTCAAAATGTTTATAGTGGAGCTAAATTGGGATATTCCATTGAGTGTTTTCCTCCATGTAAATATTTGTTGACGTCTACTTTTGCTTATATAAATATTCATTCTTTCTTGTTAAATTAAACAACTAATAAACTACTATGAATACATGCACATAAATTTAAACAGTGTTAGAAATATAGCTAAGAAAGTTCTTTAAAATAAATAGATTTGGTAGTCTCTTTTGTTTAACTCAATAAGGAAAATAAAATTCTGACTATAATTTTAAACATTTTGTGATACATTAAATGTTATTTGTGTTATTAGTTTATCGGGCTTACCCAACTTGTGGGATTACGCTTCGCTACTGCGCAGTAGAACTTGAAGCGAAGAAGTAGAGCCGTGAAGCGAAGAAGGCATCAAGTGCATTTTGCACCTCTACTAGGGATTTGAACTGGCGTCCTCTAATGTGGTTGTCCAAGGAATTGAGTAGGTGAAAATCGGACGGTGCAATATCCTGGGAATATAGCGGATGCAATAGTCTTTCTCGTCCGAGACGGAGAATGGTGTCCCGGGTCATCCTAGCCATGTGAGGCTTAGCGTTGTTCTGTAACAGGAGGAGCCCTTTGCGATTCAGAAGTGCTGGCTCCAGAGTTTTGTGTTTTTCTTGAACACGGCTCAACTGCTGACAGTACACAGTTGCATTGATGCTCTGATTAGTTGGTAGCAGTTCCCGATTAACGATGCCGCGAGCAGTCCACAAAACACATAGGAGGACCTTCTTCTTGTGCAGTGCTGGTTTCGGCTGTTCTGTAACCGGTTCTTGGGATGCTAATCAATGATGACGGCGCCGTGGAATTTCGTACAGGATCCACTTCTCATCACATGTCAACACCCTGTCCAGAAATCGCTCCTTACTCAGACTAGACAGCAAAGAAACACAGGTGTCTGTTCGCTTTGCCTTCTGTCCGAAGTCAATTCATGTGGAACCCATCGACCCAACCTGTAGTGCTTCCCAAGTTGATGGAAGTGCTGCCGAATGTTTTTTCTACTCACACTCGATTGTAGACCCAGATCCTCACATGTCTGGCCACTGTTCGCCACAATTGTTGCCTGAAGATCTTCATTTTGTAGTGTTAGTCTTCCGGCATGTGGTGCGTCTTCGAGTGTTTCGTCACCGTCGTTAAACTTGTTAAACCACTGCTGCACTGTCCGCGTAGTCACGACACCCTCATCAAAGGCCTGGTATATCTTTCGACCCGCTGCAGCGGCGTTTGACCTTAGTTTGAACTCGTACAGCATACATGTCCTTATGATACTCTGTGGAGATCCCATGCTCACTATGTCCTTACGCAAGTTTACGGCGTAAGTGAGCTACAACAACCAGGTAGTATGTTGGATATATCCACACCAACAACAGACCTTCGCCTTATCTCCATTCGCCTTCAGCTCACGGTGTGAGGGCCCATTGAACACAGACTTCCACAAAAAGCGAATAACTTTCTTGGTTACCTCTACGTTTTTCGAAACAAACTATTTTTTCTTCAAAGTAATCAGTAACAAAAGAACAACTAACGATTGGTTTGGTCTTTAACTCTTAAATGAAGATTGGGGATCTATGCTTATTTATTTATTTATTTATTTATTTGTTTTTCAAACAAACTATTTCCCCCCCTCAAAAACAATCAATAACAAACGATTGATTTTAGTGTTGAATTGAAATTTGAAAGTGAAGGATCCAGTGTGAATTTGATGATTTATGATTTATGATCTCGATGATTTATGATCTTTATGAACAAATTACTTTTTCTTCAAAACAACCAGTAACAGACAATTGGTTTGAAGTTTAAATCTTAATTTGAAAGACAGAGATCAGTGTGAAATTGGCCCCCAACTTTATTTTGTAAATAAATATTTAGTTTTCGAAACCAGCTATTTTTCTTTAGAACAACCAATAATAAATGAAAAATAAACGATTGATTTTGGTTTTAATTCGAAATTTGAGTTTTGAGATATGAAAGTCGTATAACAGCTTTATTTTATCATTTTGTGCATCTCCCTGGTAGCCAAAACTAAAATGAAAAATTTTACACACCTAGGAGAACCGTATGAAGTACAAGTATACCGATGTTTCACTTTTCAGTTGATAAAGATTCTTTTTCTTGTTGTTGATTGGAGATTAACAGGAGACATGGATCTACGGCTTAACGTGGGATTCATATGAGCTCCCACCGGGAATCGAACCCGAATCTCCCGTGCCGAAGACACTTACGCTAAGCATATAGCCATGAGATAGCTTATAGATTATTTTGTGTAGACATGGCTTAAGGCTTACAACATCTAAATTACTACTTTCAAAAAACTATGATAGCTCTTTTGCACATTAATTACAACGATAATGTTTATGTATATTTAGTTATAAGGCAATAAGGACAATAGTCCGTACCTTATGATAACAAATCTTGTGGCCAGACTTGTTTAAACTTGTCTTATTTATGCTGTTAAAGATATAATACGTGAGGAAGCCATAAGTGATTGAAGTGTATTTTTAATTTCTGCAAAGTGAATGAATGATAAGTATTAAGGAAATACATAGTTTAAAAGGAAAAAATAGCTTAATTTATTGAAATAATTATCGTGGTAAGTTTTGGTAGATACTAAAGTAATTTTAAACGAACTGGGACCGCAATTTTTGATTATATATGTGTGTTACATAATACAACACTGAGGTCCCCCGCGCGCGCCATTTGTATGTTAATCAGGATTGCCAACCGTCCCGAATCTGTTGGGACTGTACCGATTTCTGACTTACTTGTCCCGACCGGACACTCGTCGGGACACATATTGTCCCGATTTATCGATTTTCAAAGTGAATTAATATTTTACTTTGTAATTTTTAGAGAGGAATAAATTATTCTTTTACACGCACAGTTTTATGTAAAAGAATCAATTCAACAACATTTGTTTTAATTTGACTCATGAAAAAGTAGTTAGCAACTCGTGTTTAATTTATAGTTATGCCCTAAGTCTTTTTCTTTAATTTATAGCTATGTCCTGATTCTTTTGAGTTGATAATCCAGCCGATTATGGTGATAGTATATTCCATGCAGGAAAATAATAATAATAATAAAAGGTTTGAATTCATTCAGGACCGTGTTATTCAGCTGATTATTTGCATTGTTTGCAACAACTTGTCGTACGTATAGTCGTATCCGGGGTGGAAAGGGGGACTCCAACCAACACCGATTGTCCCGTCCTGTTTTTTTCTTTTAAAAAGTTGGCAACCCTGATCTTGATACCTTCATTGTATGTATTAAGTTACATTGCATGTAGTAAGTGTAGGAAGTACGTTACATACTTTCTTAACAAAAAATCGAATTCGCATGACAAAATCTTCTTATCACTCCTTTCCTCTTTTTCTGTATCTCATAATGCGTGTTTTCTTCATCCGAAAAAAAAAAAAGAAAAAGTACGGGTCTTGTTTCCTCTTTCTTATATACAGTAGTATTCCGATTTCAGGTATGGTGAATGACGTCGGGCATATGACCTCCTTTACTAGGCATATGATCTAGCATGCAATAACTCTGTTCGAGAAATTCGCTATGACTGCCTCACAAGTTTTTACTTGGATTTCGCCGACCGACGACTCCTTTAATTCACGGATGGAATGGGGTTTATTTAAGAGTACCCCAAAGAAAAAAAGTTACAAGAAGTTAAGTCGAATGACATCGGGGGCCGTTGCTGGTCAGCATTACGCGATCCGTTCTGATAAAAATGTTTTCACAATTAGCACACGTTGCGCTATAGTAAACTGCTCCATGGCTAGACACAGACTGAAAAATGCGAGAAATTCAGACTAAGACGACAATCGGAATGTTTGTGGGTAGAGCAACAATACAAAACAATGTCGGCAACCGAGATACAAAAATTTGCCAGACGATCCAAAACCGGCGTGCTTTTTGAATAACCCTTGTGGTGGGGAACGAAATATACTACGAAGATTGATCTTGCATCATGGTCTATGCACTCGCCAATTACACAGCACTGAAGTTCCGGTACTGGTTTGGAACTCACGTTAATAGTTTGTTCCGGTTTCTTTTTTTTTTTTTTTTGTTTTACTTCCAAGTTCTATTGTTGCACAAGAACAAAAAACACAAAAACTTCAAACTCAAACCCATCTTTAATATTAAATCGCGCCATGTTGCAGTTAGTACTGTAACCTTTACTTATAATACATAATCCAATAAGTATTCGTTTTTTTCTTTTTCTTTTTCTTTTTTTTTTTTTTTTTACTGGCTTTTCTTTAACTTACAATGTTTGGGCGATGTCCTCAAATCTTGTAACGTTAATTTACCTCATTTTTCGACATCATGAAATGATGAAGTTTAGAACACCGACAAAAATCTGATAACAATAATATTACTTTCATATATATAGTCGCGGATCCAGGATATGATCAACAGAGGAGCTAAACCATAGTTTGCTGCTTTATCCAGTGTAAAGAAAGTAGGATTGAAGCCCATTTTATATAGTGTCTTCCTGAACGTAAAAGGGGGGAGGCTATACTTCCTATAGCCCTCCCCTTAGATCCGCACCTGTATATATATATATATATATATATATATATATATATATATATATATATATATATATATATATATATATATATATATATATATATATATATATATATATATATGCGCTTTCACACGATTTTTAGTACTTCAATGGATCGTGCTGTAACTTATCACATTATCGCCATAGAAGTGAGAAGCAGTGAGGGGAGGGATGAAAAAGATATGTAAAAAATTTTCGAAAACGTCGCTGAGGTGAATACTGACACTCACGATGCTGTTTACGTCAAAATTCACCGCTAATTGGTATAAGGTGGAAAGGAGGGAACATAAAAATCATAAAAAAACGACCGATATTGGTGTCTAATAGTGCATAGTTTTCGGGAACGCCGAGATGAATAGTAACACTCACGATTAGTGTTGTAAAAAAAACGGTTTTTTTCTCTGAAGTTTTTTTTTTCAATAAAAAACATCGTTCTTTTTCATGTTTTTTTCAAATGTCTGTTTTTTTTCTGGCACCTATTATTTATTGATTTATGTTGAAGATTATTGAAATAATCAATAGAACTTGAGTCGAAGCCCTCATAACTTACAAATCGTTTGTTTCCCTGTACCTATACGAGCAAAATCGTGTAATTATTCCTTTCGGACCCAGGTCATTTTTGGCCTTTTCCTACCTTGTCAGTTAGTGACTTATTGCTCAAGAACCATTTGCCCTATTGATGTGGTTAAGACCTTGTTTTTAAGAAAAGGAATGTGGCTATTTTCTGGTGTACGTTACATTGCAGTGTTGCGAGCGGGTGGGAAATTACTGAGGGAAATGTAGGGGTGAAAATTTACAAAAAAATCCCTAACCGAATTTCAAGACTTTTTGTATCTAGCACCACTGTTGCCATATGGGTCCAATTCACCCAAAAAATTTCTTTGGTGCGTTGACAAGGTACAGTGAAAACCTGAAGTCGCTGGCTTCCATTCAAAGAGAGAAAGAAAAAATTCTCCGTTTCCATACACATGAAATTTTGACACTTTTTACGCCTCAGAAGCAAAAATCAACAGATATGCTGGGGCTACAGCTTCTCTCATTATCCTATTGAAACTTTCTATGGTGCGTTCTGTAGGCTAAAGAGAAGACTTTCAGGTAGTGGTACATTTGTTCCAACGTAGCGAACAAGAGGGAAATAATAAAGGAGAAAGGGAAATTTGCCGAATTTTTCACTTAAAATCGGGAATTAATTGTTTTGGCTTGAAACACTGCCATAAAACAGATCTAAACTATCTGAAAGTAAACCTTGGTACCATAAGAATTTATCCTACAAGTATCATGGCGATATCTAAGAAAGTAAGCATGATTTTTTTTAAAAAAAATCTCATTCTATCTCAGAAATGCACAATTTTCTTACCATTTACTTAACATGGTTTATTATAGCCTCAACTGTACTTCCCCTAATTATTCTACCAAAAATTTTTATGGTGCGCTGTGTAGGCTAAGGACAAGGCTTTCAGACAGTGGTACGTTTGTTCGAATGTAGTCAACAAGAGGGAAATAATATAGACAAAAGGGATTTTTCCAAAATTTCCCCCTAAAATCGGAAATTAAAATTTTCTGTAGCTGGCAACAGTGCTAGCAGACACACACAAACTACCTTAAAAGAAGCTTCGGTATCTCTATAATATATCCTACAAGTATTGTGACGATATCTAATAAAGTAAGCTGGTCATTAAAAAATATTTCAGTCTACCTAAAAAAATCAGTTATCTTTCCACTTAGAGAACAAGGTCTAGTGTAAACTTCAACTGTACTTCCGCTAACTATCCTATTGAAACTTTCTATAGTGCCTTCTGAAGGGCAAAGACAAGACTTTCAGATACTTTTGTTCCTATGTAGCCAACAAGAAGGATATAATAGACAAAACACGTAATATTCCCCTAACATCTTGAATTAAAATTTTCCGTACCTGGCAATACTGCTACCAGACAGACGAAAACTATCTTAAAATAAACACTGGTACATTACTAATATATCCTACACGTACCATGTCGATATTTAAGAAACAATGCTTCTAATTACCAAAAATATATTTCGATAAACAGAAAAGTAGGGGAAAATCAAGAGTTAGAACCTAAATCCGAATTTTTCGTGCGTCCCCTAATTACCCCACTGTAACGATATGTACCCGAGTTTGTTCAGTAAGGACAAATGTTCGACTGGCGTAAGTTGACTTGCATTTGGACGTATAGGTACGGTTTATAACAAAAATTTCGATTTTTTGCCCAAATTTAAGGATATTTTAATTTTCGTAGTTGGCAACACTGCGCGCAAGCCCGTCCAATTGATGTCAACAATTAGGTATCCGTCCGACGTATCTACCTGACAAGTCTTAAGGAGGTCACTCTACAACGAATGAAGCTACAGGGGAAAAGTAATAAAAGAAAATTCGAAAATTTTCGAATTTTTAACGGGTGAAATTTCAGAAGGAAATTTGACACACAGAAGAAAAAGAAACTAAAATGATAAACTATGGACCAACCATATTTGGCAAATATATATATATATATATATATATATATATATATATACCGATATCTTAATTAGTGACCATACAGGAGCGGATTAAAAAAGTGACACACCCGTATGTGCCACTTTGGCCACCTGGGTCCGAAAGGGTTATGAGTGTACATTTAATTACATTTTTTGACCACTAACTTGTGTTGTTGTAGTAATTTTAGTCTTGACTAATAATAATATCGTTGTTGTAAACAATTACAATCTCTCCTTTTTACATCTTAGTTCCAATACTGATGCTGAGAAATGCAGGGTGTTTCAAAATGAATATCGGGAAATTAAGTCTTCGTAGTACTTACTACATTTTACGCACAATTATAAACAATACATCAAATAAAAGAACACCTCAAACAGTTTTTGCTTCAAGTGTTCGATGTGAGCTTCATTCGTCACATGGCACACATTGAGTCAATAGGTGAGAAAGGCCCATAAACTTTCCGCCATATGGCACAAAACATTCAATTCACACAGACGGTTGCACTGTAAACACAGATTCAGTCTTTGCAAAATTAAAACACACAAAGCTTTCTGGTCTCTAGTCTCCATCTTTGCTACTTGCTCTTTCTAACGACAGACAGAGGAAACAATGCATGGCATGCGTGTGTACAAAACTGTTTGAGTTGCTCTTTCATTTGATATACTTATAATTGTAAGTTAATTGCAATAGAAACTACAAAGTTTCAAACCCTAATATTCATTTTGAAACACCCTGCATTACTTCAAATTATGTCATCCTATATTCATGTCTTGCATGTACACTCATGTCCAAAATTATTGTCGCATGTCTATAAATATGTTGTTGTAGGAATATAATTTGATAACGAATCCGCCTGGTATTTCTTATAATATTAGTATGTGTATAATCGGCAAAGACATGTATGTGGCAAATTTCATGTCAAAACAGCAGTAAATAAGAACAATAAAACGAAAATAAAACTTTCTTGTCCATTTAGCAACATTTTCTTTTACTCTTTCTCATTTTCGCATTTATAATTCTTTCCCTTTGAAATTTACCACAAATACACATTTTCCGATTATACATACAGCATCAGTATTAAAAGTACCCTGCAAAATCATTATCAAATTATACTCTTACAAGAAGACAGTTATAGATATGCGACAATCATTTTGGACATGAGTGTACATATCATCAGAGCCGGCCCTAGGCAATTTGTCGCCCTTTGCCGCCTCCCTCTTTCTCCAGAAAGAACAAATCTTAAAAGTCACGATTTTAAGTATGGTACTCCAGCATGAACAACGAAGGGGAGGGAAACTACACTCGCACTCAGAAAGGCTTAAATACTTACTACAAATACAATATTGTTGTGTCTGTTTTTTTTCTTTAAATATTAATCTATTATGTTAGTGAAAGATAAAGGTAATACATCTGAAAGATGGTAATCCTTTTTATAGAATTCAATATCCAGTTTCAATCTCAACATATCAGTTTGCAATTATAGCGCAACTAGCTCTTTTACCTCTATTTCTTGATTTTCCTTCTACATATGTTTTTTTTTTTTTTAAATAAGTGTTCCCACCTTCAATGATAACGATCTTATTTGCGACAAAGACAAGAGAAGCTTTCATATCAGAACTCTGATAACTAACCAAAGGGGACAGACATTCGAGAATTGAGTTCTTGTATTTGACAATAATCAAGCAATTTATTCTGGGATTTATTTTACCATTTGCTTTAGCACTGACCATGTGACTTTAAACTAATGCGACCTAAACATAATTTATGAATGTAGTATTCAAATGGAAGGTCAGCTTAGTAAATTTAGCTACCATGATCATGAAGTCTGTTTCAAACAAGAAATATTTATTTTAAATAAAATACTTATGACAGATATTGCAGCCCCGTGCAAATACACGTGTTTCACATATGGTAGAGCCAGCAATGCATATCATATATCTAGACGACAAATTATTTATATATGATATTCAGAAAAATATTAGTAGGCAAATTAGTATTAGTTTTTACCTTTAGACAAGTTATTTGCATTTTATACTGTTCGTGATATTATTTTCGTACTTATTAAAGACCTACTTTCACGGAAAAACATATTTCTTCGTTGATATTGGTGAAACAGTACAGAAACCCGGATTATTAGTAGGTACGATACTCATATAAATTGTAAAATATTTGTACCGTATCAGTATCTAGTGTTTAATTTATGTTGCATTTTATGGTAATTACACGTACATAAAAATACTTCAGACTTAAATGACGTAAGATGAATTACAAATGACTTTTGAAAAAAAAAAAACGAAATTTAGAAGAAAAACGAGAGGCAATGTTTTTTTCTTAAAAAACGTACATTTTTGAAAAAATACGTTTTTTTTTCTATTTACAACACTACTCACGATGTTGTTTAAATCGAAGTTGCACCCCATCGGGATGGGTGACGAGGCGGGGCCAAGGATGGAATAGGAAGGCGTGACATTACTGCTTTTATATCCTTTTCTTTGACTTAATACAATAGTTGGAAATTGTCCTAAAGTCTAGCAACCTTAATTGAACTCATTTCCCGACGTCATAGAATGATGAAATTTTGCACAGCGACAGAGGTTGAGTCACAATATAATACTCCATTGTTACTTTCAAAAGTTTCTGAATCTTCATGTATATTTTTAAGTACTAAGTTTTAGCGTTGGACCGTGCGGAGATAAGACAATACTGACTATTCTTTTTAAAATCTACAACATTAACTCATTTCCCGACGTCATGCAATGATTTTTTGTACAATGACGTGAATCGGGTAACAATATAATGGTCCATTGTTATGTAAACATATTTCTATATATTTATTGTTTTTAACTAAATAATATTCTTTTAGATTTTTGTTATGCAACCAGAAATGCTTTGGAGTTTGCATGTGCACTATAACACCCAAGGATATCTTCGTAAATTAGTTTCAAATTGAGTTAGAACGATAAACTTGAATAAAGGACATTAAATTTGAAAACAATTTATAAGAAAAAATCTAAAAAAGTAACAAACGTTAAAAAAATAATAAAATTAATTATGCATAAAGAAGGAGATTCTTTTGTAGGTAAAACGAAGAAATGAGTTTAACCTAGACCTATATATATTTAAATATATGTAGGTCTAGGTTTAACGGTTTAACACTACAAAAGCATGTAATGGATTATAACGAACCACTTAAGAGCTCGTTTTTTTTTTTTTTTAATAGTCAATCCACTTTCTTCATTCTATCATCTCTCTGACACACACACACAAACACAAAGAAGAAAACTTTTCCGTTTAATTTTTGAATCTCTTCTTCACTAAACTATAATGTCAAATGACATCGATTCTCGGCAAGCATGTAATGTAGGAAAGGAAACAAACAAAATTCTACAATGACTGAAAATGTATTTAATTATGACTAAAAAGTAGAAAATAAAGCAAAAGAAGTATTTTTAAAAAGCACGCTTTTCGTAAAATAAATCATACTAAAAGGTAAAAGAAAAAATAAAATAAATCGTACTAAAACGCAACAAAACCTGTCAAAAATTACCTTTTAAAATATATTTATGCACGACTAAAAAGAATGGGAGTGCTTTCATGTTGTATTAACTTTATACTAGGCTTCTACCCCCGCGTGTTACCGCGAACAATATTTTTCATTTCTTCCTCTCCCTGCTTTCCATTCCATTTCGTATTGGATATTGAATGCAAGTGAATAACACAAACATACCAGCAAACCTACATAAGCCCCTTCACCCTCGAAGATATGTAATTCTCGAAACTTCGTCTTACCTACAGCCTAGCGTGCAAGAAGAACAATTATACCAAATTTGAAGGTTATGCACTTATAGTTTCAGAGTTTTGGTGAACGAAAAAAATATTTGAGCCCTTCTCCTCTTTAGGATACGAAATTACCAAAAGTTTGCCTTATATAAAGTATACGTTGTTATAGAGAAAATCTACACAAAATTTCAAGATTGTATGCCTAATATTTCGGAGATTATACTTAGGTAAATTCATTGTATATTGTAAACTCAAAAGAACTCTTCCCTCGCTCTTCCTTTTAGTCATACTAATTGCGGCTAATGTCAGTGTTGCAGCGTTGCGCAACGACCAAAGTATTTCAAAACATATTATTAGCAGTAGTAGTAAAGAACAGGAAAAAAATACTTTCTAATACTACCATATACTTTAAATAACATAGTTTTTAACTTCTGTAACTGTAAAATCCATTAATCCGTTTTAAAAAGTGAGAAACAATCCGTCAGAAAGTCTCTTAGTTTATATTGCGTTGCAGCGAGTGTACAACGACCACCTTTCCCCTATCTCAGAAGTTAAAGGCTCTGGTCGTTGCAGTGCTTCTGCAACAACGCATCACGTTTTCCAGTGAACAAAAAGGTTTTTCGCGTTAAGTAGTTTTCTGAATTTTATTTCACTACCAGTTACAAATAGAATTTAGTTTTATGCACTTATATTTTTAAATTACGGGACTATATCGAAGGAAACCAATATAATGACAATTTTAAAAAAGTAATTGCAAAATTACAAAATATGAAAGAAAATATATAGGGGAAAGTGGGGGAATACCACGCAACGAGGGAATACCACGCACCCTATTTTCTCAGTTCTAATGCTTCGAAACTGATTCAGATTAGTGCTATTATCTAGCTTAGACTATGGAAGACATATTGCATGAGCGAGGCGCCAGTTGCTGCTAGGTGTGGTTTATTGCATGGCGAAATGTTGTTTTGTTGTAATTTCTTCTAATTTACTTCGTTTGCAGATTTAGAGATATGTATTGAAATACTTAGTTGATTTTTATAATGTGTATACAATATTTTAGCGTAGTGTGTTAGTATTAAGTTCATGCTAAATCTGTTTATATGAAACGACGTGAAACTTCTGAAGGTTCAATTTTTCTTTCTCGGCTTGGAATGGGGTAATTGCACACATGTCGTCCATTGTGCGTGGTATTGCCCCTTCACGAAGCAGTTATCAAAAAAGTTTATGCTGCGTTTCTTTTCCTTTTTTTATGTATATTGCAGATGCCATGACACTTTATTAGGCATACAGAGAAGTGCAAATGGACATTAAAACAACTACCAAACGCCATAGGAGCAATAAATGGCGGAAGAAAAATTAGAGAGGTAGTAAATGATTTTGGGATACATGAGGCTACATTAAGAACAAAAGTGAAAGCTGGGACTGTCTGTTCTAAGAAAATGGGAAGAAAAGCTGTATTGAGCTCTACACAAAAAGCGGAACTTTCTGGTCACGCTTTACATTTAGCCAAGTTGTTTTACGAAATGTCTTTAATTCAACTATGCAGAAAAGCTTATGAATACGCAGAAGCTAATAATATCAAACACAATTTGAATAAAAAAGGTCGACTTGCTGGGAATGATTGGTTGGAATTGCTTTTAAAGAAAAATTCCACGATAAGGTTAAGGAAATCTGAAGCAATTAGTATTAACAGGGTCGACGAATTCAATGAAGAAGAGGTGAAAGAGTATTTTAATAAGCTGACAGAGTTACCGAAAATATCATTTCTGCGAAGATTAGATCTTTAACGTTGACGAAACAGGTATATTCATAGTATAGACAAACTAGCAGTTGACCTAAACGTACAGTCAACAAACGACCTAAGTTTATGGAAAGATATTCTGATGCTTCACGTTAAGGAATTAGTGCGTGCCAATACCCGATGTAATGCGTGTCATTACCCGATGTGGTGGGGAATACCACGCGTTTCTCGTTTTCCACAAACTTTATTTTTACAGAATCTATGAAAATCAAGGAGCACTACCGACGACCGAATATGAAACTAGAATGATTAAGTTACAACATACATTTTCCTCATGTTAATTTGTTTGATTTGTAGCGAGATATTGGAAAATGTACCTTAAGTGCGTGGTATTCCCCCACTTTCCCCTAATAGACTAGAAATCAAATGAAAATAAACACGCATTTACAAGTTAATTCTTAGCTTATGTAGATAATGAAGGCTTATTGTACAGCAATTTGTGAAGCAAATATTAATAAGTCAATATTTAGAATTCCTCCTCTGTGAATAGTATTTTAGTATATACATATTTGTTTTATAAAACAAATGTATTTTATACTCTTGAAAATGTCCACATAAAACTGTATGATGGGAAACACCACATTGAATTTGGGACTAGTTAGCAATGCTCAAGGGCACAGCCACGAAGGGGGGGGGGGTTCAACGCGTCCGGACCTCCCAAAAATTTCGAAACTCGACTAACATTTGTAGATTTTCTTGACAAATATACTTGTTTAACAGAGAAATGAATGATGTAGGGTAAATATTTTATTTTACACCTCATCATGTACTCTTTCTTTTCGTATAAAAATAATCGTTCTATCATTTTTCTAAAAATGTAGGTGACATTAATTAATTACTTATCGCCTTTTCGGCTGCAGAATAAGGCAGGTTCGATATTACATAGACGTATTGGATCCCCTCAAATACTTTGAACCCCTCCCAGCAAACATTTCTAGGTGTACAACTGGCAATGCTGTTTGTTTTGACGGTCTTTGTGGATTCTGTTACATGCTCATCCTACATCTGGTGGGTTTCAAAGTTCGTTTTCCGGAACATATCACATTGATAGCATTGTTTTCTCTCGCGTGGAAGTATGTTGTGTTCATCGTACATTACTTACAACCAAGCCGGCTGATTTGTAATGTAGTTTTCCTTTTACGCACGTGTGTTGGTTGGTGTATAAGTGACATTCACGATTCATATAGATATCTCTTTTGTATCAGCTTTTTTTTTTTTTTTAATTCTGAATCAGTTCTGGTTTTTAGTTATTAGATTTACTTGAGATGGGTGTGTGCTCTAATTCTGTAAATAACCTACCAATTCTGAATGAATTCTATACCATGGCTTCTGTAAATAACATAACAAAAAAAAAAAAAAAAAAAAAATGCCCAGCTCTCCGCTGAGGAAAAACTTGCAAGTAAGATTTAGACAAAACACGCAAAGGGCAATTCAGAAGAGTGTTCGAAGAAAATCCAGTTTAAATTCACAGGGCATCTTATGGCAGCAATGTTGTTTGCCTTAGATATATTTCTACAATTTGTTTTAAAATTTCCTAGATAAACTGTGAATAAAGTGTGTTCAATTTACATTTTTTTTATAACACTAATCTCTGTCACGAACTGTCTTCAGTCTACGCTGCAGAGGAATTTAGATCACTGTCAGGGACTGGGTTTCCTAGAATGAACTGTTCGCAATAATCTGGAAAAGATATTTAGTGAATCTACAAAGCTTCTGAAATTAATATTATCTTTACCTATGAGTCAGCAAAAGGAGACAGACGTTTTTCCACACCGAAAAGAAAAAAAAAATGAAATTTTTGAGTTTTACGTCCCACGGTTATGCCGGTTAGGCTAAAGGAGACGGTGATAATGAGTAATGAATGAAATGGTGGAATGAAGAAAGTGGGAGGAAACGGGAGAACTCCGAGAAAACCCACGCACACGGTGTTTGTCACACCGAAAAGAATTGACACTTTCAAGGAATTGAACGTTCTAAGAAAGGTTGTCACCATTGGTTATGCTTTCCATCGAAAAAGACCTGATAATGAGAATACCAGAGTTCAACCAGCATGTATTAGATAAATTTACTCCAATCAAAGAGCGGAGAATAAACTTACTAATTAAATAAGGTGACTAATCGGATAAAATGTTCTGCATTATTTTTTATTAAAAAAATATTTTATTTAATTTCACATGTCACAGCATTTGCATCTAAAGTTATGCTGATTAGTCAAAGAGTCTAGTTTATATCTTCTGGCTCCGATCATTCGTACTGCAACACCCGAAACCACAATCCATCGGCCGCCACTGAGTCATACATAAATGTATTGTAAGGTTCCACGTGTTTCTACATCACGTGCTAGATGTTAACACTCCTCACAAGCAAGGGGCGCGATATCGAGACTCGAATTGCGCAATAAGAGTTTCATATACTGAAAGAGCATCAGGTTGTTAGTAAGTTACCAAATTATTAGCTGCAGTCCGCCAGTAGGGAAAAAGTTATGGGACTGTAAAGTTCAGAGCCTGGCGTACGAAAACCACACAAAACAGCATTTGGCTAGTTCCTCTTTGTATTGACAAGAGATAATGAACTCTAACGTATTCCCATCACAGAACATGATGTTTGACATAAGAAAATCTGTATGAGAAGAATTGTCAGTGTTGCCATCCTTAGAAATTACAGTGTTGCCCAAATAAGAGTACCGCGAAAATCTTGGTTTGCAGCGAATGAAAGACTGGTGCATCCCTTGGACGTGTACTTTTTCCGTCCTTACAAGAACTTTGTCAAGTTCGTCACTAACACAATTGTCTTGTCGCAGGAAACGAACAAATGGCATCGTGACAATTTGCTGCGTCTCCAGTCGTTCACGCTGTACCAATTCTGCGCTCCCCTGTTCCGCAACATGATTCGCTTTGCTTTCTATATACCTGGACATCGCATCGGAAGCATTCCAGACACCAATTCAGTACTGTTTTGACTCCTTTACCACATAAATGTGTTATCTCTGCAAGTCGCTGGCCATCGTCCGGTGTGCATATTGTACTAACTGTTTTTGTTTGGATCACTCGATACTTTCTGCTCTTCATATCAATTGTGTGGCTTAACACTGTCATTTACATAGCTATCTCCGCTTCCCAAACAAATACCATTTGCTATTGTACACACAAACAGGTTATTCCTTCTGTTTGTCATAGTCTCTCATGTTCACTTTGCAACCCCATAATTTTGCCCTACTGGCGGACTGCAGCCAATAACGTGGTCACTTCATGATTGATGGTCTTTCAGAATATACTTTATAACCCGTATTGTGCATCGCAAGTCCCGATCACGTACTATTTGCTTACAAGATTTTCGAGGTATTCTTATTCTGGCAACACTGTAATTTATATGGATGGCAACACTGACAATTCTTCTCATACAGATTTTCTTATGTCAAACATGTTCTGTGATGGGAATACGTTAGAGTTCATTATCTCTTATCAATACAAAGAGGAACTAGCCAAATGCTGTTTTGTGTGGTTTTCGTACGCCAGGCTCTGAACTTTACAGTCCCATAACTTTTTCCCTACTGGCGGACTGCAGCTAATAATTTGGTAACTTACTAACAACCTGATACTCTTTCAGTATATATAACTCTTACTACGTAATTCGAGTCTCGATATCGCGCCCCTTGCTTGTCAGATGACAACCACGAAGACGTCGCTCACCATCGCCAACGATCGTGACGAAGATTCAAGCAGTCAGCAACATTTTCTGCATAAAAGGAGACAGGATATCACAGAAAACATCAATCTCGCTCGGTTGATCAAACCACCAACTAAGACGCCTAGTCATTGAGATACTTTCTACCTCTCTAACTAAAGATGCACGGTGATTGAAAATTCCAACTCCCTCTCAAGATGACCAATCATTGAGAGGCACCTATCTAATACGCCTCACGAACCTAAACAAATTCAAGGAAATTTGTACTATTTGTAACATATTGTATTCAAGAGGATAACTTCTATAATAAAAGGTGATGGGAAAGTCCAAACTTCCGTGTACTGTCTTTTGCTCTACCTATAGACAAGAAAACTTTACAATATCCTTTTTTTTTAAAAAAAAAAAATAATTATTATTTTGCACTTTTTATTGTCATTTACTTTTTTGTATCATTTGTTTTATTAATTTACGGAAAGTATGTTTTTAAAAACGTTCATTTTCTTTTCTTTATGTCTATGTAAAATCGTAATTGTACAGTCACGTAACGAATCTGTGATATAAATTTCATTCCATCCACTTTTGTGTTTCAATTTTCACTAAATAGTATGTTGTTGACAAAGAGGCGACAGAAATATACGGTACACACACGTTGGAATGGAATATTTTTAATTAACAATGGAAAATTCCAGAAATAGGCAAACCAATAACATACAAGGGTCGTTCAAGGTTGACCGGAATTTTCGTACGTAAATAATCGATGATAGCCGGATCATGATGAAATTTGAAGGTGATGTAATGTATTCCTTCTCGAGTAACTAGCGTCCGGCATGATGTTTTGATGCATGCGCAGCAGTTGTAGCGAACATGGCGGCAAGCAGTGTATCTGTAGTTGTGGAGCAGCAGTGTGTAATCAAATTTCTTGTGAAGGAGGAAGTTAAACCAGCTGAGATTTTCAGAAGATTGCAAGCAGAGTATGGTGAGCAAACGAAATCACGGACAAGAGTGTACGAATGGTGTGAACAGTTTCGCAAAGGACGGGAGCTGGTGACAAGTGAAGCGCATGGACACATTCACCCTACTATAATCACACTAGTGAATATCGCACGTGTTGAGCAAATGATTCTTGAGAACCGGCGAGTAACAGTGCGGGATATTGCTGCCGAGGTGAATATCACTGTCGGGAGTGTTGAGACAATCATTCACGACCACATACGCTTCCGCAAAATCTGTGCAAGGTGGGTTCCCCGCCAGCTGACATTTGACCAGAAGTGGACACGCATGACGGTCTGTGAACAGCTTCTGAATCGGTTTCGAGCTGAAGGTGATGAATTATCGTTTGTTTGCACCCCTTCAAGACCATCTGAAAGGGAAGAAATTCACGATAGATGAAGCACTGAGGAACGATGTCCTCCAGTGGCTACAACTACAACCAAGTTCTTTCTACGCGAAAGGAATCAGGAAGCTGCCACAACGATGGCAACGGTGCCTCGACGCGCATGGAGAATACTTTGAAAAGCTGACATAGTTTGGTGCTTCTTGTGTTATCTGTTTCCTCTGAAGAAATAAAAATCACTGTCAACCTTGAACGACCCTTGTATACAGAATTACAATCGCAGCTGGAAATAAATAAATCACTGATTGCGGATCGAGAAATGAAAGGATCCAATTAAATTTGCTTTGTATAAATTAGCATTACTTCAAAGTTTAGCTGTGTGAATTGCTGTGAAGAATGCCACAAAATAATAAAGAAGATGATCGTTTGAAAACTTATGTTACTGTAATGTATATGAAATAACAGTTTTAAGTGTAGATTGCAATCGAAAATTTTGTTAACAAGTTTGATGATTATATTATAAGGAAGTCATTTCCTTCACCACCCTTCCTTCTCTCTCCAACTCCTTTAAGCTGAAAAAAAATCTGAGTTTACGTCCCATGGTTATGCCCGTTAGGCTAAAGGAGACGGTGATGATGAGAAATGAGTGAAATGGTGGAATGAAGAAAGTGAGAGAAAACAGGAGAACCGCAAGAAAACCCACGCACATGGTATTTGTCCACTACAAAGTTCACTTGGCGCGAGCGAGGATCGAACTAGGGGTCCCGAGCACAGAGGTGAACGATCTACCACTGAGCAACCGTGGTCCCTCTCCTTTAAGTTGTCAGCTGTGTCGTATTATGAATCGTGAGACTTTAAACTGAAACATTTCATTTTTTGTACCGTATTAAACGAGGAGAGGCTTGATTTTTTTTTTTTTTTTTTTTTTTTTGCTTTTACTGAAGTAGAGATGACTCTGGAATCTGCAATTTGGTCCACGGACGCGACCTTCTCTACATATTCGCCTCGTATTGCTTTACTTTTCTCGTACATCTGTGGATCAGTGCGTTAATATTATCTATATAAATGTCTGAGGTAGGTACGTACATAGCTATTTATTTAGGGAGGGGTTCAAATTCAATATGAAGATTAACATTTGCAAAACCATCTCTACAATTACACTAAATTTTTATATAAGTCGGGATTTTGGGAGGGGATCCGGATCCCCAAGACATCTTTGCGTACATCCCTGGTCTCAGTACTTGGAGGCAAATCATGTTTCCACCGTATTTATGACCTCAACACCAACAGAAAATAAAAGTTTTATATACCCTGCAAATATTTCTTCATAAATGAGAAGAGGAAATAATCGGAGTCATATTAGATGAATATGAGGAGCACAAAAGTGAGTGCTTCTGCTGCTCAGTGTATTGTCCGATACCACCAATACATCTTTCGAGACCATGTCTCTTTGCTTGGATAGCATCCTGTAACTTTTGCGGTTTATTTTTATTTATTTATTTTTGGTAAATAATCAGTCAAGATGACACTTTACAGCAGGGTGCGAAATCATTTGAAAATGGTGGGGGGGAAGAAGTTCAGCGATCCACACTAATGCTTCGTGGAGCCTCCAAAAAATTGAAATATTAATGGATTATTATTATTATTATTATTATTATTATTATTATTAATAATAATAATAATAATAATAAAAATAATAATAATAATAATAAATGTTCAAACTAGTAATTGTTATTTAAAAATACTTTATCAGTTTGGTCGTTCAGATATACGGTCACCTTTGTAAGTGTAAATAATGCACTGTATCTATATTGTATTATTAGCAAGAATATATTATTATAAATAATGATTTCAATACAAATACTTGATAGACAACAAAAAGCCGTGTTGCCACAATGGTAGAGCGCTCTCCTCAGGTGCGTGGAATCATCGGCTGGATCCTAGCTCGCGCCAAATTCTGCTTGCGGTATACAATCAATTGTGTGGGGGTTTTCTCGGGGTCTTCTCCCTTCCTTCCATTATCCTAATCAACCATTATAATTCATCTCATCATGACCGTCTTCCTTAGCCGTGGTGAATATTCATAGGACGTTAAACTTTAGAAAATAAAAGCACAAACACTATAATACGATTGATTTGCTGATTTAAGTTTAATGACCCTTTTCAGCAGCGAGGCTATGAAATGTGGACTTACAGTTTAAGGTGAAATCCGAACCACTGTAATCGTTCAAATTTTTGTCCTGCGGCATCTGTGACTGTTGCGATACTTTTAAGTGTTGCAGCTGTAGATGACTTACTGGACACCCAGTAAAGTTCGCCTAACAAACATGCAAAGTTGTGAACAGCATTCACAACACCAAAAACTCTTTCAGAAACAAGATCATGCAGTGTACGCTAATTAGGCACGGGTTGACATTTCTTCTAATTTGGGCAGCAACATCTTCGTTTTTCCCAGTAAACACTGCATCCCCGTCCGAACTAAATCCAACCAGTTTTTCTTTAAGATTAAAAATATCTATGCCTTCTTCGGAAAATGCTTGAATAATTTTCTCTTTAAGGGATTTTCCATCGGCATTTTCTACAGGCACTAATTTATAAAAACGACAACAAGGTTTATTTTCTTCGTCCACATATGTTCATATAACAGCAAGTGCTTATCTGCAAACCTGTTTGTAGGTTCGTCCACTGAAATTGAAGAACAATCTGTTTGTTTGAGAAATTTTGCCAATTTTGCATGCAACTGGTACGCTAGAGAATAAAGGTCTTCATCTCGTCAACAACCGAAAAAGTTAAACACCTGATCCTTTTACAAATAAACTACGTTTTTTAAAACAGCATGCATTTAAAATTATTGTTTGTCTGAAAATTTTCTTTATAGACCTACTTATATTTTCCTATTAAGGTGTCCCCCCTTACAGATTTTGGTGAGGGGGAAAAGCAAGTGTAAAATTTTTGGTGGGGGGGAAATCCCTCCCGTCCCCCCCGGGATTTCGCACCCTGCTTTACAGTCCCAAAACACAGATATGCCCTTGCTGAATGGAAGCCTTTTAGGCAATGGGAGACCAGGTATAGAGTTGCCAACTGGCCGGAAATATTGCTGTTATTTTGATTAAAGCCTGTAACCGTTACAAACCTCTTTATGGGCGTTTTTTTTTTTTAATAATTTGTATCTAGTTCGAAGTATAGTTTTAAAAAGTAACTTTCATTCTGTAAATCCAAAACTTTCACCTTTCACCTTCTATCAACGATTAATATATTTTACTCATTTGTTTAGATAATTTTAAAGAAATGACAGGGACTGTGTGAGGGTAAATTTGAAATTTACTTGTAAGGAATTTTATACATTTATTGAGAGTGAAAAATAACTTGTTAAAGCAATTTCTTGTATAACGCAAGTTTAAAGAATAAATTTTAATTTTCCAAATCCCAAATTGTAACGCAAAGATTAATATTTTTTTTTCATCTATTTCGATAATTTTAAAGAAGTAGCAGTTACTGGTAAATGCAATAAAATGATAAATGCCGATTTCAGTTTCTCTTTTACAACACAATGTATCTATTAACTTTATTAGTGAATGTACTAAGGATATGCAGAATACAGGTGCTAATGCACTTTCATTCATGATAGTACATTTTCTTCCCATGAATGGATCCAAACAGAGATACTTCACACTTAGACATATATCATAGGGAATCTTGAGGGGGACCTTTTTTTTTTTTCCCAGGGTTCGCAATCCTAACCAGGTATGATGTCATTGTTTACTCATTTTAGTTTCACGGTCTAATAAAAAAAAACAGCCTCATTAATTTGTTTAAAAAACAGTCAAATCTCATTAATTTGTTTGCAAAACCATCCTTGTAATATAGGTCAAAATGCTTTGTGCATATTTTATACGTTGCTGTTTTTGAAAAGGTATCAACAATTAGGAAGCCCACCTTGCTGCTACTTTGTTCATACCATATGCAGAATATCATGTAATAAGGCCTGAACCGATTTCCTACTAATGTTCACCTCTCTAGGCAAACAAATTAATAGTCATAACTCTAGTTTCAAGCACTAGTTGCTCAAGGTTTGCCTCGACCTTAGGTCATCACATTTGAATTCCCTCTTACAGCGCTTTACTCTGTCATAAAATGAGCATTGCTCACCATATACAGCTGTCATCTCTTAATGTATTGTTTGTACAGTCCGCAGCAAAAAAACCTGCAACAAGAGCATGTAAGTTTGTGAATCTACGCCTAACAGTGCAGGGAATCAACATAACATCTAAGTGGCAAGAATCACGCCAGGAGAAATCTCGGCGTCCTCTCCTGTACACTTATTTTGGAGCAAAAGACTTCGTCGTTTCACAATAAACTTACATGCTCATGTTGCAAGTTTTTTGCTGCGGACTGTACCTATTTCCATGAAGATGGAGCAATCTAATCACCAGTAGCGTAGCGTTAACTTTCGCAAAGGGGAGACAGTACAGGCGCACCCACGACGGGGGGGGGGGGAGGCAGCCGGGTTCCGACATCCCCAAAACTTCTTAAGTCAATATACTTTTATTAATTTTCTTAATAAAATTATGCTTGTTTAGTAGAGAAATTATTGATGTAGAATGAAAATTTGATCTTACATATCATCTGTACTATTTCTCTTATAAAAACAATGTAGTTTCATATTTTTTTTCTGAAAATATACGTAGATGAAAGAACTTTACAGTTACTTGTCTTGTCGAGTGCAGAATAACATCCGTTCAATACTACATAGACGTAGTGACTTGGATCCAGGGCCGTAACTTGTGGGGGGCAGGGACCAATTGTCCCAGAGAAGCTCCCAAAGAAGCTCCCCGCCGTTCGAGGAAGACCCATTTTAAGACAAAATTTTCTTACTCTATATACGATACGAACATGAAATTATAAATGAAGCATCAAACAGATTCACTACATTACATAAATAATACACCACACAAAAGGAAATAAAACAAAAGAGTCGTGGGCCCATTTTAGTAAAAAAAAGTCTGCTATTAGGGGTCCTAGAGATAATATTTATTCGTATGGCTTTGAGATTTGTCAATATTGTTCCCTTAATTAATTTGTCATGTATGGAACGAGCCCAGAGGTGTAACTAACGGCCCCGCAGACCTTGTCGTACTTGAGGGCCCACAGGCTCCAGGGGGGTCATAAAGAGTAAGAGAAAGTTGGAAAGAAGGGGCCCAAGAATTAGAAAAATAACTTTTCTAGGGGACCCAAATACGCGTATTAGTGCTTGCCGCCCAGAAAACTCTAAGTTAAGGGGCGCTGCTTGGATCCCCCAAACCCTGCACCCCTCCGCCATGAATGGAGTTAGGTATTGTCTGCTCGGGCAGACTTTTTGGTCAGTGACGGACCCGTAGAACACTCTCTACACAAATGTGGAGTTAGCATATAGGTATACATTTTATTTTTTGTAAAAAAGTTGGGGGCAACTCCGCCCTCCCAACAAAACATTGGGTGCGTGCCTGGTAGATATTATTTCTTCTCGAGTTCGGAACCAAAATTAAGTTGTAGAGTCATGTCTCATACAGCTTCGGTGATGCAAAGGAATATGAAACTCCTAACCAAATTTCGTTATAAAGTGATTTTTGCGAGGTTGCACTACTGTATATAACATATGAAGACTTAATTTTGATCAACAAAGCCCTCAACGATTAAATCAAACAGGCATACCGATACTTATCCATTCTGAAGAATCTCAGTATATACACTGGGTATGTTAAATTGAATTAATAATTTACTTCCTATGTAATATCTTCTTATTTGCTTAGGCTTTGTAAAGTGTGATCTCTGATTCAAAAAGTAAGCTTAGAAATTGGCTGTTTTAAACTTGATACTAGTTTTCATACGACAACTGGTGCGATAAATCTATATCTAATCATTTAGTTTTCACATAATACATAATTAACACACGTATCCAAATTCACACAAAGTTAGCTAACGATTTTAAAAGCAACAACAGAATAGCATACTATAAAACATCTTGCGTTCGCTTTTGCCTTTCGCAGTGTTGATACACTCTAATATTGCGATTAAAAAGAAGCCGAAGCTAAATCGTGGAAGATTTATATGAATTACTGGTATTCATAAAACTTTCAGCAAATTGTTCCGGTAGTTATTAATTTGTTTCTTTTTTTTTTTCTTCTATTTCTTGAAATTTTCTATGAAATATGATTGAATATCTAAAAAGAAGAGGAAAAAGTGTGTTGGATTTTCAATAGTACAATTGCGCTGAGTGTGGTATCACTGCAGCTGAAACATGTCTCATTGCCAGGTTCTTTTAGCGAGCGAGAACCTCACACAGCCACATGCGCGCGCAACTTTCAAGTAGGAGCTCCACTGACTTGTTCAGCCACGTTGAGACAGACTTCCCGATGTCTCTCTGTGGCCTGTTTGACGGAGACAGAACTTTAATTTCCCAGTTTTGAAAAATAAAATTATTTACAAATTAGATTCTATCACTATTGCTATTAACCAACCTATCACGGACCCTATTATTTTTGTATTTTTCTACAACATGAAATGTATATTGATTCTTATTAATTAAGAAATTCTAAAATTATGTTCTTTTAATTTGAAAGGGTATACATTGTCTCAGTGTCTCATAGCACTCTACGCCACTGCTAATCACAGCTCGGTATCGGATTTTGTACCACATGCTGCCGCCACCTAGTTTTCAGGTTGTAACATCAATTCAACAGGACCTGTGAAGACTCAAATCTATCATTGTGCCAATTTTTGTATTACTAGCACATCTCTATAATGGTGAGGATAAAAACTTTCTGGCATCCCCTCGTTCTGAAGAAGCGCCTGTATTTGGCACAGTTCTTAAACTCGGATCTTATACCACTCATAGGTTAAGAAAAGGGCAAAATAGGGACTTCAGTGAAGAAAATGCACATAAAATCTCAATTCCTGAAGTTTTTTTTTTTTTTTTAACATAAACTAATACCTTTTTTAAATCAAGATTTTCTGCAATCTGAATATTCTCTAATTTTTCTATAGATGTTTTGGTAATAAAATGTTTTACATTTAACATTTTTTTATTTGCTCATAATAGCAGTAAGGTAGTGCAAAATGTTCCTTATTTTTACAAAAAAAGCTGACAACCAAACCTTTACGGAAAGTTAATAAAATTAACACGATAAGAGGAACACTATATATGTGGATCGTATTGCAGCATATGTAAGACAAGAATGGTTCCAATTCAAAAATATTGTATGTCCATAGGCGTAACTAGAAGGGGCCAGAGGTAGTCAGACTCCCCTTAGAATATTGCTGAAGCGCAGGTTGAAATTGTGGTCATCTCAGAAGAAAGGAGCTATATCCCTCCCCTTCCCTAGCAAAAATCCTAGCTACACCAATTTGTATGTCCATCAATATTAGGCAACAGGAAGAAAATAAATACATATTTAATCAGAAGAAAGCAATAATTACTATTTGATGAATCTCGTCAGGAGGGCCAATCTAAATAAAACTTTCACCAATAACATCGGAATCTTAGGACTCTTGGAGCCTCCGTGGAATTTACCACTAGCATAAAAGATGCAGCAAAGTGAATGAAGTTAACTCTCATTGTTAAGACGACCACACATAATTTCAAATTAAATTTAGTCGGTCGTCTAGGTTGATCGTTTTGAAGGGGGGTTTAATGATTTATAAAGGATTTTAAAATCAATTAGAGTGTTCTTCACATACAAAAAAGTGTGTTCCTCAATTACAAGTTCTGTTATGCTCTTAACTTCTTCCACTCATATTCATAAGCGCCAACGTGAAAAAACCATTGGTGAGGGCTCTAAAGTTAACTACGATACGAGACTAGACAGAATTATTCTGACGAGATACGAGATCAGAGAGAGCTCTTTTCTGAGACATCACTTTCAGGACAATTGTTTCGAAGTGAGATATTCTTAATTGTTGTGTCGTAGGCAGCTTATAATTACAGTCAACCACTTTTCAATCCACTGCTTAATGAAGGTCTCTCCAGCCCTTTTCCATGACGATCTATCTTGGGTAATTCTTTCCATAATACTCCGCAGTGCTTCTTGATTTCGTCACACCGCCTTGTATGGGTGCATTTCTTACGTAATTTCTTGTCTCTTGGTATCCAGTAAAGAGTTCCCTTTGTCCATCGATCATCATTACTGCTTGGAATACGTCCAGCCCACTACAACATTAGTACCTTTATTTTCATGACAATATCCGTCACTCCTGTCATCTTTCTGATCTACGTAATTCTTTTCCTATCTTTGAGCGTAATTCCTAACGCATCTTCCTAAGCTTCGTTATGTAATCTGAAGATGGTGAATGTTAGACTTTACTACGATCCATATGCCAGAACGAGCAGAATACGTTCATTGAAATTTTTACGTTTTAGACATTCATAGTGTGTTCAATAAGTTTCAGGACTGCCTCAAAATAGAAAAAATTAACAAAGTCAGAAAAAAATTATTACCACATTAGTTCTCTACATACGTTCCTTCCCGCGCTACACACTCGTGGGACCACCCCTAGAGGCTCTGGGACGCCGTAGGAAAGTCGTTCACTGGAATGCTACCGCTGACATATTCATATTTCTTTCCACAATATATTTGCTGACGTGTTCATATTGTGGAAATGTTTAACTAAAAACTGGATGTTAAAAAAAAAAAAAAACTCAGCTTGTAGTCACCCCCGTTAGTTTACATCCAACTTTTGTCACCCTTCAGTACAATAGGTAAAATTACGCTTTGTAGATTTTCACTTCTACCTCTTCAAATATCAATCAAGACAAAACATGCTGTGCCTAAAGTAGTGATGCGTTTCCTGCACTTATCTATGATACTTATTATTATTATTTTTTGCCGATTTCTTTGTTATTATTATTATTATTATTATTACCTAGGTATTAAGCACCAGAATTTATATTTACCTTCATATTATTATTATTACTATTACTGTAATCGTATTTCTCTTATTTTCGTGAGTACTCTACCCTTTTTCCACTTGTGACTATGAGCAATCTTCTTCAAAAGAACCTGGCCACCTACTTCACCTTGAAAAACCTTGATGCTCCCATTTAGGAGAGAATTTGTATTTAAAAAAATATATTTTTCAGATTTGCGAGCCTTATCAACAAAATACTGTAACTACAAGAGATTAGTGCAAAAGACTGAGTAGACAGATTTTAAATATTAGTGGCCAAGTTTTGTCTGAACAAGATTATGTAATAGATGTTAAAATGATAACTTTTATAATTTGACCATGTATTACTACTTCTTGATAAGTAGAGCACTCGTATAAGGTAAAGAAATTCTGTGAAACCATTAAATACACACTACTTATTTGCTGAGCAAAACTATATATTTTTTCCTTAAAAATTCAACACGTGTTACAGTTTCACCAACTAACTCTTTGGCTTCTTTAGGCACTATGTGATACAGGATAACTGTACAATCTTATATACATACAACAGCTGAGAGATCTTTCTTCTGATTGGCTCCTGGCAGTAGCAAATCCTCTTCAAGTATACTTATTTGAAAATTCCTATATAGATTCTTTGTATTGTTACTAATTACACAAAATGACGATCTTAACTAATTTAAACTAACAATTAATTAACTTAAACAATTAAGTAAATAATACATAATAATATACAGATATTGATCAGAAAAATGGAAACACCTGAACGAAATTGCAACTTACCAGATTAATATGGTGTCGGGCCACCTTTCACCTTCAGAACAGCCTTGATGCGACATGGGATGGAGGCATAGAGGTCGTGAATGGTAGCAAGTGGAATTTTACACCATTCCTCGTGCAGGGCATCGGCCAGTTCTGTGAGAGAGGATGGAGGTGGAAATCGTCGCCGGAGTCGTGTTTCCAAGACGGACCACAGATGTTTAATTATGTTGAGATCTGGGGATTGGGCGGGCCAGGGGAGGTGTTGAACTTCATCCCGATGTTCCTCAAACCACGCTGCAACAACGCCAGCTGTGTGAATGGGTGTATTATCATCTTGGAAGATGGCGTCATCGTCCGGGAACAACATCCGGACCATAGGATGCAAGTGGTCTCCTAAAATTGCGACAAAATCGTTGGCAGTGATTCGTCCGCTAAGTGTGACCACAGTACCCAATGAAAACCATGATATGGCGGCCCACAGCATCACCGAGCCGCCGCCATGTTTCACAGTTGGGCGGAGACACTGCAGATCATAAGCTTCTTTGGGCGTTCTCCACACATAAACACGGCCCGTGGTTGGGAATAGGGTGAAGGATGACTCATCCGACCATATCACACGTTTCCAGTCCTCAACGGTCCAAGTTGCATGGTCGCGGCACCATTTGTGGCGAGCGAAAGCGTTATGGTCCCTGATGAGCGGTTTGGCCCGTGCAACACGACCCCGTAAGTTCATGTCATGTAATTCGCGGCGGACTGTGATTGTCGAAACAGGGTGTGGGAGGTGCTGATTGAGTTCCTCCGTCACTTGCTCCACAGTGGCACGACGGTTCTGCGTGACAATGTGCTTTAATACACGACGTGACCTGTCACTCATGATTTTCTTCCGCCCACTGTTCCGCTTCCCCGATGTGGTTTTCCCGTGTGTTGTGTAGGCCGTCATCACCTTCGACACTGTACCACGCGACACACCTAACACAGTATCCACTGCCGTCACACTCACTCCACATAACAGCGCACCAACAATTTGCCCTCATTGAAAATCTGAGAGGTCTCCCATTTTACACTACCTCCGTCTGCTGCAGCCACTGGACACTGCTGTTCCACTGCGCCTGACGTAGTATGGAGACCGACCTAACACACCACCACCAGGGTCCGGCGCTGCAGGCGCCAAGACTTCACTGCCAACCCATATATCTGACATGTTGCCAACTACAGGTGTTTCCATTTTTCTGATCACCATCTGTATATATTAACAAACACGTATGTTTCTATATTCTTTGAACATTATATATGACTTGATTTTTTTTTTTTTTTTAATTCACTCATCCACCAGATCACTTCATCAGTCTTCATCAGTGTATAATCCAACTGAACAGTCTGAACCGGTCTGAACTAAACTGACTGTAACGTATTGTTTATGGAGAATATAATTATCAAATAATATACACTATTGCGATAAGTTTTGCAACAGCACTTTCAAACTTTCGCCGAGATGGTTACAGAAAAAAGAACTTCTCTAGTTCCTTACCAGAGGGTAGCGTTCCCAAAACTGATGCAACGTTCCCTCTTTGTACTGCCATACTGATGCGTTGCAGTAGAAAAGAGGTTGCTCTAGGTCTCCTGACGATAAATAAATGCGGTGTCCGACTTCTTTTATAAAGTTAAGACCTTCGGGACCCCAGGAACCACCTGATTCGATAGCTATAGTGACAAAATGATATTTGTCAAGTAAATTGCTGTACTTCTTGCGTTTTTCTGTTTCACGGCGAGCAGCCACGTTGCCAGCTTGTGCTGAAGAAGAATGTAGATTTGATGGGGCGAAGGTATTGGAACGAGTAAAGTCACATAGAAGTGCTTTTCCTTTCTTCCACGGTATTAGGGTCATACCATTTGGCCTCATAGCGTCTGCACGACAGCATTCCAATAGTTCGCGTATAGAAGAAACGCCTGCTGAAATTAGTGCTCTCATGATAATATCGTTGACGCTGGAGTGGCGTGAATGTCTGCCTGCACTATTGGTACAGGAGAGTCCATGAAGGCCCTTCTTATTTACGACACTTCTACAGCAGGACATCTGTGTTGCTTGCAAACATCTGCTCCCAAACGCAGTGCACTGGCAATTCGAAAACTGTCATTGGGAAGATGTAATCCTAAAGAAAGTGACGGGATAGCATGAAGCCAAGCGCCTGTTTCAGGAGATGATGTAGCTAGGAGTCTGGCCTTGTCTTCTGGGTTATCGAATGACTGAAGTAAAGAAGAAAAGTGATGATTTATAAGGGGATCGTCCCAAAAGATTGTAATCCTCTTTTATCAAGATCAGGGGGATCTGATCCCACAATAAATGACCACTTAGAAATGCTGTCGTTGACATCCGAATCCGTTACAAGGCTAAGATCTTGTTGGAGAATGGTCTCGATCAATGGCTTAGCGCCATACAATGAAAACAGAAAGGATGAAATAGCCAGGTCCATGGCACAGCAAACGCCGAGACTTCTGTGGTTAACAGGGAGGGACGCCTGCAACCAAGAGTTATTGTTGAGTGAGCAATTCAGGATAGATTCTAGACCGGTTTTTAAGGTGTTGTCATAGCATTCCAGAAGACAGCATCCCGCCAAGATGGAACACAGCGAAGAAAGTATAGTAGCCTTGGCATGGACAATGAGACGCGTAGTAGGTAAAAGGCAGAGTGTGCTGAAGTCAAGGAAAGACGTGTAAAGAAGAATTCTTAGCCTTTGTACGGATTATTTCTTATGTCTCTAGTACTGTATCCTTGTCTCCAGCTACAGTCCCGTCATCCAAATACCATATGTTCAGTTCCGTATTGATACTGTTAATGATGGATTGTAAAGTTAGTGCGAACAAACCAGGGCCAAGAGGGTCGCCTTGTTGTACGCCACACTGAGAGGATTATTTCGTCTCCTAAGTGTAAGTTGCTCGGTTGCGAGTAACACTGATGGACGTAGCGATACATTGAGGGAAAACTGTTTTTTACCTGTATGAGCATAGAATCATGATTCAACTCGTTAAATTAATAAATAAACACATAAACACTATTACGCCTAAATATGCACACATATACACATAGATAACATTATTGTTATTGTTAAACGATATGGACATGCTTTTGAACCGCTCCGTGAATTTACTTCGTTTTGAATGGAAAAGTGTGGTTTATTGCTGAGGAGAGTGGATTTAACATTCTACATGCCCCGGTGACTCCGAGGACATTTCTTTATTTGCAGGCACTGGTCGGCATTGGGAGTGAGTCTGGTGTTTGGTGTCATCTGCCTTTTGTCGTTCATTGCATTTTTGTGTAACTGGAGTTGTCTTCTTTGTGCAGTGCTTTGCCCTGTGTGGGTGATTGAGGGAACACAGTGGATTTTGTTCATTTTGTGCTGTTTTCGTGTTTTGTTGCATAGTGCAAAATACGTGTCAGTTATTATTCGTTAAACTGCATGTCAGTTAAAAAAATTCAAATTCTTCAACAATAACATTATCTATCAAGCCTACGTTTAAATAATCCAACAATGAAGAAATAATGATCAATAATTTTGTTGACACATCGATTGCGTCTACCGTCAATCGTGATAACAGCGTCGATTTTGAATCTACTGGGATAAATAATGTTATCCACAATTCTGAAACATCAGTTACTAACCATAATATGGATATGTCAAGCATTTCAAATGATGTACAATGTGTTCATTGTAATAAACATTTTCTTAGCTAAAGAGGCTTATCCATTCGCTCGGCCAAATGCCATAACATTGTACGCACGAGTAAGGCCAGTGACCTCAAACTTAAACAGACTACTGACTATATTTCGGATTTATTATAACAACTCTTCTGATTTTTTTTTTTTTTTTTAACCAAAATTCGACTACAGTAACTCTCTTCCGTCGAGTTATTTAAAGCGAAAAAAATCCTCCCCCTCTGGTTCGGCAGGCGGAATGGATAATCTTCGTCCTTCAATCTTAAAAGATCTACTTCTAAATCAAGACTTCGTTTCAAAGGAACGCTTAATGACATCAATTCGTGAATTTATCCATTTAATTATATCTGGAAAAGTGCCTACCATTTTACGATTTTTTTTTTTTTTTTTTTTTTTTTGAGCATCACATAGCACTGAAGAAAAGTGGTGGAATTCGTCCGATAGCTGTTGGCAATGTTTGGAGACGCTTATCAGCAAAAAATTATCTGCTTCCGGATACGAGATTCATTAATTAACATATTACCACCACACCAACTAGGGGTCAGTATACCATTCGGAGCAGAATCAGCTGTACATGCTGCCAGAATGTATTACTCATCTCCCCATACTGAAGTGAAAGCATTTTTAAAAATTGACTTCCGTAATGCCTTTAATGAACTTAACTGCGACTCAATGTTACAATCTGTTAAAATTAACTTTCCAACTTACTATCCTTATATTTATCAATGCTACTCCGAACCATGCAATCTTTTTATAAGTGATAACATAATTCACTCACAACGTGGAGTACAACAAGGCGACCCACTTGGACCAGCACTGTTCGCCCTAACCATCCATCACATTGTTAAGGATATTAACACAGATTTAAATATCTGGTACTTAGACGACGGTACAATAGCTGGAAATATCGACGTAGTACTGCGCGCTTTCAATAAAATTCGTCTAGAAGCTTCATCTATTGGATTGTTTCTTAACTCTTCCAAATGTGAAGTGAATTTTCTGAGCGCCAGAGATGATGAAGTTCATGACCTCTATGAAAGATTTAAAGAAGTACCACCTGGTATCAAACTCTTATCACCTACCAATACGGCGCTGCCATCTCTGCCGAATCAAGGAGCAACATTTTATTGGACAAGATATCAAAATTTGAATTTTTCTTTCGCCAATTATAAAAAATTCTGCACACTCCGGTTATTATTTACTATGAGCTTCACTTTCAATTCCAAGATTACTATATTTTCTTCGTTGCTCCGCTTTCTGGCAGGACGATAAATTACTTGACAAATTCGACCACACTCTTAGAACGTTACTGGAATCCATTCTAAACTGTTCTTTGAAAGACAGTTCATGGTTACAATCTTCCTTACCAGTTGAGAATGGAGGCCTTGGGATTCGTCGAGCCATGGATATCGCCATACCTTCTTTCCTCGCATCATTCTATGGCTGCGAGCAGGGACGTACGGAAGGGGGGGGACACGGGGGTCCGGACCCCCCCCGAAATTTCGACTTTTTAAAAATTTAGCCTAATTTTAGGGGCAATTTTAGCAATTTTAATATAAAATAGCTTCATATTTAGTTTGAACCCCCCCCGAAATAAATTCCTGGGTACGCTACTGGCTGCGAGAATTAATTGGATCTCTTCTTCAACAGGAGGTTGAATTAGACTCGATTTGAAATATACAAGACTGTATCGATAAATGGACTAGTCTGGTTGGAATGGATCCCCCACCTAACGAAAAGACATGTCCAGTCTGCTTGGGATGAACCTATAGTTAAGCTTCGTTTATCTTCACTCCTATCATCAACTAATAACCCAGATGACAAAGCCAGGCTGTTAGCTGTCTCTTCCTCCAAAAACGGTGCATGGCTTCAAGCCCTACCTTCTCACACATTCGACCTACACCTTTCTAATGAGAGTTTTCGTATTGCTACAGCTCTGCGCTTAGGTCCTAATATTTGTGAGCCTTACCACTGACCTGCCTGCAACGCATATGTTGATAATAAAAGATTACATGGTCTTTCATGTAATAATAAAACAAAAAGTGCGGGAAGACAATCTCGACATCATAATGTGAACATCATCATTTGTAGAGCCCTCGTTTCAGCGGGAGTTCCTTCAATAAAAGAACCAAATGGTTGTTGCCGCTCTGATGGTAAAAGGCCTGATGGCATGACCTTGGTACCGTGGAAAAATGGAAAAGCACTAGTCTGGGATTTCACATGTTCCGATACGTTTGCTCCTTCCAACATACCTCATTCTTCAATTCAGGTAGGTCTCATCGCCGCTCTCAGAGAATCCGACAAAAGACTAAAATACACGAACCTACTGGACAAATATTGGTTTGTAACAGTAGCAATAGAAACCAGTGGGTCTTGAGGTTACGAAGGATCTAATTTCATTAACGAAGTTGGTCATCGATTAGCGATCAAAACTGGTGACCCCTGAGCTACTGCATTCCTTTTCCAACGTATCAGCATTGCCATCCAGCGCAGGAATGTGTCATCGATCTTAGGCACATTACCTCCTAGTAAAGAACTGGACGAGATTTTTCTTCTATAACCCACAATAAGATAGAAGTACAGACATCATAAAAGGCTGACAACCACTTTGACGATGTTCTGAAGAATGTATTGAATCCAGGGAAGGAATTTTTTTTATTTACTGGCGAAATATAAATTAAAAAAAAAAAAATATTTATTTATTTTGGAAAATGAGTATAAATAAATGTAACACTATTTCTAATTACACTGCTGACGTAACTGGCGAGTTGTGACTGGGGTATTTTTTTCTTTTGTGATTAGCGATCTTTTCTTTAAAAAATGAAAATGTACTGTATTATTTTTGTGTTACAGAATTTGATCCACAATCCAATATTTTGGCGGAAATATATATATATATATAACATGTACATAAATAAATATATATATAAAATATATATTCACATTTTATACTTTCAGCTTTCGTAACAATTTATTCCACTGTTGGTCTATGTTAAATCCTGAGTTCCAGTTCATTGCTTTATTATCCTCCATTTCATCGTGCCTCCTTCCATTTTCTGACCATGCTTCTATCTTCATGGCCTAGAAGTTTTACTTCTTTCTAATTTACTGTATGTCCCGTGTCTCTTATGTTTGTAGACCGCATTTTTGTCACCCTCTAACCTAACGTCATCTTTATGTTGTTTTATACGCTCTCTAATAAGTTTCTTTCCAGTTTCTCCAATATAACATGTATTATATTTATTTACTTATGTAATTATTTACTTAATTGTTTAAGTTAATTGTTAGTTTAAATTGGTTAGTTTAGATCTCATTTTGTGTAATTAGCAACAATACAAAGCATCTCTCAACACAGGCGACACTCGAGCTTCAGCCTTTCTTATACAAAGATTAAGTATGGCTGTGCAAAGAGGGAACGTAGCAGCGATATTAGGAACGCTTTCACCGGGAAAAGCATTGGAAGAAATCTTCCTTCTGTAACCACCCTCCTCTCACCAAACTCACGTAATTTCTGCTAATTAATAATATATAAAATGTATTTTTGGAACCTATGTTGCAATTTTTATAATAATGAAGTAATTTTCATTTAACATTCTATGTACAATGATATACCCATATGTATACTTATTTGCATGTAAATTTTTTAAATGATCTTTACAATATCAAGCAATTAGATTCTGATTACGTTCTTCTACAAAGACAATTCTTCTCAAAGTATAAACACTTCATCCAGTTCCTTGCCAGGTGGTAAAGTGCCAAGGACCGACGAGACGTTACCACGTTGGATAGAAACGGATATGCGCTGTATTAGATAGGATGTGGAGCGAACTTCGCCGGAAACACAACAAATGCGTCTTCCTACCTCCCTAATGAATTCTAGACTTCTTGCACCCCAAGCACCACTTGTTTCAATAGCGATTGGAGTGAAAACAAACTTTTCGAGAAGGTGGTTGTATTTTCTTTGCTTTTCAGCTTCTCTGCGATTAGCAACAGCTCCAGCGTTCATTACTGACAGAGGGAGACTTGAATGAGCGTATGTATCAGCGCATGTGAAGTCCCACAATAAACATTTACCTCTCATCCATGGAATCAGTGTCATCCCATCCGGTCGCTTTCCATCCGAACGACAGCAACCAGAAGGTTCCCGTATTGAAGGAAATCCAGCTGTGTTGAGGGCTCGTAGTATTATATCATTTACAGAGGAATGTCGGGCGAATCTACCAGCGCTCTTCATGCATGAAAGGCCAGGCAGGCCACGTTGGTTAACCTCATCCCCACAAGCTGGACAGCGATGAGGCTCACAAACTGCTAAGCCTAAACGTAAGGCTGCAGCAATTCGAAAGCTTTCATTTGACAAATGAAGGCCTAAAGGCGGAGAAGGTATCGCCATCAACCATGCACCCGCTTCGGGAGACGAGGCAGCAAGAAGCCTGGCTTTATCTTCTGGAACAACAACAGATTGTAACAAATGATTATGTAATTGACATGCAATTGGTGTATACCAAGATGACTGATAACACTTTTTGTTAATCTCCGGAAGGCTTGTATCTGCTAAGTTTGCCCACTTATTAGAACCTTCTTGAACTGAACCATCTGGGTCCAAACAATAACCCTGTGGAAGGGGAGCTTCGATAAAAAGCAGAGATCCGTGGTATGACGCTAAGAATGTAGGAATCGCCATATCCACAGCTCGTCGAATACCAAGACCACCCAAACCAACAGGTAAACATGCTTGTATCCAAGAGTTGTCATTTAAGGAGCAGTTCAGAATTGATTCAAGGCCAGTTTTCAGGACAGTATCATATTTTTAAATTATTTATATCATGTATTGTAATACATTCAACAATTCAGAGATGTTACAAAATATGTCAACAAATCATCTATATCAGAATTTTCAAATAAATATACTTGAAAGGGATTTCATGCTGCCAGGAGCCAATCAGAAGAAAGATCTCTCAGCTGTTATATGTATATAAGATTGTACAGTTATCCTGTATCTCATAGTGTCTGATGAAGCTAGAGTTAGTTGGTGAAACTGTAACACGTGTTGAATTTTTAAGGAAAAAAATATATAGTTTTGCTCAGCAAATAATTAGTGTGTATTTAATTATAACAAAGCAAAGCTTCTACTTATGGAAAATATCACGGTGAAACCAAACATGGCCAAAATACAAACTCTAGTTTTTATTTATATTCACTCAACCAAACCATACCAAGCAACCTGGCGTAACGGCCTATTTGTGAGCGCAAGCCTGCTCCAGCGCCAAACGCTAGCGACCACCTGAACTACGTTCAGCCTAGCGGCGACACGTCTTGTTTCATATGACTCTCCAGTTTGCCTCAGGACGCCGAAAATTGGGAAGCACCGGCCGGGAACCGAACCCAGGACCACGAGGACATGAGTCCAACGCTCTAGCCACAAGATTAGGCTGTTCCCTTTATTATATACATACATTAGTCTTTTACCAATAACTTCTGAACGGACGAACTAATCTATCTATTAAAATGCTACAAACACTACCAAAACGGCTGAACTCCGACATTTAACTTTGGATTTCAAACTTTTAATTTATGGTTATTTGTGATTTCACGTTAAAAAAATAAAAATAAAAATAAAGTATGTGTACTTTAAATCAATTATTTAAACACATCTTTATATATATATATATAAAGTTTATGCTTTAAAACTAATGTTCAAAGCCTCAGTATTTTAATAAGCCTTCTCCAAAATCAATGCAAATGAGATGTGCTGCTATCTTTGGAGTTCATTTAAACTATACCTTTGTGAACGTTTATATGTTTGTGGTCAACCATTTCGACAATGAGATCTCGGAAACTACAGGCTCTAGAAAGATGACGTTTTCATTGATCGATTGCAAATTTTGCGTAGATTGTCCAGTTCTAATAGAATATTTAAAAAAACATGGCCATTATTTCTTTATTACATTTTTACGGGTACACTGGAAGTGTTGAAATAATAATAATAATAAAAAAAATAAAGCATCATATCTTACGCATTATACATTCCAACACCACATAATTGTATACAGGATCGTTTTGTTGAATGGCCAAATTATAATGAAAAATGATGGATAACCGTTTCTCCAGTCTAAGATGAATCTTTATTGTTTGGAGGTTTTGCCCAATGAACACCATATATCACTGACATTATAATTAATTGTGTGTGTAATGTATTTGCTTATTACATACTGCATGCAAGAAGAAAGAAAACACTGATCATACATGAATTAAAAGCCCCAATCGGAAGTACGCTCAAATCTTGCAAACGGTGCGAGATATTGAAAGAGTAACCGAAAAAATGTCCCCTTTATGGTATCTCTTGCCTATTTTTATCAAGACATCTTTCACTTATGTCTGTAAAGGAACATGTACAGACAGATGTGAGGAATAACAAGGAAATTCATGCTCATATGTGAATGATGAACTGTGTAGAGAGCGCAGGTTCAGCCAGTGTTTGTTCAAATAGATTTGTACGCACTTAACCACTGTTTTGTTAATTTTTACCGTAGACTGGCTTGTGTCGTTTCCTGTAGTATCATTTCTGTAATGAATTTTACGTTGCTTGAAGAAACACACTACAGGTAACATTTCTTCACCCTAGAATAAGTTACTATCAAAGCTATATTCCAACTCATTCTAAATGTATTTCTTTACTTTAAAAATACACCGCTGAAGGACTAATGACGAAATGATCCTTGTTTTCTTTCGTTCTCCACTTGTGTTGCCTTCTTTTTACTCAATTCAATTTTAGGGCCTGTCTCTATTGGTGAGAATTTCATTTACACATTTAAATAAAACTCTTTCTAAACCTAGGTAGAGCATTCAAACAAAATTGTTTCCAAAACTATGATACAGGTGAGCCTAAAAGTTTTATAGTGTACAGTTTAAATATACCGGCTCTTATCAGAGTCTGAACCTTGTAAAAAGGAGGGAACAAAGGCAGACAACGAAAGAAAACTAGGATCATTGCATCGTTAACTCTTCAGTGTGTTATTTTAAAGTAAAGAAGTAAATTTAGAGTGAGCAAGAAGATAACTTTGATAATAATTTATTCTACAGTTCAAAAATGTTATCGGTAACATGCTTCTTCAAGCAACGTGGAAATTCCTAAAGAAGTCGTTATCGAAGAAAGCGATAACTCTCTCTTGAAACGTTTACGGTGAAGATTTAAAAAAGCTTAGGTAACCTCAAACATTTTTAAATATTCACTATGAATTCTATCATCCTACTGAGGAATACTATTAATATAGTCTCCGATAAATTGCAGTTTTCTCTGAGGCAAGAAAACGAGTCAATAGGTTCCGAATCGATTGACAATAGCTAGTGAGTAGTCAAGTAATGTAAAAGATATAAATTGACAATAGTGTACTATACAGTAGAGATGCAGGGCTCGAAAAAAAACCGGCTTTTTTGAAAAAAAAACTCGGTTTTTTCTGCTTTGCTTTTTTGCTTGGGAAATTTTGGGCTTTTTTCAAAATACTGCTTTAAATTGATAAAACAGACTTTGTATCGCTTCTCTATAACACAAAAAATCATTTAATTAGTGGTTGATGCTGATAATAATATAAAACATCGAAAATAAACTATGAATTTCGAAAAAATATTTCAAACAATTTTTCTTCAACATATTTACATTATGAATTCCACAGGATTAACCAATGTATATAATAAGAATTTTTTAACCTCCTATATACAAAAGTAAGCAGAGTTGGCAAGAACCGTGGTTGTTTTTGAAAATGCCAAAAACCCGTTTTTGGGGGATGTTTAAATCAGGCTTTTTTGGTTTAAACCAGGCTTTTTTGATTTAGATTTTTTGCTTTATGTATTTATATTACATATTCACAGAAATAAGTTTGTTTCGCCTTGATGTTATTATGCAACAGCGGGGTTATGCCGGAAGAACTCCCATAAGCTTAAAGAACTGCGGTCAATAAATTTCTTAAGTTGAGAATCTCCCGCCCTAGCCATTGGAAAAATCCCGTCATTACTTGAAATGTAAGACAATAACGGGAAAATCCTGTTATTGCTTTGCATGTAAAATTTAAAGGTCAACGTACCATAATCAGTACGCTAAAACTGAGGTATTAAATTACAAATTTAGTACGTAGATATCATTGAAAATCCAATCCAAGCTAATGTTGGAAGCTACGTAGGCAATCGATAAATTTTGCCAATTTCTATCAATATATTTAAGCAATATTGGCTTCTTTATAAAACAACACGCATTTAGAAATGCAGAAATATACAATTTGGTTTGTTTCGTATATTTAGACTTAACATCCTTACGAAATACCGAGGTTATCAAGAAGAAGACTTTCGCTTAAACTGACATCCGAACCGCTACTTGGGTTACGCATGAAAGAAGGTTTGTGGTTCGACCGAGAATTGAACATGGGACACCTTGATTAAAAGGTGAAAGGGAAATAAAACTATTGCAGGTGGTTTGATATCTGGAAACGTCAACATGAAGTTCACAGGATTCGCATTTTTCATTCTTTTTATTTTTGCGGTTTAAACCAGTTATTAAAAAAAGAAGTTGGTGTAAACCAGCCAACCCTAAAAGTAAACACTTCTTTTTAAAGAATACACAAATAACTAGCAAAATAGTATGTAGTATTTTTACTTCAAAATATTCCATACCCTCTTTTTGAAACAAAATAAAATTAAAATAAAATATAAGAGAAATACTTAGATTTATATGATACACTTAAAGGCTGCACATCTAGAGCTTTTGGTTCTGTATATTCTCGAAATTCTACAGTTAAGTTTTATAGAACCACCATCACAGTTTACCCAATCCTCAAGTTTTCTGAATTTTTAACAAGAGGGATTCAACATATCATTACGGAACACCCCCTGCCCCCCCCCCAAAAAAAAAAGAAAGGATAACGGAATATATTTAAGTTAAGCTAAATACAACTGCACAACAAACATGACTGAGTGATTAGCTTTTGCGCTTCTATCGGGAAGTCCGGGATTCAACCAGTATTCGACCATTCTGACAAAGCTTTTCTTCATTCCATCTGTGAATGTAGAAATAGTGCGTGTACTGTGAGTTGGGCGACTTCCTTTTTTATTGTTTTTAAATCGTTATTATTACTAATTACCAGCAGTGACGGTTTTGCGAAGGTTAGAGGGGCGGTCTTTCGGACTGAAGTCCGTTCCCCAAAGTTACGAAATGTCTGCAACAAACGAAATATCTATTATTTATGCCTTTACTCATAAACTTTAAGCTCCCGTCAAATAAAAATTACGAATGTTTAAAAAAACTAAACATTAGTAAGAAACCCTTCCCAAAATACTTTTCTAAATCCGCCACTGATTCTCAGTATAAAATGATTTTTAAAGTTGTATCCGGAAGATTATTGCTAAACATATAAATCAAACGAAATATTAGTTATGCCTGTACTCATAAACTTCAAGCACTTCCCAAATAAAATTAGGACTTTTTAGGAAACGACACAATCAGAAAAACCCCTCCTAAAGTACTTTTCTAAATCCGCTACTGATTATTTGTATAAATTGGTATTCAAGGTTGTGTCCGGAAAATTATTGCTAAATCACTTCACAGCTACAGTATAACAGAAATGTGGAAGTACGGTTTGACGGATATATTGAAAAACGTACGCTTTGACGGATAAATAAAAAACGGGCAAGTTTAACTTTTGCGCTAGAAGCTAGAGTACTAAAAGCTCTTAGAAATGAAACATGGATGACAAACTAGAGAAGAAAAAAGATGTCGATAACTCAAAAGTTAAAATAAAGTTAAATAGCCTCTAAAATTACCCTCAAATACTACATTCTTCATGTTAGCTTTAATTCGTAAAACATGTGCTCCATCCATCTTGATGGTGAATTTCAGAGCGAAATATCACATTCAGGTCATGGAATTCTTATCTAACTATAGAATATACTATAAGAAAGCTATTTAGATAGAAAAATCATGAAGTTGAAAAGAGCCAAAATTTCCAAAATTCTCGTTTTTTTCCCAAAAAAGCCGGCTTTTTATGTGAAAAAAACCATCGATTCAAAAAAGCCGGCTTTTTTGCATCTCTACTATACAGGGTAGGCAGAAATGATTTATTCGTTTTGAAAAGGCTATATTTTCAAAAGTATTAAATGTACACACATGAAAGCTACAAGAACCACAGTACGAGGGGGGCACAAGATGAGGCATCCTAGCATTCCGCATTGCGGGATTGGGCGTATTGGTGAGAATGACCTACCTTTGTTCCCCTGGCCTCCCAGATCTCCTGATTTAACGCCCTGCAACTTCTTCCTGTGGGGGTACGTTAAGGACCTTGTTTACATATCGCACTACCGCAATCCTTAGTCTAACTCAAAGAACGCACAGACAATTGACAGGGAGTATGCAATGCAGACAATTGATAGGAGTATGCTACAAAATGTATGAAATGAGCTCCTGTTTCGTCTGGACGTGTGTCTTGTCACCAAAGGGACACATATTGAACATTTGTACAGAGAATGTATAAACTTGGTGAGTTTGTGGTTCTTTTCATGTGTGGTGCCTTCCATTTCAATTCAGGCAGAGCATGTACCATTACCATCTCAAATAGTGGTGAAACTTTTTTTATAGCAACTAGACATGTTTTTAGAAGACCCGTATTTTTTGTTTTGTCGAAAAAAAATTCCCGCCAAATAATGGGACGTCAAAGACGGGGAGTACAATTTATGAATTGTAGAAAACATGGAAAATGGTCAACTTCGGAGCCTCACCATTTAACTATGGAGACAGGTAGAGTTATAATTCTTGTTGTGGTATGTACATAGGGATATAAATAAACTATATTTTATTATAGTTTGGTTTGCGCATGCGTATCTTTTTGTACATAAATTAATAAATGAACGTCAATTTATCTGAAAAGTCGAAGTTTGTGAATTTTTTTCGAGCACTTCCGGTTCGAATTTTAAAATTCTGTTTTCACGGTTGATAAGACCTAGTTACTTGCTTTTCGAGAAAAAAAATTGCATATCGCTTCTGTGTGCAACCTTTTCGTCGCAAAAAAATCGAGAAATTGTCAAATTTTGAAAAATCGCCATTTTTGGACGCAATTTTCTCGAAAACACCATATTTTAAAATTCTGAAATTTTGCCAAATGGTTCAACTTTACATGAATAATAAACACACCATAAACAATTCTCGACCAATGCTTCATGAATTAACTATAGCCTTTCGAAGTTCTGTTTACTTTGATATCAGTTAGCAACACTGGAAACAATAAAAATGCAACAATTTGATGGTGTTTGTGGTTCACATTCATTAAATAACGAACAAAAGTTTTTCTTTACTGTTTTATATATATAATTTTATATATAGTTTTATATATATAATTATATATATATATAATTTTGATCAAAAATGCTTTCTGAAATAATAAAATGAGCCTCCCCCTACTCAACCGTTTTCTTAAACCGAAGTAATCTGAGGTGGAAATTACGATATCTGAGATGGTTTCAACAATGTCTAAGATGGTGATGGTACAATTTTACTTTTTTTTTTGTGTGTGTGTGTGTGTGTGTGTGTGTGTGTGTGTGTTCCCGCATTCCTATTCTTGTTGGTACCTGCATATGGTTTAACACCTTACCAGTTGGGACCGGAAAAATTGTTGGGACATTTTCCGGTGCCAACAATTTTTAAGCCTACAGGGGCTTCCTGGCAACCCCCTGGGCCTCCTGGCCGAATTTCGGGAAGGTCCCAATAATTATAGAAAAATGTGAGAATCTGTGTAAACCGTGTGTATGCTCTGCCGAATTAGCTGCCTCCTGGTGGTCTCACACTTTAACTAAGAAACGGTGTGTAAATATGACGCATACCGGATCTATTGGCACTGCCCTGCTTACGGGATGGAGAAACGTAAGGGGAGTGGAAAGAGGAGGTGAGTCGTACGGGGGAATAAACACACAAGCAAATTTACACAGTGCTTGTTGGTACCGACGCAACCTTGAAATTTTCGTTTGCGCAGTCGCGTCTACTCACAGTAGCCTGCCTGTCACATGACATAGTTAAAGAGCAGAAGGTGGGTTGAAATCAGGGGAGGCATTGATAACAATTGGAGAAACGTATATGCATATATTTACAACTCGTACTTCTAGAAACGGTGGGAACAGAAACAAAGATTGTGATAAATGAATGGAAGATAGGCTAGCGTAAAACATATACACAGAGCGTGATCTTATCGGGACACAATTATTGTTTCTATCTACACACGTAGTTCGATTTTCTGTTGCTTTATGTAAGAAGGTCTGGGACCAGTGTATGAAGCGAAAGTTAATTTATTTGAACAAGAGAAAAAACAAATGTATACTAAGAGGTACACTAGAAAGGTCTAAGATTGAAGACTTAGAAGCACATTTGCAAAGCACAGATTCATACATACCTACATACTATATGTTCCAACTTTCACACTATTTTATTTCCTTCTTTTGTCAAACAGAACTCATTAGTTTAAAAATAATAATAAACTAAATATTTATTTTAACCTTTAACAAATAAAAAAAGCACAACCGTAGTTTACAGATATGTCGCATACAGATTTATTAAATTAATTCAAGCAATGAAGTAGGAAACATGTAAGATGTCTGGGTTGGCAAAGGATAGGCAGCGACCGCAGCCCTTGATTGTTGGTGGGAGTGATACGGCTAACTACGTATTATGTGAGTCTCAGTAGAATAGTAGTGTGCCTGTATCGAGTAAGCGGTCATAAAGTAAAATAAATTAACTAATTTCCAAAGAGGCCAAATTATTAAAGCTCGGATATATTGTGTTAGCGTGGTGAAAGTGGTAAGTATGCTGAGTGTGTCGCGAGTAACAACATTTAGGTGACGGTCAAAGTGATGAAATTCTACAAAATTTACGGGGAAACCACATCCTCGAAGAGGAACAGTGGTTAAAAGAAAATCCTCGGTGACAGGTGCCACGTACAGCTGTGCGATATTAAGATATATCGATTGGTAGATATTTTTAAGTATCGAAAACTTTTAACCCTTTGGGGATCCGATGGTACAATTTGTACCATACGGGTGTTTCATGGTACATTGTGTTATAACTCCTATTTGACCTTTTTCGTCCGTTTTTTTGTCTTTCAAGTCCAGAGGCATTGTAGAAGACCTTACGTATTGTTTTACACCTTCCTGCGTCGAGACATAGGAGGTGATGACGTCATAATTCTAAAATATATATTTTCATTTATTAAACCTATGTTCATTATTTTTGGCGGGCTTGTTTTTGCACGTAGAAGATTGAAATTTTGCACAAACATTCAGTCTACCGAGTTGTATTTAACACATTTTTTCAGATTTCTGCGTTAAAACAAGGGGGATCCAGAGGGGCAAATAGTTGAAAAAAGGGATATTTTTACAAAAAATCCCTTTCTTCTGGATTTTCCCGCCTTAGATACATGATGGAGACACGTGAGTCATAGCGTCTGAAAGGCAGTTTTATTCTGAAGAGAATGATGGGCGAAACATGACCCTAGGGTAATTAGGGATGCCTCAGATATTCTTTACAAAATATCCTTCTGTATACGTGAATTTGATACATTGTCTTTATATATATTTTTGGCAGGCTTACTTTTGCACCTAGAAGATTGAAATTGTGCATAGGGAACGCGGTGGCTCAGCGGTAGAACGTTCACCTCCGGTGCTTAGTGTCCCTGGCTCGATCCCAGCCCGCGCCGTGTGGACTTTGTGGTGGACAAACATCGTGCTTGTGGGTTTTCTCGGGGTTCTCCCGTTTCCTCCCACTTCTTTCATTCCACCATTTTATTCATTTCTCATCTTCACCGTCTCCTTTAGCCGAACCGGCATACCCGTGGGACGTAAAACTTGAAATATTTTTTTGAAATTGTGCATAAACATTCAACCTACCTAGTAGTATTTATCATATTTTTTTCAGATCTCTGCGTTAAAACAGGGGGGGTCCAGAGGGGCTCAAAGTTGAAAAACGGGATATTTAGACCATAAAAATCCCTTTGTTCGGGATTTTCCCGCCTCAGATACATGATGGAGACACGTGAGTCATACCGTCTGAAAGGCAGTTCTATTCTGAAGAGAATGATTGTCGGATTATAGTCCTAGGGTAATTAGGGATGTGTCGGGGATTTTTTTATCAAAATATACTTCTGTATAGGGGAATATAGGACATTGTCGGTATAAATATATTTTTGGCGGGGTTATTTTTGCACCTAGAAGCTTGAAATTGTGCACAAACATTCAGTCCACCGAGTAGTATTTAACAGATTTTTTCAGATTTCTGCGTTAAAACAGGGGGGTCCAGAGGGGCTAAAAGTTGAAAAAATGGATTTTAAACCAAACAATTCCCTTTTTTGGGAATTTCTCGGCTTAGATAGACGATGGAGATATGTGAATGGTACCACCTGAAAGGCAATTCTATTCTGAAGAGAATGATTGGCGGATTATAGTCCTAGGGTAAATAGAGATGTCTCAGGAATTTTTTTTTACCTGAGATCATGGTGTTTTACTGTAATTTTGGGCATTGTGGGAATTCTTGATAAAATTTCTCCCGCCCTTAGTATTCAAGATAGAAACTTGAAATTCAGCACACTCATTCAGTATACCAAGTACTATTTATCAGATTTTTTAGATCTCTACGTTCACACAGGGCCGTTCCAGAGGGGCCCAAAGTGGGGGGAAATTTTTTCCCTCCGAAATTTTCCCTTTTACATAATTTTCCCTCTCCTGGTATATGGTATGAGCATACAAGTGGTACCATTTGAAAGCCAGCTCCATTGTGAAGAGAATGAGGTATGAACCATGATCCTAGGATAAATAGTGACGATGCAGTAGCTGCTTGACTGAAAGTCTAAAAAATAGCCCAAAACCCCGGATCCCCAAAGGATTAAGATCGATGTTTTTAATATTTCAATATTTTTCAATATTTCGGTATTTTTCAGTATTACGATATTACGATTCTTCCATACTTTTAATGCTTTAATATGTCCATGTTTCACAATATTTCGATATTTTCTATTTAACCTCTTCAATCCCAGGTAATTATCTGCAATCATACAAATTTATATATTTGTGTATTTGTATCGTAGGAAAAGCAAATTTGTATATTTTTAAACTGAAGTGTTATAAAACATAGAAATGACGTTTTGTAAGAAGAAACTACCTAGGAATATTTATTTTAATAACCCGAACCTGCCTAATCGAAAAAATAAAGAAAACCTGTGAATTTCAGTATATTTATTATCTAGTGCACTATGTATATTAGAGGTGTTCAACTATCAAAATACGAGCACAATATGTTAAAGGTGTCTACTAAAGGCGGCTTGTAAGTTAAATTATGACAGTAAAAAAATAAAGTGATATTGCGTAAAACAAACAGATGTAATACTTTCTCGTATTCTGACTGTTGATAACAAAAAGTAAACAGTAAGTAACATATCTTCTCTCAGTCTGATGCGACAAAACTTTTAAGTTTTACGGACATGACTTCCCTCCGGAGCCGAGTCTGGTGTTGAAATTGTAATATTTATTATGTCCCTTCTTTCTTCCGTATTTCATATCTGTTTTACTTTACATGCAAATCATCAGGAGAGTTGCTATTTTCTCAATACACAAAAACATCTTTCACTTAGCGCTCTTGAAACTTTTTGATTTCGAACACCCAACCTTAGTCCATCTTTGGTAGTTTTTGTCTTCAGGTTTCTTTCTTTACATATCTGCATCACATTCATCCATTTCTTCAGATCCTTACGCAATAGTGTTGGTTGATTCAGGGCTTAGCATACTATACAGCACCGAGACTATAGGAAACATGAAATGCAGCTTAACGCGGGATCCTAACCACATGAGGTCCCACCAGAAATCGAACCCGGTTTCATGCACTTAAGGCGCGCATGCTAACCATGTAACCACTAGGGAATATGAAAGCGGAAGTCCAGTAAGTCTTTCTAAGAGTGTCCGAAATTAAAATTGTACTTTCTATGGACTATCAACGAATTCACTAAATACACTTCCACTCAATGCCCATATAGCAAACGTACCAATATTTGTTCTTCAAGATCTACAAATGCTTAACTATTTAACAGTCACACCTGGAGTTGGTAACACGTCACATATCTGGGTCACCAAAGATTATGCGGCCACCACAGATTTGAGACGATGGTAGTGGCATGTTACGGCCAACTCCATACTACGTGAGGGGTAGTAGAACGTGAATGGACAGTGAGCTAAGCAGTGTTAGTGTAAAATGAGAGTTCTATTTAGTTTTCTAGGAAGGAAAATTGTTTCTCCGTCAAGTTCTGCAAATTCAACCAAATTCATTGATCTGAATCAAACTTGGCATGGTTGTAAATCTTGACAACGTTGTACTCATATGAAATAAATATGATGTGCAGGGTTTTAGTTCCCGAGTTAGATGAGATCTAATTTGAAGTTTGGACTTCGACACATTTTAGAGAATCAATCTTAATAAAGAGTTGATTAAAAACCAATGAAGGACAGTTTTCCAACGCAATTGAGAAACATACTAATTTTTCAAGCAAAATATTGAACAAATAAAAATATGATTAAATGTCGGACTATTCAAAAATAATTGAAGTTACGTCTCGACATTGAAAAATTGCAAAATGTTGGACATCCTCGGCAAACGCCGAAAGGATGGCAACCCTAATTTCACTGAAATTACCTGTGAAGAAATATAAATGTTCTATTTCGGTATCTTACCAATACTTTTCATTTACTAATATTGATATGCTTCAAATGCCGGAAAAAGATGGGTAACTACTTGTTTACTAACACGCTGAATCACAAGAACTATATCTCCAATTTAGATTCAATTCCAGATCTCGGATACAAATTCAAAAAACAATTTAGATTGTGATTCTGATACGACCACTTCCACCACACAAGTTGGCAATTTTGTTATATAGTAGGCATATGCACGTTCGGCGCAAGACGCGAAATTGATTCCCGGCGGGAGCTCATGTGGTTTGATTGCCACGTTAATCAGTAAGTCCACGTCTCATATAGCCTCGCTGGTGAAAGGGACGCTCAACTGAAATCAACAACATTCCGGGTGGGAACTGAAGGGGTTAGGACATAACGATAAGGCGGAAGTTTGTGTCAAATGATTCAGTGCTCAAAAGGCATGCTAAAATCCGAACCAACCAAACAACCAAGCTGCAGAGGCACATGAGATGCCCATGTACGTTCCGTTCCGCACGACAAAAGATTACGTTAAACTACTTATTTTTTTCCAGGGCACGGGAGCGATAGTGAATGTTGAGAAAAGCATTATATTATCAAACATTATATAAAATGCATGTTTCAGATAAATGTTAATCTCAAAAGTTAATTTCAGAGACAGATTAAAGATTTATGGATAGGATGTTTATCTCACAAGGAGACTTACGAAAGTGAAACTCACCGATTTGAATGAAACTTTGTAGACTTTTAAAACATCGAAAAATAATCGACAAGTATTTTTTTTCGGCATTGGTGCGGTTTAAGAGTAGAAACAAACTTTGAACATTAGAGGTGATCTTGAAGCATAGACAGAAAGCAATCATTTAATATAGAAGAACCCAGGGAGGTTTCAGGACAGCTGATTCAGAATTTGACGTCAAAATTAGAAAATGCAAGCTTCTGGATCCAATATGGTGATTACAACTACAAAAGTCTTCTGGTTTGAAATGGTCTGCAGTTAGCCAAGAACAATTATCCACTATCGCAGGCAGGGGTTACTGCGAGGAGGTTGCAGAACGATTTGAAACACCTTTCTCTACTTATTTTAACGAGATGCTTGATTAAAGTGCATCTCTATACCTCTCACTATTCGGGGCGCTTGTTTATAGTGAGTCTTCACGCTTGTCAATATGTCTGAGTTTCATATATCCTCAGTTGTTATAATTATGAATTTATTGGAAAAAACGTTTTACAGTAATGATATTCCGTAAAAAGATGTGTGATGCATAAACATAGTTTACACAACGCACACCTTATTACAGCAATAACTGCGCACAAATTGCAAAATGATGCACAATCTTTGAAATAAAATGTTACGGGATTGTCAAACATAGGAGGTTTTTATTGTCACAGATACCTAATAATATTTGCAAATATGGGAGAAGAAAATCTATTTATGAATCAATGATTGGATCTTAATTATATTATTACGGAGATGTTAATTTATGTTATAGAGAAGGACAATGTCAGAAAAATGTCCCAAGATGTTTTTCCAGGGACTAAAGTAGAGTACATCAAGATGCTAAATCCAGTTGTTCCTGCAGGAATGGTTTCTATCTTGAGATACTCTTTTGAGGTTCAACTCGGGACTCAAATATAATATAAATCACTTAAATACGCACCCCGACTAGTGAGAGGCGAGGGCATTCACTTTCAATAAGCACTCCGAGTAGTGAGAGGCGAGGGGGTCACTTTCAATAAGCACCTCTAAGGCCCGTTACACAGTCACGCGGAGCTCTGCGTGGCCCTATCCGCGCTCCGCGAGACAGATAGGGCCATTGAGCAAATGGGTGCTTACATAGTCAAGCGGAACTCCGCGCGCGGAGCAGCCACTTCTCTTTAAAATATAAAAAGAAACGTGCATGGTAGCAAAAGCAAAATGAAAATTGATTCAGATTTCTTTTCTTATTTTTGATAGTGAGTTGCTAAATAATATTTTATACTGTTCTATAATATCATTTTCATATTTTTAGTGTTATTTTTAATTTAGCTATAATGTCTTCGTTTAATTGGAACTTCCAATTAATGTCTTTGCTTAATTGGAACTGTACATGTGGTGCATCTAATGTACCACTGTTAACAGTACGTGACTATTGTAAGTTTTCGACTTTCTTTCAACAAATTTCAAATTTCAGTTTCAGTTTCAATTATCACGGAGGTTAAATTAACACCATGTTAATGGGAGTAGTTGAGACCGCAAACGTCCAGAAAAGTGTTGCTAACCCCCTATGATAATAATGATCTGTTTATTAAATTTTTATAAATTTTATCCTATTTTGTGGTACACTTTATGGTGATTTTATACAATTTATGGTGATTTTATGATAATATTATACTGTTTTTTGGTGATTTTTTAATATTTCTAGTGATTTTATGATAATTTTATACAGTATTTGGTGATTTTTTCATATTTCTAGTGATTTTTTAGTGTTATTATCAAACAAATTATTGTAAAATATTTTTGGTAATATATTTGATATCTAAGTTGGAAACACTTAATGGAAACACACAAATGGTTGAGAATACCAAGGTAACTTCCTCAGCCTCTAAAGAAACTTGTTCCTTCCCTTTTTCGTCCTTCCCTCAAGTGATGAAGAGCAGGAGAATGAACTTGAAGAAACTACCTGGAAAGGGAGGGAGGAAGGAGACACAGGTGCATGAAAGAATGCTAGGAATTCCTTTGTTCAAGGAGTAGTGGATTTTCGTAGATCGCGTATGCAAATTAGGGTAGGTTTGACAATAGGTCTTTTGTTTACAGGAATGTGGTTTATCCTTGAGGGTTTACGTACGCAGGTGGGAACAATAGACGCCGCAGATGTGTGTATATGTAATAAATTAGGGTCATTGACATGACGGCTTCCTTTATCCTTTGTGACAGGAATGGCGTTGGAGTGCGTACGTGACTGGATGCATGTACACAGAAGGAATTGTTTAGGGAGCGCAGCTGTATGTTAATTTTTTTTATTTAGGATAGGAATGTCGTTGGAGTGACTACGTGACTGGATGCACGTACGCAAGGGTTGAATGTTTTGATAGATGAAATTTTTGATAATGGTTGGAAAAGTAAAATATTTAAATCATTGTAGGGAGGCCTCTTAATAGATAGTTGAAAGAACAGTGTCCTTGTTGTGTTGTAGTATTGGTTATTGATATTTTTATTGATAGGTAGATAAAATATTCATATTATGTCTAGAGACCATATTGATTGAATAGAGGATGAAAATCTAATCAAGTATGTTAATTTGTATTAATTTATGTTTAAATTTGCATGAATTATAAGCAGTTTTTGGTTCTTAGGAGATAGGAGAATATAGCCTGGTAAGAGGTAGTTCTTTCTGTTTTAACTTGTTTGAGCTTTGAGGCAGGAGGTGGAGCTTGTTAACTTGTATAGAAAGACTCCAGCAAATGAAAAACCAGACTTGGAGAATGGATTTACAACTTTCTATTCCAACCCAAAACTTGTAGGAACCAATAATAAAAGGAAAGAGGAGGGACTATGCAAGAACGAAGAACGAATGATAATTTGATTCCCATTGCTTGAAGGAGGTCCTTTACTGCTTAAAGATCCCTTTTTAATTGGCCTGTCCCCTGTCAACCAGCTTGTTTTATGATCCTGCCACTCGAGGGTAAGGAAGATCGTCCCTTCTTTACCTGAGTTTATGTTTATTGCAGGGTGCAATAAACCTGATACCTGCCTTTAGGTTTATGAGGGGTACAATAAAATCTTTACCTGACCAGAGTCTTCTTTCCTTCTTTACAGCCAAACAAGATTTCTTTAAAATATTTTATGCATAAATTTGATTAATGAATTAATTATTCATGAATATTAATTAGTTGGTAATGAAAGGGTTAGAAAGAATGATTTTTTCGTATTTAGCGTTTATTTAGAGGTATATTATGATATGTATCGTATAGATTAGTATATATTGTACACACATACCCAGATATTGCGGGAGGGAACGGAGACAACTCTAAGAAAAGTATCTTATGTACTTTTACGGTCTTTTTTACTGAATGATATGGGATTTTATCGATCTTTTAATGATGTTTGGGTGTACGAAACACAACTGAAACACAAATGACATATGTATATAAGTACTTTTTGGTAATGGACGTATGTATAGCTGTTATTGCTGATATGTGGACAGGTGCATGCATATTATGTTTTGTAACCATGTAAGTGTTTCATAGTCACCTTTAACGTAATGTAGGGTTGCATAACTTCTTCTTTGGTGACATGTTTGGTGAATGCAAACACCTGAAGTGTTTGTATTGTATTAATATTGGATTGCATTGTAGCCTTATATATATAGTGACTCTTTATGCATGTACCCTTATCTTCAACGTAATGTAGGGTTCTTTGGTGGTATGCTAGGTGAATGCAAACACCTGAAGTGTTTGTATTGTATTAATATTGATTTGTATTGTAGACTTATATATAGTGACTCTTTATGTATGTGCATTATCTTCAACGTAACGTTTGGTTCCTATTGGTATAATGATGGACACATAGCTTTTACCTTATCAGTTGTACTGTAGACATATATTATGCCTTATTATACATGTAACCTTACCTTGATACGATTGTTAGGACCACTTATGATGATTCTAATGCTGCTTTTCATAACCTTATCCTTTGTTTGTTTTGTATCGTTATATATTGTGGTGCTTGACGTATGTAACTGATTTAACCATGTCTTAAATGTATAGTTGAGATATATATTGTGACTTTTACGTATGTAAGTCCTTGTTAGACATATATCGGTTGTATTTTAACCACATATACAATTTTTAATTTGCAAATAATTTATTTGTGCGTGCTTGTAGAACACATTACGATGTCATCAGGGTTTGCAGTACATAATGATTTATTGTATGCTGTCACATAAATAACCTTATATGAACCATATGTATTCTTTTCCTTTATCTTATATAGAATACCATATTTATTTATAAGATACCAATATTTTGTATAACGGTTTGAACGTCACATAAAGTATTATTAAACCATGTAAAAGTGATAGGTAAATACTTGATATGACACAGTATATGTATTCTTCCTTTATCTTATACAGAATACACATACTTCTTAATATGATACCTATTATTGGGTGTACAAAATAAAACATGGATTTGAAAATTGTGTTATTTGTTTATTAGCATTAATTCTTGTTTTACACTGGTAGGCTATGTTATTGATTAGAGATATTTATATATATTTGTAGTTAGGTGATTGATATATTTATAAGTATTCAATATAATAATTTTGTATTTGCAATTGTGATATTTCAATTGTATATTTCCGTATTTACAATATTGATATTTTAATTGTATATTTTCAATATTGATGTTTCATTTATATATTAGAGTATTTACATATTTACATATTTACAATATACTATTTACATATTTATAATATTTACAATATGGTATATACATATTTATAATATTTACAATATTTACATATTTACATTATTTACAATAACAATATACTATTTACGTATACACATATATACACGTAGGGAAGTGCCAATTGACGAGTGCTGTGAAAATATTTATGAAATTTGTCTCTGTTCGAGATTATTATGATTATGTCAGTATGTTAGGACATATTTAACATAACATATATACAAATATTTATCGAACACTTATACCAATAATATCAATTATACGACACACATATTACTTTGATACCCGTACGGTAATGTTCTAAACTCGGTCATACTGTGAGGATCAAGTCGACGTCTTTTATTTTCAACTTTTTGATGTGTTTTAGTTTCAGGCCTGGATACAATGACAAACCCCGGCTTTCGAACAATCCTCCCTGGATTGTTTAACTGTTTACTGTCAACTTTATCGTGAATTAGATTATAAAAATGATCAAAATTAATTTCCTGGCGCGTACGATGATTTAAAGTTATACCCCTAATTTTAAATACATAATCTACATTGTCCGTACCAACCTCTTTTAAACGGTACGCATAATTCTTTGGCCCTATTCCTATAAATGCATTAATTTCCCACCCTTCAGGAATTTCGTTAGTTAGTTCACCCAGGTAGGAACCCAAGGAAAGCGGAGGTTTTTCATTATGTGGCTGTACAAACATAATACTATCGGTGTCGCAGTACAACACACGGTCAGGCCCTACTGTTGTTAATAATTCATAAAGTTTTAGACGGGCCCACGAGGTGATGAACGCGGCAAGGACAACATTTGAGAACTTCCATGGTTTGTTTTTGTTCTCAATGTTTTTATACGTTACAATGAGATGCCGCTCTCCAATAGGTAATACAGTTTGCACCTCGTATTGTGGTGACCACAGATAAGTCAAAAATTTTTTCGGAGTATCGACAATTACCGATTGCGATAAATCCGTTCGCTGTCCCCATTTTCCATATAGTGAATTGAGGAATATTTTAGAAATATACCTCAATCCCGGGTTTTTCCTTATATTATCATAATTTAATTTAATGCCTTCATGGGCATAATAGTCTGCAATATATTTTTGCTAGTCTTCTTCGGTTTTGCAAGAAGCAGGAAATCCCGAAGACTCCTGTTTCATTTGAAGAAAGGAATTCACATAGTCTTCAAACAGACCATTTGAATAATCCTCATCGCCGCCAACCAGGTTAAATTCCCAGATTTCAATTACTTGTAGAATTTTGTATCCCAGCTGTAAAGCTACATGGAGTTCAGGGGTACAGTATGTGCCCGTTAAGGTTCGCTCGGAATCGCTATGCGCGCAATTGTCAATACTTTTTTCTATACACGTACGGCACAACCCAAACAAAAGACGCCCATTACATGCATATGGTAACACCGGAAAATACAAATCATTAGGGGGTAAAACAGCGCATTTTACTAACCCATGAATACTTTCCACGTCTGGAAAGTCTGTTCCCTTGTATATTTTTGGCTTACCTACAGGCAATGGTTTACGTGCCATCACCCAAGGGTATAACGATGTTGCATCATAATATGCCACGGTTTCCTCGCTGGTACACTCATACAAAGCATTAAACCATTCTGTACGACCACCATGGAAACTATCTTTTGGTATTAGATGATCAACAAGATCCTTACAGTGAGTTTGAATAAACTCCTGCATGGACTTATCAGTCTTCACCCAATGATCCCATTCGCATTCCCACATTTGAACAACATTAAGATTTAATTTTTTCAGGAATGCTATTTTCGTGGTGGTTCTTTCATATCGGTCTTGTAAGGATATACCTTGCTTAGAGGTGGAATCCAAAGACACGTGTCGAAGTGTAGGATAGCAGGTCAATCACCCGTGGAAAAAACACCCATGAAATACCAGTTAACAAACAAACATGTAAACTAAAAATTTTAAAAAATGCATAATTATATTTCAAAAACAGAATGTTGCAAATTAAAATACGAAAAGTAAAATATAAAAGTACAAGTTAAGAAACAATAATACAAACTCAAAATGGAACTGCAGAAAGTCAAAATTACAAGTTAACAAACAAAATATGAAAACTAAAAAATAACCGCCTAGTAGTTGAGACCGCATATGCCCAGAAAAGTGGTGCCAACTCTGTAAAAGTTGGGAAACAATGCGGTCTCAACAACTAGGCGGTTATTTTTTAGTTTTCATATTTTGTTTGTTAACTTGTAATTTTGACTTTCTGCAGTTCCATTTTGAGTTTGTATTATTGTTTCTTAACTTGTACTTTTATATTTTACTTTTCGTATTTTAATTTGCAACATTCTGTTTTTGAAATATAATTATGCATTTTTTTAAAATTTTTAGTTTACATGTTTGTTTGTTAACTGGTATTTTTAAATTTAGTTTTGTATTTTAGTTTGTAACATTGTTTTCAAACTTTATACTTTCTGCAATTTCATTTTCCGTTTTACATTATTGTTACTTAACTTGTACTTTCACAATTTCCTTTTGTATTTTAGTTTGCAACATTGCTTTTAAAACTTTTTGCTTTCTGTATTTTCATTTTCAGTTTACATTTTTGTTTCTTGTAGTTTAAATTTTAATTTTGTATATTAGTTTGCAACATTATGCTTTAAAAATTTTACGTATTGTATTTTGTCGTTTTCAGTTTTACGTTGTTGTTTCTTAACCTGCATTTTTACATTTTCCTTTTGTATTTTAGTTTGCAACATTGCTTTTAAAACTTTTTGCTTTTTTGTATTTTTATTTTCAGTTTCACATTATTGTTTCTTAATTGCATTTTTACATTTTACTTTTGTATTTTAGTTTGCAACTGTTTTAATTTTTCTTTCACCATTTTCATTTTCAGTTTTACATTATTGTTTCTTAACTTGCACTTTTTATATTTTATTTTGTATTTTAGTTTGCAACTATGTTTTAATTTTTATTCACCATTTTCATTTTTAATTTCACATTTTTAACTTGTACTTTTACATTTTACTTTTGTATTTTAGTTTGCAGCTATGTTTTAATTTTTTATTCACCATTTTCATTTTCAGTTTCACATTTTTTTACTTGTACTTTTACATTTTACTTTTTGTAATTTAGTTTGCAACATTGTGTTTTAAATGTTTACTTTTGTATTTTTCGTTTTCCGTTTTACAATTTGTTTCTTAACTTGTACTTTTACAATTTACTTTCTTGAATTTTTGTTTGTAACATTGTTTTAAAATTTTCTTTCTGTATTTTTTACTTTTTAGTTTACATGTTTGTTTGTTAACTTGTACTTTTACATATATACTTTTTGTATTTTAGTTTGCAACATTGTGTTTTAATTTTTTTACTTTTTGCTTTTCATTTTCCGTTTTACATTATTGTTTCTTGTAGTTCTAAATTTTACTTTTTGTATGTTAGTTTGCAACATGGTGTTTATATTTTCTTTCTGCATTTTTATTTTGAGTTTTACATTAATGTTTCCAAAGTGGTACTTTTATATTTTACTTTTGTATTTTTTAGTTTTATACTTACATTCGCAATATTAAGTTTCATATAATGAAACAAGATAACAGATCAGAACCATTTTTTTAACAACCAACGTTTTAGTATGATCATACATGTTAATATTTTCGAAATTATTTGTAGGATCACAGCGTAGCTGTTCTGATGAGCTTCCAACAAAAATTGAACGAACAAAAGTTAACGAGTTTCTATTAGAAATGTTGTGGAAAAGATATGAAGCGATCCGTCAAAATACCATTTATAAGATTACAATCAAAAATTGTTCAGTTTCAATATGAAACGAATTATTTACAAGTTCACAGCTTAGCTGTTCTAGGATGTGTACTATACAAATGGTCCGTCAAAATACAAGTTGATTCATTCAGTGTTGCAAGATATTTATAAGTTATGTAATGATCATGAATTTAGTTTGTGCTTATTATAATGTAATATAATTAACACTGTCCGTAATATTACTAATACTAATTTAGAAAAAGCATGTACATTTCAAAGTATCTGTGTACGAAACTATAAAATAAATGTTTCTGTGTACGAGATTACAAACTAAATGCGCCTGGGTGCGAGATTACAAACTGAATGCGTCTGGGGACGAGAGTACGTTTTGCATCTATATAAGAAGTGCGAAATCGGCGCTGCTTCATTTTAGAAGAAGTACTGCTGCAGTGAAGACGTTTCTGATTGAACACTACGAGTTGCAATTGTAAACACACAACAGCTAGACAAAAAATTACTGGACATTGACATTTACAGTTATCGGAAGATTTGTCATTAAACTTTTAACTGCATCTTCTCTATACTGAAAAAGGTACAAGAGTTTGTCATTTTCGAGAAAAAAAACGTAGTGGAATATATCAAATAGTCTGCATGTATATAACAGAGGCATCACAAATTAGTATAAAAGAAGAAGTTGTATGTTGAAGACGTTCCCTGGTTTTACGTAACTTGAATCAATTAACTTGAAGAATATTTATACACTAGAATATAAATTACAATTACTGGAAAGTAGTTAAGGATTTACGAATAATCTTAGAAGAATATCTACGGTAAACTGCAAAAGTTACGGGAATTTTATCAGTATAGTTATCGGAAAGTATTAGTGCAATTGCCGATAAACTTTCAGCTGAATCGTCGTTATACTGTAAAAGTTGCGGGACATTATCATTTTCAAGAGGAGTTGGTGGCATTGTCATTTCAAAACTTTTAAGTGTATCTTTAATAAGAAGTAATTATAGTGTTCTAACAAATTGTAATTGAAAACTAAAACGTGGGTATCTTACTTAAACAGTAATACAATGGATGGCCGTAATGTGATTTGTACCATGCTGGCAGCACAAGAAGTGCGTGGATACGATAATCCAAACGATGTTTTATTTACATGGGAAGTGTTGACGCAATGCCATGCTACGGGTGCAAGGGTAAGCAATGAAGCTTATTCCAAGCTATTGCAAGCATTGTTCATGCATTTTGGCTGTAATCCTCATGTTGTTTTGGAGAAATGTAAGTCTGCAAAAGATATTATTGATTTATATCATGTAGGCTTCTTTCGCCAAGATAATACGAGGAATTTAGCTCGTGAAAAGTTTATGGAACTTATGTCTTCAGGGAAAACATTTGGTTTAATTGCAGATGTGTCCAATGAGTTTCTCGGTATTCTTCCTGAGCGTAGCAATAATTCTGCACCAGAACCTGTAATGTATGGTGCTGGAACGGATGAATATTTTCGTATTGTTAATAGTACAACCAAACATTATACTTATTTTGGACTAACAGGAAAGGAAGTTACCATTGAACGTATGCGCACTAATGGGATTTATGACCCTGAAAAATACATTCATTCATTATTTGAATTTGTAAAGGACCATACGTTAAACGAGGTCGACGAACACATGTACGTTGACATGACAATAGAAAGTTCTGCTTCCACGATCAAAAAGCCAATATACATATCATGGCGTCAAAAGTCAGAATTAAGTCACGAGGTTTTGTTTCAGAGTATTGAAAATGTTTTAAATAGTAATGAAAATTATTTATTTGGTGATAAAGTAACTTTCAAAATTCATATTGTTGATTCACATAAAGGTAGGTGCCGAAGTATGGGTTCAGCAAAATATAGCAGTCTTGTAACACACCTGGAACAGTGTACTATCCCAATAGAAAAGGATGTGTATTGTCTTCCCAAGAGTATTGTGCTTGGGAAGGCCAAAGCTGATCGTCGGCGGACTCAAAAGTACGAATTAAAAAATCATCCTAAACGATTGTTGAAACAAGCAAAGGATTTGTGTGTCAGTGCTAAAGTTGACATTGAAATCCGTGATGGATGTACTATTGAGGATGTAAAAAAGTTCCAAAATAAGCTATCGCCTCATTACCAAATTGTCATCTACGAAAACAACCGATCGACTCGAGACTACACTGTAATTTTTCCTGGAATACATGCATCAAAGAAAATTTTCATTTTGTATACTGAAGGACATTATGAATTAATTACAAATATTAGAACTCTATTGAACAAAAATGGGTATTGTCAGTATTGTTTGGAAGGATATTATCATACAGAAGATCATAAGTGTAACTTCAAATGTAGGATGTGCGAGAAGTATCATGATGTTCCTGATGATGATGATATTAAACGCGAATGTAGTGATTGTCGCAGACTGTTTTCTTCAGAAGAATGTTTTGCCAATCATAAAACGGTGATTGCTCGCGGAAAGACTTTATACGAAACAAAAAGAATTTGTGTCCAATGTGGTGATATGGTTGACATGCGAGGTCGTAAGTCTGAACACGAATGCGGTGAACGTTATTGTAAAACGTGTTATACGTTTGTGAACGATGACCACATTTGTTTTGTTCAGGCTGCTACTTTGCAACATGTAGAGGCCTTTTTATATATCATCTTTGATGTAGAAACGATGTTACTTCCTAAAAATGAACAGGGAGAACAAGAACATTACGTGAATTTCGTAAATTGTATTCATGCCTGATACAAGTGTAAGGACGCAAAGCTGGATGATCCTTGCTTTGTATGCGGAGATAAAAAATGGTATCCGTTCATTTGATTTCCAAGACATTAATGGATTTGTTAATCATGTATTAATAACTCGACCAATGTTTAAAAAAATCATTGTACTTTCCCATAATGGGAGTAATTATGATATGCAGTTCTGTGCTAAAACTTTGATAACGATCCATCATCATACACCTGAAGTAATAATGTCAGGGCAAAAAATTGTTGAAATGCGTTTAGGACAAAAGATTTACTTCCGTGACACGTATTTGTATATGGGTGTAAAATTATCAAAACTCCCTACAACTTTAGGTCTATCTGGAAATTTGAAAAAGGGATATTTCCCATATCTATTTAACACTTTGGAAAATCAAAATTATGTAGGTCCGGTTCCCGCTCTTGAATATTTTGATCCTGACTCGAAAAACACGGAAGAAAGGCAACAACTGATCGCCTGGCACCAAGAACGTGCTGCAAGTGGCGACCAACATCGTTATACCCTTGGGTGATGGCACGTAAACCATTGCCTGTAGGTAAGCCAAAAATATACAAGGGAACAGACTTTCCAGACGTGGAAAGTATTCATGGGTTAGTAAAATGCGCTGTTTTACCCCCTAATGATTTGTATTTTCCGGTGTTACCATATGCATGTAATGGGCGTCTTTTGTTTGGGTTGTGCCGTACGTGTATAGAAAAAAGTATTGACAATTGCGCGCATAGCGATTCCGAGCGAACCTTAACGGGCACATACTGTACCCCTGAACTCCATGTAGCTTTACAGCTGGGATACAAAATTCTACAAGTAATTGAAATCTGGGAATTTAACCTGGTTGGCGGCGATGAGGATTATTCAAATGGTCTGTTTGAAGACTATGTGAATTCCTTTCTTCAAATGAAACAGGAGTCTTCGGGATTTCCTGCTTCTTGCAAAACCGAAGAAGACTAGCAAAAATATATTGCAGACTATTATGCCCATGAAGGCATTAAATTAAATTATGATAATATAAGGAAAAACCCGGGATTGAGGTATATTTCTAAAATATTCCTCAATTCACTATATGGAAAATGGGGACAGCGAACGGATTTATCGCAATCGGTAATTGTCGATACTCCGAAAAAATTTTTGACTTATCTGTGGTCACCACAATACGAGGTGCAAACTGTATTACCTATTGGAGAGCGGCATCTCATTGTAACGTATAAAAACATTGAGAACAAAAACAAACCATGGAAGTTCTCAAATGTTGTCCTTGCCGCGTTCATTACCTCGTGGGCCCGTCTAAAACTTTATGAATTATTAACAACAGTAGGGCCTGACCGTGTGTTGTACTGCGACACCGATAGTATTATGTTTGTACAGCCACATAATGAAAAACCTCCGCTTTCCTTGGGTTCCTACCTGGGTGAACTAACTAACGAAATTCCTGAAGGGTGGGAAATTAATGCATTTATAGGAATAGGGCCAAAGAATTATGCGTACCGTTTAAAAGAGGTTGGTACGGACAATGTAGATTATGTATTTAAAATTAGGGGTATAACTTTAAATCATCGTACGCGCCAGGAAATTAATTTTGATCATTTTTATAATCTAATTCACGATAAAGTTGACAGTAAACAGTTAAACAATCCAGGGAGGATTGTTCGAAAGCCGGGGTTTGTCATTGTATCCAGGCCTGAAACTAAAACACATCAAAAAGTTGAAAATAAAAGACGTCGACTTGATCCTCACAGTATGACCGAGTTTAGAACATTACCGTACGGGTATCAAAGTAATATGTGTGTCGTATAATTGATATTATTGGTATAAGTGTTCGATAAATATTTGTATATATGTTATGTTAAATATGTCCTAACATACTGACATAATCATAATAATCTCGAACAGAGACAAATTTCATAAATATTTTCACAGCACTCGTCAATTGGCACTTCCCTACGTGTATATATGTGTATACGTAAATAGTATATTGTTATTGTAAATAATGTAAATATGTAAATATTGTAAATATTATAAATATGTATATACCATATTGTAAATATTATAAATATGTAAATAGTATATTGTAAATATGTAAATATGTAAATACTCTAATATATAAATGAAACATCAATATTGAAAATATACAATTAAAATATCAATATTGTAAATACGGAAATATACAATTGAAATATCACAATTGCAAATACAAAATTATTATATTGAATACTTATAAATATATCAATCACCTAACTACAAATATATATAAATATCTCTAATCAATAACATAGCCTACCAGTGTAAAACAAGAATTAATGCTAATAAACAAATAACACAATTTTCAAATCCATGTTTTATTTTGTACACCCAATAATAGGTATCATATTAAGAAGTATGTGTATTCTGTATAAGATAAAGGAAGAATACATATACTGTGTCATATCAAGTATTTACCTATCACTTTTGCATGGTTTAATAATACTTTATGTGACGTTCAAACCGTTATACAAAATATTGGTATCTTATAAATAAATATGGTATTCTATATAAGATAAAGGAAAAGAATACATATGGTTCATATAAGGTTATTTATGTGACAGCATACAATAAATCATTATGTACTGCAAACCCTGATGACATCGTAATGTCTTCTACAAGGACGCACAAATAAATTATTTGCAAATTAAAAATGGTATATGTGGTTAAAATACAACCGATATATGTCTAACAAGGACTTACATACGTAAAAGTCACAATATATATCTCAACTATACATTTAAGACATGGTTAAATCAGTTACATACGTCAAGCACCACAATATATAACGATACAAAACAAACAAAGGATAAGGTTATGAAAAGCAGCATTAGAATCATCATAAGTGGTCCTAACAATCGTATCAAGGTAAGGTTACATGTATAATAAGGCATAATATATGTCTACAGTACAACTGATAAGGTAAAAGCTATGTGTCCATCATTATACCAATAGGAACCAAACATTACGTTGAAGATAATGCACATACATAAAGAGTCACTATATATAAGTCTACAATACAAATCAATATTAATACAATACAAACACTTCAGGTGTTTGCATTCACCTAGCATACCACCAAAGAACCCTACATTACGTTGAAGATAAGGGTACATGCATAAAGAGTCACTATATATATAAGGCTACAATGCAATCCAATATTAATACAATACAAACACTTCAGGTGTTTGCATTCACCAAACATGTCACCAAAGAAGAAGTTATGCAACCCTACATTACGTTAAAGGTGACTATGAAACACTTACATGGTTACAAAACATAATATGCATGCACCTGTCCACATATCAGCAATAACAGCTATACATACGTCCATTACCAAAAAGTACTTATATACATACGTCATTTGTGTTTCAGTTGTGTTTCGTACACCCAAACATCATTAAAAGATCGATAAAATCCCATATCATTCAGTAAAAAAGACCGTAAAAGTACATAAGATACTTTTCTTAGAGTTGTCTCCGTTCCCTCCCGCAATATCTGGGTATGTGTGTACAATATATACTAATCTATTCGATACATATCATAATATACCTCTAAATAAACGCTAAATACGAAAAAATCATTCTTTCTAACCCTTTCATTACCAACTAATTAATATTCATGAATAATTAATTCATTAATCAAATTTATGCATAAAATATTTTAAAGAAATCTTGTTTGGCTGTAAAGAAGGAAAGAAGACTCTGGTCAGGTAAAGATTTTATTGTACCCCTCATAAACCTAAAGGCAGGTATCAGGTTTATTGCACCCTGCAATAAACATAAACTCAGGTAAAGAAGGGACGATCTTCCTTACCCTCGAGTGGCAGGATCATAAAACAAGCTGGTTGACAGGGGACAGGCCAATTAAAAAGGGATCTTTAAGCAGTAAAGGACCTCCTTCAAGCAATGGGAATCAAATTATCATTCGTTCTTCGTTCTTGCATAGTCCCTCCTCTTTCCTTTTATTATTGGTTCCTACAAGTTTTGGGTTGGAATAGAAAGTTGTAAATCCATTCTCCAAGTCTGGTTTTTCATTTGCTGGAGTCTTTCTATACAAGTTAACAAGCTCCACCTCCTGCCTCAAAGCTCAAACAAGTTAAAACAGAAAGAACTACCTCTTACCAGGCTATATTCTCCTATCTCCTAAGAACCAAAAACTGCTTATAATTCATGCAAATTTAAACATAAATTAATACAAATTAACATACTTGATTAGATTTTCATCCTCTATTCAATCAATATGGTCTCTGGACATAATATGAATATTTTATCTACCTATCAATAAAAATATCAATAACCAATACTACAACACAACAAGGACACTTTGTTCTTTCAACTATCTATTAAGAGGCCTCCCTACAATGATTTAAATATTTTACTTTTCCAACCATTATCAAAAATTTCATCTATCAAAACATTCAACCCTTGCGCACGTGCATCCAGTCACGTAGTCACTCCAACGATATTCCTGTCCTAAATAAAAAAAATTAACATACAGCTGCGCTCCCTAAACAATTCCTTCTGTGTACATGCATCCAGTCACGTACGCACTCCAACGCCATTCCTGTCACAAAGGATAAAGGAAGCCGTCATGTCAATGACCCTAATTTATTACATATGCACACATCTGCGGCGTCTATTGTTCCCACCTGCGTACGTAAACCCTCAAGGATAAACCACATTCCTGTAAACAAAAGACCTATTGTCAAACCTACCCTAATTTGCATACGCGATCTACGAAAATCCACTACTCCTTGAACAAAGGAATTCCTAGCATTATTTCATGCACCTGTGTCTCCTTCCTCCTCCCTTTCCAGGTAGTTTCTTCAAGTTCATTCTCCTGCTCTTCATCGCTTGAGGGAAGGACGAAAAAGGGAAGGAACAAGTTTCTTTAGAGGCTGAGAAGTTACCTTGGTATTCTCAACCATTTGTGTGTTTCCATTAAGTGTTTTCCAACTTAGATATCAAATATATTACCAAAAATATTTTACAATAATTTGTTTGATAATAACACTAAAAAATCACTAGAAATATGAAAAAATCACCAAATACTGTATAAAATTATCATAAAATCACTAGAAATATTAAAAAATCACCAAAAAACAGTATAATATTACCATAAAATCACCATAAATTGTATAAAATCACCATAAAGTGTACCACAAAATAGGATAAAATTTATAAAAATTTAATAAACAGATCATTATTATCATAGGGGGTTAGGAACACTTTTCTGTACGTTTGCGGTCTCAACTACTAATGGGATCCCTCTTGTGAGGAACACAAAAAGCGTGACATTCGTGAACAGGCATGGAACAAGATATGTAAAAGATTTTTTTTTGTAAAAATGAAGGTATGGACAATGAAAAAAGATAAATTGAGGCAAATAATTTATCTCTATTATTAAATAGTTGATTGGATGAAAAGTGATTGGATGTGAAGTTCTAACCAAATGTACACACATTCGTTATTTTCATTTGTTAGAAAAAAGTATCATGACATTTTTTAAAGGAAAGTGCTGTATTTTAAGTGTTGAATTTTTTAAAGGAAGAGCGTGCATATGGATCCTATTTAAACTACATTTTTATAATTTCGATGGATTTTTTTCAATTAGGCCATCGAACGACTGTATTGGTTAGGTCATCGAACGACTGAATTGGCGTAAGGAAATAATTGAAATACTTCTCGTCTTCTTGCATATCTATACACACAGACATAAAGCTCCCCTCAGAATTCTTTGAGAAACTAAGGGATGAATCTTGAGAAATTTATTTTTGTGTATTTTTCGTTTTCTCTTCTTACAGAAATATTAAGATGCCACTATTGTCGCTTCGAACTTTTCATGTTGACTCGCAACACTGACTAAGAAGAATCCTGTATATAATCACGTGACGCGTAGCGCGTAGCTACGGATGACTGTGTAAGCACACACGCGGAGGGCGGAAGACGGAGCGCGGAGCTCCGCTTGACTGTGTAACGGGCCTAATAGTGAGAAGCGAAGGGACTCACTTTCAATAAGCATCACAAATAGTGAGAGGTGAGGGGACTCACTTTAAATAAGCACCCCGAAGAGTGATAGGTGGAGAAACTCACTTTAATCAAACATGAAGGTTTCAAATCGGTTTGCAACCTTCTGGCAATATCTCCTGACACCTATGATTGTTCTTGGCTAACTGCAAACCATTTCAAACCACCTGCGAGCAGTTACACCCCCTCATGCTAAATTTAAAATTATTTTTATGTCAATCGTTTGATCATCGTTTGATCAGGTATGATCAACAATTTTTAACGTTTGATTAGCTTTACTAACATAAATATAAGTGATATTTAGTAGGGGGGGCTAACTGCACGCTAGCCCCCGTTCACGTCAGATTCGAAATTTTTTGATGCCAATCGCTTGATAATCGTTTGATCAAGTTTGATCAACAATTTTCAACGTTTGATCAACTTTAGTAACAGAGATATAAGGGTTACAAAATGGGTGGCCAGCCCCCTTTCACCTCCAATTCGAGTTTTTTTTTTATGTCAATCGTTTGATCATCGTTTGATCAGGTATGATCAACAATTTTTAACGTTCGATCAGCTTTACTAACATAAATATAAGCAATATTTAGTAGGGGAGGCTAACTACACGCTAGCCCCCCCTTCACGTCAGATTCGAAATTTTTTGATGTCAATCGTTTGATCATCGTTTGATCAGGTTTGATCAACAATTTTCCACGTTTGATCAAGTATACTAACAGAGATATAAGGGTTACAAAATGGGGGGCCAGCCCCTCCTTCACCTCCGATTTGATCTTTTCTTATGTCAATCGTTTGATCATCGTTTGATCATGTATGATCAACAATTTTTAACGTTTCATCAGCGTTACTAACATAAATATAAGGTATTCTTAGTAGGGGGCTAACTACACGCTAGTCCCCCCCACACTTCACCTCCGATTCGAAATATTTCGACGCCAATCGTTTGATCATCGTTTGATCAGGTTTAATCAGCAATTGTCAACGTGTGATAAATTTTAGTAACATATATAAGGGTTTCAAAATGGGGTGCCAGCCCCCTACACCTCCGATTCGATATTTTCTAATGTCAATCGTTCAATCTTCGGTTGATCAGGTATGATCAACAATTTTTAACGTTTGATCAACTTTACTAACAGAGCTATAAAAGTGAGATAAGTTTGAGAACGAAACAATGATAAATTGCCACCTACCAGGGGAAACATTCGGTTATCTACCCAGCGACGCAAATCCGTATTCAACATAGGGGGGGGGGGAGTGACGGATAAGACCGTTAGCAATTTTTTTAAGATGTTTAAAATTATGAAGTTGAAAAACAATGCTGTGGAATATTAGAAAACTAGAATTGTCTTTAGGGATGCGCATGAGACAAGATTTGTGGCTGTCTCGTCTCGAAATGTTCTGTCAAAGTGATGTCTCGACTCGAAAAACGTATATTTTTCTATTGGAAGAGCCGTGTCTTTACTCGAATTTTGTCAGGAAATTCCTGTCTGGACTCGTCTCGTGCGAATCCCTAATTGTCTTCAACATTGGGAGACCTGCAGGGGCAGATTTGAGGCTATTCTGAGAGGACATAAATTTCTTCTCACTTCCCTTTGTGGTAATCGGACACAAATAATCATATTTTCCCCCAAAACACATTTCAAATCGAATTATTGGGAGGACAGTCCCCCTCAGTTCCAAGATTGGAGGGGACTCATCCCCCCGGAGTTTCGCCAGTGTATCTACCTATGCAGAAAATTAAAGTAAATCGGAATTCTGCATGCTAAGAGGATGGACCAATAAAAATCTCTTCTCTGAAGGAAAATAAGTGCAGAAAGTTGGAGAGTATAAATTCTCTTCTTTTCGTTTCAAGTGATTCAAATAGCGCGTTGTTTCACAATAATGAGACAAAGGGAGTCAAGATAGGTATGTAAAACTAACATGCAAAGATTTTTTTTTTTTTTTAACTCTCTTGGACCATGGAGTAGTGAAGAAACTCCTGAATCAGCAACATCAAATAACAGCTGAAGCATCTTCATGCATCCATTTACGGTAAGTACCGTATTGTGATCTTTCGTGTACAGTCGGAAACAATAATAAGTAAAGGTGGAGGTATAAGAAACAATAGGTCCAACCTATACTTAATATTGTTTCTGACTGTACATCTACTCTTGCTTACTTCTTACTTCTTTCTGTATAATTTCCTTGTGTGGACTGCTAACAAACTTTAAACGTTTAGGTACTTGTGTGCCCAAGAACGTAGACATTTCGAGACCTTAGGCGACAAATATTTCGGCGTCGCTTGCTCCCCCCCCCTTCGGTGTCTTCACCTAGACGAAACTTACACCTTTCTTAATATCTCTTAATAATTATGTTTGCAAGTTTCTACAAACATTGGAAATTATATACAAAAATACATGTTATTTTCTTTGCTATTTTATTTCAAAGCTTAACTTTCATATTCATGTATGTAATTTATATCTGATTGCACTACTGTAATACAAAAGCAATGCCGAAGGCGTTATTCAGAGTTATATATTTTTATACATTTTGCACTTTTAAAGATTTTACATAAACATTATTCTTCTCGTGCTAAACCGAGTACCTCTACCAATATATATAGGTATATAGTGTATTATAATTTATACACTATGTTAAGTGTGGCAAGTGCAAACCATCATATCTTTCACTTACGAGCCACCACCGCTATCAATTTTACTTTCTTCTCTACCTAGAACCGACGGCATTTTCTTTGATAAGGACACCAGTGACCGCCATGACGTACAAAGCATCCGCATGTTCCCTTGTAAGCTATTTTTAAAATACCTGTATATATGATTAACATTTTTCGAAGGCAAAAGTAAGGTTACTTTTTTGAAGAGATCAGGGGTGTAGTCAGCAGGTTTAAGTAGGAGGGGCCCTTCGTTTTTGAAGAGGGGCCAGCTACAATGTATAAAACCAACAAACAAAAACAAGAAAACATGTTGCAGTTAGTGTTTTTTGAGACCTGAAAAATCGGAAAATTTGTTTCCTTCCGGAAAAGTAAAAGCACTGTTATTTAGCATATTATTATTATTATTATTATTATTATTATTATTATTATTATTATTATTATTGCTTTTTCTCCATAAATTATGTTCCATCAAGAACTACTGAACCGGACCAAACATTATACCTTTTTGTATAACTATTTCAATTTAAGCCCTTGGAAACACAACCTATCTATAAAGGTTACCAAGAAAGTTATATCGCTTTTTCACCCACCACCTTCGAACATCGATCTATCACCTCTGGCTAAAACTACCTGGAAGATTAAAGGTAGTCCCCATCAGCATCGACGATCTTCTGCCAACGTTGTGGGAGACCATGGATTCCATCGCGGTAGAACTTCGTGGAGCGTGAAGCGAAGAAGATATCAAGAAAATTTTGTATCTCTACTAGGGATTTGAACTGGCATCCTCTAAGGTGACTGTCCAAGGGATGGAACATGTGATAATCGTACGGTGCAATGTCCGGGGAGTATAGCCGATGCAATAGTGTTTCCCACTCAAGGCGTAGATTGGTGTCCCGGGCCATCCTTACCACGTGGGGCTTAGCGTTATCCTGTAACAGGAGGAACCTTTTGCGATTCAGAACTGCTGGCTCCATATCTTTGAGTTTTCCTTGGACACGGCTCAACTGCTGACAGTACACAGTTGCATTGATGCTCTGACCAACTGGTAGCAGTTTAAGATGCACGATGCAGCGAGCACTCCACCCAACACACAAGAGAACTTTCTTCTGGTGCAGTGCTGGTTTCGACTGTTTTGGATTTGGTTCATGGATGCTAACCAATGATGGCGGCACCGTGGATCTTCGTACATCACATGTCAACACCCTGTCCAGAAATGGCTCCTTCCTCAGACGAGACGACAAAGAAACAAAGGTGTCTGTTCGCGTTGCCTTCTGGCCCGGAGTTTAATCATGTGGGATCCATCGACCCAACTTGTAGTGTTTCCACAGTTGATGGAGGTGCTGCCGAATGATTTCTTCAATCATATTGAATTGTAGTCCCAGTCCCTCACACGTCTGGCACTGTTAGCCTAAATTGCTGCTTGCAGATCTTCATTTTGTACATGTGTTGGTCTCCCGACATGTGATGCATCTTCGAGTGTTTCGTCACCGTCCTTAAACTTGTTAAACTACCACTGCACTATCCGCGTAGTTACGACACCCTCACAAAAGGCCTGACATATCTTCTACTTCACTGCAGCGTCATTTGACCCCAGTTTGAACTCGTACAGCATACAAGCCCATATGATTCTGTGGTGATCCCATATTCACTCTGTCCTTACGCAAGTTCACGGAATAACTGAACTGTCACAACCAGTTAGTACGTTGGATATACCCACACCAACAATTGACCTTCGCCTTATCTCGATTCGCATTCAACTCACGGTGTGAGGGCCAATGGATCACATACCTCCACAAAAGGGACAGAACATTCTTGGCTACCTTTATACATAAGACTGATCTTGGAATTGCACTTAATTTCTTTAAGATTTCCTGACAAAAATATTTATTTATTATTCGTCACTAAAAAAAAAATAAATATTTTATTAACAGCTATATATCCTGTTACACATCAAGTAGCATTAAAAAGAGCGAATGAAATCCGAACTGAAAAACTGGAAAAAAAATATTTTTCACTAAATTTTCCATCTGATAAAAAAATTAAAAAACACTAGTTACATATAAAAATATATAATATCGTTACTAATTAGTTTAGTGCCGTTGTTTAATGGTAGTATTTGAAGTACCTTGTTAAAACATTTGACTTCAAACTGTCAAATATGAATCGCAGTAAATTGAAGACTTCGGGGCAAAAACCCGTCAAGTCCAAAAAGTGAGAGTGTAAAGGAGATAGCTTCACAAGGTTTTCTCGCCATCGGATTTTCCTCAAACTTGGCACATACTAGACCGAAAATAAATAGACACTTTTTTTTGTTTCTTTCGGGAAATAAGTTAAGGAAGGCAAAGGGCCCCTTTTCAAAAAGGGCCTCCTTGGTTAAAAGGGCCACATTAAAGAAATGAAATTCTGCCGATGGAAAGATGACTTAAAAATAGGAAATACGTGTTTTGTCGTTTTTGCGAGAATAGAATTGTAGAGGGCAATGGCCCCCTTCGAAATGATAAAGGACACAACCCTTAGGAAATTGGATTTCCGTGGAATTGCTTAAAACCGTGATATGTTCTAGATGTTATGTTCCTAAGAAAACGTCTCAATAGGCACAACCACAAATCACTGACCGTTTGGCCACTACAGGGCCACTTTTTTGAAAACAGCCGAATATAACCACATTCTAAATTTAGGTAAAGTGACTAAAGCCGTGATGTGTTGTAGATATTGTGATCCTGAGAAAAATTTTAATGGGCATAACCACCAATCATTGATCGTTTGGCCACTCAGGGCCACTTTTTTGAAAGCAGCCGAAGATAGTGATATGGTGGATTTCGATGAAAATGACTGAAACTGTGATATGTTCTAGATGTTGTGATCCTGAGAAAAAGTCTGAACAAGCCAAGAAGCACAACCACCAATAACTGACTGGTTACTACAGGGTCGCCTTTTTGAAAAAGAAGGTAACAGTATTCTAAATTTAGGTGGAATTGCTTGTAACCGTGATATGTTGTAGATATTATATTATGACCCTGAGGAAAAGTCTTCACGGGCACGGGTCAAATAACTGAAACTCAGGTATGTTGTAAATGTTGTGATCCAGAGAAAATGTCTCAATAAGCACAGACAGCAATCACTGATCATTTGGCTGCTACGAGACCACTGTTTTGAAAGCAACCGAAAATAGTGATCTTGTGGATTTCGGTGAAAATAACTGAAACTGTGTTATATTGTAGATATTGTGATCCTGAGAAAAGGTTTTAATGGGCACAACCACTAATCACTGACCGTTTGACCATTACGAGGACACTTTTTTGAAAGCAGCCGAGCCGAAGATAGTGATGTTCTGGATTTCGGTCAAAATGACAGAAACCGTGATATGTTGTAGATATTGTCATCCTGAGAATAAGTCTCAATGGACACAACCACAAATCACTAATCGTTTGGTCACTACAGGGCTACTTTCTTGAAAACAGTTGAGTACAACGATGTTCTGAATTTCAGTAAGATTGAGTAAGACTAAGATATGTTGAAGATCTCATCATGAGAAAAAGTCTTAATGAACACAACTATCGAATTATGACCATTTGGCCACTACAGGCTCAGATTTTTTTTTTAAGACAGCCGAGTATAATGACATTTTTTATTTCAGTGTAAATGAATGAAACTGTGATACGTTGTAAGTCGTGATCCTGAGAAAAAATGTGTAGGACATTCTAGAGTTTTCCTTTGTCTCGCAAAATGAGCATCTGAATGTTATCTACCGGTATGCTTAAATAATATTGGCCGCTACTCTTCCATCCCTTTTTCGGGTTGTGAGATAATTTAGAACTTTTCATGATTTTATACAATTCTACCAGAATTCCAGGTATCCTTACCTTCTTCTGTTTTAAAAAATGTGACCCCGTAGTTGCTAAATGGTCACTGATTGGTGTTTGTGTCCATTAAGACTTTTTCTCAGGATCACAATATCTACAACATATCACTATTTCAAGCAATTCCACCGACATCCAGAATATTGTTACCTTCTGTTCTTTTTTTAAGTAGCCCTGTCTGTAGTGGCCAAACCGTCATTGTTTGGTGGGTGCGCACGTTGAAACTTTTCTCTGGATCACAATATCTACAACATATCAAGGTTTCAAGCAATTCCACCGAAATCCAGAATAACGATACCTTCTGCTGTTTTCAAAAAAGTGGTCCTGTAGTGGCCAAACGGTCAGTGATTGCTGGCTGTGCTTATTGAGACATTTTCTCTGGATCACAACATTTACAACATATCAGAGTTTCAGTCATTTTGATCGAAATCCACAATATCAGGATATTCGGCTGCTTTTAAAAACGTGGCCCTGCAGTGGTCAAACGATCAGTGATTTGTGCTTATATCCGTTAAGACTTATTCTCAGGATCACAATATCTACAGCATATCACGGTTTTAGTTATTTTTACCGAAATCCAGAATGTCGTTATCATCGGCTGTTTTTAAAAAAAGTGGCCCTGTAGTAGCCAAACGGTCAGTGATTTGTGGTTGTGTCCATTGAGACTTTTTCTCAGAAACATCATATCTACAACATATCACGGTTTCAAGCAGTTCCACGAAAATCCGATTTCCGTAAGGATTGTGCGGGGTCCTTTGTCATTTCGAATTGGGCATTAGCCCTATAATCCTTTTCTCGCAAAAACGACAAAACCGGTATTCCCTACTTTGAAGTTATCTTTGCATGGGCAGAGTTTAGTTTCTTTAAAGTGGCCCTTTTAATAAAGGGGACTCTTTTTTGAAAAGGGGCCCTTTGCCCCCTTCAACCTATTTCCCGAAAGAAACAAAAAATACGTGTCGATTTATTTTTGGTCTTGTATATATGTGCCAAGTTTGAAGAAAATCTGATGAAGGGAAACGGAAAATTATTATTTATATATAAACATTAAAGCTGTCGTTTGGGGGGGAAGGAAGTCATTTGGGGGAGTGGCCCCGTTGGGAGCCCCCCGTGGCTACACCCCTGGGAGAGATAAAAAATAATGCAAGCCGTTCTCACTGTCATGGCACCCAAGCAGGGGGTTCCTCACACCCTTTTTTATGCTAGTCACTTTGACCCAGGTGGATGAAACAAAGTTCAGCATTGTGTCAGAAATATAAACATCTAGAACCGGTTTTCTTTTATCTTCATTAAAATAATAATAATAAATACAAATTTCCACTTGTAGAATGCAATAGTTCAGCGTGAGTCGATGAATGCTTTAACATTGTAATTGAATCTGGAACACTATCACAAAATCCATCGTTACTGGTTCTTAGTGCAACAATCCCTAACGTTAGTGGTTCATTAGTGTAGGTGCTACAAGTAAAATATCATTGGGGTCATGATGAACTTGCCCACACTTCAAGCACTAATGAAAAAAATGTGTCATTCGTTAGTGCATCATTAGTACTTCTAGAAAAAAATAACAGTTTGTATGGAATTTGATATTTCTGAAATTGTCCCCCCACACCAAAAATCTTGAATAAATCTCAAAATATGGTAACGCTAACATTAGTGCTCAGTGCGTTTAAGAGAACTAACGGTGCACTTACGATTGCCGTTAACCCATGTAACCTATCTATGTCAGTTAGTATGAAATTTGATATTTCTGAAGTCGGACCACCCACCGAAAATCTTGAATATGTCCCACAATAGGGTAATACAGTGAAACCTCCCTTAACGGACACCTCTATAATACGGACAGATTTTTTTGTCCCGGCAAAAATATATGTTCTCTTATGGAACAAAACCCTCCCTTTTACGGACACTCTCAGATACGGACGCGGACAGTCCTTTTTTATCCCAAACGTTTCAATAACCTCTTCATAACGGACAGGAATTTTTCTCGATTCTGCGATATATTACAAGAGACAAAAGTATTTTCCCCACAAGTGTATCTATCATGAGTCTAGACCGGTGAACCATCAAACAGAACACCTTCAAGCTGAACTTCAAATTCTTTTAGTCTGCCCTCAATAAATTGCTTTCTGGGGGAAATTCTAGAAAACCTTCAATAAGCTATAACACTCATGCAGTCGTATGGCCAAGAATTCTATACGAAAGATCTTCTCTTCCCTAACAAATTTAGTCCTTTTTCCTCTGGACCTTGCATCTTTCCGACAATTTCATAGATAACAAAACAAACGTTGTTTGTTTTACAATAACATTTTCAACGAACAATGTTTCCTCTCTTACATTCTTAGTAAAGCAACTTTCTCTAAGATGATATTCTTTGCTATTGGGGCTGAGTCAACAAACATATGCACTCCCAATAACTTGCCTTCTCATCCATTCCGCCAGTACACAAACAAACACACACACACACACACATATATTTTTTTCCGCAACCGTACTGAGGATTCTCAGTGGACACTAGCTAATGAGTTTAGCCAGTTAGTTGGTTCCTAACGCATCTTTTGAGAAGGTCCTGAAAATTTGAAATAAATGAAAAACTCTTTCCCTCCCGCTTTCCCCTCCCATGTAGGAAGAAAATGATGATACATGCATTATCTTTTGCAATATACGAATATATTAACACATCCCCCAGCAATAATACTATTTAACATAAATTAATTTCTCCTTCATCCCTTCCAGTAATTCAAATACGTACTAAATAGAGTATTTTCATATTGGATTTTACGTATTTACGCTCATACATAATATATCTACTGTATATTACTCCATACAATTACCGTTGCGAGAAATTAAACTACTGTAACCTCTCTGTAACGGACACCTCTCAGTAACGGACAAAAATTCATGTCCCATTGGTGTCCGTTATTGAGAGGTTTCACTACTAACCTTAGTGCTTAGTGTGTTTTAGTGTACTAATAATGCACTAATGATATGATAAGTTTGGTGAAAATCTGTCTGCATAAAGACGGGTGGCGAGCAAACTTCATATGAAGAAAGACCCCACCAAAAATTTTCAAAAACTCGTAAACTCTGATAGCACTAACGTTAGTTCTTAGTGCACTAACGATGCACTTCCGATGGACGACGTTTGGTGTAATTTGGGAGAGGTGAGGGGCCAACATCAGACACGTAAGTTGATGGTTTGTTCATGGTAGATTGCGTAAGTTTAAGGTCAGTTTTCTCGAAATACTGGGAGGCCACAATTTTTTAAAAAAGTTGTGCAAAAGTGTACAAAATGCATACATTATTTTTGTTTACTTAAGTCATTGGTATGAAGATTCCGCACTCCAACTTGATGGTTGAGTTCGAAATTTTAGAGCTAATTTTCTGGAAACACAGGGGTGAACAAAATTATTTGAGTTTAGTTGATTTTGAGTTTAACGTCCTTACAGCATCGAGTCAATATGAGGCGGGACCTACTGAAGGCGCGTACGCTACCGCTTAGCCACGGAGGAGCTCACAAAATTATTTGAATGCTGTACAAAATTCTACGGGACAGGTACAATCTTATTTGCTTAGTATATGTCTGATATTGACAATCGGCACTCCAAGTTGATGGTTTGCTTATGGCAGAAACCACAACTTTAAGGCCATTTTTTTTTCGAAATACAGGGATATACAATTTTTTTAAAAGGTGTACAAAAGTGTACAAAATTCGTAGATTATTTTTGTCTACTTAAGTCTTCGATATGAACACTCCGTACTCCAACATGATCGTTGAGTTCGAAACTTTGACGGTAATTTTCTCGAAACACAGAAGTGTACAAAATTATTTTAAAGGTGTACAAAATTGTACGAAATTCGCATATTATTTTTAGTTACCTAAATCTCGAATCTGGTGATTCCGCACTCGAACGTCAAGTTGGAGTGCGGAAATTTCATCGCAAATTTCTGGAAACACATGGGTGTACAAATGTTTTTAAAAGATGTACAAAATGTGTACAAAATTATGAACACGTTTAATATGTGATTTGCCGATTCCGGACTCCAAGTTGACGGACCTTTATTAAACGTTTAATAGTGTTTATATATATAATTCGATTATATACGCATATTACGATTATATCACGCATTTCACGTATTTCTTTACTTTTAAAGATTTTGCATAAATATTATTCTTACCATGCGAAGCCCAGCATTTCAGCCAAAGGGTATTTATGTAATTGTTTCCTTTCTATTACACATTCTTGTTTCATTGTTTGAAAAGACATTTAAAATACACTTAAATACATTTAAAAGTTGTTTATTTCTAGCAGTGTTACAAGTCTCTGTTATAAAGTTAACCAAACGTTGGCAATTATTGTTCAAACCTGAATAAACGTAGATAAAACAACTGATATAAGAAAACACCAAATCGGAGTTGTAAGGGAAGGGGCTGGCGCCCCATTTTTTAACCCTTCTTTCTCTGTTAGTAAAATTCGTCAACCTTTGAAAATTGTTGATCAAATTAGATCAAACGATGATCAATGGATTGGCATCAAAAAATTTCAATTCTCACATGAAGTGGGGCTAGCGTGTACTTAGCCCCCCGTACTAACTATAGCTTATATTTATATTAGTAACGATGATGAAACGTTAAAAATTTTTGATCATACCTGATAAAACGATGACCAAACGATTGACATAGGAAAAGATCGAATCGGAGGTGAAGGGGGGCTAGTGTGTAGTTAGCCCCCTACTAAAAATTGCTTAAATTTATGTTAGTAACGCTGATCAAACGCTAAAAATTGTTGATCATGTCGGATCAAACGATTGAGATAAGAAAAGATCGAATCGGAGGTAAAGGGGGGGCTAGTCCCCCATTTTATAACCCTTATATCTCTGTTGGTACAGTTGATCAAACGTTAAAAATTTTTGATCATACCTGATCAAAAGATGATCAAACGATTGGCATCGCAATATTTTGAATCGGAGGTAAAGGGGGGGGGGACTAGCGTGTAGTTAGCTCCGCTACTAAAAATAGCTTATATTTGTGTTAGTAACGCTGATCAAACGTTAAAAAATGTTGATCATACCTGATCAAACGATGATCAAACGATTGACATAAGAAAAGATCGAATCGGAGGTGAAGGGAGGCTGGCCCCCTATTTTGTAACCCTTATATCTGTTACTATAGTTGATCAAACGTTGAAAATTGTTGATCAAACCTGATCAAACGATGGTCAAACGATTGACATCAAAAAATTTCGAATCTGACGTGAAGGGGGGGACTAGCGTGTAGTTAGCCCCCCCCTACTAAATATCGCTTATATTTATGTTAGTAAAGCTAATCAAACGTTAAAAATTGTTGATCATACCTGATCAAACGATGATCAAACAATTGACATAAAAATAATTTTAAATTTAGCATGAGGGGGGGGGGCTAAGTGCACGCAGGTTTCAAACCAGAAGACTTTTGTTAATTGTAATCAACATATTGGATCCGCAATTTTGAATTTTCTAATTTTGACGTCAGATTTTGAATCAGCTGTCCTGAAACCTCCCTGGGTTCTTCTATATTAAATGATTGTTTTCTGTCTATGCTTCAAAACCTTCCTTTATGTTCAAAGGGTTATCGAGAGACCTTAAACCCGGACCATTGCAGAATTTTTCTTTCTTAAAAAAAAAAAAAAAAAAAATACGTGTCGATTCCTTTCCGATGTTGTGCAAATATGCAAAGTTTCATTCAAATCAGTTTGTTACACTTCCGTAAGTTACCTTCTTAGAGAGGCATTCAGTAATATAATAATGATGGCCAAAAGAATTATCTTACACAGTGACCAAGACAATTACAAGAATATTTTCTAATTCTAGAAGTTATATACAAATGTGGAAACAAAGTTGTCACGGTCATTTTCTAATGTGCAAATTTTGTACTGAGTGCACATGTTTCAATGTAATTAAGTTGTTCCTTAAAGTGTCAAATGTGAAATACATTTAAATTCATATGATCAGTACAAGAGCCCGATCAAAAGTCCTGTTCATCTATCCGAAAAGCAATTACAAATGTCCTTTATTGAACGTCTAAGTACATAGCAAGAAAATGCAAAAAATAGCTACGCTTTAAAATTCTCAGCATATCCTATTTATGTTTCTGTATTAACATTTTTCTTTCGAAACAGTTCAGATCTTATGCTTTTCCTTTCTATCGCCGAATGTGATATAAAAAGAGTCTCACTGTCGTGAGAATGTTTCTACGTCATCGTCACGTAGAAGGTAGAGGAACTGTTTGAATGGGGGGAGAGTAAATTGAAAAGGTTGATATATCTTTCTGAGCGTTTATTAACAAATGCAGCGAGCAGTTGTGGTCATAGCAAACTTCGAACTGCCTTTCGCCCGTTTACGAACGAGTTGTTTCTTTCCCAGTAGAACTTGTTTTAAATACCCACTTCTACTCCGATAAAGCGAAGTGGAGACCAAACATACAGTGTGTCTCCCGGCTTAACGTGGTTGCCGGATTTAAGGAGTAGTGTAGGCAGTTCACTTGACGAATATCTGATAATTTAAACATAATTAACTATATAGTTTCTTTCCACATAATTTTACATTCTTGTAGACTTATTTCCCTAAAACTGCGTGTACTTTTCTACTTTGTGCTATTATTTTACACTGTAGATAACTGAAATATTGCAACACTGTAGAGGTCCTCATAACGCCTGCAATTCTGTAGAAGAGTGTTAATAGTGTGTGTGTGTGTGTAACATTAGATCATCCAGATATGTTATTGGTACCGGTGCCATTTATATCTTGCAGGTGATGTTGGCACCAGGATCCAACAAATATAGTACAGCACCATACGCATTTCCCAAGAAACTGCAAGAAATAGCGACATAAGTATTTTCCCACCGCAAATATGAATAAAATTCATGCACTTTGATCTCACTCTCGTTTTTGTATCTCTTCTAGTTTTTTATGCACATTTGGTTCCAACAAGTCGGTCTCCCAACTCGGAGCTAACAAGTACGCAAATACGCGTATACACACGTGTGTGTGTGTGTGTGTGTGTGTGTGTGTGTGTGTGTGTGTGTGTTCCCGCATTCCTATCATTGTTGGTACCTGCATATGGTTTAACACCTTACCAGTTGGGACCGGAAAAATTGTTGGGACATTTTCCGGTGCCAACAATTTTTAAGCCTACAGGGGCTTCGTGGCGACCCCCTGGGCCTCCTGGCCGAATTTCGGGAAGGTCCCAATAATTATAGAAAAATGTGAGAATCTGTGTAAACCGTGTGTATGCTCTGCCGAATTAGCTGCCTCCTGGTGGTCTCACACTTTAACTAAGAAACGGTGTGTAAATATGACGCACACCGCATCAATTGGCACTGCCCTGCTTACGGGATGGAGAAACGTAAGGGGAGTGGAAAGAGGAGGTGAGTCGTGCGGGGGAATAAACACACAAGTAAATTTGCACAGTATTTGTTGGTACCGATACAACCTTGAAATTTTCGTTTGCGCAGTCGCGTCAACTCCCAGTAGCCTGCCTGTCACATGACATAATTAAAGAGCAGAAAATGGGTTGAAATCAGGGGAGGTGTTGCTCACAATTGGAAAAACGTATATGCATATATTCACAACTCGTGCTTCCAGAAACGATGGGAACAGAAGCAAAGATTGTGATAAATGAATTGGAGTGGCTAGCGTAAAACACACACAGTGCATGATCTTATCGGGACACAATTATTGTTTCTATCTGCGTACGTAGTTTGACTTTCTGTTGCTCCAGATAACAAGGTCTGGGACCGATTAATCCATTTGAACAAGAGCGAAACAAATGTATGCTTAGAGGTACACTAGAATAGTCTAAGATTGAAGATTCACAAGCACATTTGCAAATCACAGATTCATACATATCTGCATAAAATATGTTCCAACTTTCACACTATTTTATTTCCTTCTTTTGTCAAATAAAACATGTTAGTTTAAACATAATAATATACTAAATATTTATTTTAACCTTTAACATATAAAAAACAATCGTAGTTTACCAATATGTAGTATACATATTCATTAAATTAATTCAAACATATGGAGTCGGAAACACGTAAGATATCTGGATTGGCAAAGGACAGGCAGCGATCGCAGCCCGTGATTGTTGGTGGGAGTGATAGGGCTAACTCGTTATTCTGTGATGCTCAGTAGAATGGTAGTGGGCTTGTATCGAGTAAGTGGTCATAAAGTAAAATAAATTAACTCTAATTTCCAAAGAGGCCAAATTATTAATGTTCAGGTATGTGATGTAAGCCTAGTGAAAGTGGTAATTGGGCTCAGTGAGGCGCGATGAACATTTAGGTGACGGCCAAAGTTATGAAATTCTACAAAATTACGGGGAAACCACATTCTCGAAGAGGAACAATGGTTAAAAGAAAATCCTCGGTGACCGGTCTCACCTACAGCTGTTCGATATTTCGATATATCGATCGATAGATATTTTCAAATATCAAAAAATTATAAGATCGATGTGTTTTAATATTTCAATATTTTAATATTTTTCAATATTTCTTTATTTTTCATTATTACCATATTAAGATTCTTCGATTCTTTTGATACTTCAATATGCTCATGTTTCGCAGTATTTCGATATTTTCTATTTAACCTCTTCAATCCCAGGTATTTTTGTGTAATAGTAGCAAAAGCAAATTTGTATATTTTTAAATTGGAGTGCTATAAAACATACAAAAGACGTTTTGTAAGAAGAGAGTACCGAGGTATATTTATGTTTATAACCCGAAGCTGGATAATAAAAAAAAATAAAGAAAATCTGTGAATTTCAGCATATTCATTATCTAGTGCACTATGTATATTAGAGTTTTTCAACTATCAAAATACGAGCACATTATGTCAAAGGTGTCTACCAAAGGCGGCTCCTAAGGTAAATTATGACAGTAAAAACTAAAGTGGTAATGCTTCAAACAAACAAACGTAAACTTTTCTCGGGTTCTTACTGTTGAGAACAAAAATAAGAACAGTAAGCAACATTTCTTCTTTCAGTTTGATGCAACAAAACTTAATTTTTAAGGACATGACTTCTCTCTCGAGCCAAATCTGGTATCTACATGGTAATATTTATTATTGTTATGCCCCTTCTTTCTCTTTCTGTATTTCCTGTCTGTTTTACTTTGCATGCAAATCATCAGGACAGTTTCTATTTTTCTGAATACACAAAAACCTTTCAATTAGCGCACTTGAAACCTTTTCATTGTGAACACTCAATCTTACTCCATCTTCGGTAGCTTTTGTCTTCAGCTTTTCATTTCTTTCTTTACATATCTGCATCACATTCATCAGTTTTTTTTCAGATCCTTACGTAAGAGTTGTTGGTTGGTTCAGGGCTTAGCATCTCGTACAGCACCGAGGCGGAATCCTAACATGAGCTCCCAACAGAAATCGAACCCGGGTTTCACGCACTTAAGGCGCGCATGCTAACCTTGTAGCCACTAGGGAATATGAAAACGGAAATCCAGTATGTCTTTCTAAGAGTATCCGAAATTAAAATTGTATTTTCTATGGGCTATCAACGAATTCACTAAATACACTTCCACTCAATTCCCATATACCCAACGTACAAATATTTGTTCTTCCAGATATACAAATACTTACCTATTTAACACATGGAGCTGGAAACACGTGAGATATCTGGATTACCAAGGACCACGCGGCCACCACAGATCTGCGCCGATGGCAGTGGCGTGTTATGGCCAACTCCGCACTGCGTGAGGAGTAGTAGAACGTGAGTGGACAATGAGCTGAGCAGACAGTGATAGTGTAAAATGAGCGCTCTATCTACTTTTTAAGGAAGGAAAATTGTTGTTCCGTCAAGTTCTGCATGTGCGATAAAACTTGCAGGTTTGTTAGGTGTGCCGCAAAGGACAGTGTCCAAAGTGATTACAACCTACAAAACTGACGGCAAATCCTCATAAGCGAAGTGAAACGGTGGAATAAACCGCCAGACATTGCGGCGTTTGTCACTCAGAGTCCTCGTGTGACTGCGGCGCAAATAATGAAGAAACATAAGTAGCACCTTCCTCAACCGGCGTCGACAATCACAGTCTGCCAAGTTACATGACATGAATATGACCTGACATAGATGGCCTTCATAATGGACCATGACGCTTTAGCAGAATGTCAACAATGAAACATGTCGACGGCTCTGTGCCGTTGTAGGCTCAAATATCCTGCTTTCAGTAGGTTCTGTGCTTATGCATACCGGCTGATGCATACGAGTGCCCGTTATTGTGTCGTAAATTTTGAGAATCTTCTACTTTCTGGTCCAGTTGTCTCCGTTAGGAAACAGAAGAACACTCAGAAAATTAATGGAATACAAAAGTTTCCCCGCACCTGTAATATGAGTGGGCAATGCAAAAGCTCACCCCACCTAGCATCCTGCAGACAGAGCAAAGTGACATTAACCCGCTATTACAAATCTTCACATGAAAACTAAGAAAAATGAATAATTTCTTTGAAAACTTGTACCAAAATTAAAACCCAAGTATTCCGATTCTCGACTACCAACGAAGGTCATGATTTTTCAAAACGATTTCTTCACAGCTGAGAAATTTAGAAACGAAGAAAAATGTTATTTTATAGAAAAAACTCAATTAAATAAAAGATAGCAACCGTCTAATTAACATTTGAAGAGTTCAGGAAAAATGGGGGGGATGTCCACTTTTGGGCGAAATTTATAAAATATAGATAAAATATATCAATAATGGGGAAGAGGTTTACGGTTAGCTTGCTATAGCAGTTTAAAAAATTCTTCTAAAATGGAAGAAGTATCGTCATTACTTACAGTGGAGGAAAGGGGCATTCATTTTACTCTTATTTTTTGCCTCTTTTGTCAATAACATTCAATTGTTTATGTTCCAGTGTTGATTGGTGATACATCTAAATATAGCTTGGACAATCTATTTCTTTAAAAATTAGTAAAACAAAATATCTCCCAACATCCATCATCTTGAGCTCTTGTGTGACTCTTGCAGTGGTCAAAATAAGGATTATACTTTATTCTGATGCCTTCATTACATTGCACATGAAAGGAAGAGGTTCATTTCCATTCAAATAACATTTCCAGTTCGTGTTATTCCTACCTTGAACGTGATAAGAACATGGGACTGGCGAACATAAAATCAGGAGCAGAAATAGTAGAGTATTGGAATAATGTGGTGAAAGGCAGCAGAGTGAAAACTACACCATATCAAGTAAGTGAATTTGACAGTTTCATGATTCGAGATTGGATATCATTCTTACAACCACTGTACTTGAGAAAATGTTCATTTCACTCTAGACCAATCGTGGAGCTTCGAATAGAGAAAAGTGACCCAAGATTTATGATACGTAGGGACACTTATAATGGACTTCGGTTTTCTGTGATTCACCTACTATTAAGAAAAGGCCCACCACAACCAGATTTATTGGAGGAATAATTTTTACATCCATAAATGACTCGCGTCGGAAAGCTGGATGCTTATACTACAAATTGCATGAATGTTGTAATTTACTACAATAACCCTTTACAATAAAGCGTAAAGGCCTGCATATACATTACAATCAAATTGGACGAAAAATCGAATGTAAAGTAGGCCCGAATTGTAAAAATCATATTATATTAATACATCCGTGAAATTGTTCTGTCACGGGCATGCGTGCAATACAGGTATATTCATGAATTATTATACAGGGTGGTTCATAAGTCTCAGTACAGTAAATTATTTTGAAAAGGGGCCGCGGTGGCTCAGTGGTAGAGCGTTCCCCTCTGATGCTTGGGGTCCCGGGTTCGATCCCAGCCCCCACCAAGTGAACTTTGTGGTGGACAAACACCGTGTGCGTGGGTTTTCTTGGGGTTCTTCCGTTTCCTCCCACTTTCTTCATTCCACCATTTCATTCATTTCTCATAATCACCGTCTCCTTTAGCCTAACCGGCATAACCGTGGAACGTAAAACTCAAAGATTTCATTTTTTTATTTTGAAAACGAACATGACTAAAGCTAATCTGACTAGTGGAGGGCGGACTTGGGTAAAGGAGCTACCGATTGATGCATGCCTGGTGATTGACGACCATCTTGAATCCAGGTTATTTTTTAAATAAGGAAGTAGGCATGTGACACATCAATTAACACTGATTTTGTAGAGGAATGCAGTCCTGGAAGCAGAAATACGTTATATTCTGTTCCTAAGTTATGATGCCCCAAAATTGACGGTTTCTGTTTACTTGCAGGGAGAGCTACATGGCACAAACGCTGCAAGAAAGTTGTGACACCTCAAATTTGACAGGTTTTCTTCTCGTTGCAGGTAGAGCGAAATGGCACTAACGGAGCAGAAAAGAATTGAGATCATCCTAATGTCTGGGGAAAGAAGCCGTAGTGTAATTGCTCAGGACTTCAACGCGCGCCACTCCGAAAGATCTGCAATAAGCCACAACATCGTAAGCTATCTCATTAGGAAATTCAGTGTAACTGGTTATGTTGCCGACAGACCACGGTCAGGTCCCCCACGAACCGCGACAGATGAGGAAACATCCACAATGGTGCTTGCTGCGAGTGTGAAAAGTAAGAAGCGCAGCATAAGACAACTATCAGCGATAACAGGCGTACCACGCGCTTCCGTGATGAGGATTCTCCATACGAACAAGTGGCATCCTTTCAAGCTGCAGCTTGTCCACAACCTTTCAGAGGATAATCCAGACCGGCGCATGGAATTCGCCAATTGGGCTTTGTCACAATACGACCGAAATCCGCATTTCCCAGCCAGCGTTCTCTTTACAGACGAGGCAAACTTACTTGGATGGGGCAGTGAATCACCAGAACACGCGATATTGGTCGGATACAGACATGCGATCTATCCCTGCAAGAGGGTTGCCTCTGCTCATATCATGGAGTGGTGTGGGATATGGAACACGTCGATCATAGGACCCTTATTCATTCCTGAAACCCTAAATGGTGTCAGATATCTGGACATGTTACAGGAGTTGGTGTTTGCGTTGCTTCTCCGCCTTGATGCCACCTTGACGCGATATTTTCAGCAAGATGGTGCCCTACCGCACTATGCGCTGCCTGTGCGGGAATGCTTGGATCTTCATTATCCAGGACGTTGGATTGGTCGCCGCCTAGGCCCTTTGGAGTGGCCAGCACGGTCGCCGGACCTCACTCCCTTAAAGTTTTTATGGGGGCACTTAAAACACCTGGTGTATCAGAAGATTCGGGATGTTTTCACACCTACAGGGACGTATTCAGAATGCCTGTGATAGCATCACCCCGCTGTGTTGTTAGGGTTCAGGAGAACTGGATTAAGAGACTCCGTGTGTTTTACAATTGATGAGCAACATGTGGAGCATCCTGTAGGTGGGACTTTGGGGCGTCATAACTTTCGAAGGGACACGATGACGCATTTCTTCTTGCGGGACTGCATTTTCCTGCAAAAACAGTGTTAACTGATGTGTCACATGGCTACTTTCCCATTTGAAAAAAAATAATCTGGATCCAATTTTGCGGCTATTCACAACGCATGCATCAATCGGTAGCTCCTTTACTCAAGTCCGCCCTCCGCTACTCAGATTTGTTTTAATCATGTTTGTTTCCAAAATAATATACTGTATTAATACTTTTGGACCATCCTGTATATTAAATGATCTAAAAATATATAACTCTTGCCCCAGAACCTGATATTTCAAATTTTAATGTCGACAAACTTGCTTAAGCAACTGCACCTTTCACCTAAACAATGTCAACTAGTCGTTTTTGCGACCTTGATTATCAGGTTAAAAAAGTCAATGAACGTTTGTACCACACTTGTTCTCCTTGCCTTACTCTCCCATAATTGATACTGATTAGAGGACAAAAGTACATTTCCAGAATTTTCGTTGTACATTAAAGAACTGAGATAAATAGGTTGAGAAGAGTTTAAATATAATGCTATGAAAAACATAATTATTGGTTTGATTTAGATTTTTCCCCTTTCTTAAAGGGAAGTTGCCTATCTCGAAGAAAAATTGCAGGATCTGCAAGCTTTGAATGTCTTATGCAGCCCATATGCTCAAGCCTTCTATATGTAACTCCTAAAGAAGTAATTAGCGGAGTAAAGGAGAATAAAAATGACAAACGTAGAAAGCAATCTATTTTTAATAATATTGTTTATAATTTTAAAAAAAAATCGCCTCTTTTATCCATTGTTTTGCCTGAAATAGACCCGTTTTTTCCCAGTATATACCGACCGCATGTCAGTTTTCTTGTATTCTTTTACTCACAATAATATACATCGAACATAAGATTTTGTAAGATTGTTCCCATATAATAAAGAACTTGTAAATCACATTTGAAGCATTTTTCACGATTAGTTTAGGAAATAAAATGTTTTGAACTTTAAAAATTGTTTCCTGAAAAATATAGTAAAAATGGACATCCCCTCTTTTCCCATGGACTCTTCATTTATAACAATTTAAGAAGAGACTACTCGGTAGTCCTATACAAGGTCATGCAAACGATAAGCATACCTGGGACATGCAGGCATTCGACTTATGTTTGCGCCATGAGTGACAGTATTTCTTCTCGAACGGCCTTGCCGTCTGATTGTCTTCGCATGATGGTGTTATAAAGCTGTTTGTAGGTAGCGCTTATACGTAATAGTAGCCTTAATTTAGTTTATTGAGTTGTATGAGTTATGTTTTTAGAATCCAGGTTTTTGGTATCGAAGACAATAACGACAGTGATTTAGCTACAAGGGAACTAAAGAAGAAAACTAAAATTATTGAAAATATTTGTGTTGAAAAAATGCGACCGTAGCTGTGCAAAACGTAAAATCAAAGAGCCCATAGCGAATGAAACGAAAACTTTCACTTTTACGTACCATGGTTAGACCGGCTAGGCTAAAGGAGACAATAATGTGAGTAATGAAGAAAATGGGAGGAAACTGAAAAACCCCGAGGAAATCCATGCACACGGTGTTTGTCCACCAGAAAGTTCATTTGGCGTAATAGAACCAGGGACCTCACTCACCAGAACCCATAGAGAATAATAGAAAAGAAAAGAACATAACTGGAGACAAAAATAGGCCATCACTGCTGAAAACCTTGTATTGTAGGAGAAGCGGTAATACATGGGAGAGGAAAAGGGACAAATACTACAATTTATGGTGTTATTAAAGCTGACAATTCGCATATCAGGACGATAAAATTGCTGAGAATCGCAACGATCAAAATTCGTTTCAAGTGATCTACTTGCGATGGCAATGAGCTACAATTAATTTGATAATACTGTAGTAGAGAGAACAACTGTACTTCGTTCACAATGTGAATACAGTAGACTTCGAAGCTATGCACATTCAATATTAAAACCGGCTGCAGGAGATATATTGCTTTCGATTACAATAGAGGAATAAAGCTAGATATAACATGTTCTTCGGACGTTGAATCCACAACAAAAAGTTCACTATATATTATCGTTTCTACTCTATGGAAATCAACAATGGAACCGGAAGTAGTATTCGGTTTCACTAGTTTCGCTTTTAGTGCCGAGATAAGAATCAAAAATATATCTATATCCATTTTTGCTCTTTGGAGATTATCGTTAAAATCAGAAACTGTCTACTTTGACCACTTCCTATTTAAATTGGTCAAAGATGAGATGGATCCTTGGGGCCTTGAATCGATCACAGAAAACCAATTCTCATAAATATCGTTCAGTTTTATCTCAGTGGGGATCAATACTGACAATAAAAGCAGTAGTAATTTCTTTATCATTTAAGGTTTAATAGAGAGAGGGTGAGTGAAGAGGGTATACTTTCTTCAGATGCTCAATTAATTCTAGAAAACCGCCTGTCGCTATCTGTTACTATGGTAATCATTGTTGAAACCGTAAACGGTTGATTTCTACTACTTCCGGTTTCAGAAAAGCGTTAACAGATAAAATGGGACCTATTCTTGAGATGGTGAATCAATTCCAGAAAACTGCTTCTTGATATCCCTTACGGTTTTCTCCCTGTATTGAGATCGATATTGAAACCGGAATAATAGCTCTTTTCAAATGACAAGTTAGATAGCTTTGAGGTTTCCTGCTCCTTCAATAGCAGTGAAGCGACGTCATTTTGGGGCTGATGACAGTGTATAGACACACTCTAGAAGGCTAGAAGGCTACTCTAGTCATTAATAACATGAAACGAAAATAATAATAAACGGTATCTATTAGGAATGCCAAAATTTTAAGTTACTTCATTAAAATTTAAGCTTCGTCCAAAAAAATCGTGGATTTAGAAGGCAAAAATCCTCACCACCAGCAACGACATTTTGGGAGGTCATAGAGGGTAATTGTCTTTTTTTTTTTTTTTTTTTTTTTTTTTTTACAAATACATACCATTTAATAAATCGTATTAGTCGCGAGGAAGATTCTGGAAAAGTCTCCAAAATAAGAAGTTGGATCAACCCGAGATAGTAAAAGCAACCGGTGATCCTAAATTATCAAGTCCACTATCCTTATCATTTCTAGACCACCGGTCGCTTGATGTGAGCGGAAGGTCCCCCGTACACCCCCTCCATCCTCTACTGAAGCTAAAAAATGAGCATTTCAAATTAAAAAAACATATCTCCGAAACTAATAAAGATATTAATGAATTTCTTTTTCCGGTTTCATCTCTAAGGTGTGCTTTACGCTTTTGTCTATTCATGCTTTGGATAGACTCAACGGGTTTTCGGAAAATGTAACTTAAACATTAAAAACTGACATATTTTGTAATTAATATTTTCTTTCTTGCTCAGCATCTCCCCAATGAGTTGTGATATGAAAACAAACATCCCTAATTAATTGTGTAGAGCATTAAATAATCTTCCCAACGGTGCCAATATTGTTAGGTTTACTTCCAAAAACAGCCGTACAACGAGGTAATTTTGAAGGAAAGTGCACTTTGATTGGAATGCTGATGCTCCGAATGGCACCTCTGAATTTCAGCTCACGTCAGTCAATAAAGGTTTCGTTTCCGAGATAAAAGCTGATTTTTTCCCCAATATTTGAAGAACAGTTCAAACCCTTCTTCCTTGAGCTCTCCTGCACTGTCATGATCATTTCTAGGTTTCTGGTCACTTGATACTAACGTGTGTTAAGGATCACAAAATTTTGAGGTAAGTAGAGATATCTTTTATAGTGTTAAAATCCATTTACAGCTCATATTCAGGTTGATTCAGATTTTTCAACTTTATTTGTGTGCAGTATTTCCACCGGTCTTTGAAAATAATTCCTTATTTCTTTAACAAAATTGTTTATCTTACCATAATGAAAAAAGCAGAAAATATAAGGTAAGAACATATGTAAAGATGTCTTAAGTGAGGGCAAACACCATTTACAGGTTATATATAGGGTGATTGATAACATCGTTGTACACCTAAAGGGTATTTCTAAAATCAAGAATGATCTGTATTTTCTCAATGGTCACTAAAAAATGTTTTTGCACAAACCTCAATAACTCTATTTGTATGTAATTTACGAGAATATTACATCGAACTTCATTAAATACTTACTAATTACTGGAAACAAGCAAAACTATTATAATATTCTACATTATCGTATCAAATCTGCGCAAAATTACATGTTTCTTTGGTTTTTTTAAATCCTCATCAGATGAATCATTTTCTGGTACATAAGTGTTTATAAGTAAGTTATAACACTTGTTACCATTACAGCTACAGGTTTCCATGCACTCCACTGAAGCCTGCACACACTTGTAATTATTTATGTCCCACGCATGTTTACGTGTACAAGACTAATTCTGGGCAACTTTTAGCCTTAGACTCCTGAGTGGTCCATTTGGGCACCAATTTTCCATTCGTAGTTTGCCAACCAAAAAGTACGACTTAAAGGAAATCAATATTCGAGTCCCTGACGTGCCGCTAACTGTATGTTTGAAGGTGTGTTCACTTGATGTTGGGCATTAGAACATCCTTCGTTAGTGGAAGTTGGTCTGAGTTTTTGTAACCGACCAAATCGTCACACACAGCATTGATCGAGATTTTTTGTGAGTCTGTGTAGAGTTTCATCACAAATTCTTCTGCACGTGCTATCGCCTCATCCACATTACCAGATCCTATTAGCAAGTATGATTTTTTTTACAATATACATTCCAAGTTTTTTTTTTTCAATTCCTGCGAACTGACTGGTGGTATCGCTTCCACTCAGTACAAGGAACGCCGGCAAGGAATGGCATTTCATCGTTGAGCTCATTCACAATTGTGTGCATTGGAATAAATTGTGATTTTATTGCTGTTCTAATAGACACCCATATTCCTCCGACTTAATTGTTTTAAAAAATGTATAAACATTCGTTCGAGAACACAAGGGCGAGTTCCAAGTAATGTGCTTGCAGGCTCGTAGCCAGCCTCAAAATTTAGGGGGGGGATAGAAGCTACGGGGACTGAACCAATAATGTTATACTTTATCACCATATTATAGTTCATTTGCAAGCCTACCGTGAAAATTTTAAGGGCTAGCCAAAGATTAGAGGGGGCCCGGACTCCCTAGCCCGCCGTGGATACGGGCCTGTATGCTTGGCCTCCCAACTAGCCGGATCTGAACCCAATCGAACATATCTGGGATGTAATTTAACGTGACGACAGAGCGCATCGCTCCCTCCCCAGAATTTCCGGGAATTAGATGACCTGTGTGTGTACATATGGTACCAACTCTCTCCAGCGACCTACAAGGATCATTGCGTCCATGCCAAGACGCGTCGCCGTTGTTATCCGTGCCAAAGGTAGACATACTGACAATTAGGTAGGTAGTCATAATGTTCTGGCTTATGTGTGTATATTTTAACTCGTATATTTTGTCTCGAGTTGAATTCGAGACGTCTCGTCTCGAATTCGGGGTCGAGTCGAGATAGAAACTGTCGAGACAAAATTTTCGAGTGGAGACAATATTTTCTCGAGACGAGTCGAGACAGCCTTAAATCTCGACTCGACTCGACTCGTGCGCATCCCTAATCACAATATCTACAACATATCACAGTTTCAGTCATTTTTATCGGTATCCAAAATATCACTATCTTCGGCTGCTTTCGAAAAAATGGCCTCGTATGGCCAAACTATCAGTGATTGGTGGTTGTGCCCATTAAGACTTTTTCTCAGAATCACAATAGGTACAACATATCACGGTTTTAGTCATTTTTACCGGAATCCAAAACGTCGTTCTCTTCGGCTATTTTCAAAAAAAAAAAAAAAAAAAAAAAAAATGGCCCTGTAATAGCCAAATGGTCAGTGATTTGTGGTTGTGCTCACTGAGATTTTTTCTCAGGAACACCATATCTACAACATATCACGGTTTCAAGCAATTCCACCGAAATCCAATTTCCATAAGGAATGTCCTGCGGAGTCCTTTGTGATTTCGAAGGGGCCCGTTGCCTCCAGTAACCCTTTTCTCGCAAAAACGACAAAACCCGTATTTCCTACTTTGAAGTTATCGTTCCATCGGCAGAGTTTCGTTTCTTTATTGTGCCCATTTTAATCACGGGGACCTTTGCTCCCCTTAACCTATTTTCCGACAAAAAGAAAAAGATTACGTGTCGGGTTTATTTTCGGTCTAGTATATAGATGCCACGTTTGAAGAAAATCTGATCATGGGAAACCCTTGTAAAGCTATCATCTCCTTTACACTTTCACGTTTTGGACTTGACGCGGTTTTGCCCCAAAGTTTTCAATTTTTGTTACTTATTATCTACTCTCATACTGTGATTTATTATTATGATATTTGTTGTACTGATGTGATAGTGGGAAGTCTGCATTTGATGTTTTGATTGGACTATAGGATATAAATACACTTTCCAACTGGTCAATATTTGTTCTCATTTCATAGTTCCTTCTTTGATTTTGTAAGATTATTACATCGAAGTCGTCGAAGAGTGGACATTCTTTCAGAAAATAGCTGACTTTTTATTAAAAAGCTGAACATTTTTAAATGTAAATTTGAAAACATTTTACCTTATAATTGTGTGGATGATGTTGAATCTGCATTGGTTCTTGGATCAGAATTGTAGTTGCCCCAGCCAGCATTTTTTGACCGAAGTAATGCATTATGTTGTTGCAACAAGTATTTCTAAAATGCTTCATAATTCATGTGTATGAAACTACGTACATTTTAGTACAATGACCGATCCCGTAATTGACTGTATTAATGAGCCTTTTTTCACTAAGCATTGATTAGAGAAAACACTCTTTACTCGCAGCATTACAGTACTGCTAAAATCGCAAAATAAAGTTGATAATCATCATCATCATCATAGGTATTCTGCCTTTATTGGCAGGTCACTTGCCGCAGCTGAGAAGCTTCCATGCTCCACGATCCTCCGCTAACCTTTTCGTCTTCGCGTATGATCTTTCTGTTTTAATATCATCCATTAATTGTAGTCTATTTCGCCCCCTCCCTCTCTTTCCCGCCACCATACCCTCTAGGACGTCCCTCATGATACAATCTCTTCTTAGGCAATGTCCCAACCAGTTTCTCTTCCTCTTCCTAATAATATCTAAAAGTGTTCTTTTCTCACCCACCATTTCTAACACTCTCTCATTCGTTTTCCGCTCGACCCAACTAACTCTTTCCATTCTTCTCCACACCCACATTTCGAAGGCTTCCAGTCGATTTTCGTCACCCTTACGCAATGTCCACGTTTCCGCCCCATACAGCACAACACTCCACACGAAGCATTTTATGAGTCTTTTTCTCAACTCTTTGTTCAAGGTCCCACAAAACAGACTTTTCTTTCTTTTAAAGGCTTCTTTCGCCATTCCTATCCTTGCTTTTATTTCACGTTCGCATTTCATGTCATTACTAAGAACACTACCCAGGTATCGAAAACTATTCACTTGTTCTATTTTCTTCCCTCTTACTTTTATATTTGACACAGACCCCTTCGTTCCAATCACCATGGCTTTTGTCTTTCTAACATTTATTTTCATCCCATATTGTTCAAAGCCCCTTCTCATTTTTTCTAACATTTTATTGATTTTCTTTTCAGATTCTGCAACAAGGGCCATATCGTCTGCAAATCTTATGCATCTAATCATTCTACCTCCTACCGAAATGCCATCATCATCATGTATTTATTGTTATTGTAATAGAATGTAAATGTTATTGTTACTTCTTAAAAAAATGTCCATCAGCACTCTTCAGCAAGAGTTAAATTTTCATTCTAGACTAAGTACTCATATAAAATAAGGGACACATAATGAGTTATTAGGCCTAGGCTATATGCTTAACTACTTACATAACGCAAACCGTTTAAAAACTTCTATCATTTATAGTTTCGTCTTTGATTGATTATTTTCTGAAAGATCAAGGGGAGTTATACAGTACGATTTCAACCCAACTCATTGATCTGAATCAAACTTGGCATGATTGTAAATCTTGACAACGTTGTACGCATATGAAATACTATGATGTGCAGGCTTTTAGTTCCCGAGTTAGAAGAGATCAAATTTGAAGTTTGGACTCCGACACATTTTCGAGTATCAATTTTAATAAAGATTTGATTAAAAACCAATGAAGGACAGTTTCCTAACGCAATTGAGAAACACTAATTTTTAAAGCAAAATATTGAACAAATAGAAATATGATTAAATGTTAGACTGTTCAAAAATAATTGAAATGACGTCTGGACATTGAAAAATCATAAAATGTCGGACATGCTCGGCAAACGCCGAAAGGATGACAACCCTAATTTCACTGAAATTACCTGTGACGAAATATAAATGTTCTATTTCGCTATGTTACCTATACTTTTCATTTACCAATATTGATATGATTCAAATGCTGGGAAGAGAGGGAAACTAATTCTCTACCAACACGCTGAATCAAAAGAACTATATCTCCAATTTAGATTCAATTCCAGATCTTGGATACAAATTCAAAAACCGATTTAGAATGTGATTCTGATTCGACCACTTTCACCTCACAAGTTGGCAATTTTCCAAGAGAAATGCTGCATATACACACACTTCCCTTATTGTTATATAGTAGGCATATGCACGTTCGGCGCAAGACGCGGGTTTGATTCCCGGCGGAAGCTTATATGATTCGATTGCCACGTTAATCAGTAGGTCCACGTCTCATATAGGAACACTCAACTGAAATCAACAACATTCCCAGTGGGAATTGAAGGGGTTCGGACATGATGGTAAGCCAGAAGTTCGTCTCAAATGATTCAGTGCTCAAAAGGCATGTTAAAATCCGAACCAACCAAACAATCAAGCTGCAGAGGCACATGAGATGTCCATGTACGTTCCGCACAACAAGAGATTACGTTAAACAACTTATTTTTTCTAGAGCATGGCATAGTGAATATTGAGAAAAGCGTTATATCATCAAACATTATATAAAATGCATGTTTTAGATAAATGTTAATCTAAAAAGTTAATTTCAGAGACAGATTAAACATTTATGGTTAAGATGTTTATCTCACAAGGAGACTTACGGAAGTGAAACTTACCGTTTTTAATGAAAGTTTGTAGACTTGTAGAACATCGAAAAATAATCGACACTTATTTTTTTATTTCGGTAATGGTGTGGGTTTAAAAGTAGAAACAACCCTTTGAATGTTAGGGGTGATCTTTAAGCGTAGACAGAAAACAGTTATTTAATGTAGAAGAAAACATACTGTCAGGGGGAAGAGTTAGGACAGCTGATTCAGAATATGACGTCAAAATTAGAAAATTCAAAATGGCAGATCCAGTATGGTAATTACAATTACAAAAGTCTTCTGGTTTGAAGTGGTCTGCAATTAGCCAAGAACAATTATAGTTGGCAGGGGTTACTGCGAGAATGTTCCAGAACGATTTGAAATACCTTTCTGTACTTATTTTAACGAAATGCTTGATTAAAGTGCATATCTACACCTCTCACTACTCGGGGTGCTTGTTTATAGTGAGTCCCCTCGCTTTTCAGTATGTCAGAGTTTCATACACAGAGAAAAATCCGTTCTCCGGAGAGCGGTATATTGTAAAATATACGGTATTCTCTTCTTTACTATAGAAATCAGTACGGAGCATACGTTATCTGTATGCTACATAGGCACTGCCCTTAGAAGTTACATCATGCCGTTGCAGGATGTCTGACATATAACAGTTTTCCGTATATCACATATATATATTTATGTTACCTTCGTCAGCTATATGTTATATACGTCCAGTTGTATGTGAGATCCTGACCGCCTACATTGTTTCATACGGAAAGTACGTATAGATGGAACACTTATATAGAAAGTATTATAAAACATGCGTTTTCAGTTATATGTCTGCTGTACGTTAAGTCCAACTAGGGATGGTATCGAGACGAGATGAGACGAGACTTTGCACAGTCTCGGTCTCGTCTCGGTTGATAAGTAGCGGTCTCGGTCTCGATCTAGTCTCGAGTCAAAAATCGCCGTTTCGGTCTCGGTCTCGTCTCGGTCAACAGATGCTTGTCCCGATCTCGAAGGCCAAGTCTCGGTCTCGTCTCGAAATAAATAGTATGAAATTGAATTTGTGAAAGTATTATTATCGTACAGTCTGTCGTTTCCGCTTCTTACTTTTTGCCTTCATTCTTGACAGAATTATGGTATGATGTACTTCTTCGTAGCTAATTTGCTAGCGCTAATGCTTTCCATGTGTGTTCCGGGTTCAATCGTCAGTGAGTATAACATACTTGGGATAAAACCCTAATGGTAACCCATATTTCATTTTCAGCAATAGACTTTGTCTCAAATAACCTCAGTACTGCCTATACAATTAAACTCTATTAAATTAACTCCAGTAATATACAGTAGTTTATTTACTTCCTTTGAATCAGAATTGTTCAATACCTCCTAACGGATAACGCAACACATAGCAGTACGAATGTATTTAATCGTACCGAAATTGAAATTTTACAATTTCTCAGTTATTATCCAAAACACTCTGCTTTGATTCTCATTTTAAAAACAGAATATAACTTTCATTATCTTAACAAATAGAGTACAACCATATATTTTGTTTCAAATTGATCAATTCCTTTATTACCGTTTCACATCTCACTAGGGATGATTCAAGGATTTCTCAAGGACTTCAGTTTGTCTGTGTTGCCAACCAATTGTAAAAATGAGAAGGTGTAAAACAGGTTCGTATGATGAGAAATTTATACTCCAACGTTGGTAGAAACATCACACGATCACAAGAAACATCACATCATATAGCAAAAAGACGTTGATTGTGACCATTTCCGAATCATTCTAGGTTGTCAGTGTTACCAACCAAATGTTAACATCACGATGTTGCAAGTGACGTGCTTGCAATTGAACCAATATATAACAAATGTGACATAAGCAACATTGGACAATGGAAAACCTAGCATGGGTCACAGTCTGATTGTTTGCCAATGCTGTAGATTTCATGTAATAATTTTGAATGTTCACATTAGTTGGCAACACTGCTAAACTGGTGTGCTTGAGAGGCACGGACACTCACATTATGTTTTCCATTATCCAATGTTGCTTCTGTCACATTTGTTTTATATTCGTTCCATTTCACGCACGCCATTTGCAACATTGTGATGTTTACACTTGTTTGGCAACACTGACAACCTAGAACGTTTGGGAGATGGTCACACTCAACGTCTTTGTGCTATAGTATCGTGTGATATTTCGCCAAGCTTTTTGTGTAAACGTCTTATCGTACAGAACCTGTTTTACACCTTCTCATTTTTACAATTGGTTGGCAACACTGACAAACTGGGATCGTTGAGAGAGGAATACATCCACAGTAAATTTTCTCTACTGACGAATGATGTTTATGCCACGTTACATGGATATACGTCCAGTAGTAGAGAAACCATTTACCACATTATATTTACAATTCGTTGGCAACACTGACCAAATGGGTACGTCTGGGTGCAGAGCGATATTACCAAACTGTTGCCAGAGTATGTTCTAGCAATGAGTTAAAAAGGCTCATGATGGACTCAGGCACTTCATGATGCATCGTAACATTCATTTGACCTTTATTCGAGAAAACTAATCATGCGTTCATTACGCTGAAATTTTATATTGCTTGAAAATTACTTGCGAAACATAAACATACATATTATGTAAGTATATAGGTAATTCGAGCTATATGTGTCTATTTTCTCTGTCCCGGCAAAACAAGTGATTCTTAACTTTCTAGTTTTCTTTTGCATTAATTTTTGTAGTTTTGCTGGAATATGAAGGATCAAATTTGTTTTTCGCTGTATGAATTTCGTTGAATTTTGAATCTGTTTTCACCCTACCTTACATAAAGTAAAAGTTATATATATACATGAACTTTAGAGGTAGACTATACTAAGTCATTTTTTGGTTGAAATTGAGTTAAGAATACATTTTTAATAAACTATGTTCTTTCTAGTGGTATAACAATGTAAGTCTAAAAGCATCCTATTACTTTGCAACTACTTAGTATAGTTTGAAAACAGTACTATAGGTCTTACTTAAGGAACTGGTTTTTCGGTCTTAGGTCCAGATATAATAAAATCATAGCCATAATCATAATCAACCATTGTCAACCCACTGCTGGAAGAAGGTTTTTTAAGTCTTCTCCACAACTATCTATCTTGGGTAATTCTTTTTCAGGTTACTCCCCAGTTGTTCTTGATTTCGTCAAACCTTCTTGTATTAGGACGTTTCCTAGGCTGTTTTTATCTCGTGGTATCCTGTCTCTAGAATTGTTTTTGTTCATCGATCATAATTTCTTGCAATATGTCCAGCACATTTTCCAGCCCATGTTAAAAATTATTCAACTAGTACCAGCCATTAGTTGTAAAATAATTCATTTCTACTGTATATATTTGGCCTACAAATAGTTCAAATCCGCTACTTTTGGAGCAGAGACACGCTACTTTTTGATCTTCGAATCTGGAAACACTGACTCAATGATTTAAATGAACACAATGTGAGGACCTCCATTTGGTCTAGTGGCTAGCACGCTTGATTTCTGTTCGCGTGGTCCCGAATTCGATTTCCGGTGGGGGTACAGTTGAACGACCGAAGTGGTTCGGATTCCATTATAATCATTAGATCCACGTCTCCTTTAGACGCCGTAGCATAATCATGGGACGTTAAACTAAAACAAACCAAACCAAAAATCAACACAATGTATATTACTAACTGTAAGTCCTTGAATAATTTCATATAGCTATATGGTATGGAGGTCGGTGGTCAAACTGAAACAAGTGAAATGTAACTAGGGTGGATTTAGAACTTTAATTAAGCATGGTTTTGTGTACATCAGGCCTAAGGCTTAGGGGAACAACTAATGTTACTGAAAAGTTATAAGTTACATTTAATTTCAGTTACAATTTGCATTTACATGTATTGCTGGAACGAAAACTTTGACATTAACATTATGAATAGCCCAAAGACTATGAAAAATGTCGTCTTTAGAAACCATTCTTGCACCATAAAGCAAATTACGAGTTATTAAAATATTTTGCAGCTTAGTTACGTTGTTTACATTATATTTAGAATAATATTTAGCAATTTATTTAAGTTGGCAGCACTGCTTAAAATAATGGAACTGCAACTTGTAATTAAAACAACCAAAAACTATTGTTGTAATGTTATAGAAGCAAACTAAAACAACAATCACTATTAAAATTTAACGCAAATACGTTATTTTAAGCAATAAAACAATCACTATCCATGTGTTTCGTATCTCTGAAACGGTTTGAAATAACAATTCTTGTAAATGGCATTATGATCACTTAAGTCTTTTCGTAGCATCTACATGATGAGACGTGATATATCAGTACGTTTTCGAAGTAAAGTCTTTAGAAAAAGCTAAATTTTTCATGTCTTTTAACTTTGTTCCTTCCTTCATTCGAAATACATAAAAAAAAAAAGAGACAAAGGTTTCAGCAAGTAACTCTTTATTATACACTTACAATAATGTCAGTGAAAGCATGTAAATGCTGCACATGTACTGCAGACATAGACATCAATGGATTGCACTATCCGGTCTATGTTTAGCAGCTGAGCACACCTTCCTATGTATGCCTGAGAAAGAGTTTTGACAATACTGGGAAGAAAATTCGGAGAAGGGTTTCTTCCACCTCTTGATCAGGGTTTCCTTGGAGTTTGCTTCCCATCCATTCGCGTAGACCAGTGTTTCCCAACCTTTTTCAACTTGCGGCACACTACGGGTGTTACTTGGATTCTCGCGGCACACTTATAGATATTATTATTTGTAAATATAAAACACAGTGGTATTTTTTCTGTTATTGTTGATCTCCTCACAGAGAAGAAAGCTCGATCACTGGTTTTCCCCCTGTGGTAAATAATTATGCTTATTTTTGATTCAAATTTAAAAATAGAAAACAAATGCAATGAAAAATTGGACTCAGGTTTTTAGAAATACGCTTTCTTTTTAAAAACTGTATCCAACCTTTTTACTAAGAAGGAAGGTCACTAAATAACGAACAAACAAACAAATATCTCTTATTTTTAAAACACAAATGTAGGTAATTTTTTTGAAAGGATTGAATGATATTTTAAATTTTCAAGTTACGAAATAGTCTGCAACGGCATGATGTAACATCTAAGGCATATATAGCATCTAGGATGCATCTAGGCAGTGCATATATAGCATAAGGATAGCGTATGCCTCGTACTAATTCCTGTAGTAAGCAAGAGGTTTCCGTATATTTGTACAATATATCGCTGTCTGGAGAACGGATTTTTCTCAGTATATGAAACTTAAAATTGTAGATTCATAGTAGAGGTTCATAGTAATGTGAAATACAAATATACATTTTTCTCTACGTTTTGCAATTTGATTGCTATAAAATTAATAATTTTGTTTCGATTTCTCGCGGCACACCAGTGTGCCGCGGCACACCGGTTGGGAAACGCTGGCGTAGACCAAAGCCTTGTGAGTTGCCCAGAAATCCTCAATAGGGCTCAGTTGCGGAACATTTGGGGGTTGTCTTCTTTGCGAACGTACCGAATTCCCAACTAGTCAAGTTTTGCGACAGTTGCCCTCGCACAGTAGCGTAGCCAGGATGTGTGTTTGGGGGGGGCCCAAGTGCTGTTATAGGTACATATAGAAAAATTACAAACAATAAAATATATAAACATAAAAATATATAAAAAATTACAAACATCAAAATACCAAAGTACATTGTCGGACCTCTTTGGGGGGGGCCCGGCCCCTCCGGGCCCCCCCCTTCCCTACGCCACTGCCCTCGCATAATGAGCTGATGCCAAATCAGGCCAAATTACGTATCCCTCATTATTTGGATAATGTTCCTGTATGTATGGTAACAGTCGGGCCTCAATACACTCCGTTATGTATGTATTCGCGTTGATGGCATCCCCAGAGATTATGAAAAATGGCTCCGAAGCCCCTTTGGGTCCAGCAGCGAGCCATGCTATCAGTTTTGGGCCAAATTTTGCTTTCCTGTTATATTTGATGTCCGGATTTGTATCCTTTCCCTTCTTCGTGAAGTACTTCAACGGCCTGTTGCATTTGAACGGATAGTAACTCTCATCATAGACGATGACATCAAGTGCAAATGGACGTTCTCTGGTTCCTTTAAAAAGACTGGCGAGCCTTTGTCGTTGTCTCTTTGCTTGGCCCTCGTTGACTTTGGGGGCATTTCGCTGCTTCCTTTGTATGTACCCCATGCTTTGCACTACTTTTTTCATCGTTGCATGGTGATGACCATACTTCCGTCCCATCCACCTGTACGATACACCAAGCCTTAATGACATTCTGCGTGCAAGGGACCGCTTTTGGTTTTTATCCAAAGTAATCCTTGGGCGTCCACTTCCCGCATTCCTTTTTGACCCTTGTCCACTCTTGGCCCTTCCTATTGTTTTATAAACCCACGACCTGGCATATCCAAGCCCTACGAACTTCTTCACCACTTCCGCAACTGGAGCATCAGGGTGCAGTTCAAGGAACAATTCAACTTTTTTTCGCCTTTCCTCTTGTTCCGACGCAGCCATGGCTCTGCACGTGTCTATTTCCTTCTGAGTCTTCCCTGTTTACCTGTCAAGATATCACTGTACACGTAGGGGTGGCTACGCCCACCACCCTGTTCTATATACCAGTGTTGCCACCCATTAAACTTTGTCTCTGTCTTTTTGACCACACGTTACAAATGATGAGCATTGCACCGTCTATGCTATTTAAGTTATGAGAGATCCTCAAAATGTTGATGTTAGTGATTCTGTATTGTCCTTTATTACACTGAATAATGTATGTGGTATTATGGTTTTATTTAATATCTAAATTAGAAATAGGTAATACCTTACATAGTGCAATTTAAGAAAATTCAACTTTATTTTCCGTTGGTAAGACTGCTTGTTTATATATAGGCGTGGATCCAAGGGAAGGGCTATAAGGGCTAAATCTCCCCTTAACGCTCAGGTATACACTGAATAAAACGAGCTTCAATCCTGCTTTACACTGGATAAAGAGGCAAAGTATGGTTTAGCCCCTCCCTTGATCATATCCTAGATCCGCGCATGTATATATAATATAGGTCTGATAGGAAGGCCGGCCCATTTTCATCTTTCCACGGAAATATCTCGAAAACGGTTGAACATAATTGAACTGAACAAAAACTCAAATAGGAAACACTATGGGGCGAATCGAATGGTGTTTTCGTGGTGTCCCCGATGGCCGCTTTTTATGGGGGCCCAGGGCCCAACTTTGGAATTTTAAATGGAAACATGGGGTAAGTGATACCTCGTTCGATAGATCTTCTAACACTAAACAGAGTTGTGGCAATGAACAGAACAGAAAGTGAAACAGGAAAATGACATAAAGCACGTCGGATGATGTCGCGGTGACTCCCAAGGCCGCCTTTCATGGGGGCCCAGGATCCAACTTCAAAGGTCAAATGATATCTCGTTCGATAGATATTTAAAAACTAAAAAAGTGTTGTGGTAAAAGATTTTTCATATCGGTTACCGTATTCAAAATGGGCACCAAGACATGGTGCCTGTATTAGATAAAACGTCCGGTAGCACTAATATGAAAACGGTTGGAGATAAATGAACAGGAAAAAACTCGTATAGGAAATCGCAGAAGGTATTTATTATTCCACGCCTTGATAATAATCCAACGGAAAAAAAGATTATTAAAGTATAAGTGAGATAATGCTAAAGAGGAAATTAATTCTTAAAAGATTATCTTTCCGATCTCCCTTCGTAAGTAGATGAAGCAAAAATGAATAGTAAAATCTCAAATGAAAACTTTTACTTGCGATAGGTCTGAAACACTTGGGTGTACAAATGACTGGTACTGTAATGCAGTAATGAACCAATATTGTGCAGACGACTTTTCAGCAAAACCAACATTTGTACTCGTTGTTCTAAAATTGCATTGTTCGACAAATTGGTTTAGCATTTCAATTGTTTCATTTTTGCACAAATCATTGCCTGCAATCAAAATGGAAAGTAATATTTAACAAGAATTTTATCTACTTTTTTTAAAAGACACCTATCTGTTATAAAATCACATTTAAGATAATTTGGTTGTGTAGATACAATTTGCAAAAACTAAGGTTCTCATTTGCAATTTCACCGTTCCTTCCTATCCCGCTTCACCCACTTAACGTTGGACCGATGATTTTCTAGGAATTAGATTTCATCCTTTGCATTATGACAGTTTTACTCTAGGCATCTTCTCCTTTGTTGCAACATTTTCGAATCCTGGAATGATAAACATCCCCTGTGATTTCCTATAGGAGTTTTATTCTGTTCACCCGTTATTATCTTCAACCGTTTTCATATTAGTGGTACTGGACGTTTTATCTGATACAGGCACCATGTCTTGGCGGCCATTTTGAAAACGGTGACCCATATTAACAATCTTTTGTCACAACGCTGTTTAGTGTCTAAAGATCTATCAAACGAGGTATCACTTGACCCATTTTTTCGTTTAAAATTTCTAAGTTGGGCCTGGACCCCCATGAAATCCGACCCTGGGGGGCACCGCGACATCATCCGATTCTCCCCGTGGATTTAATATTTGAATTTTTGTTTGGTTCATTAATGTTCAACCGTTTTCAAATTAGTGCTACTGGACCTTCATCTGATGCAGGTGACATGTCTTGGGGGCTATTTTGAATAGGTGACCGATATGAAAAATATTTTGCCACATCGCTTTTTAGTTTTTAAAGACCTATCGAACGAGGTATCACTCGACCCATGTTTCCATTTAAAATTTTAAAGTTGGGACCCGGGCCCCCTTGAAGAGCGGCCCTGGGGGCACCATGACATCGCCATTCGATCTGCCCCATGGTATTTCTTATTTTACTTTTTGTTCAGTTAATTTATGTTCAACTGTTTTCGAGATATTTCCGTGGAAAGATTAAAATGGGCCACCCTATATATAATCTATTATATTATGGGATTTTGTTTCGGGAGAGGTTTGAGGAACGGGTAAAAAAGATGTTTTTGTGTTGTGCTTGAGCCCTATACTTACCCCCTAAATACGACACTGTACATCAGTCAACCGTTCCCATATTATCTCATACAGCAACGAAACACATTTTGAGTAAAGGCAAAATAACTATCTATATTCGAGACGAGACCGAGACTGACCATGGTCTCGTCTCGGTCTCGTCTCGATTTATAGAGGTCCGTTTCGGTCTCGGTCTCGTCTCGGCATGTAAAAGTCAGTCTCGGTCTCGGTCTTGTCTCTATATATAAAAGACCGTCTCGGTACCATCCCTACCAAAAACTACAGGAATCACACATGTAACTTATCTTTTTAAGTACGCCACCTACATTTTTTTCTCAGTGTATATCCTCAATTGTTATAATTATGAATTTAATGAGGAAACGTTTTACAGTAATGATATTCCGTAAAAAGATGTGTGATGCATAAACATAGTCAACACAACGCACACTTTATTACAGCAATCATTGCACACAAAATGCAAAATGCTGCATAATCTTTGAAATTAAATGTTACGGGATTGCCAAACGCATGTGGTTTTTAATCAAAATAACCGCTTTCGTACCTCAGATACCTAATAATGTTTGCAAATGTGGGAAAAGAAAGCTGATTATGAATCAGTGATTGGATCTTAATTATATTATTATGGAGATGTAAATTTATGTTATAGAGAAGGACAATGTCAGAAAAATGTACAAGAAATTTTTCCATGGCCTAAAGAAGAATACATCAAGATGCTAAATCCTGTTAACCCTGCAGGAATGGTTTCTATTTTGAGATACTGTTTTGAGGTTTAACTCATACTCAAATATACTATAAATCACTTAAACAAGCATCCCGACTAGTGAGAGGCGAGGGTACTCACTTTCAATATATACTCTGAATAGTGAAAGGCGAGGGGGCTCCCTTTCAATAAGCACCCAAAATAGTGAGAGGTGGGGGGACTCACTTTAAACAAGCACCCCGAATAGTGAGAGGTGAGGGGACTCACTTTAATCAAACATACCGTTAAAATAAGTACAGAAAGGGGTTTCAAATTGGTCTGCAATCTTCTCGCAGTAACCCCTGTCAACTACGATTGTTCTTGGCTAACTGCAAACCATTTCAAACCAGAAGACGTTTGTAATTGTAACCACCATATTGGATCCGCCATTTTGAGTTTTCTAATTTTGACGTCAGATTCTGAATCAGCTGTCCTAAAACCTCCCTGGGAGTATGTTTTCTCCTACATTAAATGATTGTTTTCTGTCTATGCTTCAAAATTTTCCCTAACGTTCAAAGGGTTACCGAGGGACCTTAAACCCACAGCATTACCGAAAAAAATACGTGTCGATTATTTCTCGATGTTCTACAAGTCTACAAAGTATATTCAAATCGATGAGTTACACTTCCGTAAGTTCCCTTGTTAGAGACGCATTCAGTAATATAAGAATGATGCCCACAAGAATTAACTAACACAGTGACCAGGATTATTACAAGAATATTTTCGAATTCTAGAATTTACGTAGGCTACAAACTGTAACAAAGTTGTAAGAGTCATTTTCTAATGTGCAATTTTTGTACTGTGTTCTCATGTTTCAATGTAATTAAGTTGTTCCTTAAAGTGTCAAATGTGCCATACATTTAAATTCATATGTTGGATCTGGTCAGTACAAAAGCCTGATCAAAAGTCTGGTTCATCTATCCGAAAAGCAATTTTAAATGTCCCAAATTGAACGTCTAAATACTTAGTAAGAAAATACATAAAATAGCTACGCGTTAAAACTCTCAGCACATCCTATTTATGTTTTTGTGTTAATATTTTTCCTTCAAAACAATTGGGATCTTATGCTTTTCCTTTCTATCGACGAATGTGATATAAAAGGAGTCTTGCTGTCGTGAGAATGTTTCTACGTCATCGTCACGCAGAAGGTAGAGGAACTGTTTGAATGGCGGGAGAGTAAATAGAAAAGGTGGATACATCCTTCTGAGCGTTTATTAACAAATGCAGCGAGCAGTTGTGGACATAGCAAACTTCGAATGACCTCTCGCCCGTTTACGAACGAGTTGTTTCTTTCCCGATAGAACTTGTTTTAAATACCCACTTCTACTCCGATAAAACGAAGTGGAGACCAAACATACAGAGTGTCTCCCGGTTTAACGTGGTTGCCAGATTTAAGGAGTAGTGTGAAGTTTACTTGACGAATATCTGGTAACTTAAATATAAACAACTATGTAGTTTCTTTCCACATATTTTTAAATTCTTGTAGACTTATTCCTCCAAAATTGCGTGTACTTTTCTACTTTGTGCTATTATTTTACACTATAGGTGACTGAAATATTGCAACACTGTAGAGGTCCTCATAACGCCTGCAATTCTGTAGAAGAATGTTAATAGTGTGTGAGTGTGTAACATTAGATGATCCAGATATGTTATTGGTACCGGTGCCATTTACATCTTGCAGGTCATGTTGGCACCAGGATCCAATAAATATAGTACGGCACCACACGTATTTCCCAAGAAACTGTCAGAAATAGAGACATAAGAGTTTTCCCACCGCAAATATCAATAAAAGTCATGGATTTTGATCTCACTCTCGTTCTTGTATCTCTTTTAGTTTTTTATGCACATTTGGTTCCAACAAGTCGGTCTCCCAACTCAGAGCTAACAAGTACGCAAATACGCGTATACGTGTGTGTGTGTGTGTGTGTGTGTATATATATATATATATATATATATATATATATATATATATATATATATATATATATATATATATATATATATATATATATATATATATATATATATATCTGAGTTGAAATGGAAGGCGCCATATATCTTTCATGTGTATATGTGTAACACTTTTGAAAACGAATGAATCATTTATGCTAACCCTTGGTGACTGAAAATGTTCTTAAGACCTAGCTTACATACATATTATGCAGTACTTACCCTTTCATTTTTATACATGCTACACACTACATAAACAAAAATAACCCACCTACCCTTACTGTGTTAGCTTAGTGGTCCCGGCTAGCCAAAATAGCTTAAGTTGGCTAAATGAAATCTTTCAAAAGAAAACTTAGGCAAGAGATGATATATCATACTAAATATATATTTTATAAAGACAAGAACGGTCTCCGAAAACTTTCAGCTGTTTAATATAGAAAACAAAATGTACATTAGTCATTTTTCAAGATCGTACTGCATGACTAACCATACACAAGGAAAAAGGCTTAAAGAAAAACGTTAACACTGGTCTCTGCTCAACATAAACGCAACAATTAACAAACAAGGTTTACAAATTTAATGTCTTAAATGTTTAAAAAAAAATGTACATACATACAATACATACATCATAATGCCACTTTCTCACTTGCATTATTTTCTTTTTACATACAAAGTACAGTGCATTGACAATATGAAAAAATGGAAAAATGAAAAAAACAAACGACATTTGGTGTTTTAATTGACACTTAGCTGCAATTATTCACTATTTAGCTTTTGAGAAATCATTTTAAGTGGTCCACAATGCTTCACGACAAACATTTGTGTGAACACACCACCGTAATTGTTTTTTTTTTCTTTTTTTTTTTAACTTTTCTGTGGCTATATATTAAATTAAAAAACAGAAAAAGTTCTGAGAATACAGACAGAATTTTAAGGCATCAGAAATCAGTTGTGATTTGTACTTCTTATTAAATCTAAACAGAGAAATAACTCTCCTAGTTGCTATAGATTTTATCTTTAGCTTTTACTATTAAAAAAAAAATACCGTTAATACACTATTAACGACTTTGTTACAAGTTATTCCAACATCAACTGGCAGTGCTGAGGTCTTTCATTAACAAATCAAACACATCATCATTATCCGATTTCGAAGCATTTCGAGAGTTAATTTTAGATTTTCTTTGAAACCTAGGCCTAATATTTTTACTTCCAGGTACATTCACACTAGTAGCACACACTTCACTGTCTTTATGAGCATTCTTCTTAAGTGGTTTGGCAGTGCTTTTAGGTTTGACCGTATCGATAGTCTTGTTAGATTTTGGTAGTTTACTCGACTGAGTTCGTTCATTTTTATTACACTGTATAGTTTTACTCGAACTTGGAGCACCTAAACTCGCTTCTTGTTCATCCTTTTTTGATCGTTTATTCGCCATTTTACTTCGCATCGATGCCCGTCTTGACAACTCGAACAAACTAGCATCATCATCACTACTAGAACTCTCCGTCACGTTACGCTCTTCGACTACTTTCTTCGAACCGAGACTTCTTTTAGTGGGTTTCTGTTTTGGCACATTGTTCTTTCTTTTAGAAGTCTTTTCTCCTCCAAGTCGCTGTCTTTTTGCTGTGGTTTTCGTATCGCTTCCAGGATCACTCTTCGAGGAACTAGCTTCGACACTTACGGAAGGGGTGGGTTCGGAAACGAGAGTGCTGTCTTTCACGTTACTAGTGCTTGAAGAAGGTGGTTTGGTAATATCAAAATCATCTAAAAACTCATTGTCCTCATCATCAACAGACAAATCTGTTTCTCGGACAGAAAACGATGGTGATTCACGAAGTTCAACTTTAAACGTGGATGAAAATAGTGGTAGCTTCTGTAATTTAGGCTTCGGCGCTTCCGTTCCACTAATGGCAGAAGACTTTCTTTTCAACGGAGCCTTAGGTATTGAAGGGTTGTCTCTATCTTGTTTTATATCATTCTGTGTGAAACCTTTGAACTGTTTGATATCAGGTGAATTACTTTTACTGTCCTTTGCTTCCTTGTCAATACTCAGCCCACTACCACCTCCAATATCTATATTTTCTGATTTTATTTGAGTTGTTTCATTGCCACCAAGAGGAGTACTTACTTTCACATCCATTTTGACATCATCATCATCATCAAATTCATAAACATCAAGACCTTGCTTTGGTGTACTCGATTTCGAATTAGACTTTTCGCTTCTGCTCAAAAACATAGATTTCGCTGTGGATTTCTTTTGCTTTTTAGTATCTTCCACTGATTTGCCTGACTCGAACTTAGGAACTACAGCTTTCGAGGGAAGCTTCGAATGTACGTTTTCATCCATCTTTAAAGTCATATTTCGCACATCTCCCTTAAAGGCAGTATCTATTGTCTTTGACTTAATTATGGCATTTGAATCGCCAGAAATCGCAGCTTCAGCAACACATTTTTCTACACTTTCAACAGTACTTAAACTTTCACAGGCAGACACACAACTAGATTTCTTTGAGGTAGTCATCTTCGGGGAACTTTTCGAGTTTCCTCTCCGTCGTAAAGAGCTTAATTGCTTTAATGCAGCTTCGGCTTCAGCTTTAATTTCGTCTTGAGTTTTTGTGGTACCTTTTCCTGGCAGTTGATCTTCTATACTACTCGGTAGCCCAGGCAATTCACTACTTATAGCCAGATCCTTATTGCTTGAAGTATGGTTTTCCGTATCACCTATTGTTGAACTCGAAGCGCATGAACTGGGATCCGCCATTGACGTAGCGTCTCCTGAATGGTAAGTCTCCATATGGGTTAATACATCCCCAGGCATTTTGAAGGCCATATTACATTCTGAAAGTAAAAAGTATACGAACGCATAAGAAAGTTTTTTTTTATAAGTGTAAAACAAACAAACAAACAAACAAACAAACAAAACTATTTAACCCAGTTATAAAACAACACTGTACAATATTTTCTTCAATCTCATCGAACCGCATCAGATAAGTAAAATGGTCTCTCAAGAAGACTTACGGAGAAAGCATCATGTTATCACTAAAAGATATAAACAAAAAAATCGCGACAAAACAAACCGTTAACTAAAGTATGATGACAAAGCAACGTAAGAGGTACAAGTTTCCATCTGCATATCGAGTTTTTTTTTTTTTTTTTTTTTTTTTTTTTTTTTTTTTTTTTAATGGCACACGAAGGATTTATTAACCCAAGACTCACTGCCGAACCTTTTCTATATACGTATCTCAGTATTTCATCTTTGAACATTCCTGACAATCTAGTTATACGCAATCACTGCGATCTCATAAAATAACGTAGTGACGACTTGCATCCTTAGAAATGAAAGAATCACTGATGTTTTACTACATCAAATCCTTTGTAGTTGTACATTCATGGAAATTCAAAAGCGTGAGGATGTGTGGCTGGACCTGGAAAAATGAAATGAAATTTATGAGTTTACGTTTCACGGTTAAGCCGGTTAGGCTAAAGGAGACGGTGATGATGAGATAGGAATGAAATTGTGGAATGAAGAAAGTGGGAGGAAACGGGAGAACCCCGATAAAACCCACGCACACGGTGTTTGTCCACCACAAGGGCCACTTGGCGGGAACAGGGTTTGAATCCGGGACCATAAGCACCAGAGGTGAACGCTCTACCACTGAGTCACCGCAGCCCCCTGGCTGGACTTGGGAAAGACTGTATAATTAGTACTTAGTGCATCGGTATGTTAAGCAGAAGACTAGTTCAATCTCGCCACACAGACACTTTCACTCTGAATTTCTTTGTACTCTGTTACATATCTTTACAAGACATAAAAAGCGTATTATGGATAACATTTAAATAAATACTCTATTTAATGTTATGCGATTAACTGTTTCGACAGCTTATACGAGTATTACGTACTGCGGTATTGAATTCTGGAAATTTCAGTCCTTACTTAAATTGGGCTTACACATAAAAATGTAATTAAAGTCAAAATAAGAAGTCACCCGAACAATTCGATAAAAATTTCCTTGAGAAACCATTTATTTCAATTATCTCGCATCTAACGAATTACTTCCCCCCCAAAAATATCTTATAAAATCAAAACCTGCACAATTTACATGAACATCAAACAATTAACCAAAATTCACCACTGCTCATGAACACACACCACAAATACGAAAAAACCTATGGATATTATTTGCAGACATTATAGTTTCAGCAAAGCACAAGATTGTAACTTGAAAAATTTTTCAAGTATCATCAAATGTCACGTATACATATACAGAAAGTTGAAAATAAAGCAAAAACCTTCATAGTAGTAGTAATAACATTATACGCTAGTAGAAAATTAAAAATGAATACCCAGAAACCATGGTCCTACATGAATCGTATTTTATACACACGCATTCTGTAAGTTGTACATTGTAATTGATCATGACGACAAGGTCGTACAAAATACACACCAAATAAGCAACTATGGACAAAATGTACAGGATGTGTCAAAAGTCAATACGTTTTTTACTCTTCTCTAGCTTCAATGCAGGCCTATACTCTTGTATGAAAACGGTCATAGAAATGCAAGATACCATCGTGAGAAATGGTGTTCTACGATTCCTGTAGTTGGTGACGCAGCTTGTCAAGACTTGTAACCGTGATTCAGACAGAATCAGACGCCGTCAAATTGAATCCCCCGCATATTCCATGGGAGACGAGGTCTGGTGATCGATAATGCTGAGGAAATGACACACATCTACGAAAGCACGCTGGGTAATACAAGTGGCGTGTGAGAGAGTAGTTTCGTTGAAAGAGCCCGTGTAGGAACGATAACAAAATGGCTTGGATGATGTTCTGAATTTAGCAGCACTTGTCAAATGTTCACTGTTTGAACGCTAGAGACGAACGGTACTTGTACGCTATGACTTCCCGTATAATGATGATTAGCACCAGTTGTGTATGTCTCTGCCATATAACACTGTTGAAGGTGGTGTGTCACACCAGCAACCGACCATCACTAGCGCTGAAGTAAAATCAGCTCTCATCACTAAACAAAGACACATCATTCATCCCTTCAACTGGTTCTTTTGGAATGTCATCGGAGGTGGGTTGCACGGTGGTGATGCATGAGGGGAAATCTAGCGCCCGTGTTTGTGACTCCTTCCAGCAAACAGTTGCAGATGGACCTAGCTGGCATTGTAGAAGCAATACTGTGCATAATCTGAGGCATGGTTGCCGTGCAATCTGCAATGGCAGCTCCTCTCATGCAGATGTCTAGGTGTGCATCCATATAACGTTGGTATCCGAAACAGAGCCGGTGTGTGCGTGCATTTTTCTCGGACAATGGCGCCAACATTGATGCATTGCAGACACCTTCCATTCACCGTGCTGTGAGGAAAAACAACTACGCGGACTAATACGAGCTTAATTGCAGTGAGCTCGACCACGCCGTTTTGGCATGTCTCTAATGTTCAAGACAAATCTGGACCACAGTTTGGTGAGGGAAGCACTTCACCACTCCTGTGGAATGTCATCAACTGCTGCTACGAATTTAGAGCTGCCACAATGCGTCCACAGCATGCTGCTGTTGATCAACATACATACAGATCTCTACCAGTAACCCATACAATAACGGTGCTGCAACAACACTTCGTTCTGGGTGCTTGTATTTCATTTTCTACCGATGGTTTACATTTTAAATATTCTAAAGAAAACAACCTTAAACTTTGTCAAGTTTTACAACATATACCACATGAAATTATAAAATATTTTTATGCGACTACTTTCTCTGACACTTTACTTGGTGGGTTGGGAACGATGTACACTCGCATTGTAAGCGGCTGGGTGCTTGGTGTTTCCTCTATGCCTGGAATACCAATTTGTCTTATGATCTTTATTTCCTTATTTATTTTTAAAGATCATCAGACATCGATTATATTCTCTCAAGACCATTCTTCATATACAAAAATATAAAAATACCAATAGATTCGGGTGCAACAACGGGAAATTTCTAGAAAAATGTTTCAGCGAAGAGACAATCTTATTTAATTCCCTTCTCTTCTACTTGCTACGATTTATTCAAATATTTCAATAAACGAAACAGTAATGACTAAATAAATATGACAAATCAGCAAGATGGACGGTCCTGCTCTATTGCCGATCAGGTCTTTCTTTAATTACTACTTACATATTTAAAGATAAATAGTACAATATAGAGATAGATAAATATAGATATTTGATTGCTCTTGAAGTACAACTGAAGGAACAACACAAGGATTTATTTACACAGAAAAATCTGCAAAATGGACTGGGAGAGGTTCAAACTCTCAGATTTCCCATTTGCCGTCAGGTTTTATTACAATACATCAATGCTACTATATTTGGATGAGTGACCATTAAAAAAACCAGATGGTTATGATGCGGCCTTCACCTAACGCCGTCAGGTTGTCAATGTCATTTGTCTTATGATTTGTAACGTGTATAGCCTTAAGGAATATTTGATTTTGAGTTTAACGTTCCTTTCAGCAACGAGGCTATATGAGACAAGACCTACTGATTAACATGAAATTCGAACATGAGCTCCCGCCGGGAATCGAACCCGGGTCTCCCACGCCAAAGGCGCGTACGCTAACCGCTTAGCCACGAAGGAGCTCTATAGCCCTAAGGAATATAAACGTGTATAGCCCCACGGAATATAGACTTCTACATAAGAGCGCAACGTAAATCGATATTTATACTCATTAGAAACAGAACACTCCAAGGATCGGTGCTGGCATCATACCTTCAATATGGCAAGCAGACAAGTATTCAGTGGAAATAAGGTCTTCAGGTAGATTACAAGAATTTTGCAGCAGGTAATAGTATATTTGATTTGGAAGCACTAATGTACCTTGGAGCTATAAGTTATTAAGGCAGAATAAGATCTGACAGCGAGGCGAGATTTCAGTTACACATATACTTTACAGAACTGTTAGTATCCGGTTTTACATCTTATGGATGGCCAGCCACTATCTTCATGTCATTACAGGATTATTAAATACGAGAGCAGTGGATCATTTTCATCTTTTCCCTCACTACACCTTTCACGATACCTCTAAATTACTTGCAGAGCCAATAATGCTCGTATACATTTACCATATAGCATACGTGGCAGCTGTCGGGTACACACACAGAATCAGATCCCAGCCTACTCGTAGCAATCAACAAACCCTGCTTGAACATTATTATATGAGACTGTAACTTGACAGACATTGAAATTCGGTAACTATTGAGCAATTAGATTCATCTCGTCCTCACATTCACAAAGTGCCTTATATGACTAAATAGCTCTTTTAAACACATGTTACCTGTGCTGTTTACTTTATATTTTTGGCCTGATTCTACTGAATAACATTCATATAGAGAGAATGGGAAATCGAACTAAGGAGTTAAAACACGACGAACAAAGATTCTTATACAGTACTTTGAAGTTCAGTAAAAAAATAAGATATAACTGTCAAACACTTTTTATTGTTTGGTTTGATTGATAATAATTTTAATCACAAAACATGTGACAGAAAAACAAAATTTATAAGTTTGGATGTTCGACGATAACTATTCCGTCAATTATATAATTACATTTTCTTTGGAACAATTATTTCCTCATCTCTTTTTCAATAACTATAAAAAAAAAAAAAACTGCAATTCATTCAATTCGGAACGCTCAAGAGAATAGTTCACGAAACATGCAGTAACTTAAAGAGATGACAGAACTTGCAAACATTACATCTTTAATTGTTACAACTAATAAAACAAAGTAACTTAGCACTGATATGATGGACAGTTACAAGGACAATTGGAGCTACCTACATGACGAGTCTTAAGTAGTGATGATTCGTTTCTATGCTTTATAAATGTTCGAAAGTGAAGCTGAATCGGAATCTCCTGTAAAAACGTTGCTAAATATCAAGAACGAACTGCAAATGTATATAGTACTTGCCGACATTAAACAATATAAGGGAAGTATTTCAAGAAAGGAAGTATGCATGAAACAATAATGATAGTACTATTATTATGGTCATTAATTTGCACCTGAAGCGTCAGTTCACATGTTGACACACAGTGCTAGCCTCATATTGTGGCAGAAATCCTACAACGAAATATGGGACGACCCGTCAACTTATATGGCGGTAATAACAGTCAATTGGCACAAGAATCTCGTGCAACAAGACAGTCTTAAGTATGTTAAATGCCATATTCTGTGTAACGGTAATGATAATACTTACTTGAACACACAAAATCACCACTGCTATTGAATTCTAAAACTTTTTCTCGGGGTGGTGGAGTTGTTTGAACTGGACTCCGGAAACCTAATTAAAACAAATAACAAAGAAGGATCATTAGACTTTTTCTTTTCCTATTACATTAGCATTATTTCACTATAATTAGAATTTATAAAACAAAACACATGAAATTCACGAATAATTTCTCATCTACTGAAAGAACTATGCCCAATTTTACACTATATTCATTGTTGATTTTTTTTTAGCTCTTATTGGTAACTGAATGTAAATTTGTACTTACCAACGTACAATGCTTTTATTATTCTGGAGAGAGAGATAATAATTCTTACCCGTAGAAATTATTAATAAATGGCGCTTTTAGACAACCTTATAAAATTTATATATAATAATAAACTTTAGTGCTGACCTAGAAAATAATAATAGTTTAAATGTTTTGTACTAGCCAATAGGAAATACAGCAAATTTATCTAGACTGAATATAGAAAATCTCATGCCTGCGACTATTCCAGTCACAAGAAGTACGAACATTCGTACAAAACAACTCGGACAAATTTCTTCCTAAGGGTGTGTGGATTGATATTACAAGATGATGTGGAAGAACAACTGAAATAATATTAAATTTAGAAACTAAAATGGATATAAAGTGGAAACTGCAGAAATCTGGAGAAAATAAGCCTTGGCATTTATTAAGATGATCATATACAAATACAGTGAAACCTCTACTAACGGACACCTCTATAAAGCGGACACCTCCCACAACGGACATATTTTGTAATTCCCAAACACTGTAATAGGAAAAAACTTATTGGCAAACCTCTCTAAAGCGGACACAGTCTAGTACGGACACGGACAGTCTTTCTTGTCTTTTATAGGTATTATTTACCTCCATATCACGGACACTTTCTCTAGAAACAAGTTGGAAAGTGCCCTAATACATACGTATGTCACCAAGGAAGAACATGTGGGTGTGACATTTTGCCTCCTCAACTGTCTGTTCAGCAACCCAGAGGAAGGGTCTCTGTTTCACAATACCCTTATATCCTTTGCTTGCATTCCACTCCCACCCAACCTGCTTCAGAAACAAAAGTGATTGACAATTGCCCACTGTTTGGAATGACACATTATAATACTGTCCCGCTCGAATCTCTAACCAAACAGAAGACAAGTTTGGTATTTTTGACCACGGGTCTTTTTATAAAAGTCATTGCTGGACTGCAATTAACTCACAAATTAAAGCAACACACCTTAAACGTCGTAAGTAGCGATAAGTGTAAAGTGCAGAGAACTATAACATCTTATTCCCATGTTGTGCCTCGAACTGCATGGCGCAAAATAATGCAGGTACAATAACATTTTGGTAATATTCATAAATACGTGATTCATGCATTTTTTTAAAATTGCATATTACCTTGTTTATTAATTTACGTAAGAAAATACTGAAACCTCCCTAAGGCGGACACCTCTCTATAGCGGACAATTTTTGATTCCCCACGGCTGTCCGCTTTAGAGAGGTTTCACTGTAATACATATTATACACATATGGGTTAATAGAACGTGTGTGAACACGAGCAATCGCAAAAAAAGTCTCGAATGATCATCTTAAGGAAGAACCCCGGCTTCGTTTCTTCCCTTCTAGGGAAAATATCAAGAAACGATGAAACACGTACGTAATTATTTTAAATGAGAATGATTATGAAATGAATGATAACTTTCATATCTCTAACCTTAAGGGATTCAGATAATTCGACATCTTATTACAGTAATTGTAACCATCCTTTTTTTTCGTTCATTTTCTTCCTTTCTAGGTCAAATATTAAAACACTGACATACACGTCTACTTATTTTGAAAGGGAAGTTCACATACCACATTTAATGTCATAATCTTTAGGATTCAGATATATAGACATTTTAATATAATAAATGCTACCCTATTTCCTCCCTCTTAAAAATTTCCAAAAATTCTTCCTTAGTTGCACCTTACCTCATTAAATCCTGTGCCCTATCCAAATTTCAAGTTTCTACCTTAAGCGGTTTCGTCTGGGCGTTGATCAGTCAGTCAGACAGACGACTCACTCACTCCCTTATTCAAGATTTATATATATATATATGCAGGGTGGCCCATTTTAATCTTTCCACGGACATATCTCGAAAACGGTTGAACATAAATGAACAGAACAAAAACTCAACTAGAAAATGCCATCGGGCATATCAAATGGTGTTGTAGCAGTGCCATCCAGGGCCGCCCTTCATGGGGGCTCAGAGCCAAACTAAAATTTTACATAGAAACATGCATCGAGTGATACCTCGTTCGATAGATCTTCAAACACTAAACAGTGTTGTGGCAAGAGATTCATATGGGTCACCGTTTCCAAAATGGCCGCTAAGACATAGTACCTGTATCAGATAAAACGTCCAGTGCCAGTAATATGAAAATGGTTGGAGATAAATTAACACAACAAAAAACGAAACAGGAAAATGGCATGGGGCACATCAAATGGTGTTGTTACGGTGCCCTTCAGGGAAGGGTCCGAAACCGACCAAATGGTCTGCTTCCCCAGCAGACAACTCCTCACTCCGCTTATGTTCGTTGAGGTGTTTTACGGTCTAGTTCCAAAGACTATCATTATATTCTGATTAAATTTATATAGGTCCTCTAAAACACGCACACAGAAAGTAATCAAAATTTGTGGAACTATGTTGAAGTAATGCGTGAACATAAAATCTGTCAAATTGAGAACTTCCTCCTCTTTTTTAAGTCGATTACAAATAAAACTAATCTCATGAAGGGAGGGAGAGGGAAGAGGGTGTTAAGAGAAAGTCGAGGTTCATGTTTTGCTCATTGCTGCTTAGCATTTATGTCTTCTTACCTACTCAGTAATAAATAGGGTACTACTTAACCCCAGCTTCTCGCTTTAATTTTCGACTGCGAAAATTAACTTGCCCTACGTTACCACACTATTATTCCTGGCTTTTCTGAGATAAATGAATACAGTTACACTATAACGTCTACGATACACTGATTTATGAAAAATGCTTTAACATGGATTTGGCTTCCTAATACTGTAAGAAGTCTAGAGTACCTTACAACGGAAGAATATTAACTTACGTGTACAAGATAAAATCTGTCAGTGGTTCTTACATCCTTAATCTGCACCTTTTTTCTAGTCCATATTTTCCAGTCCATATATATATATATCTTTGAACAGTACAAGAGAAAGGAATTTGTTCACTGCTGCTCTACTTGCTTAGTGAGTTGTAGGCCCACTTTCATTTCCGGTGAATGGACTAGAACTTCCCTTTAGCCAAAACACCCAGACACAGATTTATAAACCAAAAGTAACACGTTTAATTACTAAACTACCATTATTTTGGGAGTATCAGGAAAACTCTTTCTTCATCCCTAATATTGCTCGAAAGTAAAAAACATCCGAAATCGTCGAATTTTTGCACAGATTACGAAGTATCCACAGTTACTGCTTACAGATACGCACAGGTAAGTACATAGAGGAGAAAAAAAAAAGCTTTCGGTGAACAAGAGATGCAGAATGTTTTAGCTTTTAGAATTAGTTCAGTAATAGTAATCCGAAAAGTTACTATGTGCTATGAATATATGACTCTTAGTAAGCACGACATGGAAATCAAATTACACCGATATATCCTGAGGAAAATCTTCGCTAACATGCAGACATCTTCAGACACCCGAAGGGAGTAATTTTCAACATCATCTGTAGAAAGTAGTGCGAACTAGAGTAAAATTTCATTGGATAGTAACTTTCCGGATACCCTACACTAGATGTCTTATTACTTTGTAACTTTGCTAATTACTGCTTTAGCAAAACTCACCAGATGTGGATGGCAGTACAAGTGGGTATTTCTTCTCAATGATCACAGATCCTTCAAGATCTTCCTTTCTCAGAACTATGCGATTAAATCCTGCCGTTGTGAACTTTTGCAAAACCCACTCGCTGTAAAAATAATAAATGTGAAAAAAAAATGAAATAACCCCTTTTCTCAGTTTCAAGTAGCACCATTTTAATATTAAAAATATAACTGACTTATTTATATACGATACAGTTTAAATTGAACCAACTGAGATCTCAACACATCTTCGAGTTTCTATGTAGAATAATTTTATGCAGTATATATATGAATTACTAAAGCTTTGTAATACTGGATATTTAATAATGTATTGTTTGAAAAGAGACTGACTTGTCTATTGAAAATGCGAATACGTAAAGCTTAAATGAAGTTCTTTTCTGAAATTAAAAGAATTATAAAAATAGAAACATCATTAAAGATTCTGCAATTTCAATCGTCTGTCATTCATACATTATCACATTTTATCTGCCTTACTCTTCTCTTCTCAAAAGTTAAGAACCATAATTTTCTTACCTCAAGATACTTCTTTTTAACAATCTTTCTCTACTCGGTATACCTTTTATACCAAATATTATTGTTTGATTGCTTGGCCTTTACAAAGTATTTTTTTAATCAATGACTAGTCATCCACAGATCGTTATATTTTGTATTATTATTACACGATTTCTTAGCGGTATGAGCGTCAAACACCTCATATATTTTGTCATACAAGTTTCTTGTCATTTCGTCGGCATCATTTGCATGATCCTCAATTTCACCCATTACCTTTATTCCGTAATATACCTGAGAAGTCAGATTTTTTTTTAAAAAAAATCATAATTAATGGTATAATATGTATTCTTCTTAAGAGTCGTTATTATTATTTTTATTATATTCCAGATATAAACAAATTGTGGACGAAAAGGATCAATTTTTACTAATGAAGCAACATCATGATTTATTGTGCTGTTTTAATTTGTGAGCAGTACTTTATTCTGATTGCTATTATATGACTTGTTCACATGATTTAATTGAAGAATGTTGCTTACTTCTAACAACTTTCTTGCTTTATTCTTACTGTACAAATTGCTAGATGTTATCGTATTGTTTCCCAGTCAATTTCTCCCGCATTAAAATCTCCTAATATTATGAAATTGCCATGCGTTGTTAATAAGTAAAAATTTAACCAATTAATATAACTAATAATAAAATATTAATAATAATATACACATACCTATGCATGATTGTGATGTGATTACAAAGCAAGAAAAATTGTCTGTAGTACTCTCTGCACAAAGGGCATTTCAACAGAGCTTCTGGCTGTGGATCTGGAAAATAAAGGAACGTACTTTTCACTAAACATGTAACCACCAGTGTACATACAAACCTCCAAGTCTCTATTTGAGTCAAATAAAACAATGAAACAAGATGGTGATGTGCAATTTAATGTCTCTTATAGCAATAAAGTTATATGAAGAGTTTTTCTTGAAATAAACTTGAAATATTAATATTTTAATTTATTGATTTCTTCATCAAATGTATTTAAAATATCCTTTCTTCTTCTTCTTCGTGAAAATTGAATTTTGCTATATATATTTTTTACATCTAATTATCAAATTTAAGTAATATTTAAATTTTCATAATGGAAATTTTATTTTGAAAAGGCAAGGAACACTTAACTAGACTTTAAAAAAAAGTAAAATTACATCATTCACATCTACAGGATGGCCACAAAGTCCCGTTCCCCTTGATAAATGCTAATATAAGTTTTCCTGTTACTCCTTTACAAATGTATGTAAGGTTTTCTATTGTTTCAGATTGTGTGAAAGGCTGATATTTGCCTGGCCACCACGAAGCCCAGACCTCTCTCTACTTGTGATAAAGAATTATAGGGTTCAATACTAAATAATACCCACAAAATAATACTAAATAATACAAAGGGCACAATACCCGTTCAACACTACATAGACGTAATGGCTTGTAATCTCGAACCCCTCAAAAAAAAAAAAAAAAAAAAAAAAAAAAAAAAAAAAAAAAAAAAAATCTGGGTTCGCGCCTCCATAACTTCGAATCACAATAACTATTTGATTATGTAAATAATAAATAAATGTATCTTTCACAGTATTATACTATTGTTTTGACAGTAATTAAAAAGATGCACATGTCTTCATCTGGAGTTTGAAATAATACTCCTGAATCATGCAAATTAAATAATAATAATAATAAGTCCTATTTTAACTTCCAAAAGGCTTACTTAAAGAACTATTTTCCGTTGTTTAATTATTAGAATTTTGATTAAATGCAGCCAACTGGATCTGGATCAGCCATCTTATCAACTGGATATCATTACTTTCTGATCATTTATAGGGAGAAAAACAAATTAGTTATCCCTCAATTTTGAGCCATGTTCTAGTTGTATATAAAAAATAAAACCTAATAATATTAATAATAAAAAGAAATTAAGACATGGGCTTCTCAATGGCTACATAGCCTTGGTATCCCGCCTTTAATGAAGAAACCCAAGTCTAATTTCTAGGACAAGCTCGCGTGGTTAGGATCTTATGTTAAGTTGTTGCTCCATGTCTCGTATAGCCTCGGTGTTTAAACATACACTAAACTACAAACGAACAAGGAATTAAAAAGAAAAAAAAAATACCTTTTGTTTTGGAAAATGCAACCTGATGCACACTTTCGACATGGCTTGATAGATTGGTGAATACAACGAAGGTACTGGGGCAGTAAGGGCACTTATGAATCTTCTGAGTTTCTGTATCAGATGACGATTCCCGTCTTGTGTCATCTGTGCTGATGTTGCTGCTATCATCACCACTATCCAAAAATCCCCACGAGCGAACAACGTCCGGAGAATTAGACATCCGTGCGGGATCCAAGCGATGCTTATGGTCTCGATGTGCTTGTGAAATATGTCTGTTTCTGCTACCAGCTTTCACGAATCTAAGAAGGAATAAAAAATTAAACTGTCATTAGAACAGCGGATGCTACAATCAAAGGTAGTTTGAGTTACAATTTTTTGTCTGTGTAGTAAATTACGTAATCTCTAAAAATGACTACACTTATTACTCGTTTTAACGGACAGAAAACTGGTTATATCAGTCCGATGTTGACGACTGTTCTGAAGTTCTGATACGAACTCTGCAGTGGTTAACATCCACAATTACATTACAAAAGAAATAATAATAATACAGTACTGCACTTTTAATCAAGCACTATCCAATCCGACAGTGAAAAATACCAGTACATTGTAAATATTTATAAATATAAAATACCAGTACAATTTTATTTAACATTATATTCCAATATTTAACATGAAGGCCCATAAAACCGAGGAATCAGTGTATATAGATATAAAGGCACGGAAGTTCTTCTTTGTTCAGACGGACAAATGCATTTATTTAAATAATAATAAAATAATAAACTACAAATTTTACCTCCAAAGAAGGTCAAAAAGTATGGTATAAACAAATTGAGAGTTTGTAGTACTTGTTAAATTACTCATTTATTTTTCAAATTTTGTTAAAGTACTTGTACTAGCAAATAGAAAAAAAAAATGAAACATACAAACGAAAAAGATTAAGTCACTAAATTCCTTAAGTTTTCATTGACTGAGGATTTACTGACAATGTCATGACACTACTGGCTTGCGGCCAACTTAATCAAGAATTTTCGAGAGCTGGCAGACTCTAGCTCCCATCTCCTGCGACAAGCATTTTCTATATTATTCCATCATGATTGTTTACAAATATCTAATACACATGGAATAATTGTACGTATATAGACATATCACACTTAATAACAACGGTAAAGGTTAAAAAATGCAACGTTAGTATCTTATAGCTCTTTTACCTGTATTTTTTAAAAAGAGTTTTTTACCTTTATTCATGCGTCTCTAACTTCCACTGTAATTGATGTAGATGTGAACAACAATTCATATCTTGCTTCCTGTGTAACACTTACCTTGTTAAGTGCGTCTATGAGAGTTTTCTTGAACAGTTTCTACCACCTGTTCTGTGGTTTTTTCACCAGTTTAAGTCAGTCACATAAAGATCGGATCGCTTTGTGAAAGTATGTTGTATGTTAAGCGCAAAATTGAAACAGAACTTCTTGATAAACTACTTGCTTATGTAAGAGAATAATTCCGCAGAATTCTAGAACCAGGTACTTGTAATTTAATGATTATGGGTCTCACTTAGGCACTATTTTTTCTTTTCTTGATGTAACTGTATAACATTGAAAATTTAAGTGAACATTTTGTGTGTTACATCAAGAAAACAAAAAGTAGTCCTGCAATTACTTTATTCAAGAATTCTCCGAAAAAAAAATATCCAGTCTACCAAAGGTTCACGCGGTCAAAGGTGAATTGGGAAATGTTGTTGGGAGTTCTAACAAAGATAGGGTTGGAATGGAAAGATAGAAGACTAATAAGAAACTTATACATGAACCAACAAGTAAGTGTTAGGATAGGGGAAGAACTGACGGAAGAGAGTGCAATTGGAAGGGGAGTTCGACAAGGATGCTGCCTCTCGCCAACACTATTTAATGTCTATCTAGAAGAGATAGTGAAAAAGAGCCTACATGATGATGATGGCATTTCGGTAGGAGGTAGAATGATTAGATGTATAAGATTTGCAGACGATATGGCGCTTGTTGCAGAATCTAAAAAGAAAATCAATAAAATGTTAGATAAAATGAGAAAGGGCTTTGAAGAATATGGAATGAAAATAAATGTTAGAAAGACAAAAGCCATGGTGATTGGAACGAAGGGGTCGGTGTCAAATATAAAAGTAGGAGAGGAGAAAATAGAACAAGTGAATAGTTTTCGATACCTGGGTAGTATTCTTAGTAATGACATGAAATGCGAACGTGAAATAAAAGCAAGGATAGGAATGGCGAAAGAAGCCTTTAAAAGAAAGAAAAGTCTGTTTTGTGGGACCTTGAACAAAGAGTTGAGAAAAAGACTCATAAAATGCTTCGTGTGGAGTGTTGTACTGTATGGGGCGGAAACGTGGACATTACGTAAAGGTGACGAAAATCGACTGGAAGCCTTCGAAATGTGGGTGTGGAGAAGAATGGAAAGAATTAGTTGGGTCGAGCGGAAAACGAATGAGAGAGTGTTAGAAATGGTGGGTGAGAAAAGAACACTTCTAGATATTATTAGGAAGAGGAAGAGAAACTGGTTGGGACATTGCCTAAGAAGAGATTGTATCATGAGGGACATCCTAGAGGGTATGGTGGCGGGAAAGAGAGGGAGGGGGCGAAGGAGACTACAATTAATGGATGATATTAAAACAGAAAGATCATACGCGAAGACGAAAAGGTTAGCGGAGGACCGTGGAGCATGGAAGCTTCTCAGCTGCGGCAAGTGACCTGCCAATAAAGGCAGAATACCTATGATGATGATGATGATGACCAAAGGTTCTATTTCATCTTTGGAATCCTTGCAACGATACAAAGATTCGATCTTCATGTAAATGATTTAAACTGGTGAAAAAAGCCACAGAATAAGTGTTGAGGAAAATTTTTTCAGACGCACTTAACAAGCTAAGTATTACACCTTTTTTTCTACAGAAATTACAATAAAAAATGCACCAATTACTGTCTTTAAATAAAAGGTTCATATCTTGTTTTATTTGTTATGAAGCAGGCTTTCAAAATATTGATATAACGTTTCTGTCGAAAATGATGGAGAGGGTTTAGACAGAACTTATGTTGCCATGAAGCCATCAAAGCATATCGCTTGCCAAGTAGACTCAAACGATTCGTTAGTCATTACAAAACACGAATAGAAGTTTTTAATAAGCGTGACATGTAATTAAAATTAATCATCTGTTTCAATGGAAAGGCAATTCATGGAAGAGGATTTAATTAAATCTCATTTCCATCTCCGTTTTTGCTCGTTTGAAGTTGTATTTATTCTTCACATGTAACAGGCAGAATAGATTTTTAGTTTGAACTAATACCCTATGATAAAACTTATATTTCACTAAGAGAGAATTATATATCCTACTAATCACAAATAAGATTTTTATGCGTAATTTTCAAGGATGATCTATATGCTATTTTAGATGGTAAAGGATGTTCTTCCTTTTGGACGAATTTCTTCTTTCAAGAAAGTTGCTCACATTATGTGTGTCACTCCTATAATTGCTCATTTTTTACTTCCACTACAAAATTAGTATTGATACTTATTATATGGGATTTTATTTCAATTAGGACTCCAAAAATACTAGTACAGTATTTCATAAATTATAATCAATTTTCTTTTTTTCATATATACATTGTGGGACAGAGAGTATCTGCTATTTTTATAAATAACTCTATAGCATACTGCGAATATGGGAGTTATCACTGTGAACGATACTACAAAATGCAATTGGATACACAAATTAATTCGTATAAAATTATAAACTTACCTGTCTCCACAAATATGGCATACATGCGGACGCTCTACCAAATGACTTTGCAGAGGATTAGGTTTCTCCTCTTCTGCCCCACTACTACCAGGTTTCTCCGTTGCTTCCGTTTGGAATTTACTTTTAACAGCATTCTGAATATCCTTCAGGGAAACTGAAGGAACACCTTCCTTGTTTTCTCCACTATTCTTCATGCCTTCAACTTTCATGCCTGACTGCGGTGTTTTTCCAAGGAGGTTCAACTTGGGAAACGATATTCTGTAACAAGAACATGCAGGTAAATTTCACAACTACAAAGATTAACGTATTATCTATTTATAACCAATACAAAATATTCAGCGTACAGTCATGTCCAAAATGATTGTCATATATATATATGACTGTCTTGTTGTGAGAATATAATTTGATAATGATTTTGCAGGGTACTTTTAATACTGTCAGTATATGTATAATCGGGAAATGTATATTTGTGGTAAATTTCATAGGAAGAGAATTATAAATACGAAAATTAGAATGAGTAAAACAAAATGTTGCTAAATGGACAAGAAAAGTTTTTTTTTTCATTATATTGCTCTTCTTTACTGCTCTTTTGACATGAAATTTACCACATACATGTCTTTGCCGATTATACACATACTAACATTATAAGAAATACCGGGCGAAATCATTATCAAATTATATTCCTACAACAACATATTTATAGACATGCGACAATAATTTTGGTCATGACTGTACGAAAACAATTCTCGCTTATTCTTACTAGGTATTTGATCAATTCAAAACACTATTATATACATAAATATATTTTATTGTTCTTGAGAAATATACTACTATGGATTGCACTGAATCGATTGAAGAAGAATGGAACTTTTCAGCTCCAAGTCTATGAGACGAAACCTACTGTATAGCAGTAATGGGGTATGCGACAATAAACAATAATAATAAATCATCAGAACATATTAAATGTCTCTGTTCAATTTGGATAACTTCAAAGAATTAAAGTGGCTAAATGAAGCAACTCGCTGAACATAACACAGATTTTTATTACTAACTAAAACCTTGCTGTCACACATGCCTTTATTATTTTGACCCATTTTCAATTTCTACGTGTTGTACTGCCGTAATACACATTCCTCAAATACTAACTTCTGACAATTTCTAGTTTAAATACTTCTACCATTCCTTTTGTCGAAAATCTAAACAAAACCCGTAAAGCATCATCGCCCCAGCACTAAATAAGGTCCTGAAGAGTACCTGATTCATAATTACAAGTTAATCTACTAACCTCCTTCTAAAGGGAGAAATAGGGGCAATCGATTTTGTACGTATTTTCATAATAAAATGGCTAAATTGTTTGAACTGAATTTCTAAATATAGCATTAGGTTCCAACTAGATTTCTACGAATTCATTTAGATTTAAAAAAGATCATCGTAAAGAGAATACATATCCTAAGGGGGAGAAAACATTAAAATATACCCATGAAATATTTTCCATAACCCTTATTCCTCTCGTGCGGAGAACGGACATTCCAGCTAGTGTGTATTAAAACAAAATTAATTTAAGACTTTTGTCTTGAAAGCAAAGAATTTAACTACAGAGCGCAGGTTTGCGTTATGATATAGGTAAACAATAAATACCCAAAGCATCTATTACTTACCCTGGTTTATCTTTCTCTGGATTTTGTGGTTTGTTAAATGCTTTCCCTAACATGTTAGTCAACGCTCTATCGAGAAGACCACCTAACGCCGTCGACATCTGACTTTTCAATCCACCATCATCCTTTTCTGCGTCTTCTTTTCTCTTTAAATGCAACTGGGCAATGTGACGATTTAACGAGATTACGTCGGAATATAATTCTTTGCAAACAAAACAAGCCAATCTGCGCTTCGCTGCATCAAAATTTTCTACAGGTTTCCGGGGAACGGAATTTGGCTCTGAAATAGAAAAAATAAATAAAATCAATCAAATGATAAAAAATAGTCCTCCAAATATATTTAAACATTATCTCACAAAGCATTAAATTATTAACGCTAATTTTTACAATTAACACCAATAAAAACAACGACTTCCATAGAATAGACGCGTATACTTTTACTTTAACCGAAATCTCTCGCATAGCTTTCTGAGCTTCATCAGTCACTGTGATTGAAATGAAGTGAGATATTTCTATTATTATTTTTTATACAAAGCATGATGGCACGCGGTGTGCATTGTAATAATAAAAAAAATGTAGAAATTAAATATTTTAATTCTGTTCCAATATCGGTTATGCTAGGCGTCCTCCTCGCTGGTCTAATGACTACCGCCCGTGCCTTTGGAACACGAGGTCACGGGTTTGACTTCCGATAGGAAAGCATCGAGCATACTACGGTAGTTTGTGTCCCATTTTAAGCTATAGGTCTCATCTTGTATGGTCTTGCTGCTGCAAAGGACGTGAATATCAATCAATCAATCAATCCTGGCTAGAAAGGATGGATCAATTACATACGTAAATGCAACTGTAGTGATATGAAGTGACTTAATGAGACGATAAGAAATGAAAGCATCTTTTTTCATTCTACACTTTTAGATCTTTACTGTATTGTATTAGAATCAACTACTCGAACGCACACAGAGCAAATATGGATCCCTTAGCATTATTCTTTTTTCTTTCTTTTTATTTAACGTTCGGGCTAAAGGAGATGAATGATTACTGAAAAAAGAGATTATGAAATAATTGTGGAATATACGAACGTAGATATAACGGTAACGTCTCATGAAAACTCACGAACACGCGTTTCCTACCACAAACTCAATACGTTCTGGGATCAAACAAGCGACTCCTTGCACAAAAGTGACTATTCATTCTACCACTCAGTCACCGTGTCCATAAAGTAATGCAACTGACGAACAACGCAATCTTGAACTCAGTATGAGCTGATTTGTTGTAGATAACAGCCTTCATCTCCACGGACTCTTCCTCAATAGTTTACCCATACATTTACATGATGGAAATCCACAATTGGAAATTTATTATGATTCTTAACAAGCTAATACCTTCAGCAAAAACACTAAAATATTTCAATCACAATGTAAAAATAAAAGATACTTTTTAGTAAAGATAAAAGCGATAGAAACTTTACGGCTCTCATTCCTATTATGTCATTAATAAATGTAAATCTATTCAAGATTTTCTATTTTATTTTTTTTTTAACATAATAAATTTCTTGTTAATTGTGAACATTTTTATCATAATTTAGAGTGCTATATTATCTTTTAATTCTTTACAACTTCAGAAGAAGTCCATCACACAATCAAATATAGAGATGATACAGTATTACCTATGTACACTCATGTCCAAAATGATTGTCGCATATCTATAACTGTCTCCTTGTAAGAATATAATTCGATATGATTTTACAGGGTGCTTTTAATACTGATACTATGTGTATAATCGGGAAATGTATATTTGTGGTAAATTTCGTAGGAAAAGAATTACAAATACAAAAATTAGAATGAGTAAAACAAAATGTTGCTAAATGGACAAGAAAGTTTTATTTTCGTTTTATTGTTCTTATTTACTGCTCTTTTTGACATGAAATTTTCCACATACATGTCTTTGCCGATTATATATATATACTAACATTATAAGAAATACCGGGCGAATTCGTTATCAAATTATATTCCTATAACAACATATTTATAGACATGCGACAATAATTCTGGACATGAGTGTACTTCTGTTTAAAATTTAGAACACAAGTAAAATTTATTGGGTACTTACTACCTGTTCCTTCGAATATCGTCTGTTTAGGATCCTTCATCTTGTGAACCCATGTGATGTGTGTTTCAAGTGCTTGCAGTCCTAGAAAATGGCGGTTGCACACAGGACATACCATTTCTTTCTTCTCGTACTGAGATAACAGTTGCATTGTGTTAGAATTTAATTTTCGATAATCCGGAACATGTTTCGTGGCTCTCACATGTTCAGTCACTGTCGAAGCTTTCGGTCCACTCTTTTCCGTTGGCTTTTTCATGGTCTGATTGTCCAAATCCACTAAATCTGGATTTTCGAGAGGTCTTGTTGGATCGGAATCCGAATCTATATTATTGTCATATACGAAATCCTGGGAAGAGAATGAACCCTCCCCTAACTGCTGTAGCATAGCCATTTCCTCATCCGTCGCTCCCATTGCCGCTTGCAACTCATCCAAATTCTGCCGATCGTCTAACATCATTAAGTAGGACTGTACAGTAGATCCATCAAATTCTGTGGATTCCATGGTCGCGGTGTTATCTTCTAAAACTTGGTTCACAGAACCTAAAATAGTTCCTAAGCTGGAATCAAGCGGTAGGAGGTTACCTGAATAATATTCAGATGAGGCATCTTGATAATTCTGGTTCCAAGTAACATTATCAGCCTGCCCCGAGTGTTGAGGGACTACGTATCTTCCGTCATTCCATATATTTTCCTGAGGGACAGGAACAGAATTCTGAGGCACTGACCACGATGCATTATCCCATGACATAACTCCTTGCTGCCATTCCGCAGAAACTGGAGGAGGGTTTATGTACGCATTATAGCCAAGATCCTTTGGTATATTCTCTGTTTGTTCGCTTAGTGATGGATGATTAGCACTTGGCTCAATCTCAGATATTACTTGATGCTGCAGGGTTGATTGAAGTGGTACTGATGAAGGTACTGGTTCCACTGGTAAACTTGAACCTACATTTTCTGCACTTAAGTTGTCCGAATATGATGACTCATTTGTTTTACTTATGTCATAAGGAACTCCGAGTTCTTTCGAAATACTGTAAGCTCCTCCTGACGTATTCTCGTATGATATACTCTCAGGCTGACTAGAAAGGAAAGATGAGTTTTCATTCTGGTTGTCGCACGAAGGTAGTAGAACACGTCCGGCTGCTTGGTAACGTTGTCCTTCCTTAACAAGTTGGTTTATTTGGTTATCCAATTCTGAAGATGACTTTTCGTTAGTTATATCAGGCTTATCTGGAATGTTTTGCACATGATTCTCAGTAGCAGACAGTTCGTTTTTACAGGTTGCTTCTGTTCGTAGACTATTGCCTTCATTATTAATTTCTTCCATACTTGTGTTATTTTCTGCTTTTTCCTTACTGGCATTATTTTCCATTTCTACATGGCTGTCTTCATTTTTGCTATCACTGCTTGCGAAACTCGTGGGGATATTGCTTTCACAAGGATCAAAAGTATCTGCATCCTTGCTTACGTTATGACCCTGCACGTAATCGCCAGGAGACTTATTACGTCCTACGACAATCGGGGACTGGCCATCGGCTGGACAATTCTTCGACAAATCATCGTTTCCCTTTGTACTACTAGAAATCATACTTTCTTCATTTTCACTTTGTACATTTTCACGCTTGGATGACACATCACACTGTGTTTGTTCATTGGGCAACACATCAGGCTGTGCTTGTTCACTGCAAGTACTCATTTCACAAGTCATCACACGATTGGTACTCACGTTAGTATCATCATACTTCATCTCCTGCCCATTATCAGATAGGCCTTCCTTCATTGTAGTATCGACAGATGAGTGTTCACTTTCTATTGTTTTTTCTTCTATGATATCATCTCTAGATTCTTTGTGTAACTCTGTCCGCGAACATTTACTTTCTATTGTTTTTTCTTCCATGATAATATCTTCAGACTTTTTGTGTAACTCTGTCCGCAAACATTCACTTTGTATTGTATTTTCTTCCATGCTAACATCTTTAGACTCTTTGCGTAACTTTGTGTGCGACCGTTCACTTTCTATTGCACTTTCTTCCATGATAACATCTCTAGACTCTTTGTGTAACTCTGTGTGTGACCGTTCACTTTCTATTGCACTTTCTTCCATGGTAACATCTCTAGACTCTTTGTGTAACTCTGTCCGTAAACATTCGCTTTCTATTGTATTTTCTTCCACGCTAACATCTTTAGAATCTTTGCGTAACTCTGTCCGCAAACATTCACTTTGTATTGTATTTTCTTCCATGCTAACATCTTTAGACTCTTTGCGTAACTCTGTGTGCGACCGTTCACTTTCTATTGCACTTTCTTCCATGGTAACATCTCTAGACTCTTTGCGTAACTCTGTGTGCGACCGTTCACTTTCTACTGCACTTTCTTCTATGGTAACATCTCCAGACTCTTTGTGTAACTCTGTCCGCAAACATTCACTTTGTATTGTATTTTCTTCCATGTTAACATCTTTAGACTCTTTGCGTAACTCTGTGTGCGAACGTTCACTTTCCATTGCTTGTTCTTCTATACTAACGTATCTTGACTCTTTGTGTAACTCTTTCGCACAGGATAAAACAACTGATTGTACGTTATTATTATTTGTAGCTGAAGAACTATCAGGCAATTTAGGTTGCTCCGAATTATTTGTATGCGCCTCATCACTTGCGCGTATTTTATCTAGCCTAGAATTATTCTCTTCAGTTTTCGGCTTTTCCATGGTTTCATTTCCCCTGGTAAATTCCATTACAGTACAGTTGATATTATTCCCATCACTAGAAGAAATATCTGCTTCGCGTATTTCCATTCCATCACCTTTAGTGCAAATGTTATCAGTCTTCTTGGCATCAGAAATGCAATTTTCTTTGGAATTATTATCACTTACGGTAGTTGTTACATTATCATCATTTGAAATTTTTACTGTTTCTTTTAGTATTAACTGATCATTATTCTGCTCGTCACTAATTTTATTTTCATTGCTTTGACTTTTAGGAACTGGGCTGCCGACTCTATTCTCAGCAAATGAGATGTTCTTCTCAGCTTCTTCCTCGCTCGTCCTCTCCTTAGCATTTACAACTGTAGGCGCTGGACTCGCATCAGCACTTCCTTCTATTACGTCACATGGACTTTCACTACACGCAGCGAGACGCTCGTTATGCTTATGCTTCTGCGACAATTTATGTTTACTCAAATTGAATGCTGAAGAATAACTTTTGCAACAGATTTCACACCAAAATATATCAGATGCTATGCTAGATTGCGACTTTTCTTCTTGCGGAACATCTTTTACTAATAACGAAGTATTGTTTCGGTTATCCTCGTCTGATGGTCGTCGTGGAGTTACACTCTTATTATTTTCTTTATTTATTTCACTGTAATGCGCTTCTCTATTTTGATTATTGTGTTCCGGTGTTGTATCAGGTTCCTTACTGGGATCCTTAGTGGTTTCTGCTGCGGCAGCTCGCAACTTTTGCGCATGTAAATATCTTTCGCGGCAATGAAGCACATGCTTCTTGAAATACCCAAAATACTTGAACTCACGGGTACAAAATGGACACTTGCTTTGTTCGATAAACTTCTTTTCATGCTCTGAAACCTCCTCCCCTTTGAGTCGCTTAAATTCTTCATACTGAACTGCAATACTTGGACGTCTTCCATTTCTGTCTTTGAGGCTTTTATTGAATACATGAATTACTTTATTTTCACTTCGGATTATCTCTCCTGTATCTGGAGAAACTGCTTCATTCACAAATTTTTCTGTGACTTCCACTTTCGGTTTGATCTCTCGGCTTTCTGGCGCTAAAAATGAGGTCGGAGTAGCCCATTGTTGGTTTTCTGGAGGAGTTCTTCCACTTATGGTGGGCTGCTTAGTTGAATCTATATGTATAACCGTTGTTTCTCCTGTCACTTCCCAATCCATCCTGTTTTCTGCATCTTTAGGGGATAAGTGAGTTACATGCCCCATCATAACTGGCACTGGAGGCGATTTGATCCCGGTTGGTGAAGGCTTTTGGTACACAGACAGACTTTTTGGTGGTGGTTTACCTATTGCTTTGAGGTAGTCATCGATAAAAGTTTGTTTCTTATATTTCGGAGATTTCGGTGGACTTTTGGAAGTATATGGTTGGACTACATTGTTGTATACCACAGGTGATGGCAATTCGTTACTGTTTTTCACTATACTTACAGAAGAAAACTCTCTTAATGTATTATCAGCTTGAACCACTTGAGATTTAAAGATGGGGGATGGAGGAGTCATTTTCGGTTGAGTTTCCAACGGCATATCACCCAAATCTGAAGCAAGATCGAACTGTGTGCCTACATCAACCTTTTTCGTGATGCGTTTAATCTCTATAGAACTCCTACTATGTGCAGATGGTAACTCAGAAGTAACTATTTTGGTCGGAGATGAATGAATTGATACAACAATAGTCCTACTTTCTGTCTGTTTTCCTTCAGCAAATGTTTGTTGTTTGTCCATTTTACGAATTTTAATATCCTTTGGAGAGGAAGCTACTTTGCTAAGAACAGGTTTAAACTGAGGCACTTTAATACTTGAACTGATGCACTGTAAATCAGCATTTCTATGAACTTCTGTGGTAGGTTTCTTCGGTTTTCGACCTCGCTTCTTAACAACAGGTTCTCCGTTTTCAGGACCTTTTGGGATTGTAACTTTTTCGGGTTCTTTTGGGACTATAACTTCTTCGTTACTCTTAAGTATGTTTTGACTAGCGAGTTCTTGACCATCATTTATAATGCTTAATGTACTAATTCTCGTTGAACATTCATCAACAAGGTTACTGGAAACAGAAATACCAGAAATTTTGTGCACTGATTTCACTTTGAATTTCTTCTTCTTAACAGAAAGTTTCTTTTTAGTTTTCATATAAGCAGTTCCTTGTTTATCAACCTCCTTAAGCACTACCGGTACTGGTTTGGGAAACTGAACATTTGACTGAGAGGTAGATGGCAGTTCAGTTACATTATTATTTTCGGTTACTGATAAATTCATAGAAGTTTCGGTATTCGTATCAGGCACATCTAAAGGTTCCTGTTTAATAACAATTTGATTTAGTTGAACCCTGTCGGCAGGCGTATCATACACTTTTGTTGTCCTTTTCCTTTTACCAGTTTTAGCTACTGGTGATTTATCTACATTGGAAGCATTGTCATTGCTTTCATTTCCTGCTACAATTACAGCGCTTTGTGGTGTTTGTTCCTCGCTTTGTGAGGGTATGTTTGATGTACGACAGGTCGTCAAACCTCTGCCCCGAATTCTTAAAGCTTTATTTGTTATAATAGCCTTCCTGACATACTTCCTCTTAGTTTTCTTCAATTTCTTAAGTGGTGGAACAGATGGAAAAGGTGCTTGTTGTTGTGGCTCCACTACCTCTTCCTTAATATGTACGTTCTCAATAATCTCTTTGCTTACACCATCTTCAACAATTGCTTCTTCATCTATAGGCTCTTCTTTAATTTTAACAGTTAATAAAGGATTAGCACCATCTTTACTTTGTTTTAATATTACCGAAGGTAACTTCCTTCTCTTTCGTCTTCTACCGATCTTACGACTCGCCACAGGCAACGGCTTACCCTTGACAGAATATTTAAACTTTGGTCCTTTCGAAGATGTCACAGTATTTCTGCAACTACCTCCTAACGAATCATATTTAGGCACTGATATATTTGCAATGTTAATTCTCATTGGAGCTACTTTTGGTACAAATTCTGCCGCGGGTGCAGCTTGAGCATTCTCCTGCTCTGGAATTACTTGATTTTCCGTATCTGATGTTTTTTCGGTTTTAACTATAGACAAATTAAATTTTGGGATTATTTTCTTGCCCCTCTTGCGGCCCCTACGTCTTTTAATTTTTTTGAACACGTATGTGCCGGAATCATTGTTGGATGCATCAATCTGTTCTATACTTTGTTCATTCTTTATAGTACAAGTTTCACCCCGCATTTTGCCACTAGAAATTTCAACTCCTACGCCCTCTTCAGGGTTTTTCAATTCCTCCTGTGCCATCTGCACTTCTTTTACTACTTTTCCTTTCTTCCTTTTCATGCCTTTCTTTTTCTTCGTATATTTACCCTTTTCCTGTCCTTCGCCTCTTTCTGATGCACTCACAGGAGACAAGATAGGAATATCTGAGACTTCTTTGTTAGACCGTGTTTCCCTTTTCTCGGCAATCGGTTCAACTTTGTGCAGCTTAGGCATGTCCATCTCATTATTCGGCTTGTTACTTATCTTACTGTTGCTGGCGTTGTTAGAATTAGTTAGCATACAATTGCGACTATGCTTCTCCAAAGCAGACCCGTACACAAATGCTCTACCACAAAATGGACAAGAAAGAGGTTCTTTGACAGTTTTTCCTTCCTTCGCTGGCGAGTTTTTCTCGTCCAGCTGTTTCTTATAAATGCACTTTTTGCCATGTCTATCAAATGCTGAGCCATTCTCGAATTCTAATCCACAACCCTGACACACAAAATGGTCTTCCATGCGGTTGAATTTTTTCCTTAAGAATTCATCCTCTAAATCTACCACAACGTTTTCTTCCGCTGCGAGATCAAGTTTCTCCACAGCTAAGCGTCTTTCGGGAATAGCAGCAGCTCTTTGGGAAATCAATTTGTACTTCTTTTTGTGCCCAACAAATTTTAAATTTGGAATTTTCACACCTGCTTTTACACCTTTCTTGGGAGAAATTTTGGCTCCCATTTCTGGCTTACTAACTTCACTTGGACTTAGAATATCCCCGTCTTTAGTTTTATTTGGCACCGAGTGTTCGTTCAAACTCTTAGCTAAGGCATTCCTCGTAACTCTCACCGATTCATCTGGGTCCGCATTGAGCTTTTCTTGCAACTTTGCTTTAATATTGCCAACCGCCACTTGAGTGTTAGTTTTACTATCTGCCTCTTCGGAACGTGAACCAACTGTGAGTTTTGGGTCTACTTTTCTTCCTGGAGACGCATGACCTTTCAGTCTCGCCTTCTTCTGTGTTGGATCTTTTAATTTAAACGATGTGACCTGTGAAGAATTGCCATGTGGGCCTCTCGATAACCTCCAGGATCTTGAAATTTTATTCGGTGATGATATCTAAAATCAGAAAAAGGCGTTTATTTAGAACATAATAAATGAATATATTTTCTCTTACACGTTAAATAACAAAAGCAATTATACCAAAAATGTATTATATCCACTGAAGATGCAAAAACAATAAATCACAATTTTAAGGTTTTATTTTCCATAAAAACAGAAGCTTTGCTTTATATATAATTAAATACAAAGTTATTATTTGCTGAACAAAACTTTTTTTTCTTTTATACATCAAAAACTAAATGTGACAGTTTCGCCAGCTAACTTTGGCTTTATCAGACACTATGAAATGAGGTATCTCATAATGTCTGATGAAGCCGAGTTAGCTGGCGAAACTGTCACAGATATTTAGTTTTTGATGTATTTAAAAAAATGTTTTGTTCAGCAAATAATAACTGTATTTAAAAGGTTTTATTGAATATAACTCTGTTCTATGAATTGGAATTAAAATATTTCGACTGAATCTCAAAAAAGCATTGTTTGGTGAAATTGTGTAAATTGTGCTATTGTGAAAATTATAACTATCAAACAATGATAACTCCGCCATGGCCGGCCCCAACCCCGTGCTGAGAAAGGAGGCCCAACCGCATGCCTGTTCCTGCGTATATGGGACGGAAATTTCATGATGTACGAGAACATAATCCTCTCTGCCTAGCCACTCTAGGCTACCTGGGGCTTGTATATAGCCTCGTGGGTTTTATGGAAAACAATAACCTACCGGGAAGGAGAGTGGGAGAGCAGTGGCTACGGCCCTTTTCTAAACTAGGTGATTGACATGTGCTCTTGGATCTGGGAGTGTATGTGGTACTTCAGTAGACGTGGGGCTACCGTGGGAGAAGGTGAAGCTTCCGCTATGAGCAATCAGCACATCCTCCTGGGTCCGGAAAAGCGTCGTAAATGTACGTGGTACCTCAGTATGTAAAATAAGTTAGGCAGGGGTTATTCCTTGAGAGAAACAGAACTTTACCGCCCCCACCGGGAAAGACGAGACTTCAGTCAGGCTCTCAAATGGGCAACCGACACGTACCCTTCGTTTCGGGAGATAAATGTACGTGAGGCCTCAGCACGGTTTTGGAGGCACTGAGAAAGTTAACTGCCGGCTCTAGGAAGGGAGGGAGGGAGGAGTTGTTTCTCCCAAATGATCATGTCCGTTTAGGCAGACAGTCTACATACATCAGTCATTGGATCCGGGTACCTCTGCCATAATTAGAGGTAGACAAGTTTAAGTCATTTTCATCGCTACCGGCTGAGAGTTCTACCTTGCAAATAACACTGATTGTGAATGTAGTGTGGCCTGCATCAGTCATCGGTGCTGGTAACGTACGGAATACCTCACCGTAATTTTGAGAAACAGGGTTTTGGGACCTGCTGCCCCTCCGGGGAAGAATAGCGGCCATGGGCTTTTTCCCAAGTGCGACCTACACGTGCACTGGGTCTGGTAGGAAGTATATAGTACTTCAGTGTGTATGCGGTACCTCAGCACGAGCTTCAACGACATAAAGTAGGCAGGGAAGGGACTCAGGCCCTCTCCCTGGTCAGGGGTCCCCAAATTTGGGTTAGACTCTGCCGGGTTGTGGTTAGACCGTGAGATTTGGTATCTTGGTGCTTCACCAGGTAAGAGATGAGCTTGCCTTAAAGCTCGGGTGCCAAATACTGCAGATATTGGTTGACTCTTGCTCACTAAGGAAGTTCCACTAAGATAACTGAAGACCGGCTTCAGCCTCACGGGCAATGGCGTATCAAATTACCGTACAAAGTTAGGGGCCGTAATGACAAGGGTTTGGAGAGTTACATATCGATCGAGCAATTACGTATAGATTTTGCAACTACGGGCCCGATGACTGAAATGATGCCGACCTTTCAAGTAGGGCAACTGCCCGATTTCGTCGCAGAATTAGGAATTAATTTCTGGGCTTTCGGTAACTATGGCCATGTTAGCCCAGAATCATGTGTGAGGGATGACGTCCCTCGGCGATCACACTGCCTGGGGAATAGGAGAGAAAGGAATGGGGAAGGAAGCGGCCTAGGACCCATTATGTTAGTGACCATCGCAGCATTTGTCTCGTGTGAATGAGCAAAGTCCAGGAAAATTTCACTCAGGATGGCTAGAACCACTAGGAGTAGAACCCAAGACCGCTCGCATCAAAGATGAGACGTTAGCAACTACGCTACACTCCGTCGCAAGATGCGGAAAACCCTGTGGAAGTAGACCTCTAACAAATATATTCAATAATAGTACTCACGTTTTATCTAAATTTCCGTGGTCAGAGTTTAATTTCAGATTTTTTATCGAAGTGAATTTTATAATGGTCTGAACCATCCAATAGTCCTTCAACCATTTTGTCTGCTTTCTATTTTCAACTTGTTTACCTGGTATTTACATAGAATTTATCATGTAAATTCACACAACAAACAAAACAATATACACGTATACACTACAAAAAACATACTCCTATCAAGATATATTAATCTACTTGTGTTCTTTGATTACATTAGTTTATGCTTTATTTCCAGTTCTTGAATTTTATCCACGAGAGTTGCTTGTTCCTCTTTGAAATTTAAATTCATTTGCTTCTTTTTAAGTCCTTTACTTGACTAGTTATTTTTGTCTTTTTATCTTTAGCTTGTCTTTAATTCTATTCTCCGCATTTTGAGGTTTCTGGTGGAGTTTTCGTAACACTAACAACTTGAACAAAGATTCCACACCTCAATGATACAGGATTGCATCGTACATATGCCCCTCTGCTATCAAAAAATCTTCCAGTGCACTTTCCAAATTAAGTATTTTATTGATCAAATAAGCCATCTTCCACAAATGCATTACCTCGGCTAAACTCAACGACTTCGCAAATATTCCGTAACGCACTTGATTGATGGACATGATCTTCGTATAAAGGTATTGTGTTAACTTTATGCTGTCTTATTTTCTCTTCATATTCTTTTGATATCAACTTCGAGAAATCCCTAGATTTCAGTATTGAAAGCAAGAAATTGGCTTTTTTTTCTTTTTCAACTATAGAGTTTGATGTTCTATTATATTCAGCTTATAGCTGACCTCCTACACTATCGTATAAATCAAGTGTCCACAATTTTCTGGGAAGTAATTTGTTTCCTATGCCTGTTTCACGAGTCCTTCGATCCAACTACATTATATTTCTTAGGAGAGAGAAAGATTAACAAATGAAGAAGAAAATTATACATGTATAATTCTGTAAGAAGAACAAGGTTATACAGAATTGATAACAGAGATTAATCAATGAATAGCTGAAAAACATGTTAGTGACTTAATGAAAGGCAACATAGTACAAACAATATACACGAAATACAAATACAAAATTGAATAAATAAATCAAAAGAAGATAAAAGGTGTATGACAAACTGAGTTTAATGAAACAAGATATCATTGACGAATAAGATCAGGGAAATGGTTCTAGGACAGTATGGTTAATTGGCTTCCCATCTCTCCTTGAGGGACATAGAAAAATCGGGGGAAGAGCATACTTACGTGGAAGATGCGGTTAAATTTACTGTTATAATCTGGTTGAGTGTTATAGGACAAGAAGATTATGAATTTGTCACTACAAGAGTAGCAATGATTATCAGTGCGGGCAAAAATAGAAGGCTGGACATTAAACCTTCAAATCAATTCCATTAGTATGGGTTCCTCATATGCCAACCTATACATCCTATGATTCCTAAACAAGTGTCAAGCAGAATTCATCTGGTCTTCCCTGTAACCTTCCTGCATGTGGATCAGGCTGAAGAAAGTACGTCTCGACAACAAACTAACTTACAGCAGGCTATTCGTTCACTTCAAAAACTCCCACCTTTACCACATCCAACGTTCCTTACCCCGTGTCTTGGCATCCTCTCGTCAAAAACTATTCGATAGAAGATACCCACTCAAACTCACCGGCAAACAATTCAGTCAAAACAAAAGTCACTATGAAATCCTCTATTCCCAACTTATGCAATATCACCGTAATATCCATGCCCTATGACAAGTAATTGCTCTTGCTAAAAAATACCACTTCCACCGAAAAAAAGCCAGAAGTCATAAAACAAAATCTATGCTGTATATTCGACACCAATCTGACCTTTTAAAATCTTTTCAAAAACATAAGACACATTTCTACTATTCTGTTGGTTACAATTGAGGCGTTCCAGATAGTAACGAGAGGCTGGACGAGAAAAAACTAGTGCGTGCTATCTGTGCTAACCTGGTACTTGAAGTTTTCAAGTAGTAATACCAAACTGCTCTACGACAACTAGTTTATATTCTTTCTCGTTATTTTTTTTCTTTTTTTAATTATTCATATTTTTTTTCTGCTAGCAATTTTTTTTAAACATAATTGTACACGTGTAAACTTCAGTCTTCACTTATTATTTATCTCTAATACTTTTACCGAGCAACTCGTCTGTCATATACATATATCCACTAAACTTTCTTTTCTTTCAATCTAGCACAATTATCATATGAGTGCTTTCCAATATGGCGCCACTTGGCCGCTTCAATGTTACTTTAGTTTTCCTGTTATTTCTCTTTTTTAGTACTTCATTTATAACTAGTGAAGTGTTTATGCAAGTGATTACAGTGCATTTTTCAGTATTATGTTATAATAATTTACTATTTTTTGATAAGTAATTCGTTTTCCATGCCTGCTTAGGAATTCCTTTTCTCCACCCACATATTACGACTGCAAGGATTGTTCGATAGCCGTCATTCCCTAATCCTCTTCCTTGGATTTGTCACTTTTGAGATATTTTTATTGTGAGGATACCTTAAATGCCGAGTCTATTACATGATTCAACCATGGACATTTGATGAATAAAAACAAAGAATTCACGACAAAACTCGAGGCATACCAGCTGAGATGTTCCACAGCGAGCAATGGTGAAGCTCAATGATTGATTGGAAGAATGTATACGAAGAGGAAGCCATCTAGAGGACACAATTTTCCGACATTTATAATTCGGATTAGTCTCTCTTAAACGGCAATTAGTAATGGTTTCTGTCATTATCTTTCTTTTCTTCTATTTTTGGTGGGTGTTTCAAAAGTCCCCCCTCCACTCTTTTCTTGTGTGTGTCAATTTGTACTTTGTGACATACCGACGCTTTACCTACCATGTTATACTGCCCTTCCTTCGATTGCCACACATGTTAATCGAAACATCGGATAACGTAAAGATATACGATGTCGTACAGGCCAAGTGATCTAAATTAGCTGAAAATGTGTAGCTAATATGAAGAAAATATGAAGAAGGCCGGGTACTATGGTAGTTGGCGCATCGATACGGTAGGGCAGAAACTCATTTTTTATCTTCTCTATTGCATTGTATCTTTACCAATACAGAATTAGGCATTAACACACATCGGATTAAATTTGTGAGGTTATTTGTTATCTTAATATAATACTGAATAACAGTCACTTAATTAAATTTCACTTTTTTTTTTCTTTCTTCTAATTTCTACTACTACACCTCTCTGTGCAGTAGAATCCACATTGCAACTCCCTAAAAGAATTCTTCTTTCGTACACAAATACAGGACCGAACCAAACAATGAGACGTAAGGATAATTTATTTGAGGCATTAAAACAACGTAACACAACCATACAAAATGAACCTATTATTAACTGACGCAAACTTTCCACACCAACCTGCAGCAAAAAGTAGTTACACCTCTTGGTAAAATTGTTCTTCGGATATTATCATTTGTTTACAAATTACTCTTGACTTTCACACTATTAAACTTCGTCTATGACACCAAGTACTCATTCCCAATTGACATCTTTTTCTTCTTATTATTATTTATTTCCTTTTTAACAATTTATTAATGCTTTCAGTACCACAAAACGTGCAAACATTACATTTTCCTTCTCACATTTGAGTAACATCTTTTAAAAAACCTTCTGAACACGACTCCTAGACACTATTCTACATTCAAATAATGAGTGCGAGCACTTATGGCGACACCTTAATGTATCATAGGCCAAATAATCTAGACTTTCACACGAAAGTGCATTCTACGCTCACCCTAACAACCCACTAGAACGTGCACCATAAACAGCGACACAAAGAAAAAAACATCCAAAGAAACCAACATGGCATATTCCGAAAATCAAACATTGTCAAGTGGTGTAATCTCATTTTTTTAAAGATTGAATATTAGTTCTCCCCGTCAGTAAAATTAGATAATTTTTAGCTTCGATCTGCTTTTGTTCGTATGAAGCTAAAAGACAAAGGAATTTACGATATTACATTCGTCCACGTAATCACGTGATACAGAAATACGGAGAAGGCTTTACAACAACAAGGCAACAACATACACTCTATAGTCATGTTTAAAATATAATCAACATTCTTTCCGCAATTCTCTATACTTTTCACTGTATGCAAATACGACATGTGTTCTTCGTCCCTTTTGAAGTATCTCCCCTAAGCCTGTGTAACATATATTCTAAGAAGAGCACAGAGATAATGATCGCTTTTTCATGTAACTGTATATTCACTTTTTTAGAAACTTATAGTTTAAATAAAAATTGCTGGGGTTTGTTTTGGGATTTAGTTATTTATACGTCAAATTTACTGAAAAATAAAATTTTCTTACTTGTAACTTTTCTAACTTTGCTTTGAGTATTAACTAGCTTCGATTAGCCGCTTTGCTGAGTTGAAATAAAAACTTTAAATGCACACAGCATCGGAAGTGTAACTATTCATCTCAGCGACCCCAAAAACTATGGATTCGACATTAATATCGGTTATTTTCGATCGTTTTTAAATATCTCCCCCTCCACTACTCTGTACCGTCAAACTGAATTGATAAAAATCATCCTGGGCCCGAACTTCATCTATGCTGAAAATTTGATCGAGATCGGTCGGGTGGTTCAAAAGGTACGAAGTCACAAACATACTCACTTTCATCTTTATACACATAGGGATTTATATTTTTGGATCTTGCTCTGAAATAATATTCATTTCTAATACATGTACACACACATTGCAGAAATTTTTCGATAAAATCAAATTTTTACTTTCTATTCATCAAAATAATTACTTTTATTTTATGAAATATGAAAAATCACTGCTAAAAGCGAAATTTAAAACTTGGTTCCGATTCGTTAAACGGTGTGTTAGTTAGACTTCTACACATATCTGCAGGTATTCAACTGACAACTACCTTTTTTTGGTAGGAGGGGGTGTCCAAAATCATATGTATCCATTGAAATCTCCAAGTAGTTTTTGGTTCAGCCTACATAAAACTTACTAATCGTCCCGTAGGGGATAGGGACATTTTTCTCGTAATATTACCTGAATCATCACTATGAACAGAAGTTGTAAAATGTAGGGCCTTACTTCCTTCACACAGCCCTTGGACTACGTGTCCTATCTTGAAGAGGGTATTTTCTTAGAGAAAGTACTGAGATCTTACTCAGATGAATAATATGATACGTGTAAGTGTATAACCTCATGCGTCGTTCTTGAAAAAAAAAAACTAATTTCTTTGAAAAACCTAAAATGATGCTGTACGACAACCATCCTATTTACTGAAGTGAACTGATATTGAAATATATACGCTCATTATGCTCTTCAACAACACACAACGAACAAGACGACAATGCATGGCATGGTAAATGAGAGAGAACCTACAATTATCAATAATCTAAAATTTTAATTTCTGTTTAACTCAAATAATGTCCACAGATAAAACATACACAATCGATAGATCATACTAATCTGAACAAAATGGGATGCTTGAGGATAAATTCTTATGCGTAGCTTTTGAGAAAATCGCAAGAAATAAACCTTTGTCATGCTAAAACGTATTTATGTACACCCATGTCCAAAATGATTGTCGCAAATCTATAACTGTCTTCTTGTAAGAATATAATTTGATAATGATTTTGCAGGGTACTTTTAATACTGATACTGTGTGTATAATCGGGAAATGTATATTTGTGGTAAATATCACAGGAAAAGAATTATAAATACGAAAATTAGAATGAGTAAAACAGAATGCTCCTAACGGACAAGGAAGTTTTATTGTTCTTATTTACTGCTCTTTTGACATGAAATTTGCCACATACATGTCTTTGCCGATTATACACATACTATCATTATAAAAAATACCGGGCGAATTCGTTATCAAATTATATTCCTACAACAACATATTTATCGACATGCGACAATAATTTTGAACATGAGTGTACATGTAGCAACGTAGTGTACATGTGTACACTATTAACTAGCACATTATATTTGTTGTTATTTGTCCTCCCCTACAATGTTGCCATATCTGGTGCTGCTCCAAAAGTAGTGGATTTGTGTAGCCCAAATCTCAAAATGAATTATTTTCCAGCCTCACTTTTACGAATTGATAATATATTATATCCTTATTGACTGAATGGAAACATCTGGAGCTGGAAATACGTAACATGATGTCTGGGTTGGCAACAGTCAGGCGGCGACCGCAGTTTCGGACTGGGGGATGATGTGTTAGGACCAACTCCATACTTCCTCAAGAGCAGTAGAACTGTAGTGCACAATGAACTGGGTAGACGTTGACAGTGTAAAATGGGCGACCTTTTTGATTTCCTAGAGACATGTTTGCTTAAATCTGTTTGCGGGCTCTGAAATACACTTTATAAGCTTTATATTATGTTTCTTTCACTGTTATCCCTCACTTCTTTAATTCACTAAATTCTTTATCTGGGAGCCAGGAATTTTGAAAGTTTTTATTCTAACTTCACTTACTCATTATTTTAAAATGGATAAAATATTGGGTTGGCAACTAAGTTCCCGCCGTTTTTTAAATTCGGAATATCTGTATGACATTAAATACTTTTGGCACGAAGTTGTACATCATTCGAAAGAGAATATATTGTTCTACCTAAATATATGTTTCGTTGTTACTAAGATACATTTTCTTGTTACGTATAGATCATTAACATGGAATGCCAAGTTGAGAAGAATGAGCATTTTCGACACCTCCTTCTTTTTACCTTTAATCAAGGTTCTAAGGCCGCAGAAGATGCTCGAATTATTTGTGCTGTGTATGGAGTGGGTGCTATAGCTGAAAGAACCGCCCGTGATTGGTATGCAAAGCTCAAAGAAATTTTGACCTCAAAGACGCACCTCGTTCTGGCCGTCCAGCTGAGTTCGATGAAGAGCGATTGAACCACCTTTTGCATGAAAATCCGCGTCAAACAAACAGGGAACTGGCAGAGACAATGGATTGCTCCCACACTATTGTAGAGAAGCATCTTCACTCAATGGGCAGAGTTCAGAAGTGTGGAGCATGGGTGCCTCACACCAAAAACGGCGGGTACTTAGTTGCCAACCCAATAGTAAGACGATTAAATTTGCTATGTTCACGTTTACAAAGCTCCGTACAATTATAAGCCTAGGCATTAACTGAGACAGGAACAGTTAGTGATACTGTAACAGCCGAAAAACAAAAATATAGTGTCGTCAGATCTGAAGATTTATAAAGTACTAAAACAAGAACTGAATTAGTATCGAATATATCAGTTCTATAATAACTATTGTTCACTATGAATAAAATACTCCAGAAACAAGACTTTTATTGTATTATATAAAACTAATAATTCGTGATTTCATGTACGAAAATAAGAAAGCAGCACATTCTTAAAGAGTTATAGCTCGCAGATAATTAACAGTAGCCCAAAAAGTAGCGTATCGCCCAATTTGAAATTTTGGTAGCCAGAGTACTTTAAAAGTCGCCCAATTCGCTACTTGAAGCCCAATCTGGCAACACTGCTCCTAACACACTGCACAGACTCCTTTATACACATACTACTTGTAACAATTGCACTTTTCGGAATACACCATTTGACAATGTTTGATCGCATAAAAAAAGAACAAAAAATACATATACATATCCCATCACCTGCAACCCATTCTATGTCGTAAGTGCATTTACAATGCGAAAACTCGTGAAAGGAGCACCAAACTCAAATAAAATAACACCAATGTAAAAAGAAAGAAAAAAGCCGTTAACATGACAAAGGAAAGAATTGCCATATGATGAACAAAGAAATGGAATACTACCTTAAACCTTTTCCTTAAGAGGTGATTCTGCGAAAGAAAAACATCAATAAGGATACGTAATTTGATTACAACGAAAGTATTTGATTAAAAATAATGTTAAGAAAAAAATATGAGAAAAACACACAACCTTGCTCATAGTCTATAAATAAAAGACAATAAAAGTTTGACAAAATACATTACTCAAATGTTACTTTCAACAAGAAGCTAGTTGATTAAAATAAGCTTACATTTCAAAATCAGAGCACCATCAACTTAGTAAGTAATATTTTATTCAGCTAACTACGTCAATAAGTACTCTTAGTTTCACTACATTTTTCAAAGCCAACAAAATCAAACGATTGAATGGGTTTATTATATATATATGTAAAGCAAAAAGAGTAGTTATTACGAATGTGTCGTAAGGCCCGGAAATTTGTGAAAAGTAAACCTTCTTTAACAATTTCAAATACATGGAAATCATAAATTTCAGTTTAACAGCGAAACTTTTGACAATTTGATGCTATTAGACTTTTTTTTTTTTTTTTTTTAAGTTTAGTTTAACGATTCACGAGTATGTCATTTAAGCTAAAGGGACGGATGATTAATGAAAGTAAACAACTGTAAAATTAATTTTTTATGCTCTCCCATCGGGAATCGAACCTGGGACCATCAAAGACACACGCGATAGCTGCTAGACCAGCAGGGGTTACTGTCATTACCGACACGAACAGATATTAACCAAATCTGAAGTGAATGTTATATTATTAGTTACATTTCAGCTAAATATTTAAAATTTTCGGCTGGGTACCATCATTATAGACATACATGAATCTTAAAAGTATTAGCCTCTAGGTACCTTTGTTGTGTTAAATATTAAGTACATAAACTATATTTCCGAGTTGAGGGCACGGTGGCTCAGCGGTAGAGTGCTTACCTGTGGTGCGTGGGGCCCTGGTTCAATCCCGGTCAAGTAAGTTTATGGTGGACATCATATCCATGCGTTATCTCAAAGTACTCCCGTTTCCTCCCACATTTTGATTCCACCAATTCTTTCATCATCATTCACTTATCATAATGATCCATCTCCTTATGGACATTAAACTGAAAAATGTCATTTTATTTCATTTTTACATTTCCGAGTAAAACATAGCTAGCAGCTAGGAAGAATGCAGTCTTATGCTATGTGAATTCCATTTGTCTACATATTTCTCGATGCTAAAAGCATTATCCTAATTGCAGGCTCGTATGCAGTTATTATTTTGGGCAATAAACAGTCAAACCTTGATAAGTCGATAGTCAAGACTTCTAGTTTATCTTTTCCGACCCAATATACATTTTTCTTAGCTCTTAATAATACTATACCAAATACTTTTGACAATACGTAATGAAACTTTAAGACTAGTTTGAAAGGTGGTGAGATAAAACTACACGGTCTAGATCTGACTAGCTTGAAAGCTTCTGCAAATCTTCCAGAAAAGGAAAATATTCAGCCTATATTCTAGGTAAAGCCTCATATGATGTGTCCGTAACTGAAGAAACTGAAGTGGTGGCAGAAGTCAAGCTAAGAATGACTTGATCTCAAAAATATATAAAACCAGTTACTGTAACACTGGTTTCCTTTTGTCTCCAAATTTTGACAAGATTTTCAAAGCGGTCTTCTTCATACATAAACGCTCTATGCTTTTACTACCAAAGCAGATTTTCACCAACTTTAATATTACTGAATCGACTGGAATACCGTATATGACAGTAATTGGTAAATTCGTTAAGAATGCATAGAAAAAGACAATCAGTCATTGGAAATGCAATCTGACTATGACATTTCTTGCCTTAGGGAAATTCAAGAAAATAAGAAATACGTCAGCAACCGTTAATAAGTTACTTGTATTCCATTCCAGTCCGTCAGTACAATGGTCTAAGTTAAAATTAGTTATTCATAGCATACTTTACCCTTCTCTGCAGCGAAACTTCCGGGCCTTATGAATAATTATATAGTTGAAGTGATATTATAAGCTTGGAGACAAATTTGACTACATTATGCACAAAGACAGAAAAGCATTACTCTAAGTACTACATGATAGTGTTCACGCATTACTTATCTATTAGAAAATTAATGTGATAAGTTTGGTTAATGTAAAATACATGCTGGTGCTCAGGCGAATGACATATTCAATCACAGGCAAAAACATTACAGGTTACTAACTAGTAAGTTTAGGTGATAAATGAGAGAGTAATTGATATAATTTCCTTACAAACGCGAAACGCATAGTATTGACGAAGTTCTTTCTCGCATCATTATGCCTAGTTGATAATTAAAATAATAAATACTAGTATAACAATATTCACATATTCAACAGATTAAAAAAAAAAAAAAAAAATGTAAAATGGACATTCTTGGTTATTTACGTTAACCATTCACAAAATAACCACTAGAAACGAACACACGTTAAATGTAATTACCACGAGAAATCCTTCTACCATTGATATCTTGGCATTATTTAGACGTTCAACATATCAAAGATTAGATTTGATTCTCAGCGTCGTCCAACCTGTCATGATTTAAATTACAAACCAACTGAAGAAAAGCATTTTTTTTTATTTTATTTATTTTATTTTTTTTTTTTTAATACAAAGTATGATAGGAACAAACTTGAGCTAACTTGTTCATAGACAACGTTTGGGAAGAGAAAAAAAAGGGCTTCACGTCGTTTACACACTAACTAAAGAAAGTTAAATTTTTAATATTTGATCGACGAAATCCTTTGGTTAAGGAAACAAGGAAAAATAATTTCATTTTCCGTACTTTTTCTAGAAATGTTTGAACGAAAATCTAAATCATGCGTACTTTCTGTGTACGTGGCTCGGTTTAGTTTTCCAGTTGAAGCAAATACTACGTTAAATTAAATGTTCAGTGTCTAAAGCCTCAGTGCTAAACCAAATAATGGGAACAAATTCAATATATATTATAATTATACTATATAGATATGCTATGTTACCAAAGACACCTTATACTAAAAAACAAATGCTTACATTATGAATTGTTGCTTGGCTCCTAGTCTTTATGTCATCTTCACTAAACTGAATCACTCTGCGTGTGGCTCTCTTTGGAGGCAAATTGGCAATCATTCGTTGAATAGTGTCATTAGTGCCTTAAAAAAAGAAAGAAAAACTAATGTTTTATGAACAGTATATTACACTATGTCACAAAATTAGACAAAAACATTTACAAATAAGTTTTCCGGTTTTATTATTATTAATTACAGGAGCTCCTGTGTGACACAAGGATACCACAGTCACTCTCGGTGCAAGCGGTCCCGGATTGAATTCCCGATGGGAATTCATAGCTTCTACATTGAAAGAAATGTGCTAACGCATCATCCAAGTACCCATTCGCCATCTGGCTGGTAACAGTCTAGAGCTGCAGCACCACAGTTAATTATTACACAATTTAAAGTTCTATAGTTATTAGTAGGGTGGAAAAAATTAGTATAATAAATGGATTTTTTTTTTCTTGTTTCCGCTTTAGAAAAACTAAAAGCATTAATTGCAGCTGATTACTTTTCTCCCGTTTTCAACAGACTCTCGTTCGGATAGTACGCTATTTACATTATTATTATTATTATTATTATTATTATTATTATTATTATTATTATTATTATTATTATTATTATTATTATTATTATTATCGTAATTTAGTGTTCACCTAACATCCAAAATTTATGATAGTATTCATTGACACATCTCTATTAGGATTACCATAAACCAGCATTTACGCGGACATGTCTGCATTTTGAGAGTAAAGTTTCCATCTACATACATTTTCCGGAATTCCTTGATTTGTCCGCATTTTTCTCAATTCAATTTCAGATATTTCACATGTAAAGATATGTTTGGCTATTTGTATTCTAAGACGGAATTGTCAAAGAAAGACCAGATAACTAAAAGATATGAATAGACAAGGATGATGCTGTGCAAGCACTTTTATTTAATTATTTTCATATATTTCAATTCATTTTTCATCATGTTTTAAAAACTAACTATAAAGTAAAAGATCAAATTTATTATTCTTGTGTCGAAGAGTTAATGTTTACATAACGAGTTAGCCAGATGGAAGTGTGTCCGCAGTTTGATATTTCAGAATATGGTAACCCTATCTTTATATTCCGTTGTCCAGTTGATCAAGACTTGAAAGCTATCTTTACCGTATTTAGTGTCTTCAGTAAAATAATTATAAAAGACCAATTGTTTATCAAATTACTTACATATTTTAATTATAATAGTTCGATAGTTAATCTATAATACTTACTATCATTATATCGATGTCGTGGTCTATGCAACTTGACTGGCGTGTTGGGAATATTTCGCTTCATGCCTCTTCTCCCTTGTTGGCGTCGTCTTCTACTTCCAAACGGTCGCCACTTTTTCTTCTTCGTAGGGCTCATCATCCATGTATAATCTCCTCCACATTCCAGCATATGACGATGTAGCTCCGACAGAGAAGTGCACACTCTACTACACTTGGTACATTTTGATTCTAAAGCTGGTGTAGGGGGCACAATGGCGGCTGTGTGGAGAGTACCAACGGGTTTAATAAAGCACTGATACAAATCAGAAGGGACATTTGTGGATTCGTCTATTTCAAAGTGTGTACACCAAACATTCGGATGAGCTAAGAACTTATGATCCTCAAGCTCATAAAGATCTACGAATTTAGCAGCGCATGCGCAACAGATATAGCTACGAGGACGGATCCATTCACCACTCAATTCAACAGTATTTTCCTCATTACCAGGATCAGTCTCTTGGTTGTCTTGGTTAGTTTCCTCTGATTTGATTTCCTGAGTATTTGGATCACTAGCTTCAGTCTCGGACTCTGCACAAGGCACTACGGAAGATGAATCTTTGCTGGGTGAGGTTTGCGATTTACTATTTTCCACTAAATAAAGGCCCTGCGGAAATGTTGCTTCAGAGCTCTCCATTTCCTCGACCTTCACTACACTATCTGCTTCTTTGTTGTCAGCATTCTCAGAGTTGACTCTTTCAAGATTTTGCTGCATCGCCAACTGAGTTGAAATGTCTAACTGAGAGAGTTCTTCAATTGTACTCCCACGACCATTAAAGTCTTTTGGAAAATTATACTTCTCCCATGACAATTTTGTAGCCGTTGTGTCCATTGGTTCGTTCGTGGCTTCTTTACATTTAGTTTCCGAGCCCTCTTGTGCTTGTATCTTTCCGTCCAGATAGTTCATCAAATTCTCTCGAATATTTTCCGCAATCTGAGCGTAAAACCGTGTTTCTGGATCCATTGGGATTTCAATCTCTTCTTCTTCCTCTTCTTCCTCCTCCTCTTCCTCTTCCTCCTCTTGTTCTTCCTCGTCCTCTGGTTGTTCCGTTTTCACCGATACTGGTGCCGATGGTGGTGGTGGCGGAGGAGTCGTCTCAGATTTAATACTAACATCCATGGAAGGGCTCTGACTTCGACTGCTGCTTTGGCTACTGGCAATGGACTCTGAAGTTCTCGATCTTCCATGCTTACCAACAGTTCCATGAGCTACTCTTCTGTGTTTACACATGTTTACGTAATTAGTAAAATTCTTTTGACATAACGAACACGTATAACGAAATTCCGAAGCGGGGGAATTCGTGTCGCTTTCTTCGTTTTGACTTCCTGTTTCTTCATTCTGAGCTGGTTGTGGATCGGGTTTTTGTTCAGTATTTTCAAGAGCATTACAGATCTCTGCGGCTGGTGGCGGCGGCTCCGATAATGGCTGTTTATGTTCCTCTTCATGTGCTTCTAAAGCTGCTCTGCTTTCAAAACGTTCATCACACATAATACAACAGTGATAATGCTCCTCGTGTTGTGTACATAAATGCTTCTTGAGATCAACTAACTTTTTGAAATCTTTCTTGCAAAGAAAACAATAATGAACTTGAGCGGCTTCGTGGAGTTTGTTGTGTCTTTTACGCAACGCCACAGCATTAAAATTTTTATCACAAAATAAGCATAAGTACAGTCGAGTAGCGTGTCCTATCTGATGGCGCAACAGATTGTGCTTATCTGGGAAGCTGGCAGGACACTGATCACAAACGTATGGCTTCGATATATTATCTTTGGGATGATTTTCCAGATGAAATTTTAGGGCTTGCTTCTCAGCAAAACAAACACTGCAACTATGACACTGATACAAATCCGGAAATGTGACAGAAGTGTCATCTTCGTTAGAGTTTAAACTTTGTCTCCTTTCCTCTGAACTCTTCGTTTCTTCATCTGATTTTTTATCGACTGGTATTTTTACATTAGAAGAGAGCACTTTCCTTGCATGACCTACATGCATAGCTGCCTTATCGCTAATAATTATCCCGCAATTTGAGATATCTCTTTCCGTAAGATACTTATAGTTAATATGGGCTCTTAGGTAATGTCTTTTCAGGCTAAACGCTCTTTGATATACACCAGCACAAATGTCACATGCAAAATACCTCTGACCTTTGGCTAATTTAACCACATGAAGTTCATCAACTGGATGGAACGTGTATTTGTCTCCAATTATTGCCGGCTTTTTCTTTGGTGTCACTCTAGTGGTGGTAGTAGGATTAACAATACCAGTGTTTTTGCTTACAAGCAACGGTTTGTTCTCATCAGCAGCATTATCAGGCAAAGAAAGTACTGGTGATGAAGCTCCCTTCTCCGCATTTAAATCAGTTGGTTTTCCAGCTACAGCTGACTCCACGATACTTAAATTTTCAGTCTGACAGATCGTGTTACAAGAAGAGTTATTACCAGTGTTTTCTTCCATAGAACGACTAGCAGAAACAATATCACATGAATTATCCTCTGTGATTTGAGTACTGACACTTTTCTTCCTCTTCTGGACACAACTGTCACTCAATGTTTGTTGCTCATGAGCATTTACCGATGTGTTTACGACAGAAATAGGTGCTTCTTTCCCAGTCCTGTTCATTTGTTCACTTTGTCCACTTCCAGAAGAATTTCTAAAATTCTGACAACTGAATATTGCTGGATTAAAAAATCCTCCTGCGAAACCTAACTTGACACACTGAATGGCTGCCAAATAGGAAAGTCGAGGGAATGTTCTCCACTGCTGATTATACTGTGCGACCATTCTGTCAAAAAGCCTGTACGGCTCTATGCATTCTGCTCTAGAAAATTCATTGCCAGATACAGCTCTTGAACTGGAACTCTGAACGGTTCCACTGGACTCGCAACTTTCTGGACAAGTCACACAGCTTTTATCACTCTGCACCTTAGAAGCGTTTGAAAAACCTGAATCCTCACTACAATGACCTGAAGGATTCCCGGATACATCCATTCTATCACAAGATCTTCTGGGTGTATAATTTGGAATTCTAATTGGCAATTCCTGATATTTCTCGAATGATTTATTCTCATTAATACAACCAACTCTTTCTCCTGTAGTGAGTGCGCTGAATCTGGCTCCAGTAAAATTATACGAATTTCTTCGATTCTGGCCCCTCTTTCGTTTGGAATTGGGAGGTCTACCACGATGAGGTGCGTGCTCTTTTCTGTATTTTGTCACTTGATATTTTGAATTTGAAAACGCCGCAAATTCATGAGTTTCACGAGATGCATGGCTTTGGTTCCGAAGAGTCCTACCTTCTATTGTGTTGTTCTGTTCCGCATCTTTTGTTTCTATGTTACCACATACACTGGTATTTTGCTGAGATGTCGAGCTGTCTTCAGCTTTCTTTCTCACACTGCTTTCAGCACACTTTCCTCTGAGTTCACTTTGAATCTCGGAATGTTTCTTCTTAGCAGCAGTTCTCTTATGTGCTAATTCTCTTCTTTTTATCAAGGGTACATCATCATCAGAATCTTCAATATCTGCTTCGATAGACTGATCTTCTGAGCTCTTTACTAGTTGCAATGAGTAATCTTCTCGGTCGGAACCACTAATATCATGTTTATTCAAGGGGTATATGTCCTTGTTTTCACTACCTGTATTGTTAGAACGATTCTCTATTCGATCATTAGCTATTTGTTCGGTGATATTCACTACTTTCTCTACTCCATTCTCATTTGGCAAAGCGGCTAATCTAGTTTCCGTCATTACTTCTTTCTGGTTAGAAAGTTTTTCATCAAAACCCGATTGTTCATTTACACTCTGACACGTTTCTTTGTACACAGTCCTACTTCTTTCACAATCTTTCCTTTTCACTATATTAGCATCACGAACACAGCAATCTGAATTGTCTTGTTCGGAAGATGGTGGTTTGTGCTGATCCGAACTTCCATTTTCACATTTCATGTCTTCTGCGATTTTATTCTCATTTGCACACTTAGCGTCTTCAGCAGTTTTACTCACAACAGTGCTACAAATATCACTTAAACACTTTTTAATGGCAGACACCAAACATTCAGTTTCACTCTCCGGTTTTATGTTCTCACTAATCACAGTTTCAGATTCACTTTGTAAAGAAAGGCCCTCATCTCTTTGGCAGTGAACAGCAATTTTCACATCCGCACAACTCTGATCCGACGGCACTGGCATTGCTATTTTCACACTGTCTTCGCCACACTCCAACTTCGACTCAACAGTTGAGCCACGCTGCGCAGAACTGCAAGTCGAGTCAGTCATCTCATTATAGCAACTGCCGCCGGTCATGTTCTCATCTATAATTACATAAGAAAAAATATATATTAGTGCTTCATACTGACAAGACGTAAGTTACATTTTATATCATACTTCGTTAATTATTAATTACAATGAAAATTATTTTTAAGTTTCAAATAACATTTACTTGGGTTCTATTGCACTCATTTTCGATAAGTATGTTCAAACTCTGCTGGAAGTACGTCGTCTCAGATTAAAAGCAAGAAGAGAAAAGCGTGAGGAAAACTTCAGAACTCACTTTATATCCCGTCCTTTCTAACGTCGTATTGCACAAGGATATAAAGCAAGAATACACATAAAAGAACTTTTGTATCCTATAGTTCAATAGTCTCATCACAGTCTGGCACACGAGAAATACATTACTGAAATATATATATATAAATAAATAAAAAAACAGCTATGTAGACCTATAATATAGTACTCGCGCCGAGTCGTGAAGCTTGACCTAGACCTACCGATTTCACCACCCAATAGAACGCGAGGGTGTGTTCCGGCCGTCAACCCCCACCCATCAAATTTTGCCACTGTCTTCTCTCGCGCTACGCGGAAAACATCTCCCGAGAGCACAGTGTTGTCGGATTGGCGTCAAATTCCGTTTTGCTAATTATTTTTTGTTGAGTTATATTTTCGTTGTTACTATTTGTGCTATTGTTACCATTTTAGACTAGTTGTTACAGTAGTTATTGTTGTGCAGTGTTATTATTGGCAATTTTTTTTTTTTTTTTTTTTCATACTTGTTTACTATGTCTTCAAAGTTTGGCAACATAGTTAGTGGATTTCAGCTGTTTGACGTTTTCCCAAGTGTACGCTTGGGAAGAGGCTCCCCGAATTGTACCGAAGTTTTCCGCTGTGTTGGAGCTCAAGCAAAATATTTCTATGATTGGTTTAGAGCCCAAGGTTCACGACTCGGCGCGAGTACTATAGTAAATATGTATAATATAGGTATGTAATATTTAATTAAACAGGAATAATTCTCGTTTTCGAATGTTTTAGAACAATGAAAGTCAATTCCTAACGCACGACGGGCCAGGGAGTTCATTTTCCACTTTTCCCCCTTTCCTGAGGCCACGGTTCGCCGAACGTGTTTAAACGAAACATTTTCTGAATCTCTGTTATATCTTCCGTTTCCCGCTTCCTCTTTCATATGTCTATGACAATTAAAACCTGAGCTATGAACATTCAAAAGTAACTGTACAAAATTTGCATTTTTATTCATGGGTCGGATGGAACTTACTCAAGGGCCTCATGTGGCCTACGGGCCGCCATTTGGCCAACACTGTTTATGAACACTTGCAAATCACAAAATAAAAGGATAATCATTCAATTATATAGTGTATTTGCGATTTTTTGACAGTCTGCATTTGAAGTGCGAATGCGAAATAAAAGCAAGAATAGGAATGGCGAAACAAGTCCTTAGGCGGAAGAAAAGTCTGTTTTGTGGAATTTTGAATCAAGAGCTGAGAAAAAGACTTATAAAATGCTTTGTGTGAAGTATTGTACTGTATGAGACAGAAACATGGACATTACGCCTAAATAATGAAAAACGATTGGAAGTCTTTGAAATGTGGGGGTGGAGAAGAATGAATTGGATTAGTTGGATCGAGCGGAAAACGGAAGAGAGGGTGTTAGAAATGATAGGGACCAAAAAAAAAACATTTTTAGTATTATTGAGAAGAGTAAGAGAAACTGTTTGGGACATTGGCTAAGAAAGGACTGTATCATAAGGGATGTGCTAGAGAGTATGGTGCAGGAAAGCGAGGGAGAGGGCGAAGGATGCTACAATTGATGAACGATATCGAAACAGAAAAATAGTACGTCACGATGAAGAGGCTAGCTGAAGACCGTGGAGCATGGAAGCTTCTCAATTGGGGCAAGTGACCTGTTAATAATGGCAGAACACCTTTGATGATAACGATGCATTTTATAATGTAATTTCTATAACAATTAAAGAGAAGATATATCTACCATTTTCAGCTATGCTCGTAAGCAGACTACTTTTCGGCCCTCTCTGTGGACATTATCAACTGATAATCTTATATGGAGAAAATCCGATAATGTTTTTAGAACAGGGGCTGGCAACAATGATCTTAGGCAATATAGCTGCCAGTGACTACGTGTGTAAGTTTTATTGACTCAGTACAAGACAAATGACGAAGTTTTTTTCCCTTTCTCTTTCTTGTGGATCTTCCTCCCATGAACCTAAAATTATATTTCCAACCTTATTTTCTTCCTAAATACATCTTTAAGTGAGTTCTAGGTAGATCAGAAAAGTAAGATTGTTATGAGCGTATCTTGAGATGGTGACTTCCATTAACCAAACATGAATAACAGACTTTCAGATTAACTTCTTAATAGTTACAAAATGCTGTAATTTAAAATAGAGTGTCCCTCCCACTTGTCACCATGAGAAAATAACTTGTTTTTGTTGATATGAAGTTAAGCGTCTTTTTCAGCACTAAGGTTATGTAAGACGTGGACCTACAGCTTAACGTGGGATCCGAACCATATGAGCACCCACCCAGAGTCGAACCCGGGTCTCCTGCGTCGATAAAAATACAGTAGTTTGATTTTTAAAAAGAATGAACACTAACCGAAGAAATATCTGCAGAAAAAAAAAGAAAAGAAAAGCAACCCCGAGAAAGATCACGGAACAAATGACAGGATAGAGTTGAGTTGAGTTTAACGTCCCTTTCAGCAGGGACGCTATATGAGACGGGACATACTAATTAACGTGGAATCCGAATCACATGAGCTCCCTCTGGGAATCGAACCTGGGAAATGACAGGATAGAATACAAATGGGTGTACAGAGAAATGAAATAAGCAGTGGCGGTTCACGAATAAGATGGTAGCCCAAGAAGAAATTCAAGATTCAGTAGAAAGCTTCGTGACTTTATATGATGATGATAGATTTTAAGAAGTTCCTCACGCTTGGGAACGTACCACAAAACCATACTACGACAAACTAACTTACAAATGTAATGCAGGATCCGACGAAACTGCCAGAAAAAGTTACGTCATATAATTGTATTATTTTCTCCTTCCTTCAGAATTTTCAGAAATGTGAAAATACGCGAAAACTTCTAGTGCATTCATAAGAATTGGCTAATTGAAATGTTAATTCCTGTATATGTGATATAAATTTGTAGAACCCGGGTTCCATTCCCGGTGGGAGCTCATGTGGTTCGGATTCCACGTTAATCAGTAGGTCCACGTCTCATATAGCCTTGCTGCTGAACGGGACGTTAAACTCAAAAGCAACTCAACTCAATAAATTTGTAGATACTATAAATACATCGATACATACGATCGATTCTCAAAGCTATTAACAACAGTATTTTATTTAATTTTAGTCAGAGTTTCATTTAATTTTTAGTGTCCCCTAATGTAGAGAAAATATTGTTTCTTGAATCATTGCTGTAAAAATTACCCTGGCCAAAAAACATTATTTCCTCTTCTTTTTCCTTCCCCCCCCCCCCAAAAAAAGCCAACAAACTACAAAAGTATTAATATGTTATTTTAAAGGTAGTATAATGTTTATCTAAACATTTCGAAATTTTATTCCTCTTTAGTGTTCTTAGAATTTGTAATGTAAACGAATGCTTATTAGTAAATGTTCATGTTCAACTAACTTGACATATTCCCTAACTTGATCTGCAGACCCATACAAATGCCATCTATATATTAAAATGCTAGGTTTATATGTTTGTGGCCAATCCTTTCGATAATGAGATCTCGAAAACCACAAGTGCTAGAAACGTGCCGTTTTCGCTTGTCGATTCCAGATTTTGTGTATATTTACCAGTTTTTATTCAAATTTTCAAAAAAAAAAAAAAAAAAAAAAAGTATTTTCCATTCCACATTTTAGGCGTCGTTTTGACCTGTTAGTTTAATATTGCCACTATTGTCATTAAGGTTGATACCCTTGTGAAAGGCACAGTCGAGTGCTAAGTACAGCGGGTTGATGGACGACACTTTGCTTTAACCTGAAGTTATTGCAGGCTGCCAGCTTAGAAGGCTTATGGACCCACAATGAGGCGTACTCGAATTATAAGAAGAAATGTCTGCATTTGGTATCATCTATCATTTATTCAAGTTTGCCACAAACTCACACCAACATTCTATATAATAAAATACTATATTGTTATGTTTGTCTATAGCAACTCACTCCCTTTGAGAGCCTTCCAGTCCTTTGCTTATGTCTGTAAAGGGACTTGAACAGATACAGTGAGAAGTGGGAAAAAGAGTCATGCTCGTATTAGAACTGTGCGCTGTGTAAATAGTGTAGGTTCAGTTAGTACTACTTGAAAAATACTTCTTAGGAAACTGATCAAAATACATGCTTCTACAAGCAGCGTTAAATTCTTAAGGAACACGCATGAGGAAGATAAAAACTGGTCATTGAAACATTTGAGTCAATTGCCGTTTAACATTTGGTAGCTTAACTAAGTACAATTCTATTATCTATTAACATGCAAGTATTACGTCATTAAATAATATACTACTTATCTTATGAGAATTTCACTTTTCTTTGACTACTATTTCACTTGATCAGTCTTCAAACCTTTCACTGGCCAATTTTCAAATGTATATTGAACATAAACTTATCACATCCTTAAATTTACATTACATATTTAAATTTAGTTCAAGCGTAATTTAAAAAATAAACTCGATTTGATAATACGTAATTCAATTCAAAGACATTGATAAAATTTCTTCATACGTTTCCATGTACATATAATTTGGTTCAGAGATTTGCAGCGGAACAAAATCTAATAACTAACAATATTGAATGCTAGCGTTAAGTAAGATGGCGGCGACTGGTTTACTGCGTGTTTGCTAAATAAAAAAAATAAAAAATAAATAAATAAAAAAAAATCCCATTTTACATTTTGCTCAAAATTTTTGATATTTATAATTGATCTGAATTCACCTTTGATGCACAACACATTAAAGATTTTTTTAACATTCTTTATTCCTCAAAAAATATAGGAAAAAAGAAAATGTTCGTGTTTAACCTATATCTGAAAATTCATAAGCCAAGGGTGAAGACTAATCAACTGCAACCAGAGTCGAACATAAAAATTTACGTAATATAAAGCAAGCCGTATATTCTTCATTTTATAGAATTTGAGCATAAATGCGAACTTTATAATCGTTATATAATTGGATCTGTTTACTCCTCGTAAAGAATCAGCCAATACTTCAGAGATAATTGTAGCAGGAAACAACAATTTTCAACATGGAGCTATTATCATTTATAACAAAACAAAGAACATTCCCAACAAAGTTTTATACAGACACATATTCCATCACATGTCTACCATATGATAGAATAATTACTCTTAAGACATACAATGTTTACTTCAATTTTGGGAACCTTCAGAGTAAAAGCTTGTGGCATTCTTACAAAATGTCTCCCTTCGAATATTGCGAATCCTCCGTATAAATTCTTTTGGTATTTGGACAAAATTTTGTCCCTTTAAATTTCAGGAACCTTCTCGGTAAACTTTTTATGATATGTTTTTTTAAAAAAAATCCCTTAAAATTCCGGAATCTGTTGAGTAAACTCTTAAGGTATTTTGCCAAACTTTCTTTCTTTAAATTTTGGGAATATTCTAAGTAAACTCTTATCACATTCTTACAAAATTCCTATGTTCGAATTTTGGGAATCTTATGCGTAAACTTATTGTATTTTGACAAAATTCTCCCTTTAAATGTTGAGAATATTCTGAGTAACTCTTATGATATTCTTACAAAATTTATCCCTTCGAGTTTTGAGAATTTTCTGAGTAAACTCTTAGGTATTTTAACAAAATTTTTCCCTTTAAATTTCGGGAATTTTTTGAGTAGTATGTTTTGACAAAATTGCCCCTTTAACACTTTCGCTTCCGAGCTTACATAGTAAATTTCAGCTTCTTGTCACTTAAGTCTATTTTTAAGAGATGTGTATCAGGTAGTAAAAAAACATACGAAATACATGGCAAATAAATCTTAATATCTGTTTTAAGATTAATACAACGTTGTTGGTATTGTTGGGTGGAACTGTTACAATATTGGCGAACTAGACTCAAACTTCGTCCATTTGCATTAATAAGTTACCCCAGGTTCTGCTCGGGCTTAGGATCGAAAGTGATACATTTTGGGAATCTTCTGACTAAACCTCTAACGGTATTTTGACAAAATTTCTCCCAAAATTTGAACAAAATGTAACGTAATATGGAAATGAAATCTTTCGGTTTAACGTCCCACGATTATGTCCTTTAGGCTAATGGAGACGGATGATTAAAGCAAGTGAATAATGATGAAAGAATCGGTAAAATGAGAATGTGGGAGGAAATTGGAGTAATCCAAAAAAAAAAAAAAAAAAAAAAAACGAACAAGATGTTGCCCATCACAAACTTATTTGGTCTTGGATCAACCAAGGACCTTCGTGCCAGAGCTAAGAGCTTCAGCATTGAGCCACAGTGTCCCCCGAACATAATATGGAATAATCATGCCAATATCTGAGAGGTGTAATATATTTATGTCTCTAACGTAACACTTTATACAAACTGTTCATTGTTTTCATATTAAAATGAGTAACTAATTAATTAAAGTAAATACATAAATAAATAAAATATAGTTGGAGTCCACGTTAAAAACTGTCTCGTTTCTATTCTCTCCAATGTTCTATTGACTTTGTTAAGCTGAATAATACTGTTTCTAATACATCTTTTCAACATTTAAATGATATTTTCGATCACACCTCGTAAAAGTAACATCGATTGCGATCAATATTGGTATAATCGTAAGTCCCTGTATCATCAAAGTTTTTCTTTTTATGTTATATTGTCATACACATGCATGAATCAGTTCTTTACCAACTACATATGATGTCCATTTGAATAAAGTGTGAAACCGTAAAATATTCTGTCTAGTATGCAATATAATGTTGAATTCCTTTCAAGTCTTGAATTATTAGGAGTCAAACGTCCAAGTCTTGTAAGAATGCTTTTTCCAAATTTTACTTCTCTTACGAAAATAAATACTTAAAAGTTATTTTATGTAAACTCATTAGTTCAGTAGTCGTCTTAAGTCTTTTAGTCTCCATGCATTGTGTCACATACATTTAAAATACATAATTAAAAATAACAACACTTTTAGTACGAAAAAAGTCACCAACAGAATATATTATAAGTCCAGGTAGAATTTCTTCCGTCCGTAACTGATAATGTTCCAAGTCTTTTAGGCAAGATAATGTAAGTCTGAGTCAATATGAGTACTGTGAGTCTCAGAATAATCTTTCATGTGTCTTCATAGTCTATCGTAAAGATATCGTCAGTCTTCGTAAAGATGTCATCTCGGATCCTCACCGGTGATTATTTTCTTGTGATACATATTCCACTTTTTTTTTCATCATTTTCCATCAATTCTTTTTCATTTGACTTTTTGTGTCTGATGAAAGCAACAATACAATCCAGCAATATTGTGAATGTCTTATAAGAATATTAAAGCATAAAAGGGCATGATTATCCTAACATTATCCAAAACAATGAAAGATTTACTATACCTTCTATCCGATACGTTTCTTTTCCATCCGTTTCTAAAGACAATGGCGTCGTGGGGAATGAACGGTCTATTTGAAGTCTTTCTGTTTCAATTTTAGTGTCTTCTATCACATGCTTTCCATCGATCCCCTGCTTCTCAGTTGGAACATTTTCTTCAGTGCACTTAAGTTCAGTTTTATTTTTACAAACAGTTAAGTCGTTAGTATAGTCTCCACTACACGATATGCTTTCAACGTTGTTATTTAAACTAATACCTACACTAGGAAAAGCTACATCGTCAGACAAATTAGCACATTCTTCATGGTTTACTTTGGTAGTAAGTTCAATATAGCATTTACCTTCAGGACATGGACTGACTGTTCCTGAATCTACATTGCATTGCTTTACGTCACAAGAACTCGACTCATCAGATGTATCTGACTCGCTGATGTCATTTTCTTCTGGTTGAGTTTCAGTCGTTATATTCAATTTTTCCACCACTTGCTGCACTATAAACTCTGTTTCACAACACACTTCCAAACATGATTCCAAACAAAGTCTAACTGTTCGCATTTCAACACTTTCCGATTCTTCTAAAACTGGGGGCACCTGAGTATGGTTGTATGACAAGCACACATCGCCCGTCCTTTCAAAGTCACCACCACAGAGCATGGAAGAAACTGGTACATATTGAGTTTGACCGTTTTCATCGGAGGCAATCTTAACTTCCATCACTGACTTCTTTTCTGTTCCTTTTATTTCCTCTTTATCACGTTGTTTATCATTTTGCATTTGAACTACTGCATCAGAAAGATCCTTAGGAATAGTAATATCTTGCTCCGGATTTACTTTATCTTCCTTGTTTACACCATTTTCACCTGTACTCTGACTCTCAGCACAGGATTGTATTGGCTGTTTGCAGTCTTCTGAAACACGACTAGCAATAACGGCATGGCATTCTGGGTTTACGATTTCTTTGGCATATTCATACTGGCAACTATTATCTTCATTATATTCTGCTTTAGCAGTTAAGGAACTACTTGGAGCAATCCGAATATCGGATTCTAACTCTAAAGGATTTTGAAGGTCACACTGCAATTCTGGCATTGGTCCACTACTAACTGGATACAACGAATCTACATTGTCCAGTGGAATGAAGAGTCCTTTCTCATCCTGAGTAGACACTGAATTATCCTTATTTTGAACAATGTTTTCCTCATCACCTGCTGAAATCTCATGATCGTCTTCAAACGACAAGCTCTGACTTTCCAATTCGCCTGACATTACACTTGCGTGCATATCGGATTCCATAGTACTTGACTCTGCACATAACTGGCCCATGCTATAATCATCCTCACACTCCATTGAAAGCATATTGATACTTTCTTTACACACAGCAGAAAGATCGAAATTAAACTCTACTGTGGGTCGAGCATCTGTATCCATACTAGAGTTCAGCAAGCTCTTCTGACTTTCTGTATTTTCACACCAACCTGTCGACGTTTCACATTTCTCACTCTGTTCTGATGCCTGCCTTCCACTTCTCTCATTATCAGCAATCACATCAAACGAATAGTATGTCTCACTATCCATTCGCTGCTCTAGAGAATTTTCACTCTCAGCTGCTTTATCGTAGAGTACAGTTGCAGGCAAAAGCGCATCCTTTGTGCTGAACGATTCACAGTCATCAGAATACCCACTCTCTCTGGCAGTGACGAAATCTGTAATCACTTCATTATCACAGTCCTCTGCACTCGACATACCATCTAAAGACGACAGCGTCTGTAACGGAATATTCTCGCAGACATTTACATATTCTTGGACTGGAACTGATAACGACGATTCTTGCACACCCAATCTATCACTATCTCCCGGAATCACACCATATACTGTAAGGTCTGCTACATTATTTTGACTACCGCACACGGATCTATCATTATCATCGAAACAACCATCACCTGTCAAATGCTCATCATCACACAAAATTTCACACTTACGCTCATCTTCGGCACAATTCTTGGTATCAGGTGAGCAAGTGACCGCAGTTTTTGTCGTTTTCGAATCCTGAGACGCAGATACCGAAGGGCTAACCTCAAAATGTCCTGAACGACTGGCATGCAAAGAGTCTTTGTTTGAGTTTGCGTTATCATTTTTTGGTGAATCCTCAACGACTTTCACTTCAGTCTGTTTATAAGAATCACATTGACCTTCATGCTTAATAAAACCAGGAATCAAAGGAACACCAGAGTGTTCTGAAAGGCACGACACACAATGTTCTGATTTCCCTTCAGCCCCACATAGAACCTCAGAGCTTTCATGATTGTATTCTTCAGTGATGCTCTTGTTCTTGGAAACTTCACTGACGGAAATATCAGTACTGGAACTTGATAAGGAAATACTGGCAGTGTAACTTGATACGTAGGTGCTTTCTTGGTTGTCTTCTGATATCTGAAATAGTTGAATGGTAAACATGTACTCTCCATACAAGTGATTATTCTCAAAGGACTCTCTTATACGGACTAAATTACAAGAATATATCAACTTTCGCAGAAACACTTCTTTTAATAAGGAGAAAATATATATACTTATGGCTAAATTAGTTTGCAATCACTTCCAAAGAACCAAGATAATTGTAAACATCATTGTCCATATTCCCTATTCGTTCTGACCTTTGAATCTATTTATACTGTTAAAATGCAGCAAACCCAAAACCCTATGGCTTAATAATCCAAAATATTGTCTCAAAACAAAATGTTTGACATCTGGATCTTGCTGTGTGTTTGCTTCTAACAAACCAAGATAAATGTAACAATTTATAAAAGATTATTTATTTTCCCACGTTTAACAATCTTCAAACTTAATTCTCTTGATGTAGTCTATATTTCGAAAGGGATAACGGAGGAAATGCCTGACGTAATGTTAGTAATATTTTTTGAAGAAATTATTGGTATAGACTCCACTTATTATTGTAACTATATTATATCTAGGTGTCATTAATGAATGAACAGCTTGTGAGATACAGAACCTACAAGTGGGCAGATGGAAAATTGAGTTGATATATTTAAGGCTTTAAAGTGATGTCAATGAATTTTGTACATTACCTTACTGAAAATATGAATGTAAAAACATAAGCTAGAAGAATCATTGATTCTTAGTTTCCGTTATTATTCAATAATCTGACATCTCTTAGAAAACAGAACACTTTGTAGTTCACGTGTAATTATACTTGGAACCTACTGCTGTATCGCTTCTAATGTATGCAATACAACAAAATGATTTAAAAAAAAAAAAAAAAAAAAGTCATCCTGATCAGTGTTTGCAGGGGCGGACCAAGGGCCGGGCAACCCGGGCGACTGCACGGGGCGCCAACACGAGCCTCAAAAAGTAAACTTTATAACGTTTTTACTGACTTTTTGGTTTATATTCTTGTATTGCAGCGTCAGTTACATCATCTTTTTCCATTTCACTATGGAAGCAGAGAGTTTTATAGTACTAGGGGAGCTATATCGGCAAATGGAGACATGGCATATAGAAGAAAAAGTGGAGGGGCAGTTGGTATTGTTTATAGCGGGCCATGTTGTTTGTGAACTTTTCTCAGGTAATGAATGTTATTAGATTTTATATATGTTACTCTTTTAAAGTGGTATATACAGCACTTACTTTTGATTTTTTAGAAACGACACCGCCGCGCCAAACTGTCGGCCTCTGCTGAAACTAGTGTCTAGTAGATGTTATTGTTTCGCTATGTACAGTTCTTGCCAAATCAATCATTTCGACAGTGTTTGTGAAATCAAATATATCACTCTGCAAACATAGGAATGGGATTAGAAGCGGCACTACGAGAAAAAAAAAATATCCAGCGACTACTTATGAATCCTTCCTCCTGCTGCATAAAACACGTTCAGCATATGTGAAATGTATTTATTGGTATTTCACGTTATTAGAATAGATTGTTACATAGTCGGATATATGGTAGAATGACTCCTGATGTTATTGGTACCGGTGATGTTATTGGTACCGGTATAACAAAACAATTTACAATACAGAAGTAATCATGTCATTATTAATAGTATTCAATAAGTGCTCTTCGATCTTGTTTTTTTGTTTGTACATGTCGGTGCATAAATAATAATGATAAAAACACAGTGTAATTGATACCATATGGATATTTTTATGTGCTAAATATGCTTATATCATGTATTTTGAGTATTAATTTTTCTTTTTGAAAAACGGGTTTAAAATACTAAAACCACTGTAATAAAATGTAAAATATAGGCTAGGACTAAGGGGCGCCAAAAAGTCACTTTGCCCAGGTGAAAATTTTGCCTTGGTCCGCCCCTGACTGATAGCAATACGAACTGACAAAAAAAATCCTAGATGTACACTAATAGTTTCTCATATTATATATATATATATATATATATATATATATATATATATATATATACACGATATTAATAATTAAATGTAATAAAAGGCGAATAATTTGTATAAAACGAACTGAGTAAATAATAATCTTTAAACTGAACAACTGATTCCTCGCTTTCTTCAGCATCATTTTGCTGCTTACACTAAACTTCAATAATGGTTTTAATTCCTGAATCAAAGAAAAAATAACAGCAGAAATACACATTCAAAATTATCCATAATAACTTCACATTTTGGGAATGACTTCAACGCTATAAAATTGAATAATTCGCATGTCAAAGTCGCAAAATTAAACAATTTCGGTTCCAAAGTTCACTTCACGTGAACCCAACACGAACTAGACCTTTGAAATAGAACTTTGCAAAAGATGTACTCAACAAGTAAACATTTATTATCTGCGAAGAAGTCTAATTTCATTATGTCCAAATCCTTGAAATCTATTGTTATTACAAAATCAGGTTATAGTGAATAAACCAAATACAATTAGACTTCTCTTCCAAGTCTACATAAAGTAAATATTACTAACCAAACCTGATTTATCTGCTATCACGGAGTCTGATGCAGAATTACAGCATTCAACTGATTCTGGATTTCGTACGGATTCAGTAATTTCAACATGATCATCAATACCTAGAAGGAAAACAATAAATACAATTACGAAAAGTAAAGATTTAAATTTAAAAAATAGAGAGAGAGAAAAGAGACATAAATACGATATATTTTTATTGTTTGGAATACAAGTTAGCAACATTGAGAGCATGAAGTTGCATGCAACCCGCACGACATGTAATGATGGTTGCCTATATGCTGCTCCAAGAATTAATGTTCTGCAAGATAATTGCTACCTTTTCAAGTTTGTGAACTGAATGAAAACTTGAGTTTTAGGATTTCGGTTCCTGCTACAGTGAGCTTATTTTCCTGACGTTTTGGGGATGATCACTTCAAAGGTAACCATTAGAATTTTCCTACCATTTTCTATTTTGTATACTACTCACAGGAAAATATCTTTTAGCATGTATATCGCCAGACCGGAATGGAATTTCGGAAATCTAAAGTTAACACTCACAGGCACGAGTAAATTCCAATCACCACAATCCTGTGAATGGAGCCAAATTCTCTATATTTAAAAGGGCACAAGTTAAAAACAATGGGAACAGGAAAGCCGTTATTTTATCAATATTAACTTTACAACAGTTAAGTGCATTAGTTTTTTCAATTCTTAAGGAGTTTGAAACGAAAGTTAATAAAATATTTGATAATTTGTAAGAACGTTGTGACAGATATGGGAAGAAAAATATTCGTTCAAAAGACGAAAACCACGATCATCAAAATTAAGAGAATTATATCAAGTACTGAAGCTGGAAATACAAAAACAGACCAGGTAACTAGTTGAAGGTATCTCAATAGCATTGAAGGTTTAAAATATGAGCCGGAAATAAAAGTATTGATATGAATGGAAAAGAAGCCTATGGAGCAGCGGTTCCCAAACTTATTTACCTGATGCCCCTTTGTAAAATCTGGATATTTCACACTTCTCCTTTCCACTCGTTGGGTACTTTTTGTATGATTCTTTCTGCAATTTCAGACTGCATTGAATTCTTAATAATAATAATAATAATAATAATAATAATAATAATAATAATAATAATAATAATAATAATAATAATAATAATAATAATAATAATAATAATAACTACATTCTCCCCAGGCACCAGATTTCATTTCCAAATAGATTTCAGCATTCCTTGTAATGGAGTATTATTATTACCAGCTTTGTACTTAATGGAATCACAGTTCTTGCTCAATAGTTACTTTGTGCTACGGTAGGTCTATTTAATTTAACGTCGCTGTGTTACAATATACGCCATTTTTATTATAAAATCAAGAAACGTCAGTTGTCAGGCGCAATAATTCCTGATCGTTCACCGTTAAGATAATAGTTGTTACTGGCTGAGGTGTTACCTGCCTCGAGCCAAGAAATGTGTGTTCGCATGCAAGCAATTTGCAGACAAGCTGCAGCCTTTGGGAAGAACTAGCATTTGTAATTACGAATCAACGAATGTAGTTTATTTCGTTAACTAGCATGCGGCCCCTTGTCCGCTCTTCACGCCCTCACTCTATAGAAAAAATAAAGCGCATTTTGTGGGTCATTTAACAGATACTACAGAAACGATTTATTAAATTATTCATGAACAACAGAAATGCCTCAAATGGCAGTTGCTAGTAAAAATGGATAATTTGTTTCTTTTTTATACCCATGAAAAACAGAAACAGGTGTACCTAGTCAATGGTGTATGTACAATTTCAAGAGAGGGAGGTTGAAGCTCTTAATCTCATTCTTTGAGGACAAGCTCGACTTTTGTATATAAATATTCTAATATCTTGCTCAAAAGGGTAGGGTGGTAAAAAAAGCTCGAAATCAACTTGAGTACCCATTATACCTGGTCATCATAATGCACTTGAATAAAGATTTTCAACTATTGAAATCTTGGTCTTTTTGGTTGCCAAGCTTACTCTGTAAACATTTGGTACCGAGATTTTTTTTTTTTTTAAAGGAAGGGGAAGGTGGCTCAGTGGTAGAACACTTACCTCTGGTATGTGGGTCTCTGGTTCGATCCCCGGACAAGTAAGCTTGTGGTGGACATGTCCGTAGGTTTTCTCGGGATACTCCCGTTCCTCCCACATTCCCATTCCACCAGTTCTTCCATAATCATTCCTTGCCTTAATTATATTCTCCCTTACCCTAACAGACACAATCGTGGGGCTTTAAAATGACATATTTCATTTTTTCAAAAAGGAAAATGCAGATTCCATAGTTACTTTTTCATGCCCGTAGCTTAGACCCTAATTGGCCTAAATACATGAAATAAGAAGCACGATACGCAGAATAGAACAAAGATTAAGACCAAACCGACACTTCAGGAGGACCAGAAGTATGTGTCTTATTTTGCCTTGATTGGCAGTGCCATCACTTACGTAGAGTATTGCTCTGTGGGAGACAAAAATATGGACAACTCAAACATGACTTCACCGCTGGGCGAGTTACAAAGTAAAGGTAAAAAAATATCGAAATAAACCTTTACATTGTCCAATTGTCCATTATGTTTACAGAAGACATTAACTAGAACTGAATTACTTCTTGATAAACTGTTTTAAATGGATATCAATGCAATTTTGAACGAGGCTATATATTTCAGTTATTTTTAATGTCCCAGACATGGTCATTGTAGATGTATTTGTACTATATGTCTTTTTTTTTTTTTTCAATCGCTAGGAGAAACAGAAAACCAACCAGAATGGTGAAAGTTGTTGAGAGAAAAGCTGTAAGAAGATAATTAAACAGAAGAAAAAAAAACTCGCAATGACATGACCTGAGGAGAAATGGTAGAAGGTGAAAGAAGAAAAATTATTATAATTGAAGGACGATACTAATTTTGAACGCATATCAGCACAACATAGCTCGTAAACTAACGACTATCTGACAACAGTGAACATATTACTGTTGGCTCTTCTTAATAAAGATTGCATTTAAGAAATTATCAATACCTGGAAAATCCCAAACTTCTTTTAAATGTAAACCTGAAGTCAGACTGCGAAATCCAGGGGAATGAGAGAGGATTTCCCCCAGATTAATATTTTTGGAGTAAAATTAACTCCATTTAGTATTTCTGGAATAAAATTCCTACCACTAGTAAGTTTTTGGGAATGAATAAAGTAATAGTATCGTCACGTAAGTAAGTTTTTAAATTAATTGCCGTAATTCATATGTATTTCATATGCATGTAATTAACAGGTGAAGAGTGATATGACTAGACAGAAAACAACAAGTGTAATTACGATATGAGAATTTTGAATCCCTATTTCCGCCTAGTTTAGGATTAGGAATTCGATTTCTGGGCTTTCGGCATCTCTGGCCATGTTAGCCCGTCACGTATGACGGATAACGTTTCTCGGTGATCACACTATCCGAGGAAAGGGAAGAGAGAAAGGATTGGGGAAGGAAGGAAGCGACCTGGGACCTGTATGTTAGGTACGATCCCGGCATTCGCCTGATGTGAATGAGGAAAACCCCACTCAGGATGGCCTGAAAAAACTTATACCGGAATTCGAACCCGGGACCGTTTGCACCAACGACGAGAGCGTTAGCGACTACGCTACGCGGGGTCAAGTCCGGCTAGTTTAATAATTACAGATGTTCAAATATGTGAACAATATGTCAAACCATTCCAGTAAAGAATATATATACACACAGGATGGTCCAGAACTATGGAAACAAATGAAAAGCATCATTAAAAAAAAAATACAAAACTAATACTCTAGGTTAGTACTATAGAAGGGGATATAATTTTCAGGGTATGTGATTTCAATGGCCACCATCCTGAAATCCATCATTTTGAATTAACTTCCATATTCTTAAATATAAACCATATGTTGTGATATCTTGTTTTCATGTGAAATTTTCTTTTGTGAATTTATGGATAAAGTAAAACTTCAGCTTTTTTGGAGAGCTAAAGGCACGTATTATGTGGGAGGTTACCAGGAATAAATGTATCTATCTATATACACAGCATTTATTGAGACCCTTAAATATTCGATCGGGAAAAGTTTAAAACTCTAGACATAAGTTATCTGTATCAAATATGTTGGTGCGATATAAAGAAAGAAAGAATTCTGTAAATAATGAACTTTTACTACCATTAAAGTATCATACCCAAAATGGCTGCTTACGGATCTAATTTTGTAAACTGAATTTGTATTACGTTCTAACAGAATATCTGAAGCATACAGCAGTCCCTCGAATGGAGAGAAATTCTGTATGAAAACAAACACGGTCTTTTTACCTATTTCTTCGTACAGTCCGCAGAAAAAAAAAACTGCAACGTGACAATGTAAGTTTATTGTGAAAGAACGAAGTCTTTTGCTCCAAAATAAGTGTGCACGAGAGGACGCCAAAGTTTCTCCTGACGTGATTCGTGCCACTTAGACGTTATGTTGATTCCTTGCGCTGTTAGGCGTAGTTTCACAATAAACTTACATGCTCATATTGCAGGGTTTTTTGCCGCGGACTGTACATGGTACTTTTTTCTTATCTAGTTTGAATTTAAGCAACTCGTACAACACATGACATGACGTGTAACTTTCAGAAACTGGATAATGTGGTTAGGCAACCAGCATGACCCTCGTGATATGGTGCGTTGCATAACTTACAATTGTTCCCCACCAATCAAGGATTTAGGATTTAGATTTCTGGGTTTTCAGCATCTAGCCCGGTCACGTATGAGGGATGACGTCCCTCGGTGATCACACTATCCGGGGAAAGGGAAGGAAGGAAACGACCTGGGACCTATATGTTGGGTATCACACTGGTATTTGCCTGGTGTGAAGGAGCAAAACCCAGGAAAACCTCATTCATGATGGATGGCCTGAAAAAGCTTTTCCACTTTTTCGACCGAGTGCCCCAACCGGGAACCGAACCCGGGACCGCTCGCACCGAAGGGGAGAGCGTCCCCACCAATCAAATGTCACTTCAAAAACGAATAAAGATAGCCAACTTCAGACTTAACATAGAGTCTCGTAAATGATAAATATTGTAAAGACAGTATTTTAATCGTAGAATCCTACACGTATACAGAAAACAAAGGTGGTACTTGAATAAGAAAAGCAGAAAAAGTCAAAAACGAAATTTTCTTCTCCAAAAAAGACTGGGAAAAAGCTCCACCTCAAAAAAGCCAGCGTTTTTCACGTCTCTAACACTGACTGAAAAGAAAGCACCGTATCTGAAAATTTCCAGAAAATAATAATTAGTAATTGGGTGAAAGTGAAACACACATACATTGAAAGTGATTTAGCAACGAAAGAGAAGTTATAATTAATACAATAATGCCAGTTACGATCCAAAAAGTCAGAAATTATACAATAAATAAAACGAAAGTTCAAGTTTTGCGTCCCACGATTTTTGTCGTTCAGAGTAAAGGAGTGAAATTGTGAAAGAATTGGTGAAATGTGAACGTGGGAGAAAACGGAAGAATACCGAGAAAACTCACGGACATTATCTTCTCCACCACAAACACGTTACATGAGATCGAACCAGGGACACACAGGAACAGAGATGACCTTCTACTCAACCACCGTGGCAGATATAATACAAATGGTGTATGTGTTTTAACACACTGGCTAAATATAAGTACATATTTCAGAAATTTGTTTATTAGATAAAAATCAAAAGGTGCGGTATTGGTAAGATAAAAACAAAAGCACACAATGTTAACAGGAATCCAACCTGTTTTTAATCAGCTAAATTGCTTTCATTATATTTAAATCTAATTTAAGAGCTAGTAGAATCGTAAATTTGAAAAAAAAAAAAAAAATCCAACATAAATAGATCAATCTTAGAACTGGTTTCAATTTTAAAAACATCTACAAAATGCTTTAAAGCAATATTTAACACGTATATTAGATAATGACATAAATATTTTTTAATTTTATTTATTTATTAATTTGCTTTTCAAAATTTGGAAAGAAGCTTTGTAAGCATCTATTTCCAAACTTTAAAGAAAATAATTACATTTATATAGGGGTCTCTACAGGGAAACACGACACAAAAGTAAATAATTGAAATTTTAGATGGATGTCGTATTTAAATTAGTTAGGTATTAAAACTGTGTACGAAATCTGGAATTTATACACGATAAAATATCTTTTAATCAAGGTTACACCCAGCGGGGGTTGAAACCAAGGTGCTTTTAAGTTAAAAACATATGCGGTATGTATGTATAATAATGAAAAACAGGTCACTACAACTTGCCGTATAATTGTAACTACAGAGAACTGGGGAGGACTGTGGTCGTATCAAAGAACATGCTTTTAGGGCCACGGCCACGGTAGGTATGTTTAATCAGATGGCCTGGTTCGACTCCTTGTAGGGGACGCAAATTATTCCACTCGTCTACAGTGAGGTCCTGTCAAATGGATATTTGAAGTAACTTGGTGAGCAAGGATGGCTAGAGGGTGATGACCGCATTACTTCGTATACGTTCCGAACGGTCTCGCAATATAAAGCTTTTAAATATATATATATATATATATATATATATATATATATATATATATATATATATATATATATATATATATATATATATATATATATATTAATAAACTTACCAATTTTAGATTGTTCTGGCCCCTCATCATGATCAGTCACTTTTTCAGAATCATTCACTGCATCCATCCCTTTCATCTCTCAAATCCTACCGCCATCTCACAGTTCTCAATCATCTGGAAAGAGAATACAAGGAAAATTGAGAATTCAAAGCCACATAACGAGATCTGTATTTCAAAATTAATTACACATGAAGACTCGGCATTTTATTACACCACCATCCTATCTCTACATACAAAGAAAAGAAAAAAAGGCAAGTACGGTGAATCACGGGAAAAAATATTTTCAGATAAAGTTCACACGCTACCGTTATTCATAGACTTTTAACGAGTTACACACACTTTGAGAAAGCAGTGCTTCAACCAAGAAAAGGACGACAGAAAGAAAAAGGAGAAAAACACTGACACCTGATACGCTTGAGAGTATATGGAAGAAGAAACGTGACTTCCTTTGGGACTCATCTTCAATGAATAGTGGCAGACATTTTGAAACACCGAAGGGACGAAACATCTTGAAATAAAGAAATCTCAACACAGGATAATCACTAGGGAGATTTCTAGGTGCCAGATTGTCTTTATGTGCTATAAACAGAGTAATTTCCAGTGTATACAAAATTAAGGGGAATTATTTTTGGTTAATTATGTTATACTTGTAGTTTTCAAACGTGATTGAAAGAAGAAAAAAAAAACGAACTTTATTATAATACGTTATAATCCCCGGTCAGTTTTGAGCTCCTTCGGCCCATACAGGGTCTTCAGCGCGCGAGTCGAGTTCGATTTCTGGTGGGAGATAATGTTGAATCTTACATCATGCTGTAGGTCCATGTCTCATATAACCTAAAAAGGGACGTTAAAATCAGAATCAACCAACCAACCCTGAGTCAAGGGCGCCGATCCTGATGGACCCAGCCCCCCCAATGCTCATGTGGGTCCCCAATGTATTTTTATTGTTATATATATTTTTTGAATATCAATATTTTGCATAATTTGAATTCAATTTGTCTTAAAATCTTCATATATGCCTTCTTAGACCCTTGTCTGCAACCAAACATACATCTGAATGGACTCCTCCAAAGTCAGAGACAAATCGGTGCTCTTGTTGACAGTGTTACGACTAGTAAACTGTAACACCACTTCTAATTTTTCCCCTGCCACTATAAATTACCCATATATCTACTTTGGTTTAAAACCCCTGGAAAATGTCTTAAAGACAAACATTCTCATTGAAGTTGGCTGTTGGCCAACGATCTGAATTATGATTATGTAGTATTTAATGAATCAGTCTGTAATTTCAAGATGCTTTTTATCTAATGTAATGAAACTATTAATAGGGAAAGCAATAATGGCATAAAACAATGTAGTTATTTCTTCTTTGAAGGATGAAACAATTCATTTGTCTCGTCTCACTTTCTCCCTTCTTTCATTCTCATCCCAGCGATCCTTCTTCTGAAGTTAGTTTAGTTATTTTAATCATGACAAATACAAATTTCAATCAATCTACACCAGGGTGTCTACTGAAATCCCAAAGTGAAATTTCTTGACTTTTTCGTGGCCTTTTCTTTACTAAATCATAAAATTTCCTAAAATTTTCAAGAGTGAATTTGGGTGCGAATTAGGCCGAATTTTCATCCATGCGATAGAAACGTACTTTGCTTGCGATTTGGTGGTGAACTTTGACGTTTTATAGAACAAAATTTTCCAATCTGTACTTACATTTGAACAGTTAAAAAAAATCGTGACCCAAAAGCTAAATATCGTGACTCTTTCGTGACTTTCATGACCATTTTCTGATTTCGTGACATTCGTGACCGATAGACACCCTGTACACGTGTATACAAATTTAACACAATAATTATGGTTTTATGGAAAACACTTTTATCTTTAACTTTTGTCTGAAAATATCAAAATTAAGAATATAAATTAATAATTTCCATCCAATAAAGTGAACAGTAATTTTCTTCCTATTATTACGAATAACTCTCCACGATTAGAAGATTTCTCAATACATGCCTCTGGAAGGAAAATTCACAATACTTCAATTTTTCAAAATAACAACAACAGAAAGGTAAAATTAAAACTGGAACCCCAAAACATCCCACATATTAGAAAGTACTAGCGTTAATTAGCCGCTTCGCTGAGTTAAAGTCAAAAAAATAGTATGTTCCGTTAGTTAGTCACTTTTTACTATTACTGAAGTGCTCTTTTACATCGGATATTTTCCATCATTTTTATGTATCTCCCCCTCTCCCAAGTTGCGAGTCTGAATTTAGATTTAAATGGCATTGCAAGTATTTCTGTTCATCTCAGCGACCCCGAAAACTTTAGAATCGGCACTAATATCGGTCATTTTCGATCATTTTTATATAACTTCCCCCCTCCCCCAAGTTGGAGGTCTGAATTTGGATTTATAAACGGCTTCGGAAGTGTTACTGTTTACCTCTGCGAGCCCAAAAACTATGGATTCGACACTCATATAAGTGATTTCCGATCATTTTTATATACCTCTCCCCGTCCCCTAAATTGCACCGTCAAAGTGAAATGACAAAATTTATACCAGGACCGAATCTCATCTGTGTTGAAAATTTGATCGAGATTGGTCGAATGGTTCAAGAGTTATTAACTCACTTTCGTTTTTATATTATATAGATTATTAAGTATACTGGGAACTTTTTCACAGACGATCTTCCCCGCGGCAAAATGATTTTAACGTTTTCGGTTTGAAGTAAGAGCTCAGGTGGTTCAGACTCCATGTTGAACTGTATGTCCACCGCTCATATATAATCGGTTTGATAAAAGATAAGTAAACTGAAACTGAAACCATTTTCTTAGTGAGACATAGTATATATGTAACTCGTACTAATATTTGCGGAGGGGGAATACTGTGGCTCAGTGGTAAAGCACTGATCATTGGTGCGAGAAGTCCCTTGTTCCATCTCTAGCAGATCGTGTTCGTGGATTTCTCGGTGTTCACCGGTTTCCTCCCACATTTTTATTCTACCAATTCTCTCAATCATTCACTGTCATTAATCGTCCGTCGCATTTAGTCCAAAGGGCATAAGTGTGGGACGTTAAACTAGTAATTTCACTTATTTTCGTCCTATTATTTTATTGTACTTACTATACTGTGAGCAGAGGTGATTTCAGACTATTTCCTCCGGAGGAATTTCAATGTGCAAAGGGTTAAAAGTAGTTCTGAAAAAAAAATACTGGTGATCCTTGTTGAGCACAATTGGAGATTTGCCCGGGGAGAAAAAGAATCCCTCTGGGCTGCCCCTGAAATCATTACTGATTGAGAAAGAAATTACTTGGTACTGACATCTTACGTTTCATGTTGTGAAGCAGGGTGCAACTGCTTCTCACGTAACCGCGTCTTGAATCTGTGTGGCAACTATCTTTCTCCCTTCATAACTGTAAGGCTTCCTTAGTGGTTGGGATGCTTCGTTGCTATGGAGACAAATTCACGCCAGAGAGACGTCAGTAAGGAAGTAATGTCTCCTGCAGTACAAGATACAGGACGTTTATTACTCGAATCTTTAAAAAAAGTATTCATTAATTCCCTTCTTCACCTTTCTCAAAATATTGCAGAATCAAAAGAAGTAATGAGTTTCCTGATTGCCTAAGAAAAAGGCTTTTCATTGACTTTAACAAATTATTATAAGTACATGCTACATATACTTAATTTTTAACTTTTCTAAACATGCTGGGGTTGATGGCGTAGTTCTCCAACCCAGCTGTCTTGGAGGTGAGACAGTAGGATGGGAAATATCTATACTGAAAAGATTGAGATTGCGTGATGCTCTGTAATGTCACACCTTCAACTACACCGGATACCAGCAGCTCAGTCGCGTTTCGGTGCTTACGTTAATAGATTATTTCGTCCTTTTTTATTTTGGTGATCCAGGACCATAGATGGCCATTTTGCACTGTCTTGCTCGAGCTCGCGCTCACTAATCTTAATTGAGCTCCCACTCACACAAGCATGCACTTACTTATATTTTATTGCAACTCGCGCTCACTTGTGTTCGGGTTCACTTCCCTCAGTTGGGCTCGCGCTCACTTGCGTTCGGGTTCACTTCCCTCAGTTAGACTCGCGCTCACTTATTAAGCTTGAGCCCGGTTGAGCGCCAGTACCGAGCTCACGAGCGTCTGGCTCGCGAGTTTTGACATCTATGTCCAGGACACAAAACTCAGATTTATTCTAAATATCAATTAGCAATTTTTTTTCTCCAAAAATTTGACTAAGTCCAAATATCTACTGGAACAAAACTCTGCATACATAAAAAAAAAAAAAAAAAAAAGATTAAGCAAATCAATGTCGTTACCAAGTTCGGTTAAAATCTGGTGAGTTCTGTAGATCGCACACGATACATATATATACTCAGCTCCGGCTCTACCATATGTGCAACACGAGCATTTGCACGGGGTGGCAAAATCTGTCATAACTATATTATTTAAAATAAGCATTTCTTGTTGGAAACAGACTTAATGTTGATGGGAGTTAAATTTACTAAGCTGACCTTCTATTTAAATACTACATTCATAAATCATGTTTAGGTCGCATTAGTTTACGGTCAGATGGACAGTGCTGAAGCACATGGTCAAAGAAATCCCAGCATAAATTGCTTGATTGCTGTCAAATATAAGAACTGAATTCTCGAACACCTGTTCCATTTAGTTAGTTATCACAGTTTTGATAGGAAAACTAGTCTTGTCTTTTGTCACAAACAAGTTCCAAGCAGAAAACAAGTTTTATTTTATTTTTTTTTATTTAAAGATGTAGAAGGAAAATAACAAAATAAAGATAAAAGGGCTAGTTGTACTGGAATCGCAAACTGACATGCTGAAATTGAAGCTCGATATTGAATTCTATAAGAAAAAAAAAAAAAAAGATTACCATCTTTCCTCTGTGGGTTCGTTTGCTTTATCGTTCACTAACATAATAGATTATTATTTAAAAAGAATAACAGATATAACGAGATTATAAGAGTATTGTTTAGGCCTTTCTGAGTGCGAGTGGCTTTTCCGTCCCCTTCGCTGTTCATAATGGGGTAGCATTCTTAAAATTGTAGCTTTTAAGATTTGTTCTTTCTGGAGAAATGAGAAACAGCAAATTGCCTAGCGCCGGTCCGTTATATACTGTAACCTTTGACTTTTTATTACTATTGAAGAAAACCAAAAAAGGATGAAAATAATAGACTTTATTAAATGCAAACTACAAAGTGATCGATATTTTAAGATGGTTTTCATATCTGCCAAGTCACGCCTAAGTTTTAATCATCATTACTGATTGGTCATTTGGATTGGGATTTAGCATCCCTTTCAGCACCGACGCTATTTGAGACACAGACTTACAGGGAGCCGAACCACATGTGTTCCTGCCGAAAATCAAACCCAGGTTTCTTGTTCGCAGGATAGCCTCAATCTACGAGTGAGTTCTAACATCATAATTGAAAGGCATATTATCTGACAGCGGGGAAACATCGACTACGGCCATAACAAAGAAATGGCTGAACTTATTTTGAACAGATAGTGTGATCAATACATTTCTCGAGAAATTTTGCTTCGAGGAAATAAACAAAATCATTCTTGCTATAAGTAATTGTTAATATATCCAAAATAGTATACTAATATCAAAGTCCAGTCAGTGCTTTTAAAACACTTAAAAAAAACTAATATTTAGATGGATGAAGCATTTCTTTCCTTTTTCCCCCTATTACACTCTGGCACAAAAATAGAATATGACTAACCCTCTGGGTATCTAAGGAAACCGGTTTCCTTGTTTTCCCCACTACGGTATATGCACAAATTAAACAATATACCTGGATACTGAGTTACGGATAAAAGATACACCTGAAAACGAGCAGACATTGTTTTGCATTGTATTTTACACACTGATTCTTACACACACTAGGCTCGAATAGCACAGCACCACACGTCTACAACCAATCGATTTTACCAGAACGAATGTTTCGTTCTAACAATTTTCCCCTCCAAATGAACAACTAAGGGAGTTTATTTATCTCTCTATTTTATTAAAATTTGTACTATTTTTATATAAATTTCCTAATCAATGCAGACATAAAATTCCATAAAATTGAAATGGAAGAATACAAATAGTTTATTTCCTTCGTTTACCACGAGACGAGAAATAAGCTTTTCTCGTCTAGTCTCGTACATTTTGCAAAAGTCTCGTCTCAACTCTTGAATTCTTTCTCGTCTTGTAAATTTATGTAGAAAATATATTCTTTCTTTTTGTCTAATTTTATCTAGAACTTAGAAAGCTTGATCCACGAACGGTGTGACATTATATTTAACCCTTATTTACAGTTCCAGTATATTGTGTAATGACCTGTTTTATCTCTAAACGTCAATCACTTTATCAATTTATATTATGCATAATACAACACTAAACAATGCTTGAGATTCAAGACTTGGGTGGATTGCGTTGCAACTCGTTTTCGAAAACGAGACGAGAATTATATTGTATCTCGTCTTGGATTTTTTTTTTTTTAAGTACAGTATGCGGCAAAACAAACAGTACTGAAATTCGCGCAGGTGCAATGTGGTATGAGCTTGGGTCGTCAGGTGTGTGTGGACTAGCGTAGTGTGCAGTTGGCACGAAGATAATGTTACTTATAACAGAGGAGAAAATGTTTATTGTCGAACACTATTTCCGCTCATACGGTGTGACGCATTGTCTTACTGAAGATGAGTGCACACATCTACTGTATTGCTCTGGAGCTATGGCATATGAAGATGAAGATTCGATGAGAATCATGTGAACATTGATCGCTAAAACAGTCGATAGTTGATTATTGACCCATTCTTGCATGATTTGAGCGGATTTTGTTGCACCAAATATCTGTCGTTACAACAATGGATGCAGCAAGATGGAGCTACTGCCCACTGTAAATGAGTCAGTTTCCTTCTGCCCACAAGAGTTTGAACATTGCTTGATTTCCCGTGGAACGGACTTTCCATATCCTTCCCACTCCCCTGACCCCACGGCAGAGGATGCGTGATACCTACATAAGGGGTATGCTGAAGAAAGCAATTTTCCGAACAGATAGCCTCCTACCACTATACCAGATTTAAGAGACAAGATTCAGTTATTTGTTTCGTCGTTCCAGCAACCCGTGTTCACTAACATGTTCATCGATCTACAGGACCATTATGAATAATGTACAGGCGTGATTCCTTTTAAATTTACAATATGTGTTGAGTACCATTTAGTTCGCACCCATTTGACAACATTTCCCATGTTTCATTATGTTATACAACAAATAAATAAATGTCAACGATGTGATTTCAGTACTGTTTGTTTCGCCGCATACTATACTTCTCATGTCGGAGGGGGGGGGGACACAAATACATAAATAGCAAGTATGAGGTGATTTCTGAGAAAGTCAAGCTGAGCGAAATACCTAACCATAGAAAATTCACCAGAAGCTTTCGAATTTGAATTTGCTATACGTAATCTTTCAATTTGATTTGAGTTTTCAGTGTAGCGTCCCTTTCAGCAGCCAGGCTATATGAGACGTGGATCTACAACTTAACGTGGAATCTATACCACATGAGTTCCCACCAGGAAACGAATCCGGGTCTCCCACGCCAAATCGTAATCTTTGAGGATACGTAAAGATCAATATGATCTTAAATTAGAATGACTGAACCTGCAACTATTTAACAGTCACTTCAATATTAATATTCCTCTTTGAAATAAATTTTGTTACTATATCATGTATGAAAGGTACTTGGATCGATTCCCCACGCAAACATACAACAAAGCGATGGTTCAAACGCTGAACGACTCTCTTACAAATTGCGTTGGCGCTGAAGTGGCGCATTGTTCATTGAACGAACGCGCGAGCAAGGAAGACGTGTGAGTAGAAGGGAGAAAAAAGACGCGTACGGACGCATCCGGTCTTTTTCTTGCTCTCGATTTCTTCCTTCTACGTGAAATCCCCACAAAACTAAACTCTCCGCACAACTAATCTATGATTCAAGTTGAACAATACATTTAAAAGCAAAATAATAATAATAATAATAATAATAATAATAATAATAATAATAATAATAATAATAATATAATCCTGGTACTTAGTTTAAGAGGTCTAATCACTGCGAAATTAAAATACCGCTAATTTTACAGTAATTATGTGATATCTTCAAACAGATAAAAGATAATCGAAATGTGGAACAAGAGCGCCCTAGAGACAATATTATTTTGCATGAGTTTCCGTTATCACGAGTCTGCTAGTAGCTTTCCGTTTACAACCATTTAGAAACGCGAAAGTAAGTGGCGATTTTCTTAATGGCTGGAAATCGAAAGCATATTAAGTCAGTCGTGATAACAGTATCTCACGTAAAATAATATTGTCTAGGGCGCTCTTGTTCCACATTTCGATTATCTTTTATCTATTTGAAGATATCACATAATTACTGTAAAATTAGCGGCATTTTAATATCGCCGTGATGGGGCCTCTTAAACAAAAGAATACTACGTTACACTAATTTCTTAAAATAAATAGCTGAACAGGAGTGCTCACGGGTAGGTTTTATGGCGAAGGTTGAGCCCATGATTCTGTTGGGTGGGGGTGTAATTGTTTATTCAAAATGGCACCATGGCACTTTAATTATACCATAATGAGGCTTTTAAGAACGCTAAGACAGAGTTCCGAAATTGAGTAAAATTTAAAGTTGTCCTGGTTTTGTCAAACCCCTTCCGGCCTTTTCCACTTTTTTTTTCTTTTGCGGGAGGTGATAGTAAATTTAAGGTGGAATTACACGCAAGCACTCGAGGGGGGGGGGGATGAGCACCGCTGTAGGTGAATATGGTACAGAATAAAGCGTAAGTAAGGGTGGTTCGGATGGATACACTACTACTAGGGCGAAGAGTTTGTGGTTCGATCCCTTACCAGTAAATCTGAGGTGGACGAGCAGCACAAAAGACTCCACGGGTTTTCTTCGACTGTTTACAATTCTTCTCACCGCTAAGCTACTTTCAGGAGAGAAATATTACATACTAGCTTCAGGGTCCCGAGGTCTTCGTTTTGAATCCCGCGGTTGGTCATCTTGACTTTTTAACCAAGTTTCATTTGTCGAATCCCGTGATGGCGCCTTTCAATATGCAAACTTACGCCAAACATCTCCAATTTTATTTCTAATAAAAATAGTTTCCGTTTATAAGGTTATTCACTAATAAACAACAAACAAATGAAACTACTTTTGTCCAGACAATCAAAATCTGCCCAATTTCTTTCTTTCTTTCTTTCTCTCTCTCTCTCTCTCTCTCTCTCTCTCTCTCTCTCTCTCTCTCTCTCTCTCTCTCTCTTAACAATAGTATTAAGTGATGAAATAAATTGCTGTCTTTTAAATAAATCCTATACCTCTAAATTACAGACGTTATTTGTTTTCTTTAAACATTTCACAATAATAATAATAATAATAATAATAATAATAATAATAATAATAATAATAATAATAATAGGTACCAGAAAACAAAAATTATGTCCGTGAATTCCGAAAATTCGACCCAAAGAATTACATAAAGATTGTTTCTAAGAGAAAGTATTTTCGGAATCGTTATACAGTCAAGTTTGAAAGTCCATTTCTTCTCTCAGTACGTCTATACATGTTGACGAATTAGAGTCGAACATAAAAAGAAAACTATTTTCTGCTTAAATTACGAAAACTCGTCTCACTCATCTGTGATATCAGGAACCCGTTCATGGCCGAATGGCAACGCGCATGCTTTGTGTGTGTGTGTGGGGGGGAGGGGTCCCGAGTTTGATTGCTGAGCGAGAACAACATCAAATCAATCAATCAAAAGTTATTGAGCAAAGAAAATTTTCCTACTTTTGAACGAGTTAGAAACATTTTTATGTAAATACTTACTACTGCACAAGTTTTATTCCGTCTGAAAATTAAATGAAATCTTTACGTCTCACGAGTATGCCGGCTAGGCTAAAAGAGACTGATGAGAAATGAATGAAGTGGTGGAATGACAAAAGTGGGAGAAAAGGGACAACTCCGAGAAAACCCACGCACACAGTGTTTGTCAACCGCAAAGCTCACTTGGCGCAAGCTGGGATCGAACTAAGGACCCCATGCAACTGAGGTGAACACCGGGTCACTGCGGCTCCGAAACTTTTATTCCGTCGTGTGTTTTGTCTTCGGTGTATTTATTATTAAGAGAAGATCGGAAAAGATCAGCCTTTTTTTTTCTGAACATTTCACTATAATGACGAACATGACAAAATCTGAACCAGCAGTTTGTTGACAAAAAAAAAGAAAAAAAAAATGATAGCTACACACCTTCGTGATATTATTTACTGCTTAATAGCAACTTAGCCAAAATTTTCATTTATTGGAGTGAATGAGAATATTCCTAATATTCTTGACGTTCTCCTTGTTCCGGTACATGAATCTTGTACATCTTTTAGGAATTAACAGGACAGCCAATTACCCTTCCCATTGGCTTAGTGGCAAGTCGGGTTCGATTTTCAGTGGAGGAGCACAAAAAAATCAAATTTCACAATGATTTATTTTCGTTAATTATTCGTCTCCTTCAGCCTCCTCAAGGGCATACCCGTGGGTGGAATAAAAATTTCATTTTATTTCAAGATAGCTAATTATGTAAGAGCCGAACAGTATTAAAGTGATTCATATATTGCGAGACGGTCACTGTAAGATAAGAAATTTCTGACAGGAAATAGACCAGGGTTTTATCTTACGAGAGTCATGGCAGCATTCGCCAGGTAGGAAAGGAGAAAACCTTGAAAGTTGTCTGGGGAACCCGGTAACGTCTGGTTGATAGATGAGAATGTTTATGTTTATAAAAGAGTAGCCCGACAAAAATTGTATTGGTACGACTTTTACATTTTGATACCGTATTTCATTTAGTTACGTGATTCCATATACAAATGAACTTATTGTTTTTCGCTGGAAACAACGAAACATTAGGAAATAACTGGAAGAAAATCTTTAGGGTGTAAGTATCAGCTCTACATTCACCTGAGACTGAAAGAAATCCTCGAAAATCTCAATCAAGATCGATCCATGAGATTCGAAGTCGCGATTTTTAAATTTCACATTGTACAGTACTTTACTTACAAGTTACTTTAAAAAAAAAAAAATGAAATTTACTGTACCTCTCCATGAAACAAATACTTTCTGCACGAAGCTATCAATTCTTGCATTCACTTCATATTCTGCATGATACAGTCATTTGTCTCACTACTATCCTTCTTCTATATCTGTATGTTTTGTTTCCGATTTTGCTGTCACTACTATACTCATATTCAACTACACTGTTTTCATTACATTACACACACACAAACAAGATTAGTCTTCAATTTTCATCCATACTTAGCACTTCATTCACCAATAGTTTTACTTAATCATGCACAAGTGGGTACACGTAACATACATTATGTCTTAACGTAACAAACACATGGAAACATTCAAACAAGAACCACCTACATCAATCAAAGGAGAGTTCCGTGCAATTTGAACCACTTTTCCTTTGATAACCATGGATTTTGTCACTTCTATTCGAGGCGGAGAAAAAGAGTCAAATGGTATTTTTTGCTTTTAAGCAGACATTGCTATTTCCTTATGTTTCAAAGCGAATGTTCAAATACGTATCTTTCAAATCAACGAGTATGTGTTTCTCTTTTCCCCCATTAGAAAAAAGGCCTCTGCGATATTCTCTGTCTGCTACTCTTTCGAGCTTCTCCAAACTTGCAGCGAAATCCCATGTGAAAGACACAAACACACACACATACACACACAAGCTCCCGACCAGCACAATCATCCGGATTGTTCCACTGCAAGCACCGAGGGAGGAGAAGCAGCTAAAGCCGGGAGGGGCAGTTTCTCTTAGTCTCCAGGCGGCTTTTCATTGGATCTACAACCTCCTAGCGTGCGCGCGTGGACGTATCATCATCTTGCGTGTACTTGCAAGTGTGTGTGTGTGTGTGTATGTGTATGCTTACACGTATGTAGAATTGCTGACAAACTCACTGACAAAATATACTTTTCTAAAAAAGATAGGAAAAAAAATAAAAACGGCACTCCACGAGGGTGTTACACAAGGCTGCATGTTCGTTCACCCTTTTCTCACTATACATTCTAAAGAGATTACATTACATAATAAAACACTGTACTTATTTCCACTTTATACAGCGAGATTTTTTTATCGCTACCTAAAATTACAAAAAGAAAGAAAGAAAGAAAGAAAAACACTTCTAACTTCTACACTTAAGTTTAGCTTACGAACAGAACCGTGATATACAACAAAACAGAGGACGAACGTCAATGGAATGGAAAACATTGTTTTATTATTATTTCGCAATACATTCCTACAAAACATTCTGTTAATTCCAGTGCGAATATTTGCTGCCTACACACGAACAAATGTTCTGCATGAGTAAATTGTATAGACAAAATGACTATACGCTTGCTTATGATTATTTCAATATATTGGAACATATAAGATGTAATCCAAGAGGGAAGGCAAAGGGACAGGCGCTCCTAGTGGCTACACCTCCCTCTTCGACATGTTGAATTGTAATGTAGGTCAATATAAAACTAGAGCTCCTCCGTGGCTAAGCGGTTAGCGTACGCGCCTTTGGCGCGGGAGACCCGGGTTCGATTCCCGGCGGGAGCTCATGTGGTTCGGATTCCACGTTAATCAGTAGGTCCACGTCTCACATAGCCTCGCTGCTGAAAGGGACGCTAAACTGAAATTCAACTCAATATAAAACTATTGTTTTCAGTATACAAAAAATAGCTGCTTCCAAAAAGTATTTCTTTGTACCTCCAAGAAATTAAAGATAGTGACATCACTCATGTAATCCCACGTAACCAGATGGTTAGTGCGCGTGTCTGATTTATGAGCTCCCTTGCTAGATTCCCGATAAGGGCACATATGTATTTTTTTTTCTGTGCTGATACTAGGGTATCGACAACAAGACGAGAAACATCACAATTCTCGTCTCGTTTTTGAGACGAGTCGAGAAATTTCTCAAGCTTCGTGTGCAACATTAATACACCAAAACTATAAATGGATAAAATGATTCTACGAACACAATGAAGAGCATTTATCAACGTTTAAAGATGCGCAAATCATTTCACACTATTATTTATTATTATTATTATTATTATTATTATTATTATTATTATTATTATTATTATTATTATTATTATTATTATCATCCCTTTCAGCAGGTACTGGGACTAAAGTTTTTTTTTCATTTTTTATTTGTGCCTGGAAATGTTTCTTCCACGTTTCTCAATCTTCAGCTTTCTCTCGTAACTCCCAATATTTTCTTGTTTTTCAAATCATCGATCAGTTGCGTTTCACTTCTTCCTATTCCTCACTTTCCTTTCATCTTTCCTTCTATGGCGGGATGAAGAAAACAAATTTCTTCACAAGATGTGTCCAGTCCAATTGGCCTTCCTACGAAGCGACATGGCTAGAAGCGTTCTCTTTTCTCCTATCCCTTTTAAAACATCCTTATTTCTTACTTTCTGTCTATTTTATCTTCCCCATCCTCTTCCAACACCTAATTTCGAAACTCTCTAACTTTCTTAATGTTCAAGTCTCTGAATCAAACAGTCCAATGCACCATACATAGCACTTGATTAACTTCTTTAGTCCAATATTAAGTCTGCTACTTAATAAACATGGGTCGAAAAACGCCTGTTTTGAGAATTACATACTCTAAAAAAGACAGAACATCACATTTTAAAACACCCTGCCTTTAAAACTATAGGACCTATCCGAAGCAGTACATGGACTTACACAGGAATTAGTACACGCTTTATCTAAATATCTATGTTTCGGAATATTCTGGTGCCGGGGAAACGAATTGTATAAAAGGAAGTTAGAGTACGGGAATGCACTTTTAAGTACTAGTTGAGCATTCTTCTCGCCGGTAGTAGACGATTCCAAAACATGGTATATTTAGATAGATTGCATGCTAGTTTCTGTGTAACTCCTTGAACCGCTTGCGATAGGTCCCATAGTTTTCAGGCTAGGACGTTTCAAAACCAGATATTTCGCAAGTTTTTCTTTAATTTGATATAAGGGATCACTCACTACCCAATATATCAGCGTTTCCCAACCTTTTTCAACTTGCGGCACACTATAGGTGTAACTTGAATTCTCGCGGCACACCCATATATATATATATATATATATATATATATATATATATATATATATATATATAATTTGTAAATATAAAGTACCGTGGTATTTTTATGTGATTACTGATCTCCTTACAGAGAAGAAAGCTCGATCACTGATTTCCCCCCGTGGTAAATCATTATGCTTATTTTTCATTTTAATTTTATAATAGAAAACAATTGCAATGAAATATAGGACTCGGGTTTTTAAAAATACACTTTCTCTTTCGAAAACTGTATCTAACCTTTAACTAAAATGGAAGATCACTAAATAACGAATAAATACACAATCTCCTATACTTTTAAAACACAAATGTAGGTAATTTGTATGCATATTTGCTTTGTTGAATTTATTGAATTTCAAGTTACGAAATAGTCTGCAACAATAAACAAGCAATAATGGTCATGACAATGATAATACGTTTTCCAACATTAAAAATGTACAGAAAAGTAACACAGTATGAAACTTAAAATTGTAGATTTACAGTAGAGGTTCATAGTAATGTGAAATACAAATATACATTTTCCCTTATGTCTTGCAATTTGATTCCTATAGAATTAATAATTTGTTTCGATTTCCTCGCGGCACACCGGTTGGGAAACGCTGCAATATATATTTGCCCTTATCTTAGGGGAAGGTTAAACGGAAGCTGTATAAATTTGCTACTCTGATCCCTTAGAGCAAAATGTTTAGTAGGTATTGAGCAATTATTCTTTCATATAGATTCACCTTAGAACGATTATCTAACACTTCCAATTCCAATATTAAGTTCATAAATTTTGGAAGTCTACCATAATTTCGCCGGGTGAAATGTAACTCCTCCCAATCGCACCGCAATGAAAATCCTATTTTCACCGATGGAACATAGAACTTTCCTGCGAGCTTCTAGTGTTTCCAGATTAAAAAATAGGTATTAAACCTCTAAAAAATTATCTTTTGAGAGAAGAGCTTGCAACCTCCTTAAACGTACGTTTTTTTTTTTTTTTTACACAAAAACAATATGTAAAACTAGTGATGAAACTGACGGGAGATGTCAGGGATTTCCCCCCTAACCAATTTCTCTCCCCTGGTGAAGAGAATTTTCATCCTTAGCAGGGTTAACTTTTTCCTACTCGAGAATTTTTTCGAATGGACATGAAGATAGAAACAGGGGTTTATTTATTTATTTTGATAGACGAATGTACTACAATTAGAAACAAATGTTATAAGGTTAGTTTGTATTGATTTTACGGCATTATTTTTTTTAATACACAAAATCTTTCAGTTTAGCTTACCCAGATTATGCCCTTTAGGCTAAAGGAGACGGATGATTAAGGCAAATGAATGATAATGGAAGAATTAGTGGAATGAAATGTTGAAGGAAATGCGACTACCCCGAGAAAACCCATGGACACGATGTTGTCTATTACAAGCTTATTTGGACGAGGATTGAACCAGGTACCTCACGCACCAGAGGTAAGCCATCATCTACCACTGAGGCACCATGCCCCTTCTTCAATATAAAGGGAATATACAGAGCGTTCAAAAAGTCTCTATACACCTGAATCGTGTGCAAGCATGTTTGGAGGCTCATGGGGGCTGTTTGGAAGCTACTGTGAAAATGTGTGTATATATGCTACGCCCTGTACATAGTGCTTTTATGCCATAAAATATAATAAATTTTGAGTAAAATAATTTTCTCGTTGCTTTGAATATGTGACAATTCAAGTGTATAGAGACTTTTTGAACACTCTGTATATATGTGCGTGTGTGTGTGTGTGTGTGTGTGTGTGTGTGTGTGTGTGTGTGCGTGTGAGTGAAATTCATGCCTTGTGTAAAATATTCAATTATGATACATACTGTGCACAACATTTTTTTAAAAGTATAAAACACCAAGCATTCCAAACACTATTAAAATGAATACAATGTGTGCAATAACGATCATCATGTATTCACTTCTTTTACAAATACCTATGCAGTTAATTATAGTGTAGAGGATATTTAAGTACTTATATGTAAAAGGCCCCCCTTATTTTGGGCATGTCATATGAGGGTGGAGATAACCCAACACTCGATAGTCTTCGGCCGCCTTTACCTTCTAAGAAGTACCCCATTCTACAGAGGCAAAGTGAATCCGGGTCGTCCAGCTAGTTCGTACATCAATTACACATGTTTCCGCGGCTCTAACACTTTGTCATAATCATAATAAACTCTACCCAAGACAATAACATCATAACGCAAAACGTAGCCTACATTTATCAATAAATAGGTTTGCATTTATAATAAGGATTAAGAATGCCTAAATGTTTCCGCCTAGGTATTTATGTGACCTGTAATTCTTAAGTGTTTTGAGGGTTGCATATTAGCGTTGCGCGAAACTTACATTTATGAATGAATGGGATACGAGTATCGTATTGATAGCAATCGTTAAAAGTCACTGTTATCCGTGAAAATTGACTATTATTGAACTCGGTCAAGATAACTACTCTAGTTATCTACTGAAAATAAATAAATAATGTTGTTATATGAGATTGTTTTAATTTTAGGTTTTAATTTGGGGCGTATAGTGAGAGGTATAATAATTAAATTTTATATATTAAATTTAAAAAGAGCTTTAATAGAGTTAATTTTTAATGTAAATTTATGTGTTTGTGAATGAATTATTTTATGCATTTGGTAAGTTTAGCATAAATAGATTTTTTAATGTATATTTGGTATGTTTTAATAAGAATAAAACTTTTATTTTTATGTTATTGATTGCTGTTTAGCTTTGATTTTAATGTGGTTTTAGTTGTTCGTAAATTATTATTTTGGAAATAGAGTATTGATAATTAGTAGTTTTTATTAGTTATATGGTGGTTATGCTAAATACCCATTGTTTTGGCGGTATTAAATTTAATAGGAGTTGTTATGTTTATGATAATGATAGATAAAGATATTAATTTAACTTTGTGAATTATTTAAATTATATTAACTTTTGGATTTGTTGGAATTTTGCCTCTTTTTTTTTTTGGAATTATTTAATTTTTTATATTAGAATTTTTGCTGAGGTTAATAATTTAATAGCTTGTAAACGTGATGTAAAGCCACGTGCAATAATAAAGTATTTTGAGTTTGGGTTTTAAAAGTTTTAAAATAAATTTTAAAATTTAGGTTTTAAAAAAGGATGTTTGTGCTAGCTTTTTGTAATGAGTTTAATTATGTAAGTAAAGCTGTTATAGGCGCATAAAACAAATTTATAGACATGATTGTATAACAATTATATTGTGAATTAATTTTTTAAATACAACTGTTTATAAATGAATTTATTTTTGTATTTTTTATTTTATAATTAAAAATAAAAATTAGATTTAACTTGAAAATAAAATTTAAAATTGGTACTACTACAATAAATCGCTTTTGTTCAAGAATAATCGTGCGGAATAAACGACAGGCGTACATACTAATATTACAAGCTTTTAAGGCTCGCTACCGTGATCCAATAAGAACGAAGTCAACGATGGGAAAATGATATTAATAGAGAAATGCATATCATTACTTCATACCGAAGATTTTTCGTCACTAATAATTAAAGATATGAGAACTACAAAAGCATAATTCTCTGTCTGTTATAGCGTAAGGCTCTGAAAATTGGTTGCAAAATCTCATGGAAGAACAAAAGCTGAGGGTAACAAAATTTGGACGAAAATTGAGCAACTACAAATAGAAACAATAATGAAACAGTCAAAAGATGACATAACGCATAGCTTCATAATTTTAGTTGCAGCACATCAAAAATCATACGGATAAGAATAACACGTCTTGGATAAGCGACATTCTTACTTTCATACAAAATATATAAGGTGGCACAGAAGTAGGTATACACTCCTGCATTGATCAAGTATAACATTCTATTACGGTTATGGGTTCTATTATAGTTTATGGGTTTATTTGCTTCGGCTCTTCCGAGCTTAAGATATAAGTAAAAACACAATAAGAACAAATAATAAAGAAACTAAGTCTACCCGATGGATAACAATAAGAAATTATATAAAATGCAATGAGCTGATCAGTACGGTACTGTGGCACATGGGGTGAATAAGGTTCTAATCAGTGTCGAAGCGGAGGCCTTTGGATACACTTTGGCAATGTTTCTTCCAGACATGTTATTTGGGAGTTACTGCTCCCCGGACCTCTGAAAGTGTCCCACCTTCGGAGGAGACCAAAATAATACGTCAATAATATAATAATAAATAGAATAGTGCCGTGTGAAAATAATGTGTGTCTCTCCGAATAATAAGTGTGGCTCCCCCAAACATTTTTTTTTTTTTCTGAAAGAAACACTGCACTTAGGTGGGCAGTGAACACTGTTGACTTGATTGGCTGACACATATAGAAATTAATCGTCAGTTTTTGTTTTAAATAAGATGATAAACTTCGGTTTTTACATGTTATATAGGGTTAGTTAGCTAATTAGAAGCGAAACATAACCATGCAAAAATATTTTAAGAATGCTTTGTCTGTAAAGCACAGCTGCAGGTGCAAGCGAGCCAGTCATATTCAGTCCAACTTGTTCTATTGCATTATCTTTCCTCCCCCCTTCCTGCAAAGTGTTTTTCATACATAAAAAGCATTCCTTTACTGTATTCAGAAACGTGTCGCATGACGAAGTTTGTCAATAGATGAGTCACAAGTTTTGATAAAATTATAAGACCAATTCTTGTCAATGATAAACAATACAGAAAGAATTTCTGTTCAAGTTAGGAATAGAATAAGACAAGTGAGTCATAACTACCCCTGGAAAAAGTTTTTTTATTACTTTTTTTTTTAAAATAATCGTCTGCATAAAAACAATTACTGAGAAAAGAGAAATACCAAACTATACAAAATCTTTTCAAACAAAGCTGCATAAGCAGTAGCCAATGATAAACGATTCTTATATCGCAGTGTTGCCGGATTGTCGAATCCCTTTTCCCTTTACGTTTTGTCTCCATATACTGTTATGACAAATTAACTAAAGGTGTCATTCGTATTATCAAAAATGTTATTCCAATAAAATTCAGAATTTCAACTGTGTATATTAGAAATATAAATACCAACTAAATTAATTAATTATCTGTCAATTTATTCCACTAGAATTAGTATAGGTTAGTCGCCTGTTTCGTCATGCTCTCAACATCGTCTATGATTGTATGTATTCTGTTGCTATCTAAGCTGCCTGAGTCTTAAATTTATTGTAATGGATTACAATTTTGTTACACTACATATCATGGAACCTTTTTTATATGTATCTGCATGTTATACAGGGTGGGAAGATAATAAATACACACACACACACAAAAAAAAAAAAAAAAATAAATTGGCAAAGGTGATACTAGATATGGAATTATGCAAAAACATGTTTAATGAACATGGATCGTAAACGGCACCGTTTTCACGTGAAAGGCGTTGAAAGAGCGGCGAAGGCGTCGATATAATACAAAATATTTCATGAATGAAGAAATATACCGTTGTCGGGTCAAAACACTACACAGAAAATCACACCCAACAGATGCAATGATGTACAAGTGGGGAGGGGGCGGCCAACGTGATACGGGGATCCTCACTAAGGTATAATATTGTGTGTAGACTCTCCATCTGTCTGCAAAAATCCTCGTTGCGTGGCGATCGCTCCGCTCCCAGTTGTCGGATGCATCCATAATTGCAATGCAAAACGATAAACATGACTGGCTAAATAATATTTAAAAAAATTACGTATGCTTAAAAAGAAAACTGCTTTCATGTAACTGTACGGTTCTCTGGAGAATAAAACGGTCTATTCCTATTTTGCGTATGGTTTTCGCTTTTTCTGAGTTTGGTAACGCTGCTTCCTGATAACTCTACGCTCCCGCGCGTATTTTTCCGCCAATCTGAGACTTCATGATCTTATTATCTGTACGATATTAAATGACCTAAAGCTACTGTAAAGTTCCACAGCGTGTAATTTCGTGAATTCACCCCTTTATTGATCAAGGTTTTGAAACAAATATTCTCAAAACCTTCATTTCTCTATTCAGGCGTGTAATTACTATTTTTAAGTTCTTCTATATTAATGGTGGTACTTTTTTCTTACACTAAGTAGTAACATTAACTTCCTTCCATTAATTAATTGCCTTTTTTATTTGCAATACGCTGATTTTTCTTATTTAAAACATTATGTATAATTTAATTTATTCATGTTGCTTACATTATTACTGATTGAACTGCGATGTTTCCAGATATATTGACATCACGAACTTCATCTTATCTGCACTCACTTCTAGACACCATCACGCAAACCATAGCTTTTGCTTCTATTGACAGTATACCAACCTCTGTCAGTCTATTTCGTGCGCGTAAATACAAATAACTAATTCAGACTATTTAATCTAATCATCTGCTACAATCGTTAATGTTCCCAAAGCTATGTTAAAAAAATTAAAAATGTCTTCTTACTTCAGACCGAAAATGAAAATGAAATCTTTTAAGTTTTACGCCCCACGGTTATGCTGGCTAGGCTAAAGGAGACAAAGATGATTAGAAATGAAAGAAATGGTGGAATGAAACAGAACCTCGAGAAAACCCACGCACACGGTGTTTGTCCACCACGAAGTTCACTTGGTGCGAGCTGGAATTGAACCGAGAACACCATGCACCAAAGGTGAACGCTCTACAACTGAGCCACCGCGCCCCCCTTACTTCAGACCGAATAACTATTAAAAAAAAAAAAAGATTTCTGCCTATTCGAGCCTCCCTAGTTTTACCAACAAGGGAGACTTGGTAGGAGGAGCCAATCTAGCTTCGATCCAACGTTAAGCTATAGGTTTGTTTCACATACCCTCATTACTCAAAAGGAGCGTTAAACCAAAAACCAACCACGCAAAATGTTTTTACAGCGGGCTACGATGGTTCAGAGGCAGAAGTCATCTCTGGTTCGATTCCAGCTTCCACCAAGGGAGCTTTGTGATAGACAAACACCGTGTGCATGTTTTTTCTCGCAGTTCTCCCATTTCCTCCCACTAAATATTAGATATTTATAATATCCTAAAACAGTGGTTCCCAACCGATGTGTCGCGACACACTGGTGTGTCACGCAGTACCCTAAGGTGTGTCTCGAAATTTTAGAATTTAAAAATCATGAAGAATTTAATAATAATTAGTTAAAATCGAGATAGACTGTTGACTCGTACAGCAGTAGCAATAACGCTCAGTACTATATACAGTCATTATAAAAACTAATAGGTTTCACTATAATAGTAGGTATTATTTTTTTATAATAAAAATAAGTGTGTTGCGATGTACTGGACGTTCAGTAAAATGTGCCATTAGTCAAAAAAGGTTGAGAACCACTGTCCTAGGAAGGCGATGGTGTTGGTGTTAAACAAACACTTTAACAGCAGTAGACGAATTGAACCGTTTACACACCATTTTTTTTGCTGTGTACAACCTCAATTTTTAGGTTTACGAAGAAAAAAGGGATTTCTCAAAAACTACTCATGAGAATCTACACTCACCCATGTCATTTTGTTCACCTCCAAGACATCTATCGATTGGCAGTGTCCCCCTTTAGGCAATTTTGTTTTCGTCAAATGCTAATAATATTTGTAGCAGAACTATTTAATCTCAACTCCGTAAAATATAAAAATGTTCATTCTAAGTTTAACGTTCTGCTGTTATACTCTTTACAAGGAAGATAACAGCAACAGCAATAATGACAAATGTAATTTCATTGAACGTTATAAAAAAGCAAGGATATTTATGTTAGTTCAACAAATATGTGATTTTCTTTCTTTATTATTTCAATATATTTTGAGCAGTGTATTGTAGAAAAAGCGCCATTTTCATTAGGCTTGTATCGTACGCTTTTCTATATGAAGGGTCATGAAATATCTGCTGTTGTCAGCAAAAGGTCTTCTTATCACAATCCTGTCCTTAACATATTGATTTAGTATGCGTCAAAAGAACGAGGAACATACTTCCTTTCTAATATTTTCCGAACATAAAGGAAAATGTCTCTGCAACGCAGGCACTAGTAATCTCTAAGTTTCTTATATTTTACTTCTTACATTATTACTGTTGTTGTTTCGTTGAATCTTGTTTTTCACAAATCGGGGCAGTTTACAACTACTACCAACTTGAAACGTACAACTTCTAGCTATTATTGTAGAACAAAGTCAATATTATTATTATTTTGTTCAGGTAACAGTCTTTCCACTAGTGTAATAGCCAAGACTCCTTTGCAGAACGCGCAACTAATTCTATTTTCCTGATGTGACATTATCCAAAGACGTTATTACATTTCACATTATTATGCCTAACTACTGGATCAGTTAGTCAGCTGCATAAGTTAACTAAAGTTTAGTGTTCCTTTCAGCAGCAAGCGTGCACGAGACATGGTACTACAGCTTAACGTAGGATCCGAACCACATCAATTCCCGCCGGGAATCGAATCCAGGTCTCCGGTGCCACAGACGTGTACGCTAACCACCTAGCCACGATAAAGCTGAATTATTAGACTACACTGACAAGTTACCTTCATGAATATTGGTCATCTGTTTTGTGATGTAATCGATTATTCGGAACCTTGAATGTTAATAAGGTTGATGAGGTTCCCGTGAGATCAAAGGGCCGATCCAGTTTGCCATTAGGACCAGACTGTATCACGTGATTAAGTAAAAAGTCATGTTGCGTGCCAAATCAAGTCTGGAGATTCCAAATCCAGATGTGAGATATTTCAAGCAGGTAACCCCTGCGTGGGGCGCCCTGGGTAATTCGAGGATGATCCATATAGTTTATTATTGATTTTACTCAAACAATTTGACTTTTGACAATGTTTTATCCATATTTACTTTGCATGCTATAACATCGTTTTTAAGCTCTTCATAATGTCTTTACAATAAGTTTTCAATTAGCCATCTCCTCATTATAGTTTTTTTTTTAATATGTGGCCAATTTCAATTTTTTTAATTGATTTTCCACCGACTTTAGTGCACATGTTTCATGATTATTTTTTTACTATGTTCCATCCATTTTAGGACAATTTCTTTTTTGAATGTAGAATGTACACTAACACTTCATGTCCAAAATGATTGTCGCATATCTATAACTGTCTTCTTCTAAGAATATAATTTGATAATGATTTTGCAGGATATTTTTAATACTGATACTACGTGTGTAATCGGGAAAGGTATATTTGTGGTAAATTTCATAGGAAAAGAATTATAAATACGAAAATTAGAACGAGTAAAACAAAATGTTGCTAAATGGACAAGATAGTTTTATTTTCGTTTTATTGTTCTTATTTACTGCTCTTTTGACATGTCTTTACCGTTTATACATATACTAACATTATAAGAAATACCGGGCGAATTCGTTATCAAATTATATTCCTACAACAACATATTTCTCGGTGCTTGTACTGTACAAAGGGTGTTGTCAAAATGGGATAAGTAAGAATTTTTCGAACAGCGCATTTTATTGTTCTCTTATAAGCATAAAAAATATTATACTCAATTATCGAAATAATACACAATGTTTGTAGACAGATGTCTCTTAACAAATCTTATATTAAAGAAGTGTTTTTTTCTATACCCTGATTTTGCATGATTTTTTTTAAACTTTCAATTCAATTTTCCCCCAAAAAACGCATTGTTTGACTTAACACCCTTTGTACAAGCACCCGAGATTTATAGACATGCGACAATAATTTTGGACATGAGTGTTCATAATAGGTTCTATATTTAAACTGATTTTCAGCCATCTCCCTCTTTAGGCTGAGATAAGTGGAGGAATTATCTGTTTTTCGTTTGATTTTCCATTGACATTAATGTTAATGTTTTGTGATTTTTTTATTAGGCCTATGTTCCAGCCACTTTAGAGCAACTTGCTTTTCAAATATAAAATCTATATAGTCTCTTCGACATTTGAGCTGAATTTCAGCCATCTCCTCCAAAGTGTGTTCACATCATTACAACTGGACAGGCCTTTTTTGTGTTTCATGTCTGAATGGTGTTGTGAAAGAGCTGCCGTCTCGAAAAGTGTATTTGTTCCGATTGGAAAAGCACTGCCTCGTCACGAAAATTCTGTCTCGTCTCATCTCGTCTCGTAGGCTATACTAATGATCGGTAATCATAAGAATTTTTCACCATTCAACCCCTTTATCGTATCAAGGTAATGCTGGAGTTACACCAAATAATAAGGCTCTCATTGCTTCCTTCTCATATCTGGCAGTCTTAAACAAGAAATATAAATAATGTGGCATCTTGTCAACTTATATATGAAGTCCTCTCATACTACTTTGTTTCTCAGTTGTATATTTTCAAAATTTACGGTTTTATTCAAAGAAATTGTTTCGAATGGAGAAGTAATGAAAACGTTACAAATATAATCAAATGCTCAAAAGTTAATGAGGGATGACAAATAAATCGTCACAATAGTTTTAAATCAGAAAATTGCCTACAGAGTTAACACTCGATAGCGCAAGGAGCAACATCTATTAGCGAGACAGTTTACTATGAGCATTAGCGTCACACATTAACTAAAATATTTACCTTTTTTTTTTAAAAAAAAAAAAAAAAGGATTTATTTTCGCAAATAGCACGTGTATACATACATAGATGGAAATGCTGTGTAAGTCGAGTCGAGTATTGGTTTGTGAGTTGAGGTGATTCTGGATTTAACGTCCCTTTCAGCAGCGAGGCTACATGAGACGGGACCTACTGATTAACGTGGTATCCGAACCACATGAGCTCCCGCCGGGAATCGAACCCGGGTCTCCCACGCCAAAGACGCTTACGCTAACCGCTTAGCCACGGAAGAGATCGAGCATTGGCTTATGATACGACGGTATGAACTACAACTGAAGAATAAAGGTATTGTGGCTCAGTGAGGGAGCGCTCACCTCTGGTGTGAGGGGTACCTGGTTCGATCCAAGGTCATGTGAGTTTGTGGTAGATTCTTTCGTTTCCTTCCACATACTCATTCCGTCAATAATTTTCGCAATCACCCGTCTCCTTCAGTTTACGGCATTATTGCGGCACATAAAATACGCAGAAAGATTTCATTTTTCGTTCACAATTCTACTGAATATTTTTTTTTACAACTTTTATATATTTAAAAGAATTTTCTTATTTAGTTTAAACTCGTTTATTATTCTAAATGTTTGTAATAAAATATTCAGATTAAATACTGTCAATAAATCTCAAACAACGTGGTTTTGCATAGCGCCGACGTCTCTCAGAATCTATTGCCTTTGTGAGGCATTTTTTTTTTCTTACTACCTGCATTTCATTTTCTGCTTACGCCTTATGGGAGGTACCTACGTATCCTGGCATATATGTAGCCAACATTGAAGGGTATGTTGTGTGTGTTGCCTACCAACGAGGTTTCATACTTCCTCGGAACAGCAAGTCAAAAGGAGAGTCCAAGTATTTTTTTCACTTAATAATAACGTGGAAATTTATAAAAGTTGAATCTTCAGTTCCACACATTAAGATGGTATATTTGCTTTCAAACAATATGTTTCCTTACCAATAGAAATACGTCACGATTAACCCATTCATCGAAGTATGTAGCTCATCACTTGAGGCACTTTTTTTTTTCTCTCATATATACACAAAGAGGGAAATGTAAGCTGGCCAGCGTTTACTTTACAAAACAATTAAAAAAAAAAAAAACTTGGTAATTTATTGAATAAAGTTTTATTATCCACGTTTCACGAAACTCCAAGCACCAAAGTTGATTTGTATATTACCCTTCTACAAATTCTTCGCCTTTATATTTTCACCTTTATCTGTAGTTTCATAGTTCACTGTTCAAAGTCCAAACTCGCAGCTAATGGTCAAACTCCTTCATATCAAAGCTAACTTTTTTTTTTACACATCAGGTAAACCTATAAAGTTATCTTTAATCAGAGAACAGTAGCACACATGCGTACTCCGCTTATGATGTACGTTCATCGAAATCTTTGCATACGTTTACTAAAGATTGTTTGAATTAAGGCAGAATTATAGATATAAATTGCACGGGGAACAGCACCAAACTTCCTCGCTGCAATTTCTTAAACTAAATCATGTTGTGCTGCACTTATTACTTAAACATGTATTCAGCAAAACCAAAACATGTTTTTTTTTTTTTTTCGGAAAACTTCATCCTAAGACTTCCAAAAGTATTAGGAAACACCCATTCACTGTGGGTATTTTAATATGAAGTTATTTATGCAATATTATATAGTTATTAATGAAATATTTACGAAATATGAACCAAATTACCTTAATCGTTTTGCAGAGAATCGTCCGAGAAAAAACTCAACCCAAGAGTAAACTACCCCTTGTGGATTTTTTCAGGACAAATGATTTATGCCATATTGTGAGGTAATTACATGAAACTTACTTTATGAAATATGAGGACTTAAAAAAATCATCAACAAAGAAGAGTGAACTACCTCATTCTCATCTTCCGTCGTGGATTAAATCCAGAGAAATTACTTACATCATAGTATGGGGTTATTAATGGAATATTGATGTACAGTGCAATATATATATATATATATATATATATATATATATATATATATATATATATATATATATATATATATATATATATATATATATAAAATCGTTAGATTCGTTTTCGAGATTTTTTTTTTAATGTCCACCCTTCATTAAACTACCATTATTTTTGGAAGTAAAAAGAAAATTCGAGAATTCACTAGAGATTATTTTCAAATTGCAAGTGTAAATTTGGTTGGGTTACTTTGAACGTTATGGTCATTAGGTGAGTGTACATATATATATATATTAGGATGAACCGATAGTCGTTGAAAAGTTAGTTTTCGATAAAATCCTAATTTTTTCGCCCCACTATCATCACATTTTTCCCTCTCCTTTTCTCACTCGGAAGCTGAGAATATTATTAAAACAAATTTCAAATACTGGCCTTGGCTGCGAACAGGCTACCATCATCATAACTTCTCGCTCGCATTTCTTAACTTGAACTATGAATCATGCCACCCAGTTATGATTAAAATATTTAGGAAGAAAAAACAACTTCATCCGAAGAAAATTCAACCCATTAGTAAACCAACTTTTCTGGGCCTCTTCAAAATAAATGGATTATGCTATATTACAAAGAACCTTAAACTAGAAGATTGTTAATAAAATATACATTGATGAAATATGAACAAAATTGTCGTTATCTTCTGCAAAAATGTCCGAAAGGAATATCTTTACTGAACTACTATTTTTGTATTCAAGATATATATCATAATGTAGGGTTGTTCGTAAAATACTACGGGAATACAACATAATCAACATTGTTTTGAGCTATTATCAGGCAATTTTCGAGAAAATAATCAAAATCAGACATATCAGTGAGGAGAAATGAATAGTTCAATTTAGTAATGGATTTTTTTTTCATATATTCATTCTTATATTGTTTAATAGATTTCATACCGGAAAGAATAATATATCCAAAGTGAAATATATATATATATATATATATATATATATATATATATATATATATATACAGTATCACTCGAACGAGTTATTTGTCAACAAAAGGCTAAACTTCTCCATTCACAACAAAGTTATATATTAATTAAATTCTATCTTTGGATATTTAAAGGATAATATATATATCTACAGAACTCTGGCCAAACATGGAACGAAGATAAACGTTGACTTGGTTAATATATATGAGAAATATTTTTCTATGCAGGCCATTGGGTCTTGAGTTATGGATAATCAAATTTTTGAATAATAATAATAATAATAATAATAAGAAGAAGAAGAAGAAGAAGAAGAAGAATTTAGTATTTCAAGGAAAAATACATGAATCAGACCTTCCTTTACATTTATATCAACGAAAGACTGCAGAAGGAAAATCAAATACTCGAAAGCGCTTACCTTTGAAAATACAAAAGGGGAGACCAGGCCAAGAGTTGCTTCCCAGGCACTAGTGAAAAAATTCAACATTATTCGCAACCCAAATTAGAGTCCGGTATTAAACAGGCAAGAGTCAGAAAGGATATCTAAACTCCACCCTTCTGCTTACATAAGCACACCTGAAATAATATATATATCGCACGTACATGGTGAGATATATATGTAATATAATAGAAGTTTAAGTGGTAAAGTTTGAACAGAGATTCTGAGTAACAAGTCGAGATGATGGTCAGTGAAATGACAAAATATATGCCAAGTAGCCAAAATTTTGCATGCAGCATTACAGTTTTAATCGGATCTCTTATGTATTCATACATGGAATTCATTGTTAAATGAATTCTCTTGTTTTTAACAAGAAATTAAAAAATAGAATACTACAATATTATTAGCATTTACCCCTTTTAAGTTTTAGTGCCTATTTTAGGTACTAAGGTAGTGTCTTCATTATTCAATTAAAAAAGTACCAATAAAGCTTTTTATTTGTTTAAAAAAAAAAAAAAACATGGAAGCACTATAGAACACGTTACGTATAATTTCATGCCTTTCCGCGTCGAGACATAGGGTGTGATGACGTCATAACTTTAAAAAAATATTTTTTGTTATGCTTATATTTATTATTTTTTGGCGGACTTTTGTACCTAGAAGACTGAAATTTTGCACAAACATTCAGTCCACCAAGTAGTATTTATCAGACTTTTTCACATCTCTGCGTTAACACAGGGGAAGTTCAGAGGAGTACACATGTAAAAAGAAGAGATTTCTTTTTGTTTTAGGATAAATAGATATCTCGGGAAATTTTTATATTACGACCGAGTCTTTTTTGAGTAATCTGGGGTATTGTGGGGCTCATTGGTAAATATTTTTCCCGCCCTTACTATTCAAGATAGAAGCTTGAAATTTAATACACCCCTCAATATTTTTTGGTTGATTCCGAGATCTGTGCGTTAACACAGAGGCTCAAAATTTGGAAGCCATAAGGGCTCAAAATTTGAAAAAACAATTAAGGAAAATCTCGATTTCTGTAAAAATTTCCTGCTTCAGGAACATGATAGAGAAATGTGAATGGTACCGTTTAAAAGGCTGTTTTATTCTGAAAAGAATGAGATACAAACCATGATCCTAGGATAAATATGGATGATGCTGTAGCTGTTTGACTGAAAGTCTATAATTTATACCAAAAAAAGCCATAACTTAAAAAGGGTTAACGAATCTATTTTAGAACAGCAGACTCACCAATCGATAGATCTTACTGAGCTGAAAAAGATAACATGCTTGAGTAGTTATTAAAATTTGAAAAACGAACTTTCGTCGCGCTAAAAAGTATGGGGTTTATTGTCAATATCTAATATACCCTTTACGCAAATACTACTTGTAAAAAAGTACGACTTTAGAGAATCTTGACCAAAATCAGTATGTTTTATTCTGTCTTATGAAGCGATATTTTAACTTATAGAGAAGAAAGTACAACCTGAAACGCATCAAAATTGAAGTAAACTTAGAGAAAACCTTTCATCACGGGAAGAATTCTCACGACTGCATATGGATAAACAATAAAGTCTTTGAACAGATTTGTCATCATAAATAGCGAGAAGTAGAGTTTACTACAGAAAAAGTAGGTCACAAAGTTTTGATCATGACTATGCATAAAATTTAGTCCTGAAGGTTCATGTAAATCAAACTATTCCCCTACCCCCTCTTAAAACAACACATGTTTAAATGCTTTAGTGATCGCATATTCAATCGTCAACTGAATTAAATACTAAAGGGATGGAACACTGCTTTCCACGATATTTGCACGATATTCGATTTTTTTTCCTTTTGCACATAAACCAGATTAAGTAGCACCTGGTATACAAAATTGTAATTCATAACCACGCATGTGGGAGAATTATCAGTGCTATCAGGGGTGGAGTTATCACAACGAGTGAATTTCCGGTTTTGCCACTTTACCCGTGCTTTCCCATACGTTTTTCTGTCGTTTAGAAAGCACTGATCCATGGTAAAAACAGCACAACTTATGCTTCATGTCTCGATGGCATGTCGTTTCAAGTTAAACAGCGTTAATGAAGTTTTCATGTTAATTTTTTATACACCAGAACGGGAGTATACGTTTTGTAAACACCAAAATAATAACTGAAAAACTCATGATCAAAACAACGTGGTTTTCCAACGTTTTCCTAAACAATTAATACGGTACAATATCATCCATTCATTTTTCATAATTTTGGAAACTGTACGTAAAACTGTTAGGAATTGCTTGAGTGTCAAAATTTAAAATTAAATGAACTATTATAGCTAGTACGGATGTAAAACAGATTTTACAGTTACCTTCAAATGTTCGTAGCTCAGACCCAAATTAGCCTCGCCCAATGTTTCCCAATTGGTGGTTCGAGAACCTCTGGAGATCTGTGGAACAAATTTGGGGGTCCGTGACATTTATAAAAGATGTAAATAATGCAATAGATCTCCTGTATGTATGCACTATATTTCGTATGCTTATAACATGTACTTTATACAAACACAGCGATAGCTCAGTAGTAGAGTGCCCACCTCCTGGTTCCAGTTCAGCTTCCGAAAATTAAGTTTAGTGGTAGACAAACACCGTGTGCGCGTGTTTTCTCGGGGTTCTCCGGTTTCCTCCTACTTTAGTCATTCCACCAATTATCATCCATCTCTTGATCACCGCCTCCCTTAGCCTCGGTGTATAATTGGCGTGGTGGGAGCGAATAGCAAATAAATGTTCATAATTTAATTCTTGTTAATATTCCTACCTACATTTCCACCACTACTACTATTACTAAGGCACTAAAATTTAAAAGTCTGAGGTCCGTACTTTGCCTTAAAATAAAAGAGGGGTCTACAAGACTGAAATAATTCGAAACCACTCGTCTAGATGAATAAAACAAGACGAAGGATAAGGAGAATAGAACCATTATTGAGAAAATGTATGACTTATGCACATTCAGCGAATCAACGGATCAGGAAGAGAGAAGGAAAATGGAAAATGATCATCACATATATATTTTGTCTTGGGCCACAACGCGTTAGAAATTGGCCATCACACCTGTTCCTATGATGTTTATTGATTTTGGTTCAACATTCTTTAACTTCGTAAATTCACGTGTATGTTTGCCTCTTATCACACTAAACATATATTTTCAAGACTTAATTTTTGGGGAAACCCTCTGCCCTTGTGCTTCCAGTGCATCAGCGACCACCAACGACCTTCCCATCCATACAATATGACCAGCTGAATTATGCTTTCATAAAATTTTATTTTTAATTTCTTCGACGCTAGTTGCGACAAAAGAAATGTAAGCGTCAATGTAACATGCATTTCTCGGCATTGACCTCCTTTTCATTTCCTCGTAGACTTCAAACTTACTTGTTATTACTACTAATACGTATAAATATTCATATTTATTTACTGCCTCTAAATTATTAATATTGCTTTGCCGCAAAATACTTATTTATATTTACTTCCAGATACATTCCTTATGAGCCATCAGAAAGGCATTCGCGTTTTCTACATGAATCCAATACCATAACAAGCTCACATCGTCGGTGTATACAAGGATCAAGTTCATCACGAACTCTCTATTGCTAGTTTTAGTTTTCTTGATCATTTTCTTCTCGCTTTCCACATGTATACTACTTAACAGGTCACATTGAAAAAGTACCTCACCTATCCAAATTGTTTGCGGGATTAACTAATGCAGGGGTGTAGCCAAGGGGGGGGGGCATCGGGGCCAAGCCCCCCCAAATGACCAGCTTTTAAAACATCATAGTAAAATTATCTTGCTTCATTCATTTAAAAGTAACAAAGTTTATTGACAACTAATAATTTATGGTAAAATAGTATGGAGAAATATTGTTTTTCCATACCGATCGAAAAATAGTATAGTATCTCTTCCTTATGCCGATCGAAAAATAGGATACTTTTTTGTGACAGCAGATTACACAATTTACTGCGATTTATATTTGACAGTTTGAAGACAAACGTTTTAACAAGGTACTACAAATACAGCCATAAAACAAAGGCACTAAACTGATTGTAAGTACAGTATATTTTATATGCTTTAACAAGTGTTTTAAAAGACATAGAGGATGGAAAATTTGGTGAGAAACAATGCTTTTATTCAATGTGGATTTTATTCGCTCTCTTTTATTTCTACTCAGTGTATTTTTTTTTTTTTTTTTTTAGTCACGAATAATAAATAAATATTTTTGTCAGGAAACCAGAAAGAAATTAAGTGAAATTTCAAAGAAAATCAATCTTGTGTAGATAGGTTCCGTATACAAGGTCTTAAATTTAAATATAAAGGTAACCAAGAAAAGTTTTGTTGCTTTTTCACCCACCACCTTCGAACATCGATATGTCATCTAACCTGAAAGATCAAAAATAGTCCCATCAGCATAGACAACCTTCTGAAAACGTTCTGGAAGGCCATGCAATCCATCGCGGTAGAACTTGGTGGGCCGTGAAACGAAGAAAGTATCAGGTGCATTTTGGACTTTTACTAGGGATTTGAACTGGCGTCCTCTAAGGTGATTGTCCAAAGAATGGAAGAGATGATAATCGGACGGTGCAATACCCGGGGAATATAGTGGTTGCAATATTGTTTCCCATCCAAGGCGGAAAATGGTGTCCTGAGTCATCCTAGCCACGTGGGACTTAGCGCTGTCCCGTAAACGAGAACCCATTTGCAATTCAGAAGTGATGGCTCCAGAGTTTTGAGTTTTTGTTGAGCACAGCTCAACTGCTGACAGTACACAGTTGTATTGATACTCTGACCAGCTGGTAGCAGCTCCCGATGCACGATGCACCAAACACACAGAAGGACCTTCTTCTGGTACAGTGCTGGTTTCTGCTGTTTTGAAATCGATTCATGGGATGCTAACCAATGATGACGGCGCCGTGGAGTTTCGTATAGGACACACTTTTATCACATTCAACGCCCTGTCCAGAAATGGCTCCGAAACAGTAAATAAACACAGGCGACTGCCGCGTTGCCTTCTGGCCCGGAGTCAAAATATGAGAGACCCATCGACCCAACTTGTAGTGCTTCACAAGTTGATGGATGTACTGCCGAATGGTCTCACCACATACTGAATTGTAGTCCCAGTTCCTCTTTGCACATGTGTTGGTCTTCTGGCACGTGGTGTTTTCGAGTGTTTCGTCATCGTTCTTAAACTTGTTACACCATCGCTGCAATGTCCGCGTCGTCACGACACCCTCACCAAAGGCCTGGCATATCTTCTGTCCCGCTACAGCGGCGGTTTGACCTCCATTTGAACTCGTTCAGCATACATGCTCTTATGACGCTCTGTGGATGTCCCATGTTCCCTCTGTCTTTACGCAAGTTCACGGTGTGTCTGAATTGCCACAACCAGGTAGTATGTTGGATATACCCACACCAACAACTGACGTTCGCCTTATCTCCACTCGCATTCAACTCACAGTGTGAGGTCCAATTGAACATATACCTCCAAGAAAAGGGACAGAACTTTCTTGGTTACCTTTATAGTTATGCACAAAAGTATAGCTTTTGGTCCCGGGCAGTAGTTCTTGATTAAGCATAATAAGAACTATCTTGAATATAATTTATGGATAATAATAATAATAATAATAATAATAATAATAATAATAATAATAATAATAATAAGAAGAAGAAGAAGAAGAAGAAGAAGAAGAAGAAGAAGAAGAAGAAGAAGAAGCTAAAATAGTTTTTTAGTCTTCCAGAAGGAAATCAAAATTTTCCTTTCTTTCAGGCCTCAAAAACACTAGCAGCAACACATTTTTTGGCTTTGTAATGTAGCTGCCCCCCCCTCAAAAACGACGGGCCCCCCTACACAAACCTGCTGGCTACACCCCTGAACTAATGTGTCCATTCTGAACACACTGAATGTACGCTGATACCCCTTTCTGAGTTTACTTATATCACAGACATTTCAGAGGCGGCTATTTGGTCACTGGTATGCAGTTTTCAAGTATTTTATAGAATTGTCACGTGGATGGCACTAGAGTGAAACTACTCAAATATGATAGTATTATCCTGGACAACTGTAAAGTTTAGATTTTATTAACATGCTTTTAAAAATATAGAAATAATTAAGTTTTTAAGAATATTTTTTTTAGTTCATAACCTTAATAAGCAGCCATTATTGTTTTGCGTTTACAGTAACGAAACCTGTAGTACAATTCTATAAAATATTTGAAGCCTGTACACTCATCCGGGTTATCACTGCTTATACTTACTTGTTTGTTGTTTATTGAAGTTTAGCGTCCCATTGCAGCATTGAGGCTGTATAACACGTGGATCCTCAAATTAAGATGGAATCCGAGCCACCGTAATGTGATCAATGTTCTCCCACTGAGAATCGAACCCGGGACCTTGTGCGTATGTTTACTTGTACAAATTTCGTATGTTTTAGTTATTTCATTTCCATAATCATACCTTTTACGTATATTCTCTTATGCATCAAAGTACGACAGTTTTCTTTGAACATGTTTTGACTACGGTTGTCCACAACATAAGACAAAAATTTTCATGACGAGATACGAGACAGAGTTCATCCAATAAAAAAGATGTACTTTTCGAGACAAGACCATTTTTACGACACCTTTCCGGGACGAGACAAACACAATTTTGATCTTGTACACAACCCTAATCTTGCCATTTCACATTGAACCACAGTTCGCTCTTCTCCATTACAAAAAACACGAATATTTCCTTGCGATTCGTCGATCGACGTTAGTTTCATTAGTGTCACTATTTTCGCCATAACCTGCGACCTAATAAAAAAAAGAAGAAAAAAAGAAAGGAAACTTTACACCTATTACGAATACTAATCCGTAATCGACTTGATGATGCATCCGATTATTAGCTGCTACTTTGTTTTATTAATTTCGTAGTATGAAATATTTTCTTCCGCATACACGGACATAAAAAGCCATGAAAATGTATTTGTGTGTGATGTTATTAGCATCTAACTCTTATCTGAAAACGAGGAAATCGCCTAAGATAAAGGCTATCCTCTGCATCATATCCTGATGCGTATGCAGCACGCTTTGTCCAACTGATAGGTTGGTTGCATAACCTGACACATTAACCGTTTTACAAAACTCCTACTGTGTTTAGTGTTTGTTGTTACACATACTGATCATATAATGCATATAATGCATTGTTATGCGCTACTCCATTCGTCGATCATATGGCTTACAAAAATACATGAGTATTTTGTTCTAGATCTCAAAACATGGTGCCTTGTAAATTGATCAAGCCCTATTCATCACCAGTAACAGACGCTGAAACCCCACGCATTAAAACCAAGCGTGGCCACGCCTGCTTGGCCTGAAGAGCTATTTGAAGTGATCTAGATGCTACTCGGTAATTTTGATGATGCCCTAACTAAAATTTCATAATGTAAATGCACACCAGACTTGCAAGAAGATGGAAGTGGAACAAGTGTGTCGGTATCCCCTTGAAATAAGAGAGAAGCAGGAGCCTGTAATTTAATGTTTCCATATTTAAGGGTCTCAAAATTGTTCCATTTGTAACAATCATTTTAAATGACCATTCGAAGACTAATAGACTGTGCCTTCCCTTCAGCCCCCTTTTGAAAAACTGAGACAACACTGTGTTTACATTTGAATTCACTCTGATAATTCCGCTTTAAAATGCAAGAAATTTCAGTGTAAAGAAGCGCTGAGTTATATAAATCAACATGATACGGACAGGATTCAATTTTTCCATATTACACTATGCGAATACCTTGTTCTCAGCTTTAGCTTATTGATCCTCTAGCACGAGAATCGTAACCTGTAATGAATGACGAGACAAGGTTAATTTCCGTATGGACATTTTTGCCTTTCCTTTCAAGTTTTGGGCATACAATCTAAAGATAATGCGGACGTACTTAACTCTAAACGCAGTGCAGCACTGGCATTTGAAATGGCGTGTTAACCTTTATTCTCCACAGATTTTTCTAAACGTTCTGCAACCGAGTTCTTACGACTGAGAAAGTACTACGTTCTCTCTCCTTTCCTCACTTTTTAAGCAATCTAGTTGGCTGTACCTTGGTTGCTAGTAACAACATATAATTAAGGTTTTACTCCACCTCAATTCGTAACTACTCGTTCATATGCTAGCCATCACAAAACGAATTGTGGGTATCGTATTTTTACGGAAGATATTACTACTGTTCAAAATAATTTCGTTGTTTACAGTTTTTGAAACATACGGAAGTCAAGGTCAAGAAATTATTTAATTGCATTAAAAGCAATATTACGTACAAGACCGTCTTCTTCCATCCTAAAAGCAAATAATCTTTTCACATACCAAGCATTTAGATGAGAAAATATCCTTTATTACTAGAGCCCAAACTTTGGGACATACAAAGAACTACCGCTCATGCCAGTGGTAAAAATGCCTACGCATACACTGCCCATGAATTGCACTTTTCATATTAATCTGAGGTCGCTGAATCCAATGGAACCATTTTTATACTAATCTGAGGACGCTGAATCCAATGAAACTATTTTTATACTAATCTGAGGAAGTTGAATCCAATGGAACTATATTAATCTGAGGACGCTGAATCCAATGGAACTATTTTTATATTAATCTGAGGACGCTGAATCCAATGGAACTATTTTATATTAATCTGAGAACGCTGAATCCAATGGAACTATTTTTAAACATACTCCGTCAATAGCGTCACGAGAAAAAATTCAAAATTGGGATATTTGAAGTACTCATGCTAATAGTGAACATGCCCACACTGGAGTAAATTTTTAATTGCGGTTTTTACACTAATTTAAGGACGCTGAATCCAATGAAACTATATTTATATTTATTTATATTCCAACTTTGAGGTAAATTTTCTCATGATTTCATGGTGGATTCAGCATCCTCAAATTAGTATAAAAAGCGCAATTAGAAATTTCTTTAAGAGTGGGTACTTACCATTAATATAGGGGGCACAGTGGCTCAGTGGTAGAACGCTTACCTCTGATGCGTGGATTCCATGGTTCAATCCCCGGCCAAGTAAGTTTATGGTGTACAACATCGTGTCTGTGGGTTTTCTCGGGGTTCTCCAGTTTCCTTCCACATTCTCATTTTGCCACTTCTTTCATCATCATTAACTTGACTTAATCATCCGTCTTCCTGAACATAACAAGCATAATTGTGGGACGTTAAACTGAACGATTTCATTTCATTTTACCATTGGTATGAGTTCTTTGATATTTGTGTTACAATAGCAGGAATAAAACTCCAAAGAAGAACTACACATTGAACAGTTAAGAACTACACATGCTGAAATGAAAATTACTTCAACCAGTGATGATGTAATGAAACATTATACTTCTCAATCTAATCTTGCCAACGATTTCTTCATAAAAAAAGACACGCATAGTACTGAATGATATTTTTCACTCCGTTCAAAATTCAAAACTTGTATCTTCCATCAGTCAACTTTTTAAACGGCGAATAATCACGAGCTCCAGCGGGCTGGGTAAAGAGAAAACTTGATATTAATCAACAGTACTTTCAGCACACAGTGTTTCCCAGAATTTGTGGTCAGATCTCGTTCTAAACTTGTGTCGACCAAATGTGCAAACTCGTGAACTCCATAATTGAGAGCGAGCACGTGAGTCAGAGCCTGGGTTCGATGAAGCGCGGGCTCGAATGAGATTGTAAAAGCGAACACGAGCGCGAGCAAGCCCCACTGAGAATTATAAGTTATAGATAGCGTAAACCTCACTGAGATTAGCGAGTGTAAGCCCTCTGATCTGAGGACAGTGAACCTCAGCGTGAGTATTTACTGCAAAATGGACATCTTATCGAAGTATTCATGTGCGAAGTAAGCTCTCCACTTTCTGATCATACAATAATCCACGCACAGATATATCAATGTTAAATACGTAATAGCACCAAAAACTTTACTGAAGTACACTGCAAATGAGAAGAAATTAATTATGTTATTAACAAATAATGACTTCTATTCTGACTGATTTCAAATAGTCCACATGATCAACAGGACAACGTTTTAAGTGGTATAGGATACAAGGGGTAAAAATAAATATTACAGTTAAAACGTATTAAGTTGACCACTTTCTTAAATGGGTCCTCCTTAATTAGGTCGCATATGTGTCCATCCCTATATAATAATAGGTATACTTTCTTTTTCTATGGAAACAAAACTGACAAAAATCTTCGCAGTAAATATTTATTTCTATTAGAAATAAATTTTCTTTTCGTTTCAATATACTTTGAACGCTAATAAAATCCTGAATCTAACGATAACTTACAGTATTAATATCAAGTAAATACTCCAAATATTACGATAAAAGGTTTACAAAAATTACAGTAAGTAAAAACCAAAGTTAAAAAAAAAAAATGCGTGACTCAGTGAAATCAACTCGTAAACTAAAACAGACACTGGGACCAATTCAGTCTTCTATCTAGTTCATCTTAAAAGATTACCACTGTTTCAAGAAATAAAAGTCTCAACGCAGTGCTTTACAGAGTATCGCCACTAGTTTGTCTGCAAAGGCGATGGAATCTTGCCTTAGGCGACAATTAGTTACAGAATTCCCTTTCACCCTTTTCACAATCATAAGTCCGAGGGAACGAACGTTCTTTGCGTAAAGAAAGAAGCAGAGATGAGATGGATTGGCACAATGCTTCTTACAACGTTTCCAAGGTTTCTTAAATTTACGTCACGACTTGTAAGAATAATAGAAAATTTTGCAGGAACTCTATAACGATAGTTTTCAACTTTATGCTGCATTGTGTTCCACGTACGTAACAAAAGGATTGTATATCTAATAGTCCTGTGGATGCAAAATGTTTGCGCTGCAGCTCAAGTTGTTCCTTTCGTGTAACTAGCCACTTTACAATTTCCAGTCACTATGTGACTGATTACGTATACGTCTTATAGATTGTCATGTCCCCCCCCTCCCGCCCGATTTGGGTAGACTTAAAAAAATAATTTTTGCAACGGAGATCTAAATAGTACAGAAGCATTATAATACAATTGACTTTCAGCAGTGATTCTTCAAGGTATATTCCGGGGGTTATTTACACTTTTTTCTTCTCGACAGATTTCTTATTTTCTCTTACTACTTCTCTCAAATAAACACAGTCTATTTCGTCCCCTCCCGATGTTTTTTTTTTTTTTTTTTTTTTTTTGTCTCCTTCCCGGGAGACTTCGTTTGAAATCATGACATCTTCCCTGAAACTGATTATGTAACTTGGTAAAACAGGCGGGGATTCCATAAACGAAATAGTATCCAAACATAATTTCTATCCGGTCACAGATAAGAATTTAACTGAAATTTACTTGTATTTCGCGCAACTTACTAAAACTGTTTAGGGTTTCTGGAAAACATAAGACGAGAGAAATAAATTGACTTCTTAACTTGTAATAGAAACAGGAAACAGAATTAAAAAGAAGACATTTCCTTTTAGAAAGTAAAATTTCGTGATTAATCCTCATAAATTATGAATTTTTAACTAGCTATAGGTATATTAATTTGGAATTGATAAGTCTCCAACAATGTACAGGATTCCATTTCTACAATTAGGACGGTACGGAGGCTCAGTGGTAGAGCTCTTATAGTGGTTCGTGGGGTTCCTGATTCGATCCCCGGCCAAGTAAGTTTGTGGTGGATAACATCGTGTCCGTGGGTTTTCTCGGAACACTCATTTCCTCCCACAAACTCATTCCACCAATTCCTCTATCATCATTCACTTGCCTTAATCATACGTCTCCCTTAGCCTAAAGGGCATAATTGTGGGACGTTAAACTGAAAGATTTTATTTCATTTTTTATGTCTACAATTGTCGTCAGAGGATAAATACAATACTTGCAGAGATTGTTACAGTATATATCAGGGGCGGAACCAGGGGGCAATCCCCCCCCCAGAAGAGGAAGCTTTCTTATTTTATATATAAAAATAAAACTCATCGCACAGTTTGGAGCTCTTAAAAGTAGCTCTAAGTAGCAGTATTACAACCCACCGCCCTCCCCAGAAGTCCGTCCTGGATCCGCCACTGGTATATATTAACTGAAACCCGTACTAGACACCTCGATGGCGAGCAACATTACAAATCTTTCAAAAAATGAACTGTTTTCTTCCTTGACCTGTTGGAATTACAGAATCAAGTAAACTACCCGCATAACAAACAATACAACACAAAAAAATCTTAATATTAATGAAGGATCTGAAACTTTTCACCATTTTTTTAGTCAGAAGAGTATAAAATTTTCCAACTTCTTTAACGCACTTAATTTCAACATTACATTGTTTCTACTGTATTATTTTATACGTATTCAAATAATCTGTGTGCAAAGCGCAAGCTTATTCTGTTGGAAATAAGAACAAAAATCTCGACTTCTTGTAAACACACAAATAAATACTTTACAAGTGCGTTTTCTTGAGTTTCTGCTATATAACATAAACAGCTTAATCCTGGTAATTGAAACTTTCGTATATGCCAATGTTATAAACAAGAGACCATACTTCATAATCAGTTTTATCGAGATGGGAAAGAATGCTATAATAAGAAAAGGTGCAACTCTCAGACATCCAGAAAGAAACGAACTTATTCTTAAGAATTATTTTACTTTAATGTAGATAAGCTTGTTTCCAATAAAATTGCGGGTAAACATGATTATGACAGTTTATATCTGAGGTAGAGTCATTGAAAATTGGTTCTACTTTATATATATTCATTAAATAAATACACACTCTTCCTTCATAGTATTATTGCACAGGTTTTCTTTCAGATTGCCTAAATATGTACTCGTCCTGTGCCACACGCTTGCTTGCAACTTCAATTAAAAATGACTGGCACTGATGTGTTTTTCTCTGAATTGAGCATCAATACAAATTGGAATTTTAAGCTATGCATAGTTTATTTTATGATGCTAAGGCGGTAAGTGCTCAGTATCCATCTAAAATCAGTAAGTACATGTTTAAAAAAGTACAAAAAGAATGAAAAATGTGCGACGTGTTTTTCTCCTGACTTCTCACATATTAAGTTTTATGGAAATGTCCCACCCCTTTATAAATGGGCATCAACTACACAGGGACAAGAGGGAATCCCTCGATTCGAAAATTCATCATCGTGGGAAATGTCAATGTACTGTAAATATATTTCGTTAAAACTCAAAGCTATTCCGTGTGAAAAGACTGCATTATGTTGTTATTTATTCTATTTAGTTGTACTGTCTATTAATTATAGTACTAGTCAAATATGCTTAATTGACAATATGTTTTTTCCTCTTAGAATAACAATTAATATCAATCATAATATTAATGTGAAAGAGCCCATGAAAAATCGAGAACTCGGAGTTCATAATTGTGTGTAAGGTACGGGACAAAAATAAACGAGCAAAATCGTGAGTTTTGATAGCGTTTTTGGTCGCTTATTTTTATCCAGTACTTTACATATGTTTATTGTATTATTTTGTGTTTATCCATTTTCAACATTAAATTTTAAACCACACATTACATCTTCCTATTTCTAGAGAGATACGAACAAAATCTCGCGATCGAAAGATCGCAGCCCGAAATCTCGCGTGGACAAAACCTCGCCATCCACAACCTCGTGGACCAAAATCTCGCTTGGCCAAAAACTTGCGGAATGAAACTTTTCTTTGAAACTTGAACAATGATTTTCTTAATATGCAATTCCATATTACAAATAATAATAATAATAATAATAATAATAATAATAATAATAATAATAATAATAATAATAATAATAATAATAATAATAATAATAATAATAATAATTAATAATAATAATAATAATAATAATTAATAATAATAATAATAATAATAATAATAATAATAATAATAATAATAATAATAATATAAAAAAGATACAAAACATCGTGTGTGGGGGCTTTCTCGGAATATTTCCGTTTTTTCCCACTTTCTCCATTCCATCATTTCCTTCATTCTGATCATCTACGTCTCCTTTAACCTACAGGACATAATCAAGGGACGTAAAAAACAGATATTATTTCATACTTTCATAAATATTATTCGATTTTACCATCATTCATATTCATAAGGTTACCGTCAAAGTGAAATAAAAAACATTCCAGGCTCAAATTCCATCTATGTAGAAAATTTGATCAAGACCGATCGGGTGGTTCAAGAGTTGTCACAAACGCAGCCACTTTCATTTTTATGCATTTCTAAATGTCTCCATCTTCCCATCAAAGTGAAATGATAACAACCATTCCAGGCGGTAATCTGATCTGTGTGACAAATACGATTGGTCTCGTGGTTCAAGAGTTATTAAGCTTTATTTATTTTTATATATCTCCCCCTCCTCTTCGCTGTGCCGTCAAAGTGAAAATAAAAAGACATTCCAGGCCCGAACCTCATCTATATTGAAAATTTGATTGAGATCGGTCGGGTGGCTCAAGAGGTATGTCGTCACAAACATAATTATTTTCATTTTTACACGTATATATACAGATTTTCAAAGCACGCGTTAGAATATTATCTTGTCATTATTTTAATGCAACTATGTGTTATTACAAAATATACAGTGTGTTTCAAAACAACACCGACAACGTTTGGGAAGTGATTCCTGACACCAAGATAGGATAAAAAGTATAGACCAACCTGGGTGCACAAATGCTTCCTTTCCGAGTTATAAGACGAACTTTAAAGTTCCATAACTCCAAAACTATGGGACCTACCGTAGTCGGGTCAAGACTTCACTTAGGAACTAATACAAGTGTACTCTATCCAAAAATTCATATTTCAGAATCCTAAAGTACTTACACAACAATTTTTATAGGGGGAGTTTCGCTACAGTCATATAATTTGAAGTACTCACCAACTACCTCTATAAAAATTGTTGCGGAAGTACCACAAGATTTTGAATCATGGATATTTGGATAGGGCACATACTAGTTCCTAAGTGAAGTCCTGATCCAACTACGGTAGGTCTCATAGTTTTGGAGCTATAGATCTTTAAAGTTCATTTTTTCACGTTTTCGGCAGTCTATAACTTCGAAAGGAAACATTTGTGCACCCAGGTTGGTCTATACTTTTCGCTTATCTTTTTGTCAGGAATCTCCTTCCAAACGTTGTCGGTGCTGTTTTGCAACATCCTGTATACATGTAGCAATACAACAGAGCATTCTGCATCGAAGAAATCGTCGTGACAAGGTTTTATACTGACGACATTTCTTCCCAGGCAAGATTACGTCCCGCATAGTTTAGACCAGGCGAGATTCTGTCTCGAGATCAAGACCGCGAGATTTTGGGTATGACGAGATTTTGGGACGCGAGGTTTTGGTCTGGCGAGATTTTGGCTAGGCGAGGTTTCGGCCCGGCGAGATTTTGGACGACGAGGTTTTGTCCCCAAACCATTTCTAGGTGGTGAGTTCGAGTTAAGCTTAGCATGGTTGAAAGTGAATTTGTGTTGAACAAAGTTCGATTTTAATTTTATAAAAATTAGTATCTTTAGCTCAGTATCTGAAACATGAGTTGGACTAAGCCCACTACAAAAACGAGCAGTGCCATCTAATACCACGCTAATACTGTAACCGCGATTGACAGAGAATGAAACACGATTACAAAGAGTAAGACTAAAAGCATTTTTTTTTTTAAATTTAAAATTTAAAAAGAACAAGGTGAGAATGTTCCCAGAGCATTGCCAGAATGAACTTAAAAACAATTATTTTTTCTTATTAACATTTACAGGCTTTACAGCAATTGTTTCTGTACTTTATTATTATACTCATTAAACAATTCTTGTAATGTATCTATCCATTTGAAGGGGTGGATTCCAAAACAGTCTAAGTCAATGTTTGTTAATTTTGAAATACTGGTTTTGTTAAGTTCCATTTTAGTATCTCCGTATACAACTGGGTTTCACGCCAAAACTCCATAAATCAAATTAATTATAGGCAAAATAAAACAGCGTTGTTTTCCAAAATGTACTTAGTCAACAATATCTATGAAGTTATTTTCTGACTCACGCCTAAAAACACTTATAAAATTCCTTCTACAGATAATTTCACCGTTATCTTGCGAAAAATAAGCAGTTATGATTTTCTTTTATATAGATTACTTTTATATAGAAACAGAATGATGGAAACACACAAAAAAATCGTCTCCTGAAAAACTTACTTTTTGACTTAGGCTCTTTTGGAATTGAGCTCTTCATTTATAATTTAATTGAGTACTAAATTTTTCCACACGGTTTGTTAAGAGTTCTGTTAAAACGTTCTACGGTATGTTGTTTTACGAAGACACATGCTCAAAATGAAGGGCTCAACATTTAAAAAATCCCAAAATATCATCTCTTTATGACTTACGGTTCCCAAGATAAGGCTCCTTAAATCTCCTGAAATCTGAATTTTTTAGCCAACATCTCGGGAACGGTAAGAATGACGCGAAAAATTCCATTACTTCTTTAAGATAGTTGTTTATGCTCTATCAAATGGAGGGCTCAAAATTGAAAAATTCTCAAATAATAGACACATAGAGAGAGAGAGGGAGAGAGAGAGAGAGAAAATTCAGTAATGAACTTTTTAAGTTCGCTGAATATAAAGTAGAGAATATCCTGTTTTTATGATACAAATTGGATAAGTTAAAAATACGAATAACGTTTATATGATAAAAATATAAAAACACAATCACATAGTCTTGCTCAGTGTGGCGTTGTGTTGAGTTACACAATATGGAAACAAGGCCTGGTAGAATAGTTACGAGAAAAACTTTTTTTTTTAACATGCAATTACTTAATTACACTCATTCGGAATTACTAATTTCTGATTTAGTTTTGAGACTTCCTTAACATGAACATATTTCCTCTTTTTCCATGCCTTGTTACGTGTCTACCTATAGAGAGTTAGTTTCTCGTTCTCAGTATTCTCACAGACAAGAAGCGGCGGCACATATAAAACACGCATGCACAGGCTCTCAGCTGAGCTACAGAGCAACTTGGCAATCCTTGCTCTACGTCATGATCACGTGATGCAGCTCGCTGGGTTTTTCTGTCTACCTGAGCACCGCAAAGCACTTTTTTCTCTCCCTTCCTTTTTATTTTCGCCGTTTGTAGGAAGTTCTATGGAGGAGGACGCGACACAGAATGAGAAAGCACTACTTCTACTAGTACTACTACTACACCAAAAGAATGTACACTCCACGCTATGCTACATTTTCCACAACTTATTATCATTAATTTACGAATTTTAACAGTAGTGGTTGTACTATACCATAACACTAGGGACTCTATTTGCCATTGAAAGGGAATATTATTTTCGCATTAGCACTGTAAATTTCGACTGCTTTCAGAGGCTTTAATAGGATGATACAACTTTACTTCGCACATCCTTTACTCCCAGGAAATGAGAAAAAAAGTGCCTAGTCATCATGCTCCTCACAGTACTTTTAACATACATTCTATCTTGGCGTTAGTTCTTGAGGTTACAAATTCGGAGACCTACTGAGAGAAGATTTTGCTTAAAATGGAGAATGCAAGTGACGTTGTCCATATACGAGTTTTCGTCAGTTCCCTACACGCTCTTTCACTTAAAAAAGATAAATAAATAAATAAAATTAATAACCTGCAGAACTTGTCTAGTACTCTCGAAACAAAAATTGGTAAAATCAAACTGTTTCAAAGTAATGTTTATTGTTGAGCAGTTTGCTCTTTCCAGAGCGTGTCACTTCACAATTAATTTCAAGACATATTTCTTGACAATGAGGAACGTTTCGACAACAGTAACTATCACTAGAAGACTATTAGTATTAAAAGATTACGAAGAGAAATTGTTTAATGTTATTTTCAGAATATTATACTTTTCTGAAAAACGTAAAAAGACTGTAGAACTGATCACTAAAATAAACTTTGTTAGGATTCTTCTGTCTTTTAGTGTGCAAACTTGCTAAGAATATTTTCTTCCACATTGAATTTAGCTAAATTCATGAATTGGTAGTTTACTGGTTGAAAATTAAAAAATTAAATGTTTCCTTTCACTTTTCTTCTTTACTGTAACGTTGTCTTTAATTGAAATGCTTGAAGTAGCTTAGCGCAATGCAGTTTTTTTTTTTTTTTTTTTATAAAAAGAGTTGAGAGAAAAATGAGGTTTATAGCAATTAGCGTCAAATAGGTTCATGTGAAATCATTTTAAAATGATTTAAGTTTTGTTCCAGGTGCATCAAAAATATCTATCACTTCCTGACTTATAAAATATTTTTAAAATGTAAATTATATGTTATTTTGGAACCCAGTAAGGAGACAGTTGCCTTATACTGTTCCAAATCCTTCAATATACTAATGTTGGAGGGCTGCACGCTTGTACATCTAACATACCTAAATTTAATACTTTATTATTAAGCTTTATTATTATTCTTTGTGCTTCAAAAAGGATACATGTACTGTAACAGTTTTCATAAATAACACATTTGTAATTACACGTTGAGTAACTGCAAAAGGTATGAAAATTTTAATGCACATTTCTTAAGAGAATAAACAAAGTTCCTACTTCACCAGTAAATATAATAACGCTTCCCATGATTTCGTCCCCTCAGAAGAAAAGAATTCCAATGAAAGTGTTTACTTAACACTGAAAGTTGAAAAAAAAAAAAGATACAAATGTCATTATTATTTCTGTGTTTAATTCTAAATCGTTGAAACTACTATTTTCATTGCCCTTTTGCCTCTTTAAAAGGAAAATATTTTCGCGTATGTTGAAATTACATTAAGAGAACGTGTACTGCTAAATTATATTTTATATAATTCATATTTACTTTGATTGATTCATCGGCATGGAGCGACATGATATACTCTCGTACCAGAATAACTTTTTTTTATATATGTATATATATATAGAGTCATTTCGAAAAGACTCCAGGTTTACGATCGCTGCTTCATTATTTATTAAGGAGCTGTATGACAGGTGGAGTTTACTTATGATCCCTCACCGTACTGAAATTAAACATTTCCACAAAATTAAAGCAGTACTAGAGGACATGGTGAACAGAACTCTCTACAATAATGCGAGTCTTACTCAGCCCTGCCTCAACGCCGCCAATAGTGACAATTTCCTGTACATCCTATGATTTATATTCCTTACATTTTCAAGCAAACGTGACATTTCTCAATGCCATCCTGTTTCTTCCAACAGGGTCATTTCACGTAGAATTTGCGTTTGTCATCTCATGGAACCGAAAAGGCATAATCGTGGGACGTTAAACTGAAGAAGCAATTAAGTTTATTTCAAGTTAACGGATCAAATGTTGGTTAAATTAGCGAATAGGACACCCTGTATTTTAATTAGGCATTTCAATGTTAACTCTTGATTTTATCCACGAATCAAAACAGATGAATTCTTATGGTGTACCTTAATTTGATAAAGTTTATGTTGTGTATGCACAAAAAAAAAAAAAAAAAAAATACCTGAACATTTAGAATTTTCTCTTCACCTTTAGTAAGTCATGAAGGCGGGCTATGGGTGGGGAACAGAATTCTTTGATAAATCTGTAAACTAACAGTTTCACCGAACTCTGTACCAAAATTTTATATGTGGACCACAAGAAAAGATAAACGTCAATCTAATCCAAAGACTAGGCTATATTGTCGATGTATAGTCATAAAAGAATTACATGATTATAAACTTTTGCAATTTCTATTGTGTTCAACCTAATGCTTTTCTATCTTATTGCAGGCTCTGATGTTATGGCGTCGTTTCACCTCCACAGGACTTTTTTTTTTTTTACTAAAATTTTTGGCGTCACGCTGTCAGTCAGGCAGTGCAATGGCAGAGCTAGTCGTGAAAGCACAATGAGTTATTTGGTTCACTGAAAACTAAATCGGTGATCACTGTACAACGTAACTTTCGTCGCGAGTATGGGAGATTCCCAGTAACATATAAGAGTATTCGTAAGTGACAAATAATTTAAGGAAACTGAGAATGTCTTGAAGGAAAAATCACCTGGGAGGGCGCCTGTATCCGAAGAAACTGTGAAACGAATCAGTGTCGTGTGTGGGAAATCCCAAAAGTCCTTGAAACACCTCAAAAGATCCTTGAAACATAGTAGTTTACAACTTAGAAACACGCTATCCACAATACACGAAGTGGTATACAAAAGACTGGAATTGTTTGCTTACAAAATTGCTCACTTTCACAGTGAATAGTTGATATATATAGACTCGCTCCTGCATTTTCAATATATCTTAACTAACAAGAAACCCTGGGTATTTATCAGAGCCCGATGTTCGTGAAACTGTATATAGAGAGAGTATCTCCCGAAACTCGCACAGCCTAAATTGTAGCTGCAGTGTCCAAGACGTTGGGACACTAGGGCTCGAGAAAGATCAAATGTGGAACGTCAGTACATTAAGGACATGGTGAGAAAATGCACGTTTTTCTTTAAAATTGGTCATTGTAACGTCACGAAATAAGCATACATGGATACCAGATGGTACATATGATCTGTTAAAAGTTATGAAAAGAATATCTGCTATCTTGAAAGAGCCCATATTGAAGCTGGTCGCGATTGGTGTAAATGAGAAGAGGGTCATGCGATACATCAATTTGAACGTAAATAGACACAAAAACCTGTTGGTGAAGTCTGTTGTGGGATTACATTATACCTGTGCTTCTGGTAGAGTGGTTTAGGTACCAAGATGAGCAATGTGTATCTCCTAACACTCGAGCAGATGCAGGTTATGAAGCGCTATGAGCGGGATCAGTGTAACTAGAAAAACAGAGCGAAATATAATTTTAGCACTACATGATTTGTGTCAGAGTCAACATGTAATTGTTGTGAATGTGCTGATATGACGGGTTCACTCTTCATAATAATGCCATGGTTGGCATTAACTTGTAACTATTTATTATATTTCCATTAATTCGAACAGAAATCAGAACGTCATATCAGCCTACTCCTAGCGCTCCATACCCTCCATCTGCTCGAGTGTCATTTTGCTCATTTTGTATCTAAACCACTCTACCAGAAGCACAAGAATAACGTAATCCCACAACAGTCTTCACCAACAGGTTTTTGCGTCTATTTACGTTCAAATTGATGCATCGCATGACTCTCTTCTCATTTACACCAATGCACTAGTTTCAATATGGCCTCTTTCAAGATGGCAGATATTCTTTTTATGACTTTTAACAGATCATATATACCATCTCGTATCCATGTATGCTCATTTCGTGTTGTTACTATGACCAGTTTTAAACAAAAACGTGCATTTTCTCACCATATCCTTAATGTACTGACATTCCACATTTGATCTTTCTCGAGCCCTATTGTCCCAACATCTTGGACACTGCAGCTACAATTTAGGCCGTGTGTGTTTCCCGAGGTACTCTATATACAAAGTTTCATGAAAATCGGACTCTGATAGATACCTAGGTTTTCTTGCGAGCTGAAGTTTTGCAAACATCATACATACTACGGTGATCATATGAGGTTTCATTAATAACAATAATATAAAACGAACTCGTTTGAGTACATCTTACGAGAGGCTACGGCAAGTCAAATCACACACGTTCAATTGGATGATGCAACGTTAGTGCATCGGCTCTTTTTTCCGGATTTCAGAACTGAGTTGTCTACCTTTTAATTTAATTAGTATCTTAATTACTTTACGATGCTACGACGATACTATTTTTGTACTTCAAGGAGAAATCGAACCCGAAACCATATGCACCTGTGCTAAACAATCAACTACAATGAGAAAAAACTAGTCGCTAGTTATTCGAGAAGAAAAGGTATACACGTACGATTATTTCATTACAAAACAGAAACTCGATATTTCAAACAGCTTTTTGTCTACCAGTAATTCAAAGTATCAAATAACACTATGATTCGATCGATACAATGAACCACAAAACGTCAGAACTCTATTAGCAGACTGTTTATGCACTCAGGAATGATATGTTAACAGTTATATATATCTATATCTATATCTATATATCTATATCTATCTATCTATATCTATCTATATCTATCTATATCTATATATATCTATATCTATCTATCTATCTATCTATCTATATATATATATATATATATATATATATATATATATATATATATATATATATATATATATATTGTATGTCGAAATATAAAGGACATGTAGGTCACTACATACATCACATGTTTGTAGTAGAAAAACAGGACATACTAAATCTCATTTGTCTACTATAATAAAACGCATAGCAATGATTGAAGCCTCGTTGTTCACCAAGTATCACAGCAAACCAAATACAAATAATTTGCATATATCTGCAATTACATTGTTATCCGTGCGCTGTTCGAAAAATGCATTTTTCGCAACAGGACCAAAAAAACACTAGAACTTTTGTGAAAGCTATAAATAAACTCAACTAAAAATAAGAAACTTTAATTTAGTTACTTTTAATAACATAGGATATAAATGATCTAGGAAGACCACTTCTAGTGCTGACCAAATCGTCTCAAAATCTGTATGCGTAGGTCATAGTAATGTGACGTCTTACTTCCACAACCCCTGTGGTCAACACTGGTTTGTCCCGAATAGGGGTCAGAGAGCTTACTTCTGGAACGTCAGGTCCTTGGTTCGATACCCGGCCGAGTAAGTTTGTGGTGGACAACATCGTGTCCGTGGATTTTCTCGTGACAATTCCGTTTGCTCTTACATTCTCATTCCACCATTTTTTTCATCATTATTCACTTGCCTTAGTCATCCGTCTCCCTTAGACTAACAGGTATAATTGTGCGAGGTTAAACTGAAAGATTTCACTTGATTTAATGTTTTCACCGAATAGAGAAGTACCTCGTTAAGTGACATGTATCAGAGCAAATGGTTTCATGTGAAGTATTGCAATATAGAGGGCAAAATAATAGATATTCAAAATAAAGGTTGTTGGGTTGGTATGTGTACGTACGATTTACTGGCCAAAAATATGATTAAGGTAATACGAGAAACGACTTTGAAACATATTGAGTGCCATCATGGTGCTACGTTTCATTAGACATAGAGAACTCAAATGAAGTTTCATTTTAGTGTTATGGAGATTTATTGTTTAAGTTTAAAGCACTGTATTTTCATATAATTTAACGCTTAATGTATTCGAATGATGAAAATGATTACAAGTAATTGCCTAGGTATAGAGTGGCCTAAAACAAGATACGGAAATAAAGTGAGGACTAACTTTAATGAGACACTGAGTACGGAATCACTGCGGTAGTTTCACATATATTGGGTGTAGGTACACTGTTTCAATGCAATTTTCATGCAAATGTTTACGATATTTTCACAACGTACTAAGTATGGAGAAAATGATTTAGTGTACGAATCAATCGACTGAGTGTACGGAAAAATAAGATTTGTGAACGAAAAACAAATGAGAATATGACAGTTGGTTTGGGGTTTACGCCCCTTTTGGCACCAAGTCTGCATGAGACTTGAACATACAGCTTAACGTGGATTCCGAGTCATATAAGCTCCCACCACGAATTCAACCCCGGTCTTCCGCGCAGAAGGCAAATATGCTCAACAAATAGCTACAAGGGGGCAACAAGAAATTACTATCAAAAGTTGGGGAAAGAAAAACAATAGTGGAGACAAATAGAAAAAGAAATTACCTACTGAGTTTACTTACGTTCTTACGAAGGATGGGATCTATTTATTTGAGTTCCGAACTCATCGAGGCTGGAACCTTGTGCAGCGGTCTGACCCACAACCATTACCCAAGATCAATTCACACGGAACAGACCCGTTCCCACCACATTATCTCGCCTCCAAGAGAGGCTAGATTACAGGAAAATGACACAGGTTTCGGTGAAACTAACAGAAGGTATGGTAGAAGATAAAAGAGGAAAGGGAAGAACATTGTAATTGATAGAAAATGTTAAAGAGGGCAATTCTTACGTTTAAACAAAGAGAAGCCGAGGATTGTAGTGCTTCGAAGTTTTTAAATCTCAAACAACTGACCCGCATATTCCAAAAAATAAACTACTTTTAGACGCAATAGGACACTTTACACTCTTTGATGCATATTCATCCCATTTAAATACTGTGTTGTCCAAGTATGTCCCAGATGTATGTGCAAAATGTATGTCATCACTGTGTTTGAACTGTTTGCCGAGAAAAAGTGTTTTAAATATGTCATACTAGATACTGTTTTAAGAGAATTAACACTTTTGGACACGTGAAGCATACTTTATAAACATTATTGAATCAATTTTCCCCTCAATATCTGTACTAAAAATGTTTAAATAGTATTTTATTTTTTACAGTGCACCAATAATAATAAGATATTTAAGACGACTATGAACGTCTGAACTAAAGGAAGACACAGACATGAGAATTTATCCAATTATTTTAAAGTTCCACAACGTACCAATTCAAGGGCCGCAGTAGTTCAGTGGTAGAGCGTGTTAACTTGTGATGAACAAACGCGTGTGCGTGTTTTTCTCGGAGTTCTGCCGTTTCCTCCCACTTTCTTCATTCTACCATTTCGTGCATTCTTATCTTCATCGTCTCCTTTCACACGGCATAATCGTTGGACATAAAACTGAAATATTTCATTTTATTTTCCAAAATACCACATTATTTGAACGTAACATGGAAGTAGCTAGCAGTTACTTAAAGGTAAAAGAGGTGTACGTGGTGATCGCTAGACTACTTTCACTTACACAAGATCTATTGAATTGGCTGCTAGAATAAAGAATATTAAATTTAGATTTTCAAACTCGACATAAGCCTTTGCTGTACGAAATCAGTTCTACGATTCAGGTAAACGGGATTAGCTAATACACAGGGGTTAAGAGGAAAAGATCGTTCTTGGATTTTCAAGTTCGATGTAAGCCTCTGTTGTATGAAACCAGTTTCACCGTTCAGTGAAGCGGGCTTATCTAATACACAGGGGTTAAGAGGAAAAGATCGTTCTTCAATTTTCAAGTTCGATGTAAGCTTCTGTTGTATGAAACCAGTTTCACTGTTCAGTGAAGCGGGCCTATCTAATACACACGGGTTAAAAGGAAAAGATCGTTCTTCAATTTTCAAGTTCGATGTAAGCCTCTGTTGTATGAAACCAGTTTCACTGTTCAGTGAAGCGGGCTTATCTAATACACAGGGGTTAAGAGGAAAAGATCGTTCTTCAATTTTCAAGTTCGATGTAAGCTTCTGTTGTATGAAACCAGTTTCACTGTTCAGCGAAGCGGGCCTATCTAATACACACGGGTTAAAAGGAAAAGGTCGTTCTTCAATTTTCAAGTTCGATGTAAGCCTCTGTTGTATGAAACCAGTTTCACCGTTCAGTGAAGCGGGCTTATCTAATACACAGGGGTTAAGAGGAAAAGATCGTTCTTCAATTTTCAAGATCGATGTAAGCCTCTGTTGTATGAAACCAGTTTCACTGTTCAGTGAAGCGGGCCTATCTAATACACACGGGTTAAAAGGAAAAGATCGTTCTTCAATTTTCAAGTTCGATGTAAGCCTCTCTTGTATGAAACCAGTTTCACCGTTCAGTGAAGCGGGCTTATCTAATACACAGGGGTTAAGAGGAAAAGATCGTTCTTCAATTTTCAAGATCGATGTAAGCCTCTGTTGTATGAAACCAGTTTCACTGTTCAGTGAAGCGGGCCTATCTAATACACACGGGTTAAAAGGAAAAGATCGTTCTTCAATTTTCAAGTTCGATGTAAGCCTCTGTTGTATGAAACCAGTTTCACCGTTCAGTGAAGCGGGCTTATCTAATACACAGGGGTTAAGAGGAAAAGATCGTTCTTCAATTTTCAAGATCGATGTAAGCCTCTGTTGTATGAAACCAGTTTCACTGTTCAGTGAAGCGGGCCTATCTAATACACACGGGTTAAAAGGAAAAGATCGTTCTTCAATTTTCAAGTTCGATGTAAGCCTCTGTTGTATGAAACCAGTTTCACCGTTCAGTGAAGCGGGCTTATCTAATACACAGGGGTTAAGAGGAAAAGATCGTTCTTCAATTTTCAAGTTCGATGTAAGCCTCTGTTGTATGAAACCAGTTTCACCGTTCAGTGAAGCGGGCTTATCTAATACAAAGGGGTTAAGAGGAAAAGATCGTTCTTCAATTTTCAAGTTCGATATAAGCCTCTGTTGTATGAAACCAGTTTCACCGTTCAGTGAAGCGGGCTTATCTAATACACACGGGTTAAAAGGAAAAGATCGTTCTTCAATTTTCAAGTTCGATGTAAGCCTCTGTTGTATGAAACCAGTTTCACCGTTCAGTGAAGCGGGCTTATCTAATACACAGGGGTTAAGAGGAAAAGATCGTTCTTCAATTTTCAAGATCGATGTAAGCCTCTGTTGTATGAAACCAGTTTCACTGTTCAGTGAAGCGGGCCTATCTAATACACACGGGTTAAAAGGAAAAGATCGTTCTTCAATTTTCAAGTTCGATGTAAGCCTCTGTTGTATGAAACCAGTTTCACCGTTCAGTGAAGCGGGCCTATCTAATACACAGGGGTTAAGAGGAAAAGATCGTTCTTCAATTTTCAAGATCGATATAAGCCTCTGTTGTATGAAACCAGTTTCACCGTTCAGTGAAGCAGGCTTATCTAATACATAGGGGTTAAGAGGAAAAGATCGTTCTTCAATTTTCAAGATCGATGTAAGCCTCTGTTGTATGAAACCAGTTCATCGGCTGACCACGAGTATTCTAATAGCCAGTAGAGATAAGATTTTGCTCTCTGGAGGTTAAAAAAAGTAAATTGTATCTTTGGATTGCCGATGAGCGGATGGATGAAAAGCAGAAAAAGGTAAATCTTTTGAAACAGTTTGCTTCAACCTAGGGATATTGTTCAAGCTTCAATTCTCACCATTTACGTTGTACTAACCTTTGTTATTAATCTGACTTAAAAGAAAAAGCGCCCTTTCGTTGTCAAAACGTGAATAATGCAAGCCTCTCTGTATGTGCGGTCCCTGGTTTGATTTCCGATCACAATGGATAACATTCCCAGTAGCAGTTCGGTCACACATGAAGCAGTGAATTCCGGCTGCTATAAAATCGGTACTCACAACGGAGGTAAAACTGTAATTAATCAATCAATTGCGACTAACATACATTGGGAGCATCAAGGAGTAAAAAGATTTATCTTATTAATTATTATCTCTGTGCTATAGAAATTTCTTTTAGAAATGAATTACTAGATATGAATTAGCAAACACTGTACGCAGCACAAACCACAAACATCTATCGATAAATATTTTATATATATAAATGAAAGTGATTATGTTTGTGACTTAGTAACTCTCGACCCACCCGACCGATTTCGATCAAATTTTCAACATAGATGAAGTTCGGGCCTGGGATGAATTTTATATCACTTTCAAGGTGCAACTTGGGAGAGAGGGAGTTATATGTCGAAAATGACCGATATTAGTGTCGAGCTCATAGTTTTGGGGAGTCCCAAAGTTGATTGGTGACAGTTTTGGTGTCCTTTATGTCCAAAATGAAACTTATTCTCCTCGTACGAAGAACGGGCATTCTGCTAATATCTAGTAAACTAGTAATGAAATGAATTTTCCCGACAATAAAAAAAAAAGTCAACTGATTTTAGCAAATCTTTATTAGAAGCACATTCAGTATTTTCTTAACATTTAATGTCAAACCAAGTTTCAACAAATCTATTCTATGTATTCATCTCTAACTCTTCTAAATAGCATTTTTTTCTCTCGAAAATCTAAATTCAAACCCTAACTTCGAGAAATAAAAGTCTGCATCACTCGAGAAATAAAAGTCTGCATGAAAAAAAGCATTTTATACCCTCCATTCCAAAAGAAACCGAACGTTTAAAAAAAACAAAAAAGCAATGTACATTTTGGAACAAATCATTTTTATTAATCAATGTATTCCCCTTCTGCATCGATACACATATTTGCACGCTCCAACAAGTTGTCAAACGACTTCTCCATGTCCTTTATTGGAATGGTCTTTAGGACGGCGGTCGTCGCCTTCTCAATGGCATCAATCGATGCGTGCCACTTTCCTTTCATCGCCAAATGCAGTTTCGGGAACAGATATAAATCGCACGGAGCGAGATCTGGTGAATAGGGCGGATGATGCAACCGAATAATGTGATTTTTGACCAAAAATTCAGTTACAAGTCGCGAACGATGTGATGGTGCATTATCGTCCAAAAGAGTCCAACTGCCGATTTCGCGATATTCGGGCCGAATACGACGAATTCTTGCCAGCAAACGCTTCATGACGCCCAAGTAAAACTCTCCAGTGACTGTCTGGCCGGGCTGAACAAATTCTTTGTGGATAATTCCTTTTGAATTGTAAAAACAAATCAGCATCACCTTAACTTTTGACTTCACCAAGCGACTTTTTTTGGGTGTTCCTTCATCCGGCGCTCTCCATTCAGCACTTTGCCGCTTTGTTTCGGGCTCATATTCAAAACACCACGTCTCATCACCAGTTACAATCGATTTCAAGAAGTTTCGATCCTGCCGAGCACTTTTAACGATGTCTTTGCAATGCGCAATTCGATCAACTTTTTGGTCTTCGGTGAGTTTGTGTGGTACAAACCGCGAATTAACCTTCGTAAGGCCCAAAACTTCGGTCAAAATGCGGTATGCGGTTGTTTGAGGAATGTCTAATTCCATTTCAATAACTTTCACCGACGATTTTTTGTTATGTTTGAATTCACGCACTTTTTCGATGTTTTCTTCCGATAATCCGGTTCTGGGACGGCCTGATCTTTCGTCATCATCCAGCGTCTCTCTACCCGATTTGAATCGCCTGAACCACTCATAAACTTGCGTACGGGATAGACACTCATCACCATATGCATTTTGTAGCATTTGGTGCGTTTCACTAAAAGTTTTACCCAGTTTAACACAAAACTCAATTGCAGCTCGTTGTTTGAAACTCATTTTCCGACCGATGTACACAACACACTGACAGTTGAAACGCAATAACTTTGTTGCCGTGCATCCAAATGTCATGACATTTATACCAGTTGTCAATGAGGGACTACGCCATCTACCGGTAAAATATTACAACAGATGGCACTAGTGGTACTATTTGTTTTCAAAAGTTCGGTTTCTTTTGGAATGGAGGGTGTATATACGACCTAAGCAACTGAAAGTTTACTTACATGCCAAGTTTGTTCAAGAGCAGATTAATTCTGTAGATTTGCATACAATATATATTATTCTTATATCTTTTTTAAGAATAATATATAATGTATTTGTAAGAATGTATTTATATATTGGGTTTAGAAGTAAATACAAAAAAATTAAATACATGGAAGTTCGTCGGGATCGTAATACTACAAATTATGGATGCGTCAAAGTGCCAAATAATACTTTCGATAAAGCGGATACTTTCAAATATCTAGGATCAATATTAACAAATCAAAACCATATCCACGAAGAAATTAAATGTCGACTAAAAGTAGAGAATTATATGTTATTATTCAGTTTAAAATCTATTGTCGTCGTGAATTCTGTCGAGGAATTTGAAGCTTCAAATACATAAAACGATAATCATGCCTGTTATGCTTCATGGTTGCGAAACATGGTCGCTTACTTTAAGGGAAGGACGCAGATTAAAAGTATTTGAGAATAAAGTCCTGAGACGAATATTCAGACCTAAGAAGAATGGCGGAAACTTCATAACGAGGAACTACATAATTTATATCGTCTACCAAACATCGTTAGGATCATCAAGTCCAGAAGGCTCAGGTGGGCAGGTTATGTAGCCAGAATGGAAGAAAGTAGGAACGCTTTCAAAGTTTTAACTGGAAATTCAATTGGAAAACGACCACTAGGAAGACCTAGACGCAGATGGGGGGACAATATTAAGATGATTTTTGCAGAAATAGGAATACAAAGTAGAAATTGGATCCAGTTGGCCAAGGACAGAAGTCAGTTGAGAGCTTTTCTGAATGCGGCATTGAACCTCTGGGTTCTATAGGCCATAGAGTTAGTCAGTCAGTTTATTTATTGAGAAAAATAAAGTGAAGGACGAAATTTTGCAACATTCAATTGAATCGATGCTGGGAAAATTAGTTTTTTCAAATTTTAAAAAATAAAATGAAATATCCAGTTTAGCGTCCCACGGTTATGCCTTTAGGCTAAAGGAAATGAATGATTAATTATTGTGAAATTAAAATTTTTGTGTTCCCACCGGGAATCGAATCCGGGATCACAAGCACCAAAGTTACACGCGCTAGCCACTAGATGACTGGATTTTCAGTTGAAATCTTGAGAAAATGGGGAAAGCATTTGCTTCCGTATTTTCTTAGGACTGCACAAAGCCAGATCATTATCATGGCTGTGTATTTATAACTGCCTTTAAAACAATTATTTTTAAAAAATACGTCGCTTGTATTAAAATAATTTTTTAAAAGCTTCAGCTTCTCATTTTGTATTTGTTACTTTGTAAAAATAAAATAAACATGCAATTTCAATAGTTTTATGATTTTCATTAATTTTATAGTTTCAATGATTACAGGATAAGCGATAATGAACAGAGAATACAGTGCTCAAGTTTCCTGATATATTCCATCTAACATACCATTCGATCTACAATTCGTTATTTAAAAAAACGTCAATTTAATATATGAAATAACAGCAGAAGACAATACGTGAAGTAATCGGAGAAAGCCTTTCGAAATGAGGTGAGACAACAATTTCGATCGGCAAAGTGAACTACAACACTATGGCAATTGATCCATTATGTGAGTACGTGGTGCTCCGAGAGCGTCGTATCCTTGAGGGCTTGACAACCAGTTGTTACAGTAGTATTACAATTTGCATAACATTCAAGGCGCTACAAGCTCTGTTCTTACATTAATTTTCTTCATTCTCGAAATCTCTTTCATTCTATTAAAAACCAAGTGAAAGGCTTTATACAAAAATAGACATATTTATGAACCGAGTATTTCAATATTGTATTTGAATGCTTTATTCTCAGTTAATCTTCTATTTTAAAATTTTTTTTTATCACCTCGTACTTCACTGTTATCTATCTGTATATTAAAATGTGTTGTCTGTCTGTATATTTTGTCTATCTGTATATTAAAATGTAAGAAAAAGTTTATGTCTGTGACCAATTCTTTCGATAGTGAGTTCTCTGGAACTATATGCTCTAGAAAGATGCCGTTTTCACTGATCGATTGCAAATTTTGTGTAGATTGTTCAGTTCTAACTGAATTTTTTTTTAAAAAAACATGGCTGTTATTTCTTTATTACGTTTTTTAGGGGTACATTGGAAGTGTTGAAATCTTTAAAGAGAGCATCATACCCTACTAGTTATACATTCCAACACAACACATTTGTATACAGGGATTGTATATCTTTCAGAGGTTTCTCATGGCCAAATGATACTGTAAAACGAAGGATAACCATTTCTCCAGTCTAACATCTAAGATAAGTCTTTATTGTTTGGAGTGTTTTGCATAATGTGATAATGCCATACATCACTGACAATATAATTAGTTGAGCTGTATTTGCTTATTACATACTGCATGCAAGAAGAAAGAAAACACTGATCACACATGAATTAGAAACTCCAACCGGAAGTAGGCTCAAATCTTGCAAACGGTGTGAGATATTGAAAAAAATCCTCCCTTTATGATACCCCTTGTCGATTTATATCAAGACGTCCTTCACTTGTGTCTGTAAAGGGACATGTACCGATGTTGTTAGGAATGACAAGGAGATTCATGCTCATATGTGAATGATGCGCTATGTGGAGAGTGCAGGTTCAGCTAGTATATATAAAAATGAAAGTGACTATGTTCGTGACTTTGCACCGCTTGAACCACTCGACCGATTTCGATCAAATTTTCAACATAGATGAGGTTTGAACCTGGGATGGTTTTTATCACTTCACTTTGACGGTGCAACGTAGGGACCGGAAAAGGGTTAGATATTTAAAAATAATCGAAAATGACAGATAGTGTCCAATCAATAGTTTTCGGGGTCACTGAGATGAACAGTGACATTCCCGATGCCGTTTAAATTAAAATTCACCCCCGCAACTTCGGGGAGGCGGAAATATATATATATATATATATATATATATATATATATATATATATATATATATATATATATATATATATATATATATATATATATATATAAAGGAGTTGTCCATTTAAAGTTTCTATTTCAACCCAGCGAAACGGGTAAAAACGCTAGTTAATAATAATAACGAACTATCACTGTTAATACATTGAAGCAAACTCGTCCTCAAACTTTATTCCCATAATACGCTTCTTGAGAAACAAATTATTCCATTTTCAAATACTTTTTCCACATCACTTCTTGGTTCATATTTGGGTCCTGTAATTTACTACGTATATTCGCTATTCCATTATTGTGAAAAAATCTTAATATTATTTTTTTTCTATTTTTAAATCATTTTCACTTTTCTGGGTTAAAATTTGTTAACATTTAATTATTTTCCAGAAAGTATAACGTTATTTCAAGAAGAATTCATTTTTGGTCAAGTATTTCCAATTCTTATGTATTTTATTTGCTATCTGTATACTAAGAGAAAACTATATTTTAAAAAAATAGCTGCAGCCGCAGTGTCGTAATGGTAGAGCGATCATCTCTGGTGTGAGAGGTCACTGGTTCAATCCCAGCTCACGCCAAGTGGGATGTGGTGGACAAACGCCGTATGGATGGGGCTTTCCACGAGGTTCTGAAGTTTCCCTCCATTTTCTTCATTCCATCATTTCGTTCATCATCGGCGTTTTCCTTAGCTTCGGAGCATAATCATGAGACGTTAAACAAAATAATAACAGTTTACAAAGTATTGAAAGAGTTTATTTAACACTGAACACATTAAATAAGTTATAAATAGCTGAAAATGTTGTTATTGAACGATAAAGAAAAAACAAGTGGTAAGGTCACGGGAAATAACCTAACACTATATTTACTTCGGTTTTCTTTCTCTCGAATAGGAATTGTGGAAGGCTAGCGACCAGAGAATTATCTGATATCCTTTTAGATATTTCACAAAGAAAAAAAAATATCCGTACACACAAACAACCTCCATCAATAATTATCTCTCTTGTGAAAGCTAAAAAGTTGTGTTTAGCAGGCTCTTTTCGTAACTCCTGAATTTAACGCAACTTTTTTCTGCATTTCGTGACACAAAGACACCCCTCTTTTTAGAACCGGTGAAGATTAATTTTGTACAGTCGGCAAGAAAACTAACTTTTATTTCGTAAAAACAGATTTGAGAACGACCAAAGTCAAGTGTCATACATTTTATCTCTCTGTGTATGTTTGTGTGTGTGTGGAGGGAGAATTATCCTAATTACAGGGAAAAAGCAATAAAACCCTGAAAATTTTTGGTGGACAGTAAAACTGATTAATAATAATAATTTTGATCAAACAGCTCAACATAATCAACCATATACCACGTAAGAACGATACAGATAACTAAAAATTATTAACCCGAAGTTCATCACATCAAAGAAGTAAAATTTACCTACCATCAAACAAATCCTAACTGGGTTATTACCTCTCTTTCCTACATCTAAATTTATATCCTCCCATCTTCTCGGCTCATCCACAGGCCTTTATCCAGAAATTTTCAACATTAAATACCACTCACACTACTCCCGATTCTAGCAAATATACCCCTCATCTCCATTGGGTTATCGGCATTACATTCGGTGGTGAGTACCCTTGGCTTTGTTGAAACACATACCCCCCTTAAGATTTTAAAATCAGAAAGTTCTGTCATGAATAAACATATAACTAACTGAATCTGATTTTTAAGACATTATCTCATAGCCTTAATTGACGGTTACTAAATGTCGAAACCCTTTCTTGATCTTTTGGATCTGGATCTTATATTGTAAATATTTTGTAAATTTCACATCATAAACACGTCTTCTATCATTGATATAGCGAAGAAGAATAACCTTTAACATAATCCTAGCCTGCACGAGTTGCGAACTTACTAGTCAAAAATCAGTCAGTTTCAGAACACTATAAAACAAGTCTCAATCCCGTGATAAAACGAAATCTTCAGTAATACCATATATGATAGAGTGAGACGGACAGAGACAGAGAGAGAGAGAAAAAAAACACTCTGAAAATCAATACAAGCTTCAGCAGCTCTCTCTCTTTCTCCCTCTCTCTCTCTCATTCTCCCTCTCTATCGGTAAATTACTTTCCAGGCAAAAGAAGTAAGTTGGTTTAAGAGAATGAATTTTAACGTATAGTTTACTACTCGTGTAAAGTTTGGTAATTCGAACAAGATTTTATTATTGTTTTATATGTCTTGCCTTTCAATGACCATTATCTGCTATTTTTTTCTTCCTTTCATGTATGCTTTTATACAAATAATTGTTACGTCAAAGTTTATTACACATAAGTAGTGTTGCCACACGAGACGAGAAATTTCTAATCTCAAACTCGAAAGTGAGACGAGAGGTACACTCATGTCCAAAATGATTGTCGCATATCTATAACTGACTTCTTGTAAGAATATAATTTGATAATGATTTTGCAGGGTACTTTTAATACTGATGCTATATGTATAATCGGGAAATGTGTATTTGTGGTAAATCTCATAGGAAAAGAATTATAAATACGAAAATTATAATTAGTAAAAAGAAAATGTTACTAAATGGACAAGAAAGTTTAATTATCGTTTTATTGTTTTTATTTACTGCTCTTCTGACATGAAATTTGCCACGTACATGTGTTTGCCGATTATACACATACTAACATTGTTAGAAATACCGGGCGAATTCCTTATCAAATTATATTCCTACAAAAACATTTATAGACATGCGGCAATAATTTTGGACACGAGTGTACGTTTTGAAATCAGATACGAGAAATTTCTCAAATCTCATGGGCAACAGTAGTTCAATCAAATCTTAGATCTCGAACACTGTTTTACTGTTACATGGTTCATAATATAAAAACTATAAATTGATGAAGTGATTATACGAACACAATGAAGCACACTTACCAAGTTTAAAGATATGCAAGCCATTACACAATATAATTACTTCAATTATACATATGGTTTAAATGTTGTTATATTACACCCTTCATGGGCCACTCGTGACGCGGAAGGATTTTGATCATTTCTATATGAAATTAAGAAACAGATCAAGAGAAAATCTTTGTACACAAATTTACAACACGAGACGAGAGTCGAGACTATACAAGAAATAATTCTTTTGAGAATCGAGACGAGGCAAAACTATATTTAAAAAAAAATAGTTCTGTCTCGTCTCGTTAGCAACACTAGACACGAATGTAATTTGCTGTCAAAGCACAGAATTTTTTCGAGCACAGAATTTGCTACGCTCACTCTCATTTAAAAAAAAAAATTACTAGATAATTTAAAGACAACGAACAATATTTTAAAAAATTAAAAAGTACGCCAGATAATGTCTGCATAATGCTATTACATTAACTGATAATTGATTAAGATCTTTTGTGTAGTTAATAAATTTGGGAATTAAACAATTATGCCATCGTGAACTGGGCACCCAAAATTTCCGGTCTATAAGAAAAGATCTGGAAACAGACTTTGTAGATACTATTTGACTCACTTTTTAAATGTCCGAAACTCTTCACTGTTATCAAGTTATTGAAAATTCAATATAAGAAAAGATCTGGAAACAGACTTTGTAGATACTATTTGACTCACTTTTTAAATGTCCGAAACTCTTCACTGTTATCAAGTTATTGAAAATTCAATAAAGTTCAAAAAGAAGGGGTGAGTCTGAGGAAGGAGCAATCGAAACTACTTAAGACAAAAAGTAGTGAACTCTGATTTATTAAAACAAAAATGAAAAAATTAAATGTTGATTCTATGTCACAGAACTAAGGACCAGACAAGTATAAACTAGAAATACGGAAGTCCTTATATATGAATGATCGAAAATGACCTATATTAGTGTCGATTTCATAGTTTTCGGGGTCGCCGAGATGAACAGTGACACTTTCGATGCCGTTTAAATCCAAATTCAGCCCCGTAACTTGGGGGAGGGGAAAGGCGCGAAACTGGCCGATATTACTGTCGAAGCCATAGCTTTTGTGGTCGGTAAGATGAACAGTGACACTTCTGATGCCGATTAAATCAGAATTCAGACCTTCATGTTCAAAATAAAATATATTCTCCCCATGCGAAGAACCGGTATTCTGCTAATTACTTATAGCACGGTATTAATAATGAAACAATGATGTATGAAATATAAAACAAAATCATTTTAGACGTTTTCGAGACAATAGCATTTTTTTATTCTCACCTTTCAGCAAGCCACCCTTATATTTGGAGGTAGGAAAAATAGGTGGAGGTTCCGGCACTTTGAATATTACCTAAGGAGGAAATTTTGCGATATCTTAATATCCAGACGCCGACAGTACGCACAAATAACTTTAATCCGAAGTTTCTTCATAAGATATTCAATGGGAAAATAAGATCAGGAACCCTGCTTCAACAACTATCCTTAAGTGTCCTTTCCTGCAAAACCCAGAACACCCACCTATTCCATCTTGCACGCCCTAGGTTGACAATTATACAGAAGTCTCATCAAATACTACTACTACGAACTGTTAATTTCAAATAGTCATACACATATAAAATAGAATTCCCGTGTAATATTCTAGTCTATAAAATTACAGACCACTGCTTCTGAACTTCATTTACAAAGCTACAATGACAAACTTTTAACATCAGTTTGCAGGTGTTACTACGAACTAAATAAATAATTATTATGCATAAGACGCACTAGCGTATAAGGCACCTGTTTTCCAATTTTTTTTTTTTTTTTCTTGATTGAAGGATATTACTACACTACTAATTTACCGTGTTCTGCTGAAATAATAAAAATATTATAATTTTCATACAATTGGTATCTGAAATGTATCTAAAACCACTGTAAACAACTATCGTCCTGTACCAGGAAGAAAAAAAACATTACTGGAACAATAGTTATTGTTTTGCTTGATCCAAATACTACACCACACTGCACCACGCCACGAAAATATATTGCATAATTCAGTCAAAATCAAGATGACGCCGGCGTCGCTGAATCTAGCAGGGTCTCAGACCTGATTAATCTATCTGTAGCACAGAATGTCTTAATCATTGTTGTGCCGTTGGTCAACTCGGAGACCAGCTGCAGCTCATACTTATAAGTCCAAGAAAATCGACCCAAGGTTCATGGATCTCAAGTAAAAGGAAGTTAGAGATCAGAAGTCAAGACCATGTAAGATAAAATTCGTAAACTGACCTTACTACCAGCGGTAAAAGTGAAGGGGAACACCGTCCCCTTACTTCCAGAAAATATCTGTGGCGTCCTCCCACTTTCTAAAAAGATTACAATGGACAAAGATAGGCACGGGGAACAACGTGTCGTCATGCGTCCAACTACCTTTTCAGATTCAGTTTTTACCCCTGCTTACTACTAGTAGTGGAGAAATAAATACATTTTACATGAATAATAATAATAATAATAATAATAATAATAATAATAATAATAATAATAATAATAATAATAATAATAACAGCTTTGTTGCATGACAGGTATCAGACTCACATCCACCAACCTCCTTATCTCATAACCGCCTTCTTAATCCCTTTGCTTTGTATAAATGTCCCAGTCAAAAGGTCAGATTTATAAAGCCTGTACAAATCTCCCAGTCACATTTATACAAATGGTTATATACCTTTGTGCTATCCCCTAACAATGCTAAGCTTAAATTGTGGGGAAAAAAAAGCAAGCACTACAACGACCTATTGCCCGAAAAATAGATACTGCTTTACTTGATGGACACACTGAAATATGGTGAATTCAAATAGGTTCAACAATGTTACGAACCCTTGTTTGTGTGGTTAAGACAACAAATCACTCGTAACTCATTGTTGACGCAGAGAAATTTCTCTGATTGGTTTTACTCGAAAGTTAGTGCACTACCTCCAGCGCCGTGAAAACGAATACGTATTTGCATGATGTATAAAATGCACTCCAGTTTACGACCATTTAAATAACTGTCTCATATTCTGACAGAAATTATGAGCATGTAAATATTTATCATACTAAGATATGTAAATAAAAATCCTTAAATGATAACACCACTGATTACCTATATTTTAAAGTGGGATTCGAATATACTCTCCCACGATGATCAGATTCAGTTCATCTTACCAAAGACATTAATCACTTAACCAGAAGAGTGCAGTATTTTGGGAATCAAGACATGATATATTTATTTTATAAACGAAATGCGAGTTGCAGTGTAGTATTTACAAAGCATGTACGTATTTTGATTCTATATATTCAATTCCTCTACTGAAACCATCAAAGTTCAGATTAGGGCCGTACTAAGATGTGTGACTACTGCAGAAAACCAGATTATGAGGAGCCGTTCATCACGCGCCATAAAGACACTTGGTTGGGTGGAAGACGGAATGGAACTCACCGTCCCTTTCAGCACTGAGACTATATGAGTGACAAAAAAAGAAAAGAAATATTCAGTTTAACGTTCCACAACTACGCCCTTTAGGCTAAGGAAGACGGATGATTAAGGGAAGCAAATGAAGATGGAAGAATTGGTGAAATGAGAAAGTATGAGTTAACGGGAGTACTCCAAGAAAGCCTACGGGCATGACGTCCATCACAAGCTTACTTGGTCGAGGATCGAACCAGGGACCCACGCACCACAGGAAAGCGCTCCACCACTGAGCTACCATCAATCCCATATGAAGAGTGGACCTACAACTTAATAAGGATCTGAAACACTTGAGTTTCCATCGGGAATCAAACCCGAGTCGCTTGCTAACCATATAGCCACGAAGGATTTCGTAAAGACAATTGGTTGATTCGTTGTTCAGCGAACTGTTCAGCACCAAGACTATCTATACGAGACATGGACCTACAAGCTTATGTGGAATCCAAGCCACATGAGCGCCCAACGGAAATCAAACCTATTGAAGACAATTAGTGCTATACCAGAAAAAAGGTATCTGACTGGTTAAGAAAACCAGCAACGACGACGATGTGACTAGCGGTGTGCTGACCACACATACCATACTTTCAAATTGACGGCCGGCCAATTTGATTCTTTTCAAGCTTTTACAGGTATTATAGGTATAGGTATGCTACCATTATTGGCAGGAAACTTGCCGCAAACTGGGAAGCTTCCAGTACTATGGTCTTCAGCTAACCTCCTCTTCTTCACGTAAGAATTTGCTGTTTTAATGTCGTTCAACAACTGAAGTCTCCTTTGCCCACTCCGTCTTTTTTTATTTCACTGTACCCAGGAGGAAGGCAATGACTGAAAACCACAGTTGAAATAATAAAAGATATAAAGAAAAACAAAGAAATGAAAAATCTGGCTCAGAATATGGAAATACGAAAAGCTACTGAAATCAACTGAGATAACTAACCCAACATGATGATTTTTTTTTTAAATTACATTACTAGAGGACCACAGTGGCTCAGTGGTAGAGCGTTCACCTCTGGTGCTTGGGGTACTGGGTTCGATCCCAGCCCCCGCCCAGTGAACTTTGTGGTGGACAAACACCGTGTGCGTTGGTTTTCTCGGGCTTCTCCCGTTTCCTCCCACTTTCTTCATTCCACCATTTTCAATCATTACTCATCATCACCATCTCCTTTAGCCTAACCGGCATAGGCATGGGACGTAAAACTCAAAGATTTCATTTCATTTTACATTACTAGAGTTGATTTTAGTTTAACGTCCCTTTCGTTAGCGAGGCTATATGAGACGTGGACCTACTGATTAATGTGGAATCCGAACCACATGAGCTCCCGCCGGGAATCGAACCCGGGTCTCCCATTACATTACTAGAACTTTCAGCGCTTTCGAAATACAGATTTTAACCATTGCAATCCCTACTGAAATTACATATTTTGAAAATATTTTAAATAGTGTGTTTATGAAGACTGTTTCAATTCAATTTTCACTCATGTTTCACAAGCCTTTACACTTTATGAACAAGGCTGGGATTTTGATTAATTCGTTGGAATGGAGTTTAATGTCCCTTTCAGCAATTAAACTATATGAGAGACGGATCTACAGCTCAACGTAGGATTCGAACCAAATTAAATCGTATTCCACCAAAAATTGAACCCGTGTCTCCCGAAACCCTGAACGTTAACCACATACCTACAACGAAGCTCTAAAACTGAAATTTTATATATGCTAAGGAACAAAAGACTTTCATCTCCTGACAAGAATCTTCTATCGAGAAGAACAAGAAGAATTTCTTAACGGTAAAATATAAATTCATAAATAGAATAGTACTTTCGGAACATAACCAATTCAGCTAGCAAGAACAGCAACTAAAATGTTTTATGCATTATTATTATTTTATTGATAAACTTTTACCGTTTACTTTACGCTGCCTTTATCACATAACCCAGTCTCACCTCCCAGTTACAAGACAAGAAAAACTCACGACATGCAAATATAAAACAATCGAATACGCAGCAGGAACCCCAGTAGTGTTATTTCCACGAGCTAAATGCAATACTGCGTCCGAAGTCACGAGTAGGCGAGTACACGCCCCTTTGTTTCGTTGAGAGAACAAGAGTAAAACTATCCCTTGCATCATGTGTGTAGAGCTGGGTTGCAGAACTTCCAGGATAAGTACATCAGATCTGCGGAACTTGCACACGAAACAAATATCGGGAAAACGTTTCTGTATATATTTTCACATAAATTGACACAGTTGTGCTTTTGCTGATGAGATTTAAAAAAAAAACAATTTCGGAACCTGGACATCCCACTCATAAAAATGAAATGTTTACATTCAAACCTCATCACTCCCGAGATCAGCTTATAAAATATTGTACGCACTGTCGTCTCCTTGCTGCAAAAGTGTGTTCCAAAACAAGCTCTTTTGTAACTATTTTTTGGACGATATTCTTGCACATTTTTTTCAATGAAGATGTTGCACCAAAAAAAAAAAAAAAAAAAGGTTTACATACGTAGGACAAAAACTAAGAAAGGTAACACAAATGCCTCACAGATTATTCAATAGCTGAACATTTAACGTTGTTTTTACATTGTACGTACGGTGAAAGATCGCGCAGTAAATCTGTGAAACGTTAGTGCGAAGATTGTAGTAATAACCTCCTAAAAAAGGGAAAATTTCATCCTTTGATTTTCACGATTTTGGAAAAAGTTCAGTAATTTTTGAATAACAAGTATATGAACGCTACATGTATAGCACATTTTGTTGGATTCAAGGGACCAAAAGAAATCTACTCTGCAAATATTATTCAATTCTTGCTGCAGTGTATATATATTACATCGAAATCTGTTGAAATTCTTCTTTTACTTGTTGGAAGAGGTCTCCAGAAAAAGTAGAGAAAAAATAAATGAATACGCTGGGGACAAGACTGCAAGAACAACATATCTGTGTATTTTGTTTTAACGAGTACGACATAATTTAGTTCCTGCATTGATTTTTTTTAAAATAAAATCCGGAGAACTGAAAACAAACTAAATATGGATGCAAGTTATTCGTTTCATTCCACAAAAATTGGTAAAATACGAACTAAACATTTCCTGATACTCTCTGAAATGACCAAGAAAAACTGTTGCAGAAGGTAACCGAGCTTAATCCTTTTCTATATAATGGAGTATATATATATATATATATATATATATATATATATATATATATATATATATATATATATATATATATATATATATTCACTAACGTATTCTATTCTATTCTCTTACTTCCCGTTACTCATAGCTCTTAATGGTTTTTACTATGCTTTTCACATTTTTTTTTTTTTTAATTTAGTGAGGGTCAACTATCACCATAGACGGTAGCACGTGTCCCTATCTTTCTGATGTATTTGTGGCAATTGGCAATATTCACAATAATTGAAATAAATCCAAGAGATGAAATCCAAACTTTCTCCAAAGAGAAGACGAACCAATAATCGGAGAATAATTGGTGCACTTTTTTTCAATATTTTGTTTCTTTCATTGTTAAGAGCATTTAATTTTTCTCTTCAACAACATGCTCCCCAAAACTATGTTTAGAATGTCCCAGCTTGAATTATTTCTAATCGAAAATGAATCGCAACTGTGTGTTCCCCATGGTACACTTTCGTACGACTATTTATCAACGCACTGTCTTCTGACTGTTTGAAAACTTCAGCCTGTTTGCTGGACGTGCAGAATTCGTGACGTGAGACCCATGGCCTCAGTCCATTCCTGTGTTGTGTTGGGTATAGGTGAGTTTTTCACCAAAGTCAAAGCGATCAACCAAATACATATAACAATCGACAGAACTCATGGAGCTGAACACAATAATACTCTATGGGTGTCTAAATCCTCATGCGTAGTTTTAGAGAAAAACGAATTTTTATGGCGCTAAAAAGTATGTCGTTCGTTGACAGTCTGATGCAGTTAATTTTCTTCTGCTGGAATAGACTATTTACTTATTTATTTATGTACTCTGTACTGCATATAAAAATATACGCTTTCAAGTAGCAGATTATATGTTGTTTGATTTCTCCTAACAGTGACGCACATGCTCCTAACAGTGACACATACTCTTAAAGGTGACACACGTACTCATAACAGTGATACACGCTTCTAACAGTGATACACTGCTCCTAACACTGTCACACAAGCTTCTAACAGTGACACAATGCTCCTAACAGTGGCACATATTCTAAATAGTGACACATGTACTCCTTAGTGACACATACTCTTAATGATGAAAAAATACTCCTAACAGTAACACAGGCTCCCAACACTGTCACACACGTACTCCTAACAGTAACACATGCTCCTAACAGTAGCACATGCTCTTAATAGTGACGCACGTACTCCTAACAGTGACACATGTACTCTAACAATGACACACATGCTACTGTAAGAGTGAATGTCCTCAAATTAATTTATGGGTATTTGCTTCAGTGATGATTTCAAGTGGTGAACCAGTGGCAATCGCCCTTCTCGGGAGACTTCTCCGATTATCCTCAACTTGGGTTGTTACCAGTATTTTGACAATATTGCTTTAACTGCTGGTTTATTGCAATTTCCCCCAGCGAAAATCTTCTGAAATCATCCCCGGCTTCAAATATAGCAAAATTTATTTTATCCATTTCACTTAACTCACCCTATATTTCCTATAGTATTACTTAAACGGCAAGAATTGCCTATTCTTTGCATTTTCTTGTCTGCTCTAACTGAAACAAAAATTGGTCGGGTTCATTCCAATATACAGAGAAAATGTCGCCACGAGAAATGTTAACGAGTTATTTCGGCTAATAAAGATTTCCGCAAATTTTATAGGAAATTGGACAAACGTAATAAAAATATGTCAACTGGATTGATCCGTAACTGGATTTGTGTTATTTAAATATGCACCAATTGCACTATGAAAGTAGATAGTCATTCTCGAATTTTAAGAAAATGTTAAACGATCCAGATCATAATTTATCAATAGACAACCTCGAAGAATCAGTGACGTAACTAAGGGGGAACGGGGCTTGTGCCTCAGCCGCCGGATTGGTGAGTACAAAACTGGGCAAATATTTTCACTATAAGGGGTTTAATCAAACTGAAGATCATTTTTTAAAAAAATTCAAAAACTTAACAGGACAACAACGACTCACCAACCTTACGTCCATCCATAGAGCGTAAGTTAGCTTCAAAGCTAACTTTTCAAGACATTGTAAAAACCCTTGCAGCCAAAAGAGCCCGCAAAGTTAAATTTTAGTTCCAGCTTTTTTGTTTTCATTTAACTTACACCAATTTAACAGATTTGTAATATGTCCGAGTATAATACTCGAGACAACAGCTTGACTGTCATAATTAGTATATTCCATTCTAAAGCAACAGATTGTTGATTCATTCTACACATATGGACATCCCGATATAATTCCAAAAACATTGTGATTTGCAGTTATTGTGATAAGAATATGTCAAGCATGGTACTCTCAGATTATTTGTCAATCAAATACTAATTAGTTTGGTGTTTTATCATGTACTAAAAATTAAATTATATACTGCAATTTTGAAACCAAGCTTTACCACTTGAAGAAAAACTGGAATCCGAGAATTACTGTGTGATGCCAATATCGGGTGTAGTCAGGGAGTGAGGGTTGGTCAGGGGGAGGCTAAGGCGAATTCTTGCTCCGGGCGACTATTGGCCTAATTGGGTCGCTGCAAAGAATACCTTGTTATCGTGTGCGATCTCGATAATTTCTTGTTACGAACTTCCAAAATATATTAAAAAATAATATTTTATGATTAATCAACTCATTTAGCAAGTGACCGGTAACTTCTTTCTTTGGAGTTTGGACTATTATGCGTGGTGTTAAAAGGAGATGTACTACTGTACAGAATGAGTTTATTAGATATACATGGAAAGAATTTTGTGCTTCTTTCTTCAACATACTCATATTTTGTACCTTCTGCAAACAACCATCAGGAATGTTTCTATATTATTAGAACACTATTTATGACAAATTCAGTTTTGGTATGTCAATGAATATTCCCCCATTCATCGTTGTTACTTCGACTTGGATTTTATGGCCTATTCTTTTAATTGTAAGTGCCTATATTTTTAATGCCTTAACATCCGGTCTCTATCAATAAGAGTCAATTTGTAATCTGTATATGAATGTTGTTTCTATGTAGACGAATAGATAAGGAGAAAGAACATTGAACGACGCGTCTGTGTAACAGCCTTAACGGATGTTTACTGTTACAGAACTCGTACGACGCTGCATTCCTATAAGTTGCTTCGTTTATGTTTCCGCAAGAACATCATGGACACATACATACATACATAGCTTCAATCTTATGATTCCAACATTGTGGAAAAAAGGTACGCTTAGTTTGTATTGTTTACTGTCATTATCGATTCATATTAAAGTCCAATGATGATGATGATGGTGCCCTAAACAACCTTACCTTCAAACATGCTCAACGTGGTTCATTAAGTAATCAACGGTATGAATAAAATACTGTGGTCAAAATTGAGATACGTTCATAAATGACGAACTCCATGCAAGAAAGTTTATATGATAAAGCTTTCTAAGCACAATAATGTTATTTGCCAGAGATATATGATATTGGTTTGTAATCGCACTTTTCTTAAGGAACTTACGGAATGAGTCAACTTTAAACTCGTTTTTTCTCAGAAACAAGATTTAGGCACTCGTACCGCTACAGTTTTCAGCCATACATTTAAAACTTGTTCCCGAACTAATATGCAGGTTTCTTTGTTATTAACAAATTCAAAATTAATGCAGAAGAATCCAGTTGAGAATGTTCCAAGAGCACTGCCAGAACGAATTTAAGAATGGAGAGATGGAACGGGAGGGATAACTGTGATTGTTCCTACACGTAAAAGTAAATCTTTTTATCCGCACATTCTTCTCTTTCTCTCAAAAATTTGCAAAATATCATTTCCGTATGACTTACGAATCCCGAGATATGGCTCCTTAAATCTCCCGAAAACGGAACTATTTTTTGGCCAATATCTCGGGAACGGTAAATTATAGAGATGATATTGGTGTTAATCAATACCTAAGAAGATAGTAAATATTTTGGTAACGATATGAATTGGTGACCACTGGCCAAACAAGTGGCCAGTTGACCGTCGCCACCGGTTACTATTTTAGTACCAAAATGCTCACCATCCTCTTAGGTATCAACACCAATATGATCTCTCTATAACTTACGGTTCCCGAGATATGGCTCCTTAAATCTACGGAAATTGGCCAATATCTCTGGAACGGTACGAGATGCTCTATTGAATGGAGGCCTCCAAATTGAAAAAAATCGCAAATCACACTCTCTCTCTCTCTCACTCTCACTCACTCACTCACTCACTCTCTCTCACACACACACACACATATTATATATATATATATATATATACAGACAGACATAGAAAAATCAGTAACGAACATGAATATTACTTTTTAAAGAGCGAGCGACTTCTTTTGTGTACTCCTTTGTCTAATATTTTGAAGATTAATCTCATTAATGAAAGATATTTTTTACTCGTACTTTGGAATACTGATAAATGACTTTAAAAAACAATACAGCCTTAAACCCATGTTTTAATGGGGCTAGATGAGCAACTGGTTATTGAACAAAGATCGAGTACTATTATTCCTTATTATTATTATTATTTATATATTCAGTATATACAAAATCTTTACTCCTCCCCCGGAGAAAAAATTCTGTAAAGCAAGTACCCTCACACTCCGCACATAGGTAATTTGTAAATATTCGATCTGACTCAGCCATAGTTGTAGACCAGATCCTCTTGAACAAAAAAGCTGAAACACAAAACTGATAAGAGAAGATAACGTCACTCTCCTACACGTATTTTTCATGAAGGAAAGAAGTTTAAGAAAATAAGTTTCACGTGTCAGGAACAGAATAATGTAAACTGTCCGACAGCCTGGTACATTATCAATGTTTATAACTGGTGGAACACTTGAATCACACTCAAACATAACACCAGAATATTTTAGTCGTGCACATAAAACAGCATTGTAATTGAAAACCTAAACTAACCTGATTACTACATTTTCTAACAGAAAAAAGAAATAATAATACCAATTCCACTAATATATATATAGACTTTTGTGAATCGTTCATTCCCCGTAGCAAATAAGCAATTTTATCCTGTTCTAGTTTCAAAGCATCAAGTTGTTTTCGTAAAAAGAAAGAAAGAAAGAAAACCTAAATTCGTATAATAGCACGTACTTAACTGCCAAACATTTCTCTGGTTATAGTAAGCCCTCCCCACTGGTGTAATGGCTAACGCGTGTGCTTTTGGTACATATGGTCACAGGTTTGATTTCGGATGGGACAGCACAAAAAATTAATTTCAGAATTATCCACTTTCAACAATTATCCGTCTTCTTTATCCTAAACAGCATAATCGTGGGACGTTAAACTAACAAATTTTATTTCATTTCGACTTACAATGAAAATATTCGCATCATTTGAAAATAACGAGAAACAGCGTTTCTCCCTGGTATGTTCGCGCGGGGAGATGAAACTTTGGCCCCTGGGAATTGACCAACCGCCCCCGAAGCTAAGTTAAAGTAAATTGTCATTATATGATCACTATTGCAAAGGAAGTGTCCTTTAGCAAGTAGGTTTCAATGCAGCCCCTCACATTTTGGTTTCCCTGTAGTGCCGGCCATAAGTGGGGACACTTCGACTTTTTTTTTTTTTATTATTCATTCAACTGTGACTTTTCCAAGTTTAAAATTTCGACATCGTCAAAATCATCAGAACTTTTCTAGCGATTGCATTAAATTTAATTTTAAAAAGTATATATGGAGTTAGTAACTTTCTATACAAACTTTGGTGACAAGGATAAAGTTTAGTTAACTGAAAATACAGGAACTGGGCGACTTTTGAATTGTAACTTGGCTATCCTATTTATAATACAAAAAAGTGCTTAGTTAATATGCAAACTTCAAAATATTCAAGAATTACGGATCGCATAAACATCTAGGCGAAAATATTTAGATATTCTTACTCCTTGTTATGAACGCAAGACACCTTAGTCTTGACACTCAAACTAATTCATGATAGGTCAGTCTGCATAAGCATAATAGTTGTGGGTAGTTGCGTTGCTTCCTACCTGACACTGAGACGAGCCGGAGGTTTGTGGGAAGCAACTAGCTTGTAGGAAGCAACTAGCTTTCATAGAAACGGAGTTTGCAACCTGCCTGCCACGGAGGAATATAGAAAATTAGTTTGGGGGCCTATGAAATCTATAGGATGTCCTGCCTCCGGACAAAATTTTCTGAAGAAAGAAAAAAAAAACATGAAGAGGGATCATCTGTGTACTGACCATTTTGCGGTTTTATCAAAATTTGAGCTCCATTGCTGCATGTTAATACTTAGAATGTACTACGAACAAAACAGTCATTCAACCACCAATCCGCATGAAATTCAATGTTTGGTAATTTTTAGTACTATGCTTCAGTCTTTTGCTTACTTTAAAAGCTGGAAATACCAGGCGAGTCCAAACAAAATAAGTCTTAATAAGAGTGAAATTAAATATGTAGGTTAACGTCTCACAGTATGTTCTTCACAGATTAAAGGACATGAGTAGTGAATGAAAAAAGGATTGTAAACGAACTAATAAAGAAACGATAAATGTCGCTGGCCTTTTTTTTTTTTTTTTAAAGGACAGGCTGAGAAAGCCGAAGGACAGGAAGCGAAGGAGTAAGAACTATAGGTTACCCATTTTAGAAAGACCAGTTAATATTAGAGCACGACCGGATTATGGAATAAGTGATGGAATTATAAGTATGTACGGACACTGTGTTCCCCACCACAATCTCGCTTGCCTTGGGTATCGAACCTGGGTCCCGCACACTACATGTGAGCGCTCTACCACTGATCCACTGCAGTGCCCCCCCCCCAAACGTCTGAAAGAAACACTGGTTGTGGGTTATGATATATACTTTTGAGACACTGTATCGATTGCAGAAAACCGATTGTCGCTATGTATTACTATTTATTTCTATGGCGATAAATGCTGAAACCGGAAATGATACTCTGCACCACTTTTGGTTTAAATAGAGTTAATGGAGGAGATGGAACCTATTCTAGGACGCTCAATCAATTGGAGAAAACACAGCTCGATCTCTCTTATCGCTTTTCCTCTATGAAAATCATTACTGAAACCGGAAGTAATTGCACATTTTGAACCATTTCCGGGTTTGGTAGTATGTTGCGGGTAGTCATGGCATTTTGCCCTGAGGCGTGAATCATTTGTAGAAAACGCCTTCTTGCTCTTTCTCACCGCTTTCGTTCTATAGAGATAAATGTTAAAACCGGAAATGGCTACTTTGAACCACTTCCGACCTGAATCGAGGTTAGAGGTTAACCTGTCCTTGGCACGCTAAATTGATAACACATGTCGACAGGCGAACAAAGTCGTTCTATAAGACTTCCAACATATATGCACAGCAGTTTGGAAGTCTAAAAAGCAATAATCATAAATAACACTTATTGTTGAATTTTACAAAAAAGTAATTACAATTGAAAACTGTCAATAGGAACGCAAAATTATTAATTCTTGCTAACAAAGGCAGCAAAGTCATACTGAATGTAACCACGAAGTTATGCGACGCAATACTCAGTAACAAATCACCCTGAAAACACAGCTACTTAAACGAAGAAGAAAACAATATTTTTAATCAGTAATGACACTAGAAGGAGCAAGCGGTACGCCTTGCTCCCCGGTGGCTAGGTCACCCTCTCCGCCTCCGCTTTCCTGACATGCTGCATTGTAATGTACGTCAAGAATTATCCTTTTTGGTTTATTATTCATTTATAAATGTTTCAGATACAGATCTAAGTCCATTTTACATTGAAACAACATATATACAGGACCGGATCCATGATTTTCTGAGGGACGGGGATGCACCAATAACTATCAGTACATTTGAGTCAAATTTATTATTTTTTTAAAATGCCTTTAGGCATCTGTGATGTGTATGAGGAACTAACTTAAACTATTGTGTTTAGCAAAACCTCTTTCTTTTAAGCCCGAAACGGAAATATGATATGAAATTTTAGGAAAGTATTGCTATTTCCACTGCCAGTTTCTCACTTTAGATAGTGTATCTTCAGAACGGAGGGGGGAGTGCACGTGCTCCGGTGCACCCCCTAAATCCGGCCCTATATGTATCCCCCCATATATATAAATGGATGGATGTTTCACCATAACTGAAACGTCTGGAGCGATTTTAACAAACTCGGTACACTCATTACTTACTGTCTGGGTTTTATAATCATAAAAATGGCAATTTAATTAAAGGTGCATTCTATGGGGAGAGATTGTTTTAATATTTATCCCAAAAGTAGAGAATCTTCTGTGTTTTTATCATTATACTTCCATTGAAATAAATAACTTGAGGATGAAAGGAATTCAAATATTTCCCATAAACGTATTCTCCCCGTACGAAGAACGGGCATTTCAGATAGTATATATATAGCTGTTATTCCACAATTTTTTCTGCCTCTTCGTCTACCTCCACTTCCAGGAAATTAAGTCTCTTCATCCCGTCGAAATTAAAATACCGCTTATTTTACAGTAATTATGTGATATCTTCAAGTAGATAAAAGATAATTGAAATATGGAACAAGAGTGCCCTAGACAATATTATTTTGCGTGAGGTACCGTTATCACAAGTCACGTATTGGCTTCCCGTTTTCAGCTGTTTAGAAACGCGAAAATAAATGCTGATTTTCAAAATGGCTCGAAATCGAAGGCAGATAAGTGAGTCGTGATAACGGTATCTCATGTAAAATAATATTGTCTAGGGCGCTCTTGTTCCACATTTCGTTTATCTTTTATCTATTTGAAGATATCACATAATTACTATAATATTAGCGGTATTTTAATTTCGCCGGGATGAAGACTCTTAAGGGTGGCGTTGTCACTGTTTCTACTTGCTGTGATATGTTGATAATATAAAAAAAAGAAGAAGGGAAAGGGACAAGTACAGAACACTTTTCGGAACTGTAATACACTTCGTACATTTAAATTTGCATTAGAACAGATCTAGACACCTTATTACATTTTATTTCTCTGCTACAGCATTTAGCAGAAAGTAGTGAAGTTAAAAAGAAAGGAGAAAAAACTGTTCTCAAACATTTTCATGTGATTTGATTCAATTAGGTTTTCACTTCAGTCCTCTTACAAAGTATGTGATAAGAATGCATAAAAAGGAAATAAATGTGAATGAAAAATGCATTGAAGAATAATGTCTCACTGGTTGAAGAGTTGCTCTCTCTTTCTCCCTTTCTTCTCCAATCCTCAAATACCTTGAACGGCTGGGAACCAAGTTTCTCACAGCCATATTGCTAACAGCGTTACGCTCCGCCCACTTGACTCAGCAGATGTGCAGTGAGATGGGCACTACTGCTTTCTTTCCTATTCTTTCTGAAAGTATCTGTAATCGCCGACTACCCTTATTAAAGTCACAAAGGTCCAAAAATCGAACCCCGAATCGCCATCATATTTCTCAGTTAATAATAAAAACGCAATTCAACTTGGTTATAGCTTCTGTGATACATTGCCTATTGTGCCAAATACTCAGTGGGACCAACTACGCAATAAATTTTATACCATGGTTAGTAGGCCATTCGCCAATGCATCCAATTCATATAGCTTACAATTCATGTCAACTTGTATATATGTAATATAGGCTTGATCGAGTGGTCGAAATCATTCCCAACTTTCGATGCCTGACACTGATATTACATCTCGATTACGGCAACATTATTTTTTAGGTACCTTCTGCATGGGTCGAAATTTTTAGCAAGGCCCGTGAATTTATAATGTGAAGCCCGACCCGAGTCCGAAATGTGTTTTAGCTTTTAAGCTCGAGTCCATGTGATAAGCCCGAACTACAGAAAATTAATACTTAACACAAAATTGTATTTTTATGTACAGCAATTGGAGGTTTAATTATGCAGTTGTGCTTTAAAATTTTTTCAGAAAGAATGGTCTAATAAATTTTGTTGTACAGTAAAGGACACTTCTGGATGGTACAGTCATATGGAAATTTACGGCAAAAGTGTATCATCCAGAAGTGACCCTTACTGTATAGTACATTTACAAAGTTAGACCCGAAAAGGCCCGAGAAAAATGGTTGTGTATTTAAAAACTTACGGCCCAAGCCCGGCCCGAAGTGATCTGTGCTTTGTAGGCCCGAATCCGGCCCACGGGCCGGGCCGGGCCTAAGCCGGTGGGCTCTGCCCGAGCTCGTGCAGACCTCTATCGTGTGATCATAACCTTTTGTAAAGGTACGTACAGTTTAACAAACCGGAAAGTTCATTGCCAGAGAAAGAACAGTTCGACTTTAGACCCCATTCATGCTAATCCAGTCCAATCAGGCTTTCGCAACTTCCGAAAAATTCTGTTCTATACATATCCTTCGAACTTCGGGTCTATACAAAGGTCTCTTTCCCCAATTGGGGCCGCGGTGGCTCACTGGTAGAGCGTTCACCTCTGGTGCGAGAGGTCGTTGGTTCGATCCTAGCTCGTGCTAAGTGAAACTGTGATGGCAAACACCGTGTACGTGGATTTTCTCGTGAAACTCCCGTTTCCTCCCACTTTCTTCATTCCACCATTTCATTCATCATCAGAGTATTTAGCCTAGTTGGAATAATCGTGGGTCGTAGATTTCATTTCTTCCCCAATTGGCATAGTCAATTAATATAATGTAGTGTTGCCCGCAGACAAAACGAGGGTTTATGGTTGTCTTTTCTCGTAAATTATAGTTTCGTCTGGTCTCGATTCTCCGAGAAATTGTTATCGCATCGCATACTAAATTTATATACTTAAATTTTGGAATGAATTTTGGCCGATATTAAACCAAACAATAGATCTCATTGGTAGTATTACCATATTACCCGATTTTAGCTGGTACCACCCGATTTTCAAGTCATATATTTGTCCCCCGCTTAATTATCTCTTAATCACGAAAAAAACACCCGCTTTTGAGGATGGGGGGTTGGAGAAAAATCTAAGACAACTTTGTTAATAAAGTGTTGTTATATTTAACGTTATATTCACTATATCTCTGTGTCAATCTCAATCGCAATTGACTTAAATTTAGACTCAGGCTGTGAGCTATTTGTCCAGCGCGCGTGCGCAGAGCCGTTTGCTAATAAGCGATTTTCTGTATGCAGTTCGTGTGTTTTTCAATGAAATGTACTGGAGGTTCTATAATGAATATTAGTTTATGGACGTTGTGACAAACATACTTGCATTATTCATGACTTCATAAACTACGAGAATGTTTAGATTCATTATTTAGTTTTTTTTTTTTTTTTTTTTTTTTTTAATGTTTATGCTGCATTTCATATATTGTGAAACCATGATAATTCTGTATGTTTGTACGATTTCAAGTACCTAGGTAGCAATCTTTAAAAATGATTAGAAATTTTATAAGAGAGGGACTAAAACTTCTAAATATATTTTACCTGTCTAATGATAAAAATTTAGAGTTTTTTGTTTCTTATACAGAAAACTATATGAAAAATATATGCCATATATATATGAGGGGGGAACTTGCCTTACAGATATCCTTACAATTGCAGATATCTTACTGTAATAGTTTACAATTCGAGACTTTAATTTGTTGAACTTAATAAGGCATTAAAGGCAAAAACTAAATGAAGGGTAAGGGGAAAAAACAAGGAATGTCACAAAAATGCATTTTCGAGAAAACGGCGTTTTAATATTAAAAACTGTGTATACAGAATAGGGTTATGAAATCTTTTGCCACTTTTTACATCAACATTTCTACATCTACGCATGCATGCCATAGACAGTCAAATAGTACCAAGAGTCTCCAACAGATAGGACAAAGCACCCGAAAAAACACAAACATGGACATTCCTTGTTTTTTCCCCGTACCCTTCAAATATTTGCTTTAGTTTAGTTTCGTTAGAAAAGTACATTGGAATTGTCACTTAACAAAGAAATAAGTATTAAAAAAAAAAAAAGAGAGAGAGAGAGAGAGAGAGAGAGAGAGAGAGAAAATGGTCCGAAGGATCCCAGGCCAATATTTGTAATACACAAGTTCATATCAGTATTTACGATTTAGAATCCCCGCGTTTCTAATTTTAAAATGTGGCAACCCTACCATTGGGAATCCTGAACAATGAACATTTCATGTCTCACAAAACACGGATAGTTTATAGGGACGTTATCATTAAACGTTTAAAAAGAAAGAAAGAAAAAAAGAGAAAGGGTGAATTCAATTCTTTGTTCCTTGCTTATTTCAAAACCCAAACAATAAGGATGATAACGAAGTCTTTTTTTTTTCCTTAAAGTTATCGTGGAAAATTGTTTTATCATCACATTATGTATCGAGAAACTGATGAACTCACTTAATCTTGACTGGTTTCAACCCCTCTTTCCCCCCAAGAGTAGCTCTAAGACACAGAATGCGCACACAAGTTTGATTAACATCGAATGAACCTTAGGAAAGTTATTGCGGAACAGACACACACACACACAATCACATGTTCTGTTGAACAGTGGAAGCTCGCTAACGCTCGTCTCAACGATACGAAACAAAGATGTCTCAAGTATACTCAACAGGAATACAGATTACTTGAAAACTGAACTAACGTTTCAACTTAATGTGCATTTTTTTTAACCTTCTGCGCTCGAGGTTTGCTGCTCAGTAGTACCACACACTATGTGCGACACAGACTGGCACTTCACACCAGTGGAGTGTCACCCAGAAATTCGGCCATCTTGACGAAGTGCCATCGTGGAAGTATGCTCACCCAGAGTTTTCTCCTGCACGCTCACTCCTGGCTTAAAAGCGAATACACGAAAAGAAAAACATTGCTTTGCTGAAGTATAAACTTTGCTACAGCGACAGAATAAACGCTCCATAGTGTTTCTTTCGTTGATTTGATTGTAATTTTCTTAACACTCTGCTTAGATTAAACAACTCAATACTACAGTAACGCCCATCTCATTCCAAAACCTAAAATAAGCGTAGAACTACACGTAGTGGAAATAAAGTCTTGTTGTTGTTGTTGGTTTTTGTTTTTCCGCAGGCATTCTTTTCTCTTTCCCCACATTCTCATACCAAGAAATGCGTTATACAATCAAAACACCAGTAATGATTTTACATGAAGGGAAGATCTAAATATTAATTCAACTCAATTGTTTCACGGGGAATTCGGTCCAGTTTAAGGGGCTTTAAATAAAGACATGTTTCTAGCTTACACTTCCAAGCTTTGTATATTATTTCATTTAAATAATATCAATAGTTGAAGTTTCCAGCTTCAATATCGGAAAATGAAAATTCATACAGCGAACAAGGATATATAAAGAAGTACAACCCCTCTCCTGCAAGGCTCCCAATTTAAATAAATAAGAGTACAAAAGATGTATATATGCGGATCCAGGAATTATTTAAGGAGGAGCAACATATAACCAAGTCATTTAACCCACTTTAAACTAAAAACAAGTATCGTTAAGTTCCATTTTATCTCGAAAAATTTGGAGCTCAAAGACTCTCTATTGCAGTGGTCCCCAACCTTTGGGCTGTGAAGAGGGAGCAAAGAGGCTACCAGTTACTAATCAATTTTTTTTTGGGAGGGCGCGGTGGCTCAGTGGTAGAGCGTTCACCTCTGGTGCTTGGGGTCCCGGGTTCGATCCCAGCCCCCGCCAAGTGAACTTTGTGGTGGACAAACACCGTGTGCGTGGGTTTTCTCGGGGTTCTCCCGTTTCCTCCCACTTTCTTCATTCCACCATTTCATTCATTACTCATCATCACAGTCTCCTTTAGCCTAACCGGCATAACCGTGGGACGTAAAACTCAAAGATTTCATTTTCATCAATTTTTTTGAAAGACGACAGAACCCCCTTATCATTCGCCTGGTAGGACTACAGCATCGGATTAGAAATAGAAGCGAAAGCACGAATTAAACCGTCACACAGTACTCTTTCAATTGTATTCAATATTCTCAGGCAGTGGAAAGACAATCAGAAGTCTTACGGTATACCACTGCCCTGATATGATTAAAATGGAAAAATATTTAGTGTTGCCACGAGACGACAGAACCCTTTGAAACGAGACGAGACAGACTACTTGTCTCGTCTCGTTTTCCAGACGAGACGTCTCGTGAAATGTCTCGTCTCGTAAAACGCAAACACATTTTTTGAATTTGTTTAAAAATTTATTAACTCGGAATAAATTATTTGCTTTCGAAATGTATATCAGCATTTATTATTTCAAATTAGGACTATCCTACAAAGAACAGGGAATACCTAAAGTTATTTTTTAAAGTGATTCTTACAAACAGCTTTCATTTCCATTTTTCAATCGATTCAAGTTTAATTATTTTGTGATAATGCTCCAAATTCAAGTACAATGTTAAAGAATTCATCAAGATCAGTGTTTCAGATGATTTCAATCCTGGGGCTGGTGGGGCCATCTATGTATAAAAATCCTGTTATAGAAGTACAAGTTCTCTTAATGGCAGTTTTATCAGTAACTAACCATTCTTTCATGGTCTTTCTCGTTCCGAACAAAGACAAACGCGTCAGCCTTTTTCGGTATTGAGCTTTGAAAGAATGCTGGTTTGACAAAATTTATTTTTAATTATTATTATTGTTTTATGATGCTTTCGAACCTAAACCATTTTTGAAATCAAAGTGTTACATAGACCTCCTTATTTGTTGAAATTGCACCAGAGGTTCTGAAAAAACTACTTCAGAATAAGTGGGGAAGGCTTGCCTTTCGACTGTACCGATGGTATGGGCAAATATTCCTGTCGTAGTAATTCATTACTGGTTCAGTCGAAACTAAGCAGTCGTTGTTGGAAGATTGTTGTATTGTTATGTGTTGTGCTCTGTTAACCAAACCAAACATGCTTAAAAGTCGTAATTTTAACCAATTGGCATAACAGCTCTTTTTGTGGGCCTCACCTGCTCTAGAGTTGTCACAAGGCGAGACATTTCTTACGAGACGAGCACATCTTTTCGAGACGACACGTTTTGCACGAGACGAGACAATCTGAAGTCTTGTCACGTGGTAACACTGAAAATATCAGTTTCACAAAATACCAACCGGCAGAACACTATTTTAGGACGTCCCACAATAAAAGTTTCTTTCTTTTTTTTTTTTTTTGTCTAAATTTTATCACTTGAACACAAGCAGATATATAGCAATTAGCAACAAAACAGGGTGCGAACTCCAGTGGATGTTACGAGCAAAATATAAACCGTGTTGAGTAACCATCATTCTCCACAGCTTGAGCAGTAACACCATTGCGATATAAGAATGCCTGAAACTATTATTTGGTTATAATACGTGATCTGGCAAGGAAATGACTATACTCCAAAGGGTTACGCGAATTTTCTAGGGTTACTAGAAGTTTTCGAATGTTCCTCATACAAATAAGGAACAACACGAAAATTTAAATACAAATCCTCTCTGGGTTGTCTAGCGCATGCCTTTGATCCACGAGGTCCTAAGTTCGATTTCTCATAAAATAAACTTGAAATTTAACAGCATCATGGAAGTTCGGATTCTACCTTAAACTATAAGTCCACGTCTCATGTAGCTTCAGTACTGAAAAAAATACACTAAATACTAATTCAATCACACAATCTTATGTATAATATAAAAAAAATCAGTTCGTGAATAATACTAATATCTTGTATTGTTATACAATTATGCTTAAGAGTTATATGACGATAGAGCACGGCACAATGAAAATTCCTTATAATAAACGACACATATCTCAGTGCGTAAGCTAGTTCCTAATCATAAACATTTACGCTAACAGATGTCGCTACGTGTGCTACCACTTGTCTGATGCTAATACATGTCGCTACCTGCGGGATTGCTGTGTATAACCAAGTTATTGAATAACTACATTATAAATAAGGTATAGAGTTTGGAGTGGGAGGTGCAAACCCAAAATAAATAAATAAATAGTTCTTAAATGTAAACAATCAGAATTTTTAATTAAGGATTATTTTAACCTATCGGACCGGGCGGAACAACTAGGTGAACCAATAAATAATAATCATTATCATGGATTCATGTGAATATATTAAATTACTAAATAAATAACTCATCAGCAATCAAACTCAAGCCACCTGACGACCATTACTAAGTAGAATGTTGACACCGTTATAAAGGATTAACTATTTTCAGTCGTTACCAGCAAGCATTAAGGAGACTGACCTGTCCTCTTCTAAAACAATGTCATCCCTAGTCTTCACCACCGAAAAAGTAGATTTGGTTTCTGTGCAAACTAAGGCAAGATTATCGAGAAATGTTTTCAACATTCAATACCTGAGATGAACGCCCTACCACTGGGCTACTGTCTCTCTTCTCTTGGGTTGGTATCACATACCGCAGTAGCAAATTGTGGTCTTATTTCCCCTTCGGTAACCACATGTATCACATACAGTCATTAGCAAAATGTATTTCCACACTCTATACGTTCTTTTCATAGTAAGTTCGGAAATAATTAACCAACCAGAACATGATTTTCAGTATTGAACAAAGAATTACCGTCTCTGTCAAAGGAATCCTAATTAAAATTAGTAGACTCTGAAACAAACAGGAGGTGTATACATGTAGTGAAGCCAATATAGAATTGTTACTGGTAACTTTTAAGGAGTGCATTTCATCAAAATATCTGAGTGTCCGTCATCTCAAGAACTATTCATGTATCACCAGCGATTTTGTCCAAGATATAGAGGATCAGAAGTTAGAAATTGATTTCGTTGGTTGACATCCATTCAGGTAATCTCAAGATATGAACAACCAAATAAAACCAGTTCCATACGTATTCCTATAGGAGTAATTATAGATATCACCCTTGCTTGACAGACTACCCGCAGTGCTACTGACATTAGCGGGTCAGTATAATACTCAGGATACAAAATACTAATTATCCGTTGAAAACAATGCTAAAATAGAACTAGATGACTTTCTATTCGACAAATCTGAACACTTAAATATTTTCTATTTTCAATTTTCATTCATCTTAAAGTATACTTTATTTAATAAGGTAAAATTACATATTTAGGCCTACTACATACCATGTAATTACATATTTAATTACATGGTAAAATTTACCTTGTTAAGAATTTCAGTTTACGAAAAAGCAAATTAGGTCCATTCACCTGTCCATTACACTGTGACAAAGCTATTTGTTTTTAGTTATGCTGCCTCTACATCTCGACTAAGTGTGAACTTTCTGCAATGTTATAAATGTGACCTAACCATTAAGGCTGGGAAATTTGCAGATCATTTTATAGATTTGCCCGCGATTCTAGTTTATATTATTATTATTATTCATGATTACAATTATTTTACGCCCTACTATTTAACAACAAATACTATTTCTGGGATTTCTTCCAATTCAGATAAACATCCAGCCAGGTACGCTGACATGTCACACATTATTATCACAGAAATACGCGGAAAGACGAACGCTACTAGGAAATAATAATAATAATAATAATAATAATAATAATAATAATAATAATAATAATAATAATAATAATAATAATAATAATAATGCGGAGACACCGAACAATTATTTTATATACAGTCATGTTAGAATTTCCCGGTGTGCTCTGAATCAACACCTGGTGACGCCTGTAAATAGCGTTAATTACAGTATACTGCCATATCTGGTATAAGAGCTCAGTAAATACGCAACAACTCTTAACGCCAAAACACATCATTTTTCTTAACAGAAGTTATTGAGTAAGGTTTAGGGGATGAGTAGGGCGTTGGCCTCCATAATCGATTTGTTCTGATGCAGTTCACTGGATAGCTATCCAAGAGTCCGGAGAGCTGCCTTCCCCCCCAAAAAAAATTTACATCACGAATAACATGAAAATCGACTTAATCTCAAAACCCGCGAATTCATTACACATTGAGCGTGTTGAAATGCGTAGAAAGCAAAGAAGATATTACGTTTATCTCATAAACAAGATGAAATTCAAGGAACAAGAATATATAAGCAGAAACAACAAATGAATGTCGGAAAGGTAACCTAAAATTAGCTTCTCTTGTTCCATGTTCTTATTCTATTATCCATGTTCTTGTTCTTATCCTATTCTATTCAGGAAATTTGATGCATACTGATCACAATTATATATATATATATATATATATATATATATATATATATATATATATATATATATATATATATATATATATATATATATATATATATATATATATATATATATATGGGATATTCACATTATCCCTGAAAGAGGCAACCAAACGATTCTTAAAAATCTCAAACAACAAAAGTAAAACCAACTAATCAAAAGATATCTCCGCGTGAGCAGGAACGCTTGGTGAAAAAGGATATTGATTCAATCTCAAGTCATATGAGTTTGTGTTGGAAAATAATGTGTCCATAGATTTCCTCAAGATGTTCTCGTTTCCTCTGTTTTTCCACCACCACTCACTCACTTGCACCTATAGTCTCTTCCTTTACCCTTCAGGGTTTAACCGTCACACAGGAAACTGAAGATTTCATTTGATTTCCGTTAAAAGTGAAAGTGTGCATGTAGATTTTTAGATGTATTATCTTCAATTTCCTTCACCTTCTTGTTCACCTCAACCATACGTTGGTGGCCAACATGGAAATTTTAAAACTTTTCTCTCGCTTGGGAGAGCTGTCTTATACTTTGATAAGGCCTCTTTTTCGTAACTGCATCTAGATATTCTATCCTTGCTCTTCCTCTTCTTGGTTTTCCTTCTGCCTTTCCCTCTATCAGCAAGTTCAAAAGATTAAGTTCTTTAAAAACAATTAAATAAATAAACTATTATAATGATTATGATTTTCGATGACAAAATACTACGTAAAAGCATCTTGAGTTTTAAAATAAAGTGAAATGAAATCTTCAGTTTAGGTCCTATACGATTATACGCTGTAGACTAAGGGAGATACATTATTAACAACAGTGAATGATTATGAATTAACTGGTGGATGATAGTGTGGGAGAAAACGGAAGAATCCCGAAAAAACTCGAACAAACAAACTACATGATCTGGGATAGAGCCAGGAACCTCTCACACTGAGCCACCTGGGTAAACTAACATGAAGTTCCGCGTTAAGTATCTTCTTTATATTCGCCTGTTCGTTCGTCTCTTGTGCACAAGTATTCTTATTAAAACTTAGTTTCAGAAACCCCTGAATCTGCCTCATAGCTAGTACCCCATGGAGCCTTTACTCAAGTTGTTTCTGATTCACTAACTTTCACGTCCATATTGTAGGAGATCGAAACAATGTGAGGTGAAAGATGTAAAGATATGATATACAAATACGTCGAAAAACAAACGAATAATTGCAGGCAGTTTGTCCCTGTATAACACTCAAGTTAAGATTGAATTCGGTGCAGTTGGTGGGTGCACAGACTACAATGAAATATCAATCTTCACAGTATACCCTGTTCTCCTCCACATTATTTCGCCTTTAAGAGACGTGGATTATAGGAGTAGGCCACCGTTCCCCGTCATTATTTCTTATTTATAGAATTAAAGGTAAGATGTAGGCCTAACTAATTACAAGAATCGATGTTTAAATTAGTTGAATATGTGAGAGAATCCTTACTAATATATAAAGGACTGAGAGTATATATCAAATTTTTGTATAGAAAGCAGTCACCTTGTACACAGATAAATGTTCACCAGATCTAACCACGTATGATGTCATTTTTTCTTCGATTTATGACTCGAAAAGGGATTAGGGAGTCAAAATCTAAACTAGACACTGTGTACGTACAGTGAAGTATATTGCCTGTGAGATAAGGAACCCAATTCTTTTTTCCTTTGTTACAGGTTGCAGGCCCGTGAATGAATAGGGGTAATGGGGAAAGCGTTGCTTGTGTTGTTATATATTTCACGCAAACATTATTCTTTCCGTCCGAAGAACGAGCAAACAAATGGTTAAGTGGTAAGTTTACGATATGGGTATGATATACTAGGTAAATGATAGTACTAAAGCCCGTGACAAACATCTTGGCATTTCAGTTAAACGAATAAAACGCAAGCTCTGGCGTGACGTTGTCAAAGTGGTAAAGCGGTGTGGGCTATGGGTAAGCAGACAAACTACAGCGCGATGAGGTGATAGGGGATAGACGTGGATGTGTGCAAAATAAACGTGGCAATACCGCTGCCATCTCATTTGCTAACAGCATTGAACTTGGAGCGCTGCCTTCAAATGCCAAGATGTTTGTCACGTCGTTTAGTACGAAGTTTGATTGAATTTATGATTAGTTGTGGTCTTCAAAAATTATATATAGCTCGACTGGAAGTTATCCTGTATACACTATATTTACTATAGTATATACTATATTTAGACCCTGAATTACGCATCTATCAAACATTCTTTTCTATATAAAATGCAATTCTATACTTATCACATAAACTCAATCAATCTAGAGATATTTTGAAAAATGATCTCCTTCAGGTATATATACGGTGGATGGTGCGTAAAATTATGTTTTTACGGATTTTAATTTCTTCTTTATTAATCGCAACGAAAAAAAAAATTCCATGTAGTAGTAATATGAATTTCCAGCTAGATCTATTTAAACCGATCTCGTTTTTGTTGCTGCTACGTCTAAGTCGGAGTGTCCTCGATTAGATTTGATTTGATTTTCAGTTTCCTGTCCCTTCCAGCAACGAGCACCTACAGCTTAACACAATATCCAAACCACATGAACTTCTGCAAGAATCGAACCCGGTTCTTCCACGCCAAAGGCGGGAACGCTAACCGCTTAGCCACGAGGGACCTCGGGAATGCATACGAGACGATAGGAGAGAGATATCGCCACGTATTTTCAGCCTGTCGCCACGTATTTTGAGTTATTAACATTCACTATTTATTTACGAACCTTGGAGAAGAAAACAGCAATATTCATGCCTTTTTTGCACTTACTCTACACTCTCCTGATTGAGCCTACATTATATCCCCAAGCAAATATGCAGTTCAATCCATTCAAATGGCAATCCTCTGTGGCACTCCTCTTAGATATTTTGAAATATTTAATCACATACTTTAAGCAGTGGTTCCCAAAAGGTGTGTCACGCAGCCCCATGGATGTATCGCGCTTATCTATCTATTTATATATAGTGCCGTGTAGGAGAACTATGTAAGCCTAGATTGTATACAACATAATCTATTTTTATCCTAAGTCTTTATAATAAGATAAAGTCACTTTTGAGGTCCTTGAGCACTAGGTACAGTGAGATGTTAGTAAAAAAAATTGGGAATCGATTTTTGACGCGGATTAAAAAAAACAAGTCCTAAGATACGGAGTTTCCTTCCTGGAACCGTTATAGTAAATTCCGAAAGTATCACACCACTTTCTTCCTATTCCCATCTTACGACTTGTTCAAGTGCCAGCATGTACATACTTTTATCAGGCATTTCAAATTCTTCTAAAATATTACACTGCATTTCACTTTAAAAAATCATAAGCTTCCTCAAGATCCACACAAAGATGGTAAACCGTACCGCTGGACTCCTACTTTCTCTCTAGTGTATGTATGATGAAGAATCTGAAATTTATGTTGTTGGTAGTAGAAGCATCACAGATCAATATAATCAACTTTAAATTTCAAGATATCGGGACAAAATCTGATAACTAGTCCATTAATCTGTGCTGGAAATTTTCCCATACATTATTTTAATGTTTTGACTCCGCTAATTTCTTCTACAAGATTAAAAATAAGTGTCACGAACAAAGTTCGATTATCTTCCGCCACGCTGTAGCAAACAACTGCCACGTGTCAGCATCAGTTACAAGATTGATGTCTTAATGGGACATCAAGTCAGATATGTCTCGATCACGATTGACTACACTAACCAGAATAACGACACAAGAATCGACTACTACGGTAATATAAAATATCAAGCGTACAATAAATAAATAAATAAATAAATAAAAACATAAAACTGTCAATTACTATTTAACCTTTTAACTGGTTATGAGGTAGTACTATGTCAAGGCATTCACCTGAGAGAACACTTTCCCAGAAAACTGCGCCAGTTAAAGGGTTAAAACAGACTAGTTTCGTTTCACACTGCGAAACTACGGTGAAAATCATTACGGTTAAAAATTATAAACAGAAGTGATTGAGTTTGAGTTTCAACAGACGGATAAGAGAGGGGATGGAACTTTATTAAATATATCAAAAAATAACTTATCGTTATCCTTACCACCTTGGATCTAAGAAAACATCACATTACAGCCAGAGGAGAGATATTTCTACAACATCCTGCTTTTCCGAAACCGGACGTTGAAGTTAATTTCTACCACTTCCGGTTTCAGTACAGAGATATGAACAGAGATGAAATCTGTTCCTGGACCGCTCAAGCAATTTTAAAAAGAAATGTTTCTCGCTTTCTCTTAACTATACTTCCTCCATGACGATCAATACTGAAATTGAAAATTAGAATTCTGCGATTTCCGGCTATAAGAGGAGAATAAGAGCCGCTATTAAAAATATTCTTGGGCCACTAAATTAATATCAGAGAATAGTTTCTCGTTATCTATTCCAGTTTAATAAGAATCAATACTGAAAACGGAAGTTGTAGTGAATTTCAACCACTTCCGGTTTTAACATAGTAATAAGGACAGAGACTGGTCTATTTTTGGACCTACATCCATAATATAAAAAATTTCACTATATTTCACAATTTTTCCCCTTTCAGTTTGTTCATAAACCTAGTACCTAAACGAAATAAGCAAGATTTAGAAATATCACATTTATACAAGGTATAACAAACTGAACATTTCATACAAAGCACAGGGAAATTTCAGTAATCATGTATGAAAAAACAAGTCCCTCTGCTTCAAGGAAAGTACTTCCCCATATGAACTAATGAAACTTTTTTTTTTTTTTAATTACACCGGTATTAAATTGACTTAATTCCATAGTAATGCCCATATCAATCTGAATATTATGCCAGAAAGCCTGTTCTAGCCACTAACCCTTGCGTAGCTAAGTGGAGGCTACTAATCCAGCAGAGCAGGGTAGGATGACCGATTCACTTCCCCTGTGGTTCAAGTGACCAGTTCGCTCTTTCTTGTGGTTCACGAAGTTACCAGGAAAACAGGAATTAAGAGCTGAAATGCAGCGCTAAATTGACACCCAGGAATTGGAAAGACGCATACACAAGAAATGTGTATGGCTTCATAAAATGGTCATAAATTCTTAAAATTATAGTAAAACTACTTGTACGGTTTTCTTTACACGGTAAAAGCATAAACTGTACCTGACAAAAAAAAAAAAAAAAAAAAAAAAAAAAAATCATTCGCTGAAACTATTATTTTTTAACTTTTAAAACGAGTAGAACTTTTTTTAATCGTATACCTTACATATTATCGAAAATTGAGAAAGCAAGCTCGCGTCTAGTATTTACTAAATGTTAATAGATTAATAATTCTTGGTCTTTCCCGTAACCCACGAACCCGTGGATGCAACTTATGACCTCAAAATCGTGAAGCCTTGATATACATGCATAATATGAAAGATCTTGAAAACAAGTAGGCCTACTATTAGTTCATTTAGTAGAAAAATATCATTAAGACTTTAAAAATCGTCACCATGTTCCTAGTTACTATATTCTTTAAGAACAACCACAAAGAATGGTGAAGCTAATATCAAAAACAATATGGTTGCGTGATATATAATCAACGAATCGGCTCTCAACGCCATTATAACTAGTTTCCTAGACATTTTGTGAAATGCAAGTAACTCCATAAACCACCTCACAATGCTAAGAAATCGAACAAGGCCTGTTAGGGGCACCGAAGAATTTGGGAGAAGGAATAATTCGCATTCAACTTGTATCTTTGGTTGTTTTTTTTTTTTTTAATCAGAATCATCTAAACTATTCGTTTCCAACGCGGGGGGGGGGGGGCGTGAAGAGTGATCACGGGAGTGCAAGCTACTGAAAGAATAAACCGGAATCATGAAGCATTACTTGTGATGACCATTTACAATTTAGCTTCAGCGACATTTTGTCTTTGCCATGGGTAGGAAGCAGAGAGCGTAGGGAGGTGAACAGATACATAAGGTTGAGAACCGCTGAACTAAAACAACTGGAAGTTTCAGGATCTCGCTATGGGCCTGAATCGAACCCGGAACCACGTTTATCAACATCGTGCTTAATAACGATCTGGATATATAGGAAAATTACAATTTGTTTCTTTATTATTATTATTATTATTATTATTATTATTATTATTATTATTATTATATACGTTTTTCACGATTTTCTCTTCAGAATGCAGTGACTAAACGATTTTTTTGTGTTATGAGGGGAAACCGAAGTGGAACGTACTGTTCTCTCTCTACTAAAATTGAAACATTTTAGAAAGTCGAAAATTTTCCAGACAAAAATACCACTGGAATAAGCTTTGTTTTAATTTATTTTTAAAAGCTGGTTTTATTTGGGCCTCTCATCTCTATCTGAAAGTGAACTGAAGTTTATTTTCTTGCTTGGTAACAATGAGAATAAAATCAAGCCGGGCATCATCACAATATAATAATAATAATAATAATAATAATAATAATAATAATAATAATAATAATAATAATAATAATAATAATAATAATAATAATAATAATAATAATATGGAATGTTTCTATAATAGGAGCAAGTAGTGACTGACTCAATGAAACATTCAAGGTCAAAACATGTCTTCTATTCCTGCGTAAATTTTACTTGTCTTGATGAACGCAGGAAGAGGGGGGCACCTTTTGATATCTTCGTGGGGGAGGCATGCAATGCTCTTGCCTGCATTATATGAGAATTCTTGAAAAAATAGAACATTTACTATTATTTTGTAAGCATTCAATTACATTTTTCCTAAACTGTTATGAAGTTTGTTATTGAAAGTAAATAATAATATTAAAAAAAAAAAAAAAAAGTGGTGTGCAAGTTCACAAGCCGACTAATAAATTTCATAAACTCCAGGGAAAAAAATACATGAACTCACTCACACATATTTATCCTCCTCTTCTTGTACCGCAACTACGCCCCTGAACACTTTGCAAACAAAAGTTTTTTGGAATCCCATAATATTTGTGTAATGAGAACGGTTCTGCGCTCGATACCAGACCATGCTCCCTTCGAGGTAACAGTGAGAGCACCACAGGGGAATGGAAATAGAGCCTTCCAAGGTCACTTCAGTTTCCGCCCACATATTAATAACGCCATTCATTCTTACTTTGCAGACCTTGAGTTCTGCAGTTAGTTACTAGTCGTCTCGGGTTCGATTCCATCCTCTTCCTTTATTAATGATAACATCTTATTATGTTGAAACAAACATGGTAGCTTTGATCATGCAATTCCTTTTTCGAAAAAAAAAAAAAAAACATCGTCTAATACTAAAAACTACCTTCTCCAAGTTGCCGGTTGCACTTCAATTTTTAAAAAATACATTAATCAAACGTAGTACGGAAGTTCTATAGACAATAATATTCTGATTTTCCTAATACAATGTTCTTTTCTCTTTTTTTCCAGATATTGATAAATATTAAGTCCGATTAGTATTATTTTCTAAATTCGTCTTTTAGTAACAACAAAGTGCCCTAGAATTAACAAAATATATAAATATTTTCGAAATATTCATCGATTTTGAAAATATTTTTAACATACAAAATTTCAGTGTGTTTACTGAGTTTCTGATTAGTTGAATCCTGGTTAAGTCCTATGCTGCTGAAACACGAATGGAGATTGAATTTATCCTAATCTCTGCAATATTTTCCCAGTATTCAACATTGCTTTGCAGTTACAATTGAAGAGCTGACTGAAAAATTGATAGATTTCAGTATAGTATTAATTAATGTTATCAACCTATACCGATTGATATTATTAAGTGGCATTCCCGCTTTGGAAAAGGAAGGGAGAAAAACTATCTATAATGACGCATATACTGATGGGCTGCAACCTATTACGCGTCTGAAAGCAAAGTCCGACTCCACGCAGCTGGTAAACAGCACTAAGCCCCGAGAATCTTTTCTGTCTTGCTCACTTGTTGCATAGTGTTTTTTTCTACACGGGAATAGTGTTCCAGACAAATAACGTTGAAATGCCCGAGAGAAGTGGTTAACTTATGCTCCTATCTGCTGCTATTCTTTCCGTACTTCTATTAGTTCAGAATTAATTTACTTCTCTAAATGCTCCTCCAAATACTTCGCTTGCATTACGCTTCTGTGCCAGTTTACTCGATGGAAATCACTTTTCTCGTTACAACTGGCTGAGTTTCTCCTAATCCCCTTAAAAACGAAATCTTATGCAACCCGCAAAGCAATTGACGACAACTGGAAACAATTTTTCTCCCCCGTAATAAACTGTAGAAACACATGTAAGAAACAAAATGTCTACTTGGTTACCATTCCCCTCACCTTTTACTTACCTCCAACGGATGGCCAAGTGGCTATCGACTTACAAAATGCTTTTACAACGAAAATGAGAAACTGAAACAGGAAACAACAAAGCAAAATGGAGGCTCTCAACCACAAGTTCCTTCTGAGGCTGCTCTGCCAACAAGGTCACTGAGCTAAACGTGGTGATAACATGAAGCAGCTTCACTCGGTACGGCGCGGTTCAGCACGCTCAGCTCGGAACGGACACGGGATATGGAGGTATACAGGCGAGAAAGAGACCCTCTCGACCTGCAAGCTTCACAGTGTTGACTACCAGTTATAAAAAACACCATTTCCCCCCTTTTTTTTCACATACTAAACTACACATGCTAAAAGGAAGAGAAAAAGAACAAATGTAATTTCGAATGGTTTCCGATATACTGTACATCTCATTGCCTAACAAATTTATTTCGTTTACAAATGTCCATACTTCCTCGGACTTAACAATTGACACGTTGACTGCGTAACGCAGACTAAAATCTTTACACTTTTGACAAACTGATAAAAGAAATATCGTCCTCATTTCAGCCGGAACCTCCTTTCATATACGTTTTAACACTACAAACAACTTCATTGAGGAAATTATTGATTTGGTTTTGTCGTAACATACATTAGGATAGTAATTCCTCGCAACTAGGTCACGCAATATCATTGAACACAACAACAAATAATCCTATCTGAACGAAAATTATAGAGAAGGAATTTTGGACTAAGAACATTAATACATGGAACACGACTGAAATTATATGATAAGAGATTTTTCATTTGTGTGTTTGTCTTAGCATTAGTTTCCAATCCGGGTAACATTCGTATGTTGAAGATTCCATTTCATAATCTGCTTCCTAATTTGGACCAAATTGCTGGATTCGAACCAAAAAGACTCCTACTAGAAATCAAACTCGGTATTTCTCTTCAAAAAATGCACGCATTAGCTACTCAACTAATGGGGAACATGCCTTCTCTATCATATTTTACAAGTATTGTATGGAATATCAGTATACACATTTACAAATATTCAGTTTTAAAAAACTGCAATGTTCATTAGCATTCGAGTTTCCTGACTATCTAAGCTGAAACATATTTGGCGGTACAATAATGGTAATTATATAGTGTGTTGTGCATTTTCTCGCTTTATCATATAATAACTGAAGTATGTGTTATCCTCTTGATAACAGATCAAATTAAAAACTACATTTCTGATTCAACAATATTTGGGAGGCAGGGCTTATCAGCTGGCTAGCAGCATTCATATATTTGGAGTGATGTGTGGTGTCAGCCATTAATGGTGGCTTTCTATATGAGAGTTTCTTTCTTTTAAGTAGTTCTTCTCAACTGTCCTCAAAGGGGACACGGTGGCTCAGTAGTAGAATGTTTACCTTTGGTGCGTGGGGTCCGTGGTTCGATCCCCGCCCAAGTTTTTGGTGGACAACATCGTGTCCGTGAGTTTTTTCGAGCTACTCCCGTTACCTTCTACATTCTCAATCCACCAATTCTTCCATAATTATACACTTGTCTTAACTATCCGTCTCCTTTAGCCTGAAGGACATAACCATGAGATGTTAAGCTCAAAGATTTCAATTCCTTTTTTTGTTTGTTTGTTTTTTTAATTGTCCTCAAGATGCTGGGTGGACACTGCAATGCGAACACCAGCACTGTTTAACTTCGCCGAACTCGTGATTCTAATGCGGCTAAGGCGTTGGCAACTGATAAAATTAAATTGCAAATACCTGAACATGTAAAACCTTCTTTCTGGCTTGAAAAAGTTGTTGTCACAGATTCGAATTCGGTAGCGTTCTCGATTTCCCTCTTCCCCTATATAGTCACACTTAAATTATTTTTTTCGCAAAGTCAAGACTTAGGTTAATCTTTTCCTTGTATTCAAAAATCGAACTCCCTCATATCCAAATCCACCTTACACGCTACTGATCACCTACTTCAATTAATGTTATCCACGAGAGGAAGAATAAAGGTTTCTTACTTCGTTTCTCGACAAATTCATTCTCGTCTCAACTCTCCGAAAACTATTCTTGCTTCGTCTAGAAAATTTTCTCTTCTCGTGTAGTAAATTTATCCTTTGATTTTTTTTTAAATTTTCTTCTAGAAGTCATCAGAATCCTTCTGCGTCACAAGAGGCCCACAAAGGAGGTGATATAACAACATTCAAACTACTTTATTATTGGAGTATATTGTATACTGACTTGCGTATCTTTAAGCACTGATACATGCTTTTCATTATATTCGTACAATAACTTTATCGATTTACTATTACCACTTTAATACTATGAACCATGTAACACTAAGAATCGTGTTTGAAATCTAAAATTTGAGAGAGCTAGTGTTGCTCACAAGACTCGTGAAATTTCTAATCTCGCCTCGAGGTTCAAGACACTTCTCGTCTCGACTCTTATCTCATTTTTGAGACGAACGAGAAATTTCTAGTCTTATAAGCAACCACGGCCGGCCCTAGGCAATTTGCCGCCCTGTGCACTGGCATCTTTGCCGCCCCCTTTCTCCAGAAACAACAAATCTTAAAAGTCGTGACCCAAAAACATGCTAACCCTATCGTGAACAACGAAGGGAATGGAAAGTGTACTCGCCCTCAGAAAACCTAAACACTACAAATACAATCTCATTGTGGCTGTTTTTTTTTTTTTTTTTCCTTTAAATAATGATCTATTATGTTACTGAAAGCACCTGCAGATTTAAGATAGTATTCCTTCTTATAGAATTCAATATCGAGCTTCAATCTCAATATAACAGTTTGCAATTCCAGTGAAACTAGCTCTTTTATCTTGATTTCTTGATTTTCCTTCTATATCTGTTTAAAAAAAAATTAAAAACTTGTTTCCAACTTCAATGATAACGAACTTGTTTGTGACAAAAACAAGACTAGTTTTCAAATCAAAACTGTGATAACTAATTAATCGGAACAGGTGTCCGCTACTGTTCGAGAACTGAGTTCTTGTATTTGACAGCAATCAAGCAATTCATTTGAGTTGATCCTGAGTTTAACGTTCCGTTCAGTAGTGAAGCTATATGAGATGTGGATCTACTGATTAACATGGAACACTTGAGCTCCCACCGGGAATCGAACCCGAGTCTCTCGCACCATAGGCGCGTACGCTAACCGTTTCGCCGCGAAGGAGCTCTCAAGTAATTCGTGCTGGAATTTGTTTCACCATTTGCTTTAGCACTGCCCATGTGACCTTAAACTAATGCGACCTAAACATGATTTATGAATGTAGTATTCGAATAGAAGATCAGCTTAGTAAATTTAACTACCATAATCATGGAGTCTGTTTTCAACAAGAAATATTATTTTAAATAACATAGTTACGACAGATTTTGCCGCCATCGAAACTTTCCGTTCCGTGCAAATGCACGTGTTGCACATATGGTAGAGGCGGCCCTGTGTGCAACTCTACATGCAATCTAAAATTGATAATAATTGAAGTTAAGGTAAGCGAATTCCATCGGCATTTGTGTGTCTGTAAAACTGTCCATCCTACGATTACTTTCGTATACTTTATCAGATTTTAATATATTTTGTCATGTCTTTGTTCAATCTTGGAAAATACGCCTATTGTTTGCGGTTGAGCGGCAAAATCCATCCAATATTGCAAATTTGCACTGTTAAATAATGTAAAAACAATTTTTCAGACCCATTTTGGTAAAAATATATTAGATTTTGATGTAATTTGACGGATGTATGCTTCCTTCGAGTGTTCTCGATCATCCACTGCTTGGGATTGAAATCCATCTTGGATAAGGGGAAAGAAAACATATTCACCCCGACTTGAGAGTTTCCTCGTACAAATCAAATAATAAGAAAATAGCAACCGTCTTGCACGGCAACCTCCGTAAAAGTGATCAGATTTTGAACCAACATGGCATAAATTTTCTTTGAGGCTAACCAAGTATATGATAAAGGTTCAACTCAGTCGAGAGTGAGCAGAAATTTTATATATCATTTAAAACTGTATTCCATGCTACATTTCAGAAAAATTCTCATTTTTGTGAGACAAAAGTGTGTTTTGTTTGAGATTTTAAGATTTATCCCTATTGGTTATGGTGTGAAGTTAAGTATACATGTCTCTTAGAAATTATGAGATTGTCACAAACCTTTAGTTAAATTATTTAAGTAGTAAAATTATTTGATTTTGGTACAATATTGTATATATTTTCCTTTGGGACTTTACAATCTTGAAAATTATCAAGATCGATGAATTCACCACTGAACTATATATATATATATATATATATATATATATATATATATATATATATATATATATATATATATATATATATATAAATGTTCCACGATTTAATGAATTTCGTAGAAATTTTCTAGTTTGTATAAACAAAGTCTTTACTATTTATTACTCTACGTCATGAATCATAATGTGTGTTTTGTTTGAACGTTAAGATTTATCCCTATCGTTTCGAGTTCAAGAAGCAATAGGTTCACCAAATTTTGAAGAAAAAAATAAATAAAGTGTTTAACTGCATCCTTCCCAAAATTTATTATTTTCATGAAGCAAGCACTTTCTTAGGAGTTTCTCAACGCAAAAGGGTAAAGTCTACTTCCAAGTCTCAAACTACGCTTCAAGTAACTTTTTTAAAAACTGCTTTTAATGAAGATTTCGTGTTTCCTTCAAAGCTTAAGCTTGTTGAATTACTGTAGCACCTTGCTTTCTCAGTCGATTTATATGGACCCTTTTATTCTTCTTTCTTTGAAATGGATAGGAATTTTAGTCGTAAGAAAACCGTACATTGAGAGTCAAAACTCACCCCTAAAACTAAGTTTCATTGAATTACAATGTCATTTTATGTATTTTTCAAGTTTCTAAAAAGGTACTTATATTGGACAAAACCTTCTCCGCATTTCTGAAAATGAAATGAAATTTCTAGTCTTATGTCCCACGGACATGCCCTGTCATGATCTCACTACAAACTCAATTGGTCTGAGATCGAACTAACGACGCCTACCACCATAGGTGAGCGCTCTACCACTGAGCCACAGTCCCCCTTCTATATTTTTATTTTTATATTTTTTTTGTTCACTTTTTGTTCTAGACTAAAAGTCAAAACAATTCACCCATCACTTACTGTTGACTGAAAGTTTCCAAGATTTATGATCACTGGCGCAAATTCCGGGGGGATGAGGGGACATGTCCCCTCTAATCTTGGATCCGGGAGGAGAGTCCCACCCAATAATCCGATTTGAAATGTGCTTTTTTGAGAAAAAATGTGATGATTTGTGTCCGATTACCACAAAGGAAACTGAGATGAAATTGATGCCCCCCCCCCCAGAATAAGCCTCAAATCTGCCCGCCTCCCAATGTTGAAAACAACTATGCTCCCTGATCCTCCACAGGATTGTTTTTCAACTTTACAAATATTTTGAGCATCGCTTAACAACAACAACAAATAAAAAGGTCTTACGTGCCCCCCCTCTCCAATGTAGAAGACAGATTTTCGCCGCTGTTTATGATAATAGTTGAATTATAGTTGGACCACATCGAGTATTCTGCAATATCACGTTGTGGACTTTAAGGGTTCAATCTGGTGTATGCAAGATTAGGCCATAGACTGTTATGCATACGATAAAGAAAAGAAAATCATATATAAAAATATGTAGCAGTAGGTTGTAAGAAGCATTGTAGTTGGTTCAAGGGGTTGCAGCATTTAACAATAAAAAAAAAAAAATCCAAAGATGAGACACACACAAAATCGATATTCTCATTAAAGTGAACAAATCAAATGAAAATGAAAAAATGAAATCTTTGAGTTTTATGTCCCACGCTATGCCGCCTAGGCTAAAGGAGACAATGATGAGAAACGAATGGAATGGTGGAATGAAGTGGGAGGAAACGGGAGAACCCCGAGGAAACCCATGCACACGGTGTTTGTCAAGCACAAAGTTCACTTGGCGCAAGCTGGGATCGAACCCGGGACTCCATGCACCAGAGGTGAACGCTCTGCCCCGGGTATCCGACTGCATCTAATGTTGCTTGTGTTCTCTTAACGGGATACACATATTCCTAACAATGACAGTCACTCCTATTTGCTTTGTTCATACTACTTATCTTAGTAAATGCTTCAGTATGCTCCCCATCGCTTTTCTGAATTTCAGTGAACAACTTAGAGACAATAAAAAATATCACGAACTTTGAAACTGACCCAGATATTGACTATAAAATACTATTAAATAAACTATTAACGGTCTTTCTTACAGGCCAGTTGGATGCGCATATTGTGACGCCATAATTTGACGGTGAAATAATTAACAGACATATTTCTAAATTTTCGTGTTGACGTTAACACCGGTATTTTATTTGATTTAACGAGACCTGCCCATCGCTGCAAGAACCATAGTCAACAGAGGCTTCATTCCTGACATATCGAGTTGATGAGAAGGCGGAGCGATCGGTAGATCTCGTAAAATCACATAAGGCACTGGTGGTAACTCAGAATTTCAAAATTTTGAGATACATCTATTGATTATTCCGATGAGTTGACGGGCAATCAAATTACTGCACTACATGAGTGATATTGAAAGCAACAACTAGTTCACTTAATATTTATGCTAAGTGACGTGTTTATGGCGCTCCGAGTTCCCTTTAAACGCTGTTAGCAAATGAGAGAGCTGCGCTGCTGCCACGTCTTTGTACACATTCACGGTTCACCTGTTTGTGTTATATTGGGACTGCTTAGCCACACCCTTCACTATATGGCAAGGTCCTGTCACAGCTTTCGTTTCATTCGCCTAACCCGCAAGCCATCGATGCTATCCTACGTTTTAGTAACTATTAAATGGCCCATTATTCAGAATTCTCCTATTGTCTGTTGTACTAAGTTAATACGAAAAGTGAGAAAGTGCAATAAAGACCCTTATATAAAGAGGATTTGATTAGTTTCTCTATTCACTGTATATTAGCAATCACATTACTGCAAAGATATAATTATTGAAGCTACAACTGAAGTTACTTACATTCTCTACCCTTCTCTACTTTATCTTTACTTCATAAATTTCACTTCAAACATACACGACTACAGTTAATAACAGTCATATCTAGGGTTTAGAACTAAATTCAGCTTCTGTGTTTTGCGTCCTTATGCAACACCGAGGCTATGAATGACGGGACCTGCTATAAGCGTAGATTGCAAACTACAATCGGGACTTGCTTTAAAATTTGAACGCATTACGGTGCTTCGGATTCCATCTGAGGTCTAACCACTGCGAAATTAAAATACCGCTAATTTTACAGTAATTATGTCATATCTTCAAATAGATACAAAACAATCAAAATGTGGAACAAGAGCGCACTAGACAATATTATTTTGCATGAGGTACAATTATCATGAGTCACCTAGTAACTTTCCGTTTGGAGCCATTTTATAAACGCGAAAATAAATGTCGATTTTCTAAATGGCTGGAAATCGAAAATAGATAAGTGAGTCGTGATAACGATATCTCATACAAAATAATATTGTTTAAGGCGCTCTTGTTCCACATTTCGATTATATTTTATCTATTTGAAGGTATCACATAATTACTGTAAAATTAGCGGTATTTTAGTTTCGCCGTGATAGGGCCTCTTAAACTGTAGATTTGCGTCTCATATATACAAGGTGTTAATGAACTACACCGACAAACTCTTAAGAGATGATTCCTTACATCAAAATAAGAGAAAAAGTTAATATGAACCTATGGGAAAACGTGCATAGTTTTAGTACTAGGGCTATCTAAAATCATGAAAAAGGCCAAATTTCAAGAGACCCTATTTCGAATTCGAGAGACTGTGGATGGTAGTCGTTTTCAGCGAAAAGAAAGTCACGTATACGCAATCTAAAAATGCATATTTCATTAATGTTCAATTGGTGTACAGAGTATTCCCCTTAGGGTGAAATTTCCAGACATGCCATCAACCGAATTTTGAGATATGCTTTGATCTTATGACCGGTTCAAAGTAGGCAAAGGATAAGCCTTGATATCAGTGAACATGGAATCATTTGGCGCAATGTCGGAAGTATTTAATAATGACTCGGGAAAACACGTGCTGCGATGTTTTCTTTCACTCTTACAAGTGTAAAAAACGTGAAACATACCATGACGAAATACATCGCATCACACGTTATTCCGAATACAAAATACATGGAGCTGCCGTTTCCTAACACTTCCAACTTCCCTTCGAAGCATTGGATGTCCATTGTTGTCAAGGTTTACCTCCTGTCTACTTTGGATCCTCCTTGAAATCAGGGTATATCTGAAAATTCTATTGAGAGCATATCTGAGAATTACACCCTGTAGCGAATAACCTGTACATCTATTGAAAATTGATGAAATATGTACTTTTGGATTGTGTATACGTGGATTCATTTATGCTGATAAGAATCAATATCTACAGTTTCTGGAATTAGAAATTCAGCGTGTTGAAATTTAGTTTTTTCGCGATTCTGGTCAGCCCTAGCTCTGAAACTATACACTTTTCGCCATAGGTCCATATGAAACTTTTTCTCTTATTTTGATGTGAGGAATCACCTATTACAGTTTGTCGGTATAGTTCATTAACACCCTGTATAGTCTTGACGCTGAAATGGGTCATTCAACTCAAATCCAACCATCTCCCAACCGAGACTTCAATCCGGTGCAACTGACGAGGGTATCGACCATCATGTCAGATCAACACTCAAGAGTATAGCTTCCGTTCTCCACCAGTTCCAAGAGCTAAAATTTAAAAAAGCATACGTCCTAGAACTTGAAATACTTCGGAACATAAAGGTGATTGACATGTTACTTTCAACTGACAAATGTCATGATATCTATGACGTCATAACATGATTAATATTTTCTCCATTGAAAATAGCATATCTAAAATTTCTCCCTGTTTACTTCTTTGTTGTTTTTAATTTTTGGGATGCCGATTCCAAAAATTTAACTAGAATGAGTCGTAATGACTTATGCTGTAGGTAATGCTCCTTTCTATTTTTCATGGATTCAACTCAATAAGCTCATACTCCACTTTTAACTAGGTCAGCATGTTCTTACACCTCCGGCTATACATGCTGTTTTAGAGTTGTTTTCCACTTGGCAATTGGCAACACTGCTTACTTGCTTTACTAACTGTTCCTACAGCAGACACGGAGACGCAATGCTCCACCAAACGCTCTCCGCACCCTTTTCCTCCCTTCGCCTATCTCATCGCTTCTGGCTAACAGAGAAGCAACAGGGGGACTGAGCTCCGAGAAGGCAGGCAAAAGAAATAGATAAAGATTGACGAAGCGGGGGGAAGGACAATCCCTCACCTGCTTTCGTTTTCCTTCTATCTTTTCTCGCAATGTTCTTTTTTCCTTCCTTTCTTTCGAATCTCCTTTAGCTGCTGTTCTTCACAAAACTCATTCGCGTGGGAGTGAGAAAGGAAATGAACGAATATTATTTTTTCCTATACATGAGCTTGGCAATGATGCCCTTAGGGAACACGCTACTAGCTTTTCTCATTTTAAAAGGAATGAGACAAAAAAAAAAAAAAAAATCCGTACATGCATTACATGTTAAACTTCTCCAAGGACCGTCAAGTATAATAACTGGGCACTGTTTTATCTAAACTTAGCGTCTGTGAACAGAGGAACTTTCGCGTTTCTTTTCATGTCGAAAAATGGAGGTGACATAAGTGACGGAATGAAATCAAAGCATTGCGATTGCGATTACGAAAAAGTATAAGATGGGAGAGGATTTTGAAGTTCACGACTTCTTTGTTAAAATATGGTACTTCAGAAACACGAAACAATTTAGGATATTTTTAAATAATAATAATAATGTATGTCTCTGTGAGTTTGTCATTCAATTCCCACATAAAAAGAAGTCACTAGAACCACCGATTTTGTACATTACTACATCTTCACCAGATCTGAACGCGTACGAAGCAGTTTTTATCATTTTCAGCTGGGGGGTGGGGGGTGCGGGGGTGAAAGTGTATGTAAAACTATATGTATGTTTCTCCCAGTTTCTACAAACGCCTTGCCTGTATGCAACACGCTACATTGTGGTATATGTGCACTTCCGTACACTGCAGAGGATAAATATCCGGCAATGGACTTTCTCTCTATCCAGATTCTAAATTTTAAGACCCGGAGATGATAGCTGCCTATTCTTTTTATTCAAGTTCCGAATTAAGATCAGGCAACAACTGGTGCTTACACCGGGAAGAAAATAATTTCGGCAATACGGGGAAAAGCACAAAAACAATTTCAACTGCAAGGGAGAGAAAAAGCAATTTTACTTATACGGAAGGTGCAAAAGAACAATTTAGGTCACTTGGAAGCATGTCATATTGTTTTACCTAATCCTCATTTCGGTAGGATTTAGGATTTACATTTCTGGGCTTTCGGCATCTAAGGCCATTTAGCCCGTCACGTTTGAGAGATAACGTCCCTCGGCGAGCACACAATCCGGGGAAGGGGAAGCGGCTGGGGACCTATAAGTTAGGCACCATCCCCGCATTTGCCTGGTGTAAATGAGAAAAAAAAACAGGAAAGCCTCATTCAAGACGGTTGGCCTGAAAAAGCACTTTACACTTTTTTGACTGAGAGCCCCCACCGGGAATTGAACCCAGGACCGCTCGCACCGAAGACGAGTGTGTTAGCGACTACGCTACGCGGGGCCACAATCCTCATTTCGACTGCCCAATCATGTCATACACTTATGATATTACATTTAAATGATAAGATTTGTGTCCACAAATGTAAGCAAAATAAAGGATCCTTATTTTGCATTATCATCTTATAAGTCTCCCCCCTTCCGTTAACTGGGGTCGGCCTTTCGGATCGCCGTCCTGCACCTGTTTCTATCTTGTGTCATATCTGTTAAGCATCATACTGTTCCTATCACAATCTCCCCACTGCTTATTTTGTCGGGCTCGGGATCGTTTCCCATTCAGTTGTAAAACATCCACTTTGTGAGTTACGTATTCCAAAGTCATCTTCTTACATGCCCAAACCATCACAGTCTACTTTCTTGTAGTTTTTCTACTACTGGTTTCACATTCACTGTTCCCTGGATAATTTCATTCTTAATTTGTCCTTCCGCGTCATTCCACACATCCACCGCAGCATCTTCATCTCCGCAACCTGCAACTTCTGTTCCTCTCTCTTCTTCATCGTCCAGCATTCCGCTCCGTATAATTAGGCAGGTCTTACTACTGTTCTGTAAATTTTTCCTCGTTATAGCAAAAATGCGATTGAAACTACTCGCTGAACAAGACAATACGTCTACTGTAAAATTATTAACGTGTACCAATTTCGCCAATTATCCACTTGGCCTTATCAGACATTATCTCGAACAATAATTTAAAAAATGGCGAATAAAAAAAATCGCGGAAATAAAACTGTACAGGAAAAGTACAAAAGAAAATTTCTTAGGATGTGAATTGAGAAATTGATATCTGTATTAGTAATGTTCATATTCGATCCCCAGTTCCATTTTTTTTTTTTTTTTTAATTTTGAGAAAAGTTGAACCTTTTATCAACTAAACTGAAAGTTTTACTTGTTTGTTTGTTTGTTTGTTTTTAATAAAGCCCAGTTTTTATTTCCAATAAGAATAATCTGTAAACACTAAAACAATTAACAGAGCGAATTGCTAATGTTCTGCATTGAGTCTCTCTTATATATGCAATACCAGATCATTGTTGCCTGGCTGTAAACGGTCAATTAAAAATGACTGTCCCATAAAACCGGAGAGGGGAGGGGGATCAATATGATTAAGAACTGGTAGTTCCTAATTGTCTGAAAAGCCAAGTTGAATTTTGAGAAAATAACGAAAAATGTAAATTCGAGAAAATTATAATTTCTCCTGATATCCGCGATTTTTTAATGTCCACAATTTTATACGAAGTGAGGACTAGGCAAAACAAATATACTTATTTCGCCTACAATGATAGGCACAAATTTCATCATTAATCTGCCATAACTGTCATGTGTGGATGATGATTGATTAAACGCAATTTTGAGGATTAGAGAGAAAAATGAGCACTGCAGTGGCCAAAGTGATAAAATGATAAGTATTTTTTAAGACATTGATCCCCTATTTGAATACGATTAATTGTATGAAGCAAAAAAGAAAAAAAACTACCAAAATATGCACGTAAAAATTAAATAGATATTTAGAACACGAAAATAAGATGACATATATTTCAGATAATGCATTTTTCAAGAAAAAATACTAATTATCCTGATATTGGTTGCTAATTATAGCTTAAAATTGCTGACGTTTTAGGATATATTTTACAGAATTACAAATCAGATCAATTACTCAACCAATAATACGAGAAGTAGTACATAAATAAAATAATGAAACAACATATGACTGGCCTAGTAGTCTTTGGTGCACATGGTCCTGAGTTCGATTCCTGGTGAAAGAGTATGACATTTGAACGCATTAGGCTGGTTCAATTTACACTTTAAACTATAGGGCCACGTCTCACATAGTCTCAGTGCTGAAAAGGAACGCTAAACTTCAAGAAACATTTTCTTCTTTGGCGCAATGTGAAGATACAAGCTACAATTTAAAGCAGATTACGAATTACAATAGGTCCCATCGGTCATGAACTTTTTTTTTTATTTATTTATTTCAAAGCAGTCACTTCGGCTACTCACTCCAATTAACAGCCAATATTAATTAATACTTATGTTCAGAGGTATAAACAGTTAACTTCAGTTCGTTTATTATTATTATTATTATTATTATTATTATTATTATTATTATTATTATTATTATTATTATTATTATTATTATTATTATATGTCAGTTTACATCTTACGTAAATTTGCATGACGACTCCAAACATGTTCCTTATGTTCATGATCTGTTTATTAGACATAAAATTTCTTGGTCAATTCGACTGCTATGGCTTGTTCCCTTGTATTCAGCTTCCGAAACAGTGCGTAAGCAAGAAATTACACTGAATTGAATTGAATCTCTTTTTTACAAGAGTAGCAGCGACCGTTGGTGTACTCCTGCAACCCGTTCTCTTGGAGGTAAGATACAGAAGTAGAAAAAGGCCTCCACAGAGAGGGCTGATCCTGCATGATGGTCTGTATACAAGCTAACTGCGCAAGATTCAAGTCCCGGTCATCGTTTGGGAAGAACCCGTTAATAGTAACACAAAAATCGAACTGTTTATGACAGTAATTTCACTATTGGTGGGGGTAAGTGGGGCGTAATAGACGTTGCTGCATTAGAATCAAATGAAATAGAAACACGCGGAGACTTATCAAATTAGCCAAGTATTACTTTAAAAAAATACCAAAGAACTAGGAAATCAAACAAACTTTTAAAAGATCGAGCTCTAAAGACACCAATCATACTGGCTTCGATGAATAATCATATCCCCCCTGTATTGGAAATGCTAGATATTTTCACTACATGTTTCCACTCTGGGCTCTTTTCCATTTAAGAGCACCATTTTTATATTACTTCACCCTCGCCCTTTTTGGCGTCGTAACTGCTTTAAAAGAGGTACAGAACAACTACGTGACCTAGTTTCGAAAATAGATATTTACTTGAACGTACAGAAATATTTCATGTCAGAATGGACGGTGATGAAAACTTGTATCCACTACAAGAGATCTATGGATATATTCAAAAAAATTTCCACAGGTTCAGATATACGGGTATACCCGCAAAGTTGTCATAGTATAGAAAGAGAGAGAGAGAGAAGTTCATAAAGAATTAAAATTGCATTCCTGTACATTTCGTTTCCAAAATTGACTTGGTTCTTCACCCAGGCCAAGATCTAATTACCTTCAGCAGTTACATTTTATTTATAGATATCATTCGAAAATACTATTACACTTATTACACTAAAATACTGATCACACATATTAAGAAGATAGATAACCTATTTACTGAATTGAATTGAGTTTTTCTGTTTTACGTCCTTATGCAATACGAAGTTATGAAGGACGGGCCCTACTGTTGATATAGGCTCCTACATACGACACGAGTTTGAATCCAACGCAGTTAACAACGATCATGCAAGCTCAATCCTCACAGTATTGGGCGTTCCCCATCACAATATGCCGCCTACATGAGAGCTGGATTACACGACCAAGCCACCGATCCTGAAGAAACCTATTCACTGTTACAGCAGGTTGAGACTTCTTGCAATGATACTAGAAATAATTCCCATTCTGTGTGTGCTTTTTAGATTAACAATATTTTTCCTCCAGTGGAGGGCAGGAAATTCAAATCTACTTGCGGGATCTGAAGTTCTTTTTTAAAAAGCATATTGACGTCATCTGTAACCAAATGTATTTTTGTAAGTTAGGAAAAAAACACTCCTTTCGTCCCAAGAGATTTCATTAAATAACATACAAAACAGAACATATATGGTGTACCCAGACAAGGTCAATACAAAGAGTAAAAGCATGTGACTACCATGAATAAAGCAGTGTAAGAGTCTTACCGGAAACTCTTAGCTTCCGGGAAAAAGAAAAAAAAATAGTGGATGAAACAATATTCTTGAGACCTCTGCTGTAACTGAAATGAACAGTGTACTTACACTGTATATATGACCCATGGCAGAGCACACACAATACATCATAGAAGTAGCCACCATCATACTAAAGACAGAGCTGAGAAGACTATACTATGCACATCGACATAGGGCAACTAAATCGCCTTTCGCCTTCGTAAAAAAGGTAGCGTTATCCGTTTGATGAACTCCACATTTACCTGATGCAGTACAAGTATTTAATCCATCCCAAGTTACGGTTAAGAGGTATATCGCCCTAGACACTGATTATACTATATCATTGCTCTATGGCCCCAGATATTTTGAGCAATGTTTGGTGGTGCTCTATTGAATTCGTATATCATCCGGGACCGGGTGTCAAGGGTGATCCCTTCTACGGCAGAAAAACTCGGAAGGAAATTTGTGAGAAAAAGAAGTTAATCTATTCGTTTCTTCAGGGGGATTCTGAAAGGTACTGGTAATAATCAACCTGTCATTAAGGGTCTTCACTACAGCGAAATTAAACTACCACTAATTTTAGAGTTTTTTCTGTAATATCTTCAAAACAAATAAAAATATTCGAAAAGCAGAAACGTAGCGAACTAGACAAAACGATTTTGCATGTGATACCGTTATCACAACTCATCTATCTGCTTTCGATTTGCAACTGTAGATAGATGTAGCATTTTTTGCGGGTTCTGTAAATAGCGGCACACCGAAATCAGATCGGTGAATTGTGGTAAAGGTATCACATGCAAAATCGTATTGTCTAGTTCACTACGTTTCTGCTGTTCGAAGATTTTTATTTGTTTTGAAGATATTACAGAAAAAACTGAAATTAGCGGTAGTTTAATTTCGCTGTAGTGAAGACCCTGAACCGTAGCAGATGTAATCTCCTCCATTAATGTTTTGACATTTTTTCTTCGGAATCCTAGTGCAGTATATACTTTCCACCCTGAATATGTGTTTTTGAAATTAAATTAAATATTTCAGTTCATATATTGACCTGTTATGCCCAAAAGTTAAAGGTCACAGAATTAATGAAAGTGAATGATGTATGGGAGAACAGGTAGAATTAGATGAAACTCGAAAAACCCCAGTCATAATGATGTCCACCAGAAACTTACATGGTCTTGGATTGAATCAGAAAGCTCACACCACAGATACATAAAGAAGCTTTCCAAGTAGATTCCAGAATTACATTTTTTCACCTACAGACAATAGTATCAATGCCCACACAATGAATATCAATCAATAAACGAGGATTTGTAAACGCTTTGTTCTGATTAGCTTTTCTGTTATTTAAATACTCAAATTTTGGTATTACAAGAATACTAAATAGGATAGTAAAACAAGAAAAAATACTAACACAGGCTGAAAGCAAAAGAAATGATTGTTATGTGTACTTACTCATGATTAACAACCTTCGGCTAACGAAAGCTCAGGTTAACTCGGATAACCAAAGCTCCACCTCATCTGATCAACCATCCAGGTTATTCTCTTTCCACAACCATCTGAAAAAAAAGAAAAAGAAGAATGGGTTTAATTCATAGACGTAATGATTCTACCCAATTCTTTTTTCTTAGAACTTGATACTGTGTTACGGTTAGTCGTCACTTACTTTGTCAAGGAAAAATGTATCAGGCATATCCGAATATCTGTAGAATAAAGCCACAATTACTTCACTCATGCATACATTAATGGCTAACAACACTGATTTTCAACCAATCTTCTACTCCTTTCTAGTTCTCCATGAAAGTTTGTTTTCACGCACCTTGGAAAAAAAAAAAAAAAAAACACTCGGCCCTTTTGGTGAGGTCTGTCCTTGTAGTTGTCTTAAGTATACAAACGATAGAAAAATAATCTAAAAGTGTACTGCGTGTCAATTATTACAGTTGAGAATCTCAGACATAGATTATACAAATAATCTCCATACATAAAAGAAGTCTTGACTGTTTCATTAACGCGCAGGCCAAACCACTTAAGCTACAAAATTAAAATTTGGACAGCGCATAAGGTCTGTGGTGTAAGGTCCCACTAAGGAAGGAAGTTTTGGAAATTTGACGGGGAAGGAGGGAGAAGAATGGTAATTATTAATTATTTTTAAACCACCATATCTCGGAATCTCAACAGGTTAAACATAAATTTTTGATACGTGGACTTCTCATTTGAAATAATTTGACACAAGTTTTCTACCAAGAAGGGAAGAAAAATGAATAAAAGGTAAAAGGGATGGGAATTGGAAATATAATATGTTCGTATCTCAGAGTTAATTACGGTTAGACATGAAATTCTTGTTTGTACTTCTCATTTACAATAATTAGACACGTTTCACATTTTCTTATTATTTGCTCTAGATAGGGGAAGAAAAAGAGGCTTACAATTGTTATAATTGAATGGCCATATCTCGAAATCCGTTACACATACAGACATGAAATTTGGCATTTGGACTTTTCATTTAAAATAATTAAAGATTTGTTTCAGCGTTTCTTGATATTTCCGCTGAAAGAGAAGAACGAAAATGGGTTTGCAATTGTTAAAATAAGATGGTCATAAATCACAATCAATTAAGGTCAGAAGCACGGAAATTCGTAGTTAGGCTTTTAATTTAAAATAATTAGAAGTTTCTTGATGTTTCTCTCAGAAGAGAAGAAAATGGGTGAGGTGCAATTGTTAAAATAAGATTGTTATATCTCGAAATCCCCTAAGATTAGAGATATGAGAGGGCGGCAAGGCCGTACGTCGAGCAAGTGCAGGGGTCTGAAGTCCCCAGTTAGCCGATTATTTTATAAAAGATGTCACAATAAGAGCGACGGATTTAATATGATTAATAAGATACACTACGAAAATCATATTCACGAAGAAATTAAATGTCGACTAAAAGCAGGGAATTCGTGTTACTATTCGGTTCAAAATCTCTTGTCGTCGCGAATTCTGTCGAGGAATTTGAAGCTTAAAATATATAAAACGATAATCATGCCTGTTGTTCTGTATGGTTGCGAAACATGGTCGCTTACTCTGAGGGAAGAACATAGACTGAAAGTATTTGAGAACAGGATCCTGAGAAGAATATTCGGACCCAAGAGGAACGAGAATGGGGAATGGCGGAAGCTTCATAACGATGAACTACATAGTTTATACGGTTTACCCAACATTGTTAGGGTCGTCAAGTCTAGGAGGCTTAGGTGGGCAGGTCATGTAGCTAGAATGGAAGAAAGTAGAAACGCTTTTAAAGTCTTGACTGGTAGACCCATAGGAAAACGACCATTAGGAAGACCTAGGCGCAGATGGGAGGATAATATTAAGATGGATCTCGCAGAGATAGGAATACAAAGTAGAAACTGGATCCAATTAGCTAAGAATAGAAGTCAGTGGAGAGCTTTTGTGAACGCGGCACTGAACCTCCGGGTTCCATAGACCATAGAGTTAGTTAGTTAGTTAGTTAATAAGATACACTACATTTACAAAATAGTACTTATATATATATATATATATATATATATATATATATATATATATATATATATATATATATATATATATATATATATATATATATATATATATATATATTATTACAACAGATATATATTCCGGTTTAAGAATCCAAGGTAGCATCGGCGTATGTCCCCAACGACTTGGTCTTCAGAACTTCGCTCTCTCGATTAAATTTATAATTACTTTTGCACATACTCTTTCACTGACGTAGCTGATAATACGTTGTTTTAAAGTGACCAATGTTAAAACTGATTTCTTAAACTTTCCGTTTTAATATTTTCCATCAAGGAACCCGATTCGATCTTTGACCCTCTACATTCCGGCTAAAATTGACGGCGATCCATTAAATAGTTCTTGAGATATTTTGCCTCTTGAACTAACGCATATAAACATTTTGTTATAGACATTTCTGACTCTCGGACAGATGGGCACATAGACAGGCATTTTTGTCTCTCGAACGAACGAGCACATGGAGACAAACATTTTTGTCTGTCAGACGAATACAGACAATTTGTTTCTCGGACGGATGGACACATAGACAGACATGGTAAATATATAAAGGAGTTTTCATTTATAAACCAAACTCCTTACAAATATATTAATTTGCTTTCGAAGCGGATGTAGCAGGGCGTTCCGTAAATCATTCCGTCTAATACAAATAGTCCTTAGAGAAAATCAAAACATTTTCAGGTGTTTATCCTAGTCAACGCTTCTTAACACACCTTTGGTCCTTTAATTACTTAGTGTAAAAATAATCTTAATTTATTATGGTGAGCTTTGAAATCTCTGCGTTTTATCCTATTGAATTGGGAAGATCTAGCCAACTTAAGAAGCATTTTATAATTAAACGAAGAGGTATTCTTCCTAATTCTGCAAATCTGTTTTTCATATTACATAAGAATTGTTAATTGAATCATGAAATGTATAAATCGCGTGATTAACACTTCTATTTAAAAGAATAAAATGATTTTTTTCAGTTTAACGTCCCACAATTATGCTCTTTAGGCTAAGGGAAACGGTTGATTAAGTAACGATGATGAAAAAATGGTGGAATGAGAATGTGGGAGGAAATGTGAGTACCCGAGAAAACTCACGGACACGATTTTGTCCACCACAAACTTACTTGGCCCAAGATCGAACCAGGACACCACAGACCAAAGGTAAGCGCTCTACCACTAAGCCACTGTGGCCCCCTCTAAAAGAAATGGAGTGTAAATTCAACTGACACTGATGTCGTAGGACGAGTAAAAATTACCAAAATGTGCATTGTATTCTGCTGATTGCGAGTTATGTGACACACAAAAATGTATAATATGAAACTTCTCTTTCGTAGTCAGGAATATACATTAAAAAGCTTTCTAGATTTAGTAATTACAGCCTTTTATATTCAGACAATAGTAGCAATGTACACACAAAATACCAATCATAATACACGCAGAAAGAAGTACCAAGTAACACTGTACATGATATCAATTCATTTGGAATGACATTCCATCCAGATAGGTGGGAGACCTGATATTCTAAAATTATCTCAGCACCACTTAAGCCTTCTGTTATTGCTAATTAGTACCATACACATGATAAATATAGGTATATGATATTATTGTAAGCCATTTCAAATTTTGGCTCAATTAACCCCTCTCACTACATAGATACGCACTCCAATTTGACGCCAACCCTACGTCCAGGACTCCATTACAACAGTACAAATTAATGCTGTTAATATTCGAATAGTTCACAGTTTGAATTTTGGACTCTTCGAATATTCGATATTCGGAAATTGTTCGAATAATTTTAATAGCACTAATACACATGGCTGGACCCAAAGACAGAGCAAATCAGTGTGTAAATTAACAGCAGATTTTTAAGGAGTTTGTTTAAAAAAAAAAAAAATCTCCTGGATATATTCATTCTGTCCGTATCTCAAGGAGACAAAATCTCGAGATCTATTTGAGGTATAGATATAGAAGTGTCAAAGAAAAAAGTTGTTAGGAATTGAGCTCGTTGATGGACATGATCCATCCAGTTGATTCCAAGATATGGAGTGTGGACAATCAAAAATTAATTCCCTATATATTTGTATCGGAGTAATTATGGATATCATCCTTGCTTGATAGGCTACCCGAAACACTGTTAAGGTTAGCGAATTAGTGTAAAGTCCACGGTGCAAAATACTAATCTGTCCACAAAATACATTCACTGCTCTGACTTTCTATTCGACGAATCTAGATTTAAATAGCTTCTAATTTCGAATATTCATTCATGTTAAAATACACTTCATTAATTTGTGGTAAAGTGCTATATTTAACGCTAGGTTTGGTCAAATTTAGTTTGGTTTACCAGCAACCAAATCAAACATTTTCACGTGATGAACGCTGTCACTTCTTGTTATGAATTCAGAATTCTTGATGATTTTTTTTTTTTTAATGTATTATACCTTAATTTAGTTAGCCTATAGAAAACTAGACCATCGGACTAGAATAATACACTACGGGAACATACAGGAGACCAGACATTAAGCAATCCAGCAAACTCAATTTATGAGAATCCATGCTCATCATTGCCTTGCATAGTCGCTAGCAAAACTCGATTCCCATCCCTCCATCTACACGATACAAGTTCATCTCAATACCCGTGGAACTAGAGTTGCTATATTTCTCCACTATAAACACACGAGGTGCGTTGAAGAAAAATAATCTGAAAGCAGATTTCTAAACGTATATGCCATTTAAAAAAAATACACTAAACAACACACACCATAGTCTACGCTCTTTTAACTATATGATTGGCGTACGCGCCTTCGGTGCGGATGAACCGAGTGCGAGCTCATGTAGCTCTGATCCCAAGTTAATCTTGTAAGTCAATGTCTCATATGTCCTCGGTACTGAAAGGGACGCTAAACTCAAACCTAACTAATAGTTGTGTATTATAGAACCATTAGAAATTGATATCGTGCATGAAACGGCAGCTCTTCTATTAATCAATATTCACGCCTGAATCATACATAAAAAAAAAAAAAAAAAAATTAAAAAAACTTAAATGCTAGAAACTGCTAAGGAGTATGGGGATGATACTTCGTTCCTTCTCAAATATAGACTTCAGAATTCGATTTCGAGATGGAGATCAATTAACATAAAAGAATACTCAGAGAGTGTAATGTTAAAACTTCTATGAATTTCCTCTATGCAATGGCTTAACAATTTGAACACTAGTGCTACTAAGTAAATATATCACAAGTGTGCCTCCTACACAACCTTTATATAGGACGGAAAATAAGACTGTACAGTGTACAATACAGGACGATCTTGTATATATACAGGATGTCTGGCAGCCTTACGTGGAACCGTTAGTTCAAATTGATTTTTTTTTTTTTTTTTTTTGACAGAAAAGTTCTCTATATATTAATGAAAATCAGATACTGTTCAATCAGTTTTAAGTTATTTGGTTAATCTACTTGTACAGTGGGTACGTGTGAAATAACTAAAGGATAAAATGTAAGACTATATTTTTATATGTTTTTTTCGTATTTCTAAATTCTTACAAGTATATTCTAAGGACACACTCAATCACTATGTATCAATTTAGCGGAAATATACACAGCTTCAATCGAAGCAATGAGGGTTTAAGTTTTTATTATTATTATTTATTTACACAGAATGTCCGTTCTCTATACGCCAAACAAGAAAATTGACATTTGTTCTAAAAATTATCAACGAAATACTATGGAATATGGGAAGACAATTAAATGAACTTTAGTTACCTGGGAATCATACCACGTCGCGTCTCAACATGCAAGGACATAACCACGAAGGGGAGAGGGAGGATGAAGCCTGACCCTCCTAAACCAAAAACTTTACAAATCCTTCAGTTTAACGTCCAAAATTATGGCCTTTTACGCTAAGGAAGACGATAATTAAGGCAAATGAATGATGATGGAAGGATTGGTGAAATGAGAAAGTGCGAGGAAACGGGAGAACCCCGAGAAAACCTACGGACACGATGCTGTCCAACACAAACTTACTTGGCGGGGATCGAACCAGGGACCCTACGTACCAGAAGTGAGCTCTATACCACTGAGTTTCTGTACCCCTCCCCCGTTCCTGTGGGGACGCGGTGGCTCAGTGGTAGAGCGTTCAGCTCTGGTGCATGGAGTCCTGAGTTCAACCTGAGCTCCCGCCAAGTAAACTTTGTAGTGAACAAACACCGTGTTCGTGGATTTCCTCGAGGTTCTCGCGTTTCCTCCCAATTTTTTCCTTCCACCATTTCATTCATTTCTCATCATCACTATCTTCTTTAGCCTAGCCGGCACAACCGTGGGACGTAAAACTCAAATATTTGATTTCATCTTCCCTCCCCCGTTCCAAAACAATCTCCTGACTCGTAATGGAGTGTATCTGTTATATGTTTATTAAACTTACATTAAATGAAGAAGGTTTAGAATAGAAAAAAATGAAATGAAATCTTTAAGTTTTACGTCCCACAGTTATGCCGGTTAGGCTAAAGGAGACGGTGATGATGAGAGATGAGTGAAATGGTGGAATGAAGAAAGTGGGAGGAAACGGGAGAACCCCGAGAAAACCCACGAGCACGGTGTTTGTCCACCACAAAGTTCACTTGGCGGGGGCTGGGATCGAACCCGGGACCCCAAGCACCAGAGGTGAACGCTCTACCACTGAGCCACCGCGCCCCCCTAGGTTTAGAATAGAAAATGGAAGAAAAATATCTTTTAAAAAATATGTCAATATTAAAATAATAAAAGCAACTCAAATTAAATCATCAACTTTGTACGTTCATCTGCCTAGCTGGGTGCACACTGCGAATTTATTACTATACTAATCTTAACGGTGTCTATAAGTTTGATCATATTTTTCTTCGATTTTTTACAACCATTTATACTCATATAAACAGAAACAAATGAACTTCCATTAATAGCTTGTTTCCTTACAAACAGCTTATTCGAACATTTCCTACAACCGCTGTCAAGATCCATGTTTCAAAAAGGAAACATAATAATTTGTACTTATTTATGTATATATAGCGAGTTATTAATAAGAAGACTCGATTTAGTTTTAGTTTGTAAAAGCCCCTGCCCTGACACACACACACAGAAAAAAAAAAGAAAAAGCATGGGTTCCCTAGAATAAGTGCCTGACTACACTGCTGACATACTATTTTACATAATGTAAGGATATACCAATTTACCCAGTGAAACCTACTTTTTTATCTTTATAGTTTAATATCCCACGCGTATACCCTTTAGGCTAAAAGAGAGCGATGATTACTGAAAACAACGATTGTAAAATTATATTTCTATGCTCTCCCAACGAGAATCGAGCCCGGCACCTTAAGTACGCACGCTATCCACCAGACTAGCAGTGAAAGTGTGGACACTTGTTTAATTCCGCCACGAAACTTCGAAACAGGCACTATCCAAGGGAGTCTAGGACCCCCCTAAAATTTTCACGATAGGCTTGCAAATGAACTATAATATAGTTGAGTCGACCCCCGCTAACTTCTACCGCCCCCCTACATTTTTGGGCTGGCTACCAGCCTGCTTCGAAATTATTTCGAATAGCCACGTGCTGTTGTTATTATTCTACCTTGATACGATAGAGGCTCTGTGAGACCAAAACACACAATTGTACTGCAGCGACTACGTGAGAGGGGGTAAAGAAATTGATAGGCCCCATCACCCCGCCGACTATTATTCCCTTCTCGATATGCTGTGTTATAATATAGGTCAAGAAGTATAAAACTATCCTCCTCTGTATACAAAATAGCTCCCCCAAAATTTCTCTTCCCTTCCGGTTCTTCCCTCCAAAAAATTAAAATTGGCGTCGTCGCTTTTTTACTATACTATTGATTATTTTATCATGATGGAATACACAGTGATGTGATGTGAATAGGGTAAAGAGTGTGTCGAAATTTCCAAAGCACAAAGTTTCACTACAATAATTCACATGTAACAGTTTGGTCAACTATCTATTTAAAATGATGTAATTTGCTCAGACCAGGTCCCACATACTAAAACAAAGTTATCATGGACCAGATGGAAATTTCCAGATGCACGATTGAAAACAGTCTTTTAACTTTATACCGGAAGCAATTACCTAACCAACACTTCTTCCTCTTTTAAGTACCTCAAATACTGTTAGTCTTTTAATTTTTCTATGATCTTCTAATTTGTTTTTCTCCACTTTTCATAGTCATTATCTTGAATACAAGGCTTTTGAATACTACGCATGCTTATAGCTGTAGGACATATTCGTAAATACTCCGTGGAAAAATTTCGCGAAAGTTCTTATCGTTAACTATGTTTAGGAACTCGACATAAACATGCCATTTCCATTCAGATACAACACGAATTAAATCGTACATATAATTCCGTAAGTTGTTAAAAGATATTGTGCATCAAAATCTCGAAGTCCCAATATTCAAATGCGCCATCAAGATATTAATAAGCAATGCATGGAAATTCGTAAATAATATAAGACAATTTTCTCAATCTGGGACCTTTAGAGGGGAGGGGGGGTCGCGAAGGGATGTGAGAAAGATAAATGTAATTAGGATCTAGTAGCGGCAACTATTATATAAAAATAAAACTGATTTTTGTGGTAATCAAATCAAATGGAAAACAGCTGAACCGATTGATATGAATTTTTAGATATAAGTGGGTCGCTCAATATGTGTTTCTCTAAACTGTATATATATATATATATATATATATATATATATATATATATATATATAATTTTAAGAAACATTTGTAAACTATAGGTGGGCCCCTCCTCACCGCTCCACATAATCCCCACTGAAATTCTGGCATTTGTCTCACCGTTGTACCAATTTGTCCAAACCCCTTGCAAAAAATCAGGGCTTTGGCTATTTAGCATTCTCCTCACTTCTTCATCACCAGTTAACAGGAGACAAGGTCGCATATGTCGAACCTGAACTGCTCTTCAGAGAAGTACAATTCAACATAAGCGGCCTGGTCTCTTCATGACAATAATGCCCACTCCCACCCAGCACGCAAAGACACAAAACTGAAGAATTAGGGTGGGAATGGCTGCCCCAATTTAGCGCCCCATCTTTTTTCTTCCATCTTTTTTCCGATGTTCAAGTCTGCATTGCACGGCAAACGTTTCGAAACAAATTAAGAAGTGAAGCAGAATGTTAGGAGAGTGGTAAATAGCCAAAACCCTGATTTTTTTGCAAAGGGTGAAACTTATATATCTTTCTTTTGGCATTCTTCCTTTATATAAAGATAAATATCCAACCAGACATGGTCGATTTCTGTCACTTCCTGTTGGAAGACAAAGATAAGATAGAGATAGAATCTCTTCTTGGGACCTTAAATTCACATCAGAAAGCAGTTTTTTTGCTACTCACTGTCATTTTTGATCTAAGAGGATCAATACCGAAGACAGAAGTTGCACTGGATTTCAATCACTTTCGGTATTCGTTGAATAATAAAGGAAGAAACGGAATCTACTCCTGAGATGCTGAATTTGTATCTACAAACCGTTTTTCGTTATCTCTTTTACCGTCCATTCTCTATTGCAATTAATACTGAAACAAGAAATAGCAGAATTCTATCACTTCCGACCACTGGCGTAAATCACAAGGGAATGAGGGGGACATTTCTTTCCAATCTTGGAACTGAGATGACTGTCGCCCCAATAATTCGAATTGAAATGTGTTTTTTTTGGCGGGGAGGGGGGGAGAAATGTGATGATTCGTGTTCGACTGCCACTTAATCTAATCGTCTAATATATAATATACAACAGGTTCAACCCAGAAATCAGATTCATCTACTGTAATATGAGTCTCATCCTTGACCCCCCCTAGAATAAGTCTCAAATTTGTCTGCCTTCCAATGTTGAAGACAACTCTGTTCCCCTGATTCTCCATAGCAGTTTTTCAACTTCATAAATATTTTGAATATCACTTTTAAAAAATATATGGAAACAGTCTTAACCGTCCCCCAATGTTGAAGATAGATTTGCGCCGATGCTTCCGGCTGGAATAAGGGAACAAAAACCGAGACTGAACCTAAACTATTCCTGGTACATTGAATCCATACACCGTTCTCTCTCTCTTTCCTTCCCTTATTGTTTTTTGTTCTGATATACTTCGAGATAGAAGGGCGGACGGAAAAAGCCGTTCTATAAGTCTTCTATTACTGGTGGAAAAAATGAAATGAAATCTTTAAGTTTTAGGTCCCACACTTATGCCGGTTACGCTAAAGGAGACGGTGATGATGAGAGATGAGTAAAATGGTGGAATGAAGAAAGTGGGAAGAAAAGGGAGAACCCCGAGAAAACCCACGAGCACGGTGTTTGTCCACCACAAAGTCCACACGGCGCGAGCTGGGATCGAACCAGGGATCCCAAGCACCGGAGGTGAACGCTCTATCACTGAGCCACCGCGCCCCCTTCTATTACTGGTGGAGTCTAACAAGTAGCAGTGTTACAGTGTACTCCACGTGAAGGAGTTTGGTTTGGTTTGCGAGAAACCAAACTCCTTAACAGGCTAAATTTTACCAAGCCTACGATTAGACACGGTTGTCTTATATATTTTACCTCAAATTATATAAATTATACTTTCAGATGAATAAATAGTAGGAAATGGAAAATATTGAAGTCGAGTAGAAAGTCATTTAGCTCCATCTTAACATTGCATTCCACGGATAGATTAGTATTTTGTATTCTGAGCAGTAAACTAACTGGCTAATCTTAACAATACTGCGGGTAGTCTATCAAGCCAGGGTGGTATCAATAATTATTCCCATAGGAAGACATGGGTAACTTTTTTTTTTTTAAATATTGTCCGTATCTTCGAATTAACTGAATGGACAACCTCCATTAACAAACATTCCAAACTTTTTACCCCTACATTTTGACCAAAATTGATGGTAATGTGTCGAGTGGCTCTTGAGATTTTGTCTCTCCCGGACAGACACAAAGACAAAGTAAATATATAAAGGAATTTTTCTATACACCAAACTACTTAAGAGTCTTCGTCCCGGCGAAATTAAAATACCGCTAATTTCACAGTAATTATGTGATATCTCGAAATAGATAAAAGATAATTGAAATGTGGAACAAGAGCACCCTAGACAATATTATTTTGCGTGAGGTACCCTTATCACAAGTCACCTAGTGGCTTTCCGTTTTCAGCCGTTTAGAAACGCGAAAATAAATGCCGATTTTGTAAATGGCTGGAAATCGAAAGCAGATAAGTGAGTCGTAATAACGGTATCTCATGTAAAATGATATTGTCTAAGGCGCTCTTGTTCCACATTTCGATTATCTTTTATCTATTTGAAGATATCACATAATTACTGTAAAATTAGCGGTATTTTAATTCCGCCGGGATGAAGACTCTTAAAATGTAGAGTTAGACAATTAAAAAAAGGGAATGAAATGTATTCTTCAAACGCATAATCGATTGGATGAAATCGATTCTCCCTATCTATGACCGTTTCTACTCTACATTAATGAACATTAAAATCGAAAATGATTTATTTATACCACTTTCGGAGAATGGGCCACCTCCATCTACAAAGTCTATTAATAAGTTCTGACCCTTTACATCCTCGCCAAAAGTCATGGTGACCTCACGTAGCCCCTGAGGATTTTTGTCTCCCACACGGACACTAAAGACCTGCACGGGCTGGGCTCAGCCCGAGGCCCGGCCCGGTCCGCGGGCCGGGCGGACCGACTCTGTTATTTCTTTGGGCCGGGCCGGGCTTGGGCGGGCCGACACTGATTTCTCTTCAAGTCGGGCCGGGCTAGGGCCGATCAATTGCAATTCTTTAATAATTATTGACTTTCGTTAAACAATAATTAGAATGAAGGCAAACGCAGTGTGCCCGTGAAAAATGTTACAAAATGAGACTTTTAAAATTTTTCGGGCCCGGGCCGGGCTTGGGCCAAGAATTTTAAAAATCTTATTGGGCCGGGACTCGGCCGAAAATCTCCCAAAACTTTTCGGGCTTGGGCCGGGCCTAGGTACATTCGGGCTGGATTGGGCTCGGACCGAAAAATTCGGCCCGTGCAGGTCTCTAACGGACACACACACACACACAGTTATACATGAACACACAGGGTAAAAATGTAAAGGAGTTTCGCTAAACCAAATTTCTCATTAAAAAAAAAAAAAGTAAGGATCATGTTAGAAATCGATATATGCATACGCAACTGGTGGATGAATACGATTATCTCAATTCGCTCTATTTGCATTCAATTTTTTTGTGATCCAGTACTTCGTGTTTATCTTTAACATTTCGTTTTCAGAGAACGAAAACAGTAACAAAACACGAACTTGTTACTTTATTAAAAAAAAAAAAAAGTGTTACACCTGAAGATTCGAAATGTGCTTTTCTGATACAGTGTGGAATTTTGAAACTACTAACACAGGCGGAGTATGTGTGTCAAAGCAGCCTAATTTTTCAACACTAATTTACAGGCAAGAACGAAAAAGACTGGCCAATTCTGCAGACACATTGGGAATACTTGGTTCAAATCAGTGTTGGGAAGTAACGTAACGCAAGTAACGCGTTACTTTTTAAGTAACGTTTCCTAGTAACGCGTTATATTTTTTCCAAAGTAACTGTAACGGTAACGCGTTACAAATTTTTAAGTAACGTACCTAGTTTGCGTTACTTTTCTCGCGTTACATTTCGGATGAGTAACTACAATATATGTATATTTTTTTCGGAAAAAGATGTTTCTTTCCTGTAAGTGGATTTCTCAGAATGGAACAATGGAGCATGAACTATGTTTGTCAGTGACCGACAGTCACAGACATACAGAGAAACAGATGAGTTTGTAGTGCCACTTGCTGTTTTTTTGAAGATGAGGACAGCTTTAGGGAAATCACGTGTACTGATTGCATCACCTGGAAGAAAGTGTCGTAGATTTTGACAGCTTTAAATCAATACATTCAGTGAGTGAACTAGGAGTGCAATGATACCCGTACTCTATTTTACTTTGATTGGTGTTGTTGTTTTTATAAAGATGGAGAACGAAAATATTTTACCGTTCGAACATTTGAAAGAATACTTTTTTTTTTTTTTTTTTTTTTTTAAGAGTGAGGATGATGGACAGAATTTAAAAGTAAAGTGTCTGAACTGCCCCGGCGGAAAATATTTATCAACAACTAGGGTGCCATAATTAACTATTTACAGTAAGGGATTAATATGAATAAACTGTGTTTTGATGAGGAGGTCTACTTTATTACTAGAAAATAGTTTGCTGATGGTATGTAATATTGGAGTTCTTTCAGATCAGTTTGCTTATCCTAGAGTCCCGTTGATTATAGAGTAGGTAATGTTTCTCTATATTCTTTATTTTTAATTTTGCATAGCAACATTGTTATTATTATATAATTAGTTTAGCAGGATAATAATAACCAACCATTTTTTCTAACGCATAGGGATGAACACGAGTCAAGCTAAAACTCGACTCGACTCGAATTCAAGTCGAGCTTCGAGTCAAGTCAAGGGTAATATCCTTGAGTCGAGTTCCGAGCCGATTCAGTTTTTCGCGTCGAGTTTCGAGTCCAGTCGAGTTTGACAAATGGCTCGTTCGTTTTAAGTCGTCTTGAAGTCATGGCCTGATTACACTGGAAAACGAAAGCCATGGAATACTTTTAGTGTTGCTCACGAGAGGGGACACTGCTCGCATCTCATCTCGTTTCGATAGCGAGACCACAAGAGATTTTTTATAACAAGCTAAGCTCGGCTCGGCTCAACTGAGAAGGTGGCTCGAGCCGGCTCACTTGGGGTGAACCATCGGCTCGAGCTGGCTTGGCAGGGATGAGCCATTTGCTCGGTTCAGCTCAACAGAGCCGAGGACTCTAACCGACTCGGTTGGATGAGCTGTTAGCTCGGCTCACTTCTCGGTTCGGGTCGATAGTGAATGAGCTGTGAGCCGAGTTGCTCGAGTCGTTGACAATTCTAAAGCCGGGCCGAGCAGTTTTGAAGATATTTGGCCAGTGCCCAATAACATTTAACAGTGTTTGGCTCGAGCCCGAATACTCAACCTAGACCCTTAATCCAAATTCAGAACCTCGTGAACAATGTCCTTGACTCCGAGACTTCACGACTACCGAGGTTCGCAATCAACTAGTTTTTTAGTATTGAAATACTAACCACGTATCTTTCTTTTTATATACAATGTTGTTATAATAATAATAATAATAATAATAATAATAATAATAATAATAATAATAATAATAATAATAATAATAATAATAATAATAATAATAAGTTGTTGTAGTAGTAGTAGTGTCATTGATAACAATTATACTGTCTATGTAATATACTTGAAGAATGTACTCGAAACTACACACCGGATTTGGCTCGAGTCGACTCGGAACTCGACCCCAATTCGAGTCGAGTTGGAGGAAATTTTCCGAGTCGAATTTCCGGGTCGAGCTTAAAGATGTCTGTTTCTAGTCGAATCGAGTGTCAAAGAAAACTCGCTCGAACTCGCTCGTGTCCATCCCTACGAGTAACGCAGTATGGCATTTTATCAATGTTCATATATATCAAATAAAAATTTGTCCTTGCATTTACATAAAGCGATTCAGAAATGCAATAATAATAATAATAATAATAATAATAATAATAATAATAATAATAATAATAATAATAATAATAGCGGTAGTAATAGCAGTACGGAAAATTGAAGTCATAACTTTTTTCACATTTTTAAAGTTTCGGACCTAAAAGTAACTCGTTAGTAACGCGTTACATTTTTGCAAGTAACTTACCCAACACTGGTTCAAATTAGCACAAAGCAAGACCAATGGGAATTCGTAATGAACGAAAAATATCAAATAGACAATCATTGAACACGTTTGTTGCATCACCATGCTATGATAAAGCTTCTATTGTTTAAGGTGGCATTTGACATTACTTGGACTTGCGTCAGAGGCAAGTACCCGTATAGAAATCGAACCGGAAACCATGCACAAAGAAGACATTTAGTTACGAAAGAGCACACACACATAAGCGTATGTTACGAATGATGGTGCCCACGAGACGAGGAACAGGTTTTTCTCGAATCTATTCTCGAGAATAGACGCGCACCCAGAAATTTTTGTTGGGAGGGATCCAATACTACAAGCCATTACATCTATGTAGTTTTGAACGAGTATTTTATTCTGCACGAGAAAAGACGATAAGTAATTGTAAAATATTTCCAACTATATTTTCAGGGGGAAAAATGATAGAACCAGATTGCTTTTATAAGAGAAAGAGTACAAGTAAAAGAAGTCGTCCAGTTCCAAAACGGCTCTTGTCTATTTAGAGAAAATTCCAGGAAACCTAGAAAAGCTGTAAGATTCATGCGTTTTGTCGAACTGGAAATATTTAAGGATGTTCACATGAACACACTGAAGTATTCCCAGTTCTACAAAACATGCAGATCCTACATTTATTTATTTAGTCTTATTTTACATGGCGAAGTTAAGGCTAATCATGCCTTGTCTCCCTCTTGGCTATGCAATATAATAATATCATGATTAGTAATACAATAATAATAATAATAACATATGTATAATATATAAAACACTCCCAATCTCACACACACGCATCACATCACATGGATTATAACAAATAACCACACAATATAGTCACATTCATTTAGTGAACAAAAAGAACAAATAAGGAATAGAAACAATAAAAATCAGCATTTTTCAGATGTTAGTAAGCCTAGATAGGCTTATGGAGGGTCTGTTCAACCATTAAAAAAAAAAAAAAAAAAAAAAAGACAAGAGCCATTTTGGAGCTGGAAGACTCAAGTGTAAGATCAAATCTCCACGCTACATCAATCATTTGTTTGCTAGACAAGTATAGTTTTAAGAAGGTGTACAAATGTATCTTGAGTTACGAAGCTTTGGAGGAGGAGGGGGGGGAACCAGGTGGACTCCCGTCGTGGATGCGCCCATGATCGAGAAGCTCGCCTCGTCCCGCTTTGTACATTTATGTACTTAACTTTTAGAAGCAGTCATGGTAGAATTTTGCACCAATAATGCAATAATGTATAGGATAGTCAAAGCTGCAGAATGATAATTTATTAATAAATAGTATTAGTTAAAAAAAATATATACCACTCACTCAGGTTCTTTAATTAAAATCATATTTTAGATTGTTAAAGAGATTAGAAAATACTGATAAGAACACATTGTTTGCGGGGAGGGGAGGGGTTCTGAGGATGTAATAGAAAATAGAAAGTATAGTATAAGAATATAGATGGAAAACAGAAAGAATATTACAATTGGTAAGACTACGTTGAAACAGGCAACTGCTAAGTAAAAATGAGTTTAGCTGAGGACCCCAATACAGAGAAGCTTCTTAGTCTATGGCAAATGACCTAAATGTGTGGTAGTAGAAAACTAAAAGTGAAAATGCGTTAAAAAAAAATACTTATCTACAGGAATTTTATGCAAAACAGTCTAGCACTCCACTGATTCAAACTTACTCATATAATTTTACTAAGAAGTATAGTCTCATGAAATCAATTACCGAATGGACATAGGTGGAAAACTCGAATCAAATGCAGTTTCCCTAGATTCAACATTTCCTAGATTTAGCCCTAGAAGGAGTTTTTCTTCCAATATTATCAACTGTTTAGAGTTAAACAATGAGAGAAAATCTCTTTATCATCATTCCGGTTAAAGCTCTTCACAAAGCTCTATTATTATTATTATTATTATTATTATTATTATTATTATTATTATTATTATTATTATTATTATTATTATTATTATTTTATCGTTTTCATATCAGTTAGCTGTATCTGAGATTTTCCCGCCAGCAAATAAATACTGATGGTCATCGCATTTAGTTTCAACTGTCGCTTCCAACGAATGTAATTGTGTTCCACCATAGGTGGTTGATTCACAAGAACAGTAGCTTTATGCGGCCGAGAGTTGATTTTTTTTCCTCCACCGTAACTAAAAGAACAGTAATCAGTTTTAAAAGTGGAATATTAATATACACACATTTCCAGATCTTTTTGCTGATTCTTTAAATTACCAGAACTCAACTCTAACATACTAAGCCTTTGATTTGTTAACTGTGGGAGCTTACAGTGAAATTTCTAGAACAATTTAATTTTGGTTATTGAGGGAAACGGGGGTATGACTTAGCCAAATCGATTTCTTGCACATGAAAACAGTAGACGCATGTATCCTATTTCATAAGCAATTGGGCTTCGTCTCTCTTTTTCACAAACTGTGATGCACCCTCAAACTATGGGGATCTGATTTTGATATCAAAAGAGGAAGTATTGTATTTACCACGGCCAGTTTAAACAGGTAGATAAAGGCGTAAAAGAAACAAATTTTTGAGACGTTGAACCCACAGAAAGCAAAATATTTTCGTTCTCATCACTTTTCCTCTATGTGAATCAATATTGAAACCGGAAGTAGTACATTTTTACTTCTTCCGGTATAATTCGAAGATAAAGGCGGAAACTGAGTCCTACTTTTGAAGCACTGGGTATAAACATTCCTCGCCACAACTTAATCTTTAAAAAAAAAAAAAACTGTCAGCAGACTGATGGACGTCTTCCGAATTCTCGTACTCACGCACAGATTTTAGGGTAAGGGGGCCAAGATGCTTCACCGACATACGAATTTCACGTTTATTACTCTGCCCTCCCCAAATTACGCTCAGAGCCATAATTCAGAGTGTAACCTCCCCAAATTTGAATGTGTATAAATACTAATCAACAGTATAATATCATACTAAAGAAAAATAAACTCTACATATATCGGTGGAAAATCTCCCCCTCCCAAAAAAGCAAAGAAACTCCTGGTCACACACAATGCAGTTTAGATATCTAAAAATTAAGTTCATTTTCAAAAACAAATCCTTAACTAACCAACAACTACTCATATTAACATTTTTTCATTATTATTCCAGGCTTCATTGAAGCTATATATTCGCACGAACCGGTTGTTAAAACTTCCAATCTACATCCAATCATTACGAAAAATAAATAAATAAATAAATAAACTCTATTGAATACTTCCGTCTCCTTTAGCCTAACCGGCATAATCGTGGGACGTAAAACTCAAAAATTTCATTTTCATTTTTCTATTGAATACTTTTGAAAATCTAATATATTTTGTTTCCATTTCAGCTTTTGACATTACACTTCTAATTTTCTTCCACATCTGATTAATGCATATGTGATTCTGCCTATGTAGTACAGAACGCAATTCGTATCTCATGTGTAATTTCCTATCAGAATCGCAAATTTTGCGTGCGCTAACACCAAACCGATACGAACTGGGACCACTGATATATATATATTATCCACACACAGGAGTCGTTGCTACTTCAAACTGGGGCCAAAAGAAATATATATTTTAGTTTATGCATAAATAATAAACATGACATTAATAATATGAAATAATAATTTGATTACTCACTAGGTGACATTTGGAGTCCCACCTCGTGCCTTATCGCGAAAAATAGGTCAGTTCGTATCGTGGGCAATGGTATTTATAATAATGAGATACAAATACATAATGATATAATAATAGAATAATAAGAATACTAAGTCAATCACAGAACCGGTTATTATATGATTTGAATGACACCACTGTGTAAACACACTACAAGTTGGGTAAATACGTCCGAACATATTACTTACTGAATTGTCATTGGAATTACTCAAGCAGATAGTTCTACCAAATTTCGACAGATTTCTTACACTTTCAGGTTAGGTTAGAGCTTAAATTACTTACATTCACACTCTCATTCCTTCACGAAAAATGTTTCGCATCGTATTTTACCTATAAATTTTGAAATTGGTAGAGCCGCCTGCTCGAGTGAACTCTCGCCATTTTCTTTATATGCAACTATCAATAGCATAAAAAAGTACTATAAAACAGACAAGTGTCAGATCTTATTACTGTGAATGTTTTGCCAAAACCGATGACGTCATAATGAACTAAGTAAGAAGTATTGCACATTGTATTTAGTATATAAATATTAAAACGATGCAATGTGAAGCTTATATAACTCTGCTTTTTGAAATATTAAAAAATATGCAAATATATGTAATAAAACCTAAACATCTTCAGTACTGTCATACTGACAAATTGATTTCCTACGAAAGTAAGCTTCTGTTGATTTTTTTTTTTTTTTTTTAACTTAGATTTCCAATGTTGATTTTGTCAATGAACTAATCCTAACAGAACAGTAACACATTTCAACTATCTGCATTACGAAATGTACAAACGATGTCATAAATTTAGAAAATATTTCTATCCTTATCATCATCAATCACATGTTGTACAGAAAGGAGAAAACTGCATAAATTTTGTTTCTCATACCTGGTCTCAAAATATCTTGTTTCTGTACGGAATTTGATTCATGAATATTGAGAATCACAACGTATCCTCCTCGTGGACACTTTTAAACTGTCAATACTTTTAAAATGTAAATTTATGTCCCACCGATGTAAATGGTAACAGCAGTTCTGTTCCACCACACTTTGGAGAGTTAGAGCAGACAGCAGAGTAGCGATGCTTCCGTTTCTATTCGTACGACACAGAACGTATGTAAAGGGATCGGGGCAGGAGGGGAGAAGCACTCGATTTGCGCATGCGCTTTGAGCCGCACGTCCTCGCTATAGAAGAATGTCGCTCGCTGGCTGGAGAAGAATGATTTCACCGTCGTTTTTTCTGCTTTCTGTCCTGTCTCCAATGTTAATACATTGACGAAGTATTCACAAAATGTTAAGTAATAAAAGAGTGTTAAGACTTATTTTGATATTTAAAAAAAGCTGTCATATTTAACAGTAAATTCTTCCTTCGTAAATATTGTGAAGACAGCTAAAGCCAACAAAACAAACTGAAGATTTCCCATTTTTCCACTCCTATTGGTGGCTTCCCCACTTTTAAGATCCACTAACTCAAGCGTTTTATATTCTTTTAGCTGAACATTTTCTGACCAGTTTCATGGATTGTAACCTCACTCATTTGTATATTTCAAGAAAACGACCTTTCGTTCACAAACAGTGACTCAGTTGTTATTACTAGACTTTTTTCTTTCTTTTTTTTTTTAGTATTGTTGTTTTAATATAAAATGTTTCAAAACTGTAAACTGAACTCGTTAGGAATTTCGCGCTGGGAGAGGTTACTCAATTCTCAAAGCCCGATTAGGATAATCAAACTAGTTACAATATGTTTTATGATTAGTATACAGATTATCTCATACGATTCTTAATTATCTGCAAAACAGTATTCGTTACTAGGGAATAGTTAGGCATTACTTTCACGTTACAGATGTAATAAAAAATTAATTTCCTTCTACAGTAACTAACTAACTCACTCACTCACTCTATGGCCTATGGAACCCGAAGGTTCAATGCCGCGTTCACAAAAGCTTTCCACTGACTTCTATCCTTAGCCAATTGGATCCAGTTTCTACTTTGAATTCCTATTCTGCGAGATCCATCTTAATATTGTCCTCCCATCTGCGCCTAGGTCTTCCTAATGGTCGTTTTCCGATTGGTCTTCCAGTCAAGACTTTGAAAGCGTTTCTGCTTTCTTCCATTCTAGCTACATGACCTGCCCACCTAAGCCTCCTAGACTTGACGACCCTAACAATGTTGGGTAAACCGTATAAATTATGTAGTTCCTCATTATGAAGTTTCCGCCATTCCCCATTCCCATTCCTCTTGGGTCCGAATATTCGTCTCAGGATCTTGTTCTCAGATACTTTCAGTCTATGTTCTTCTCTCAGAGTAAGCAACCATGTTTCGCAACCATACAGAACAACAGGCATGATTATCATGTTATATATTTTAAGCTTCAAATTCCTCGACAGAATTCGCGATGACAAGAGATTTTCAACCGAATAGTAACACGAATTCCCTGCTTTTAGTCGACATTTAATTTCTTCAAGAGTATGATTTTCGTCTGTTAATACCGATCCTAGATATTTGAAAGTATCCACTTTATCAAAAGTATTATTTAATATTTTAACGTATCCACAATTTGCTGTATTACGGTCGTGACACACTTCTATGTATTTAGTTTTCTCTGTATTTACTTCTAAACCCATGTCCCTGCAATCGTTTAATATGATCTCTGCATTTCTTTCTATCGTTCTCCTACCATCTCCTATTAAATTTACATCATCAGCATATAATTTCCTTCTACAATTCATTTGGAAATCTTTGTTTCAATTTCAGCAATATACAGGGTGTTTCAAAACACCTACAACGTTTGGGACGTGATACCTGACACCAATATAAGACAAAAAGTATAGACCAACCCAGGTGCACAAACGCTTCCTTTCCGAGTTATAGGCTGCCAAAAACATGAAAAAATCATTTTTAATGGTCTATAGCTCCAAAACTATGGGACCTACCGTAGTTCGGTCAAGACTTCACTTAGGAAGTAGTATAGTATGTGTCCTATCCAAATATCCAAGTTTCAGAATCCTGCGGTACTTCCGCAACAATTTTTATAGAAGTAGTTAGTGAATACTTCAAATTATATGCCTGTAGCCAAACTGCCTCTATAAAAATCTTGCGTGAGTATCTTAGGATTCTGAAACATGTATTTTTGGATAGCGCAAATATTAGTTCCTATGTGAAGTTTTGACCCGACTACGGCAGGTCCCATAGTTTTGGAGCTAAAGGTGCTTCTTTTAGAGGAGATTTCTCACACCAAGATCAGATAAAAAGTATAGACCAACCTGGGTACAGAAATGCTTCCTATTGGCGCTATGACCAGCAGAAAAAGTGCTGGCAAAGTGGGAAAAGAGGCATAACTCGAGAACAAAATGTCGGATCGAAGACGGGTAAAAGGGAATAGCTATTATATTTAATGCACAATTCGATGTGGTGATACTCTATCATAGTTTTGTTTACAGCCAATGGATGATCTGAAGAAAATCACGAACTTATAACCTTCGCATACTAATTCACACATTTTTAGAGAAGAAATTTGTTCGCATCTGTGTTCACCACACCCACAATACAAGTGAAAAACGATTTCCAGTATCTATTTTATAAACTATTTATTATTATTATTATTATTATTATTATTATTATTATTATTATTATTATTATTATTATTATTATTATTATTATTATTATTATTATTATGGTTTTACTGTATTTTAAAATGCAAATAATGAAAGGTATTAATCAGTTTACATCTTCTCAAGATAAATTTTCAAGATCACAAGTAGGCGTAGCTTGAATTACTCCGCCTTCTTTTCTGAAATGTGGATGTATGTTGAGATACGCCTTTCCTCTTTTTATTAATGACTCCCGCACAAATAAGAATTGAGCCATAGCGATTTGACAGCAACAAGATATCGCCGCCTTGGATTATCTAATCACTTTACTTCAAAAAAAAAAAAATTTTTTTTTTTAAGATACGACCTTTTGTGATCTTGACGACGAATTGACCAAACGGCCCGAAAGGGGAGTCTAACCGTTTAGCCTATTTCCGTTTCGCCTAACTGCCAATTTACATTACTATCTTTATCTCATCTTGGAGGCGAAACGGCAGTTATTGCTATTACTTCTCGTTTCGCCTACGTTTACATGATGAGAGATATTTAGTGTCTGGGGAATTTTCTTATAAAGATTCATTTCTCAGCGTAAACATCATCAGTAACAGCTGTCTCTAACAAAATACATGGCAGCTCTTGAGCCTTCTCCGGAACTTAAAAAGTGGACGCTTCATATTGTATAATAGCACAGATATACGTACGGTATCTATCCCTGTTTTCAATATTATATTTTGTCAGTCATGGACGCTGATCCTGAAGGACTGAGAATTTGGATATTTTTATTTCAATAAATAACAACGAAACACACACACTTGAACGCCCCTTCCTCCTTGTAGTCGACCTCAAAATACGAAGTTTCTCAAGGAATTCTTGATTCGAACGTCAGATTTATTCAACGTATTCTACTTTTCCTTAGTAAGTGGCGGTTGGAAGGAAGCTTCAAATATCTTTGGAGAGGTTTAAGCCTTTCTAAATTGACTAAACTCGAAACTAAACTCTAAACTATATCTACGCATACTATAAAGTAATATAAGGTAACTAAAACATATTTACGGTAACTAATATTAAATATAGCTGTGAACTGGAATTCGAAAAGCTTCAGATTATATGTACTCGAGAACAGTGAGATATATATAATTATCAAATTTCATGCAAAATATAGAGGAAGACCATCCAAAGACATGCGCACTAGCCACATCAGCGTGAAGGGCTACGTCATATTTGTTACAACGAAAATTTATAATAAGCTTACAGTCTGGATTTGTTTTAGTCTCTTGCATTTAAAATATTATTTTTAACAGGTGGGGGCAAGTTTTTCACAAGTTATAGACACTTCAAAAATAGTTTGCCTTTTAAGCTTCTATTTATGTATTAACTTGATTCCATTTTACCGAAGAATATAACTAATTTTTTACGGTAAAGACTTAGGTAAGTAATCTCCAACTGGCTCATGTACGTAGAAGCACGATTTTGCAATCGGAGAAAGGATTGTAACCGTGAGAAACAATCAAACAAGGGAGGGAAAGGGTCGACATAGGGATAGGAATAAAAAAGTGTTGGATATAGATTCACGAGTAGCTATTTGGACAATCATAGACTACTCCATCGATTATCTTGTAAGCCTATCACCACTACAGTTTTCAACGCCCTATTTTCCGTCTACTCCTTATTCTTTCTGTGTGACTTAATGAGAATGAAAGCAGCGAAATTAGACGTCACAGTGTATCAAGTTCAAAATTGAGTTAGACTTGGCTTAGAACTACTTTGAATATAAATAAAACAAAGAAGATTCATCGCTTATTAATTAGTAAAAATAACAGGTAACACTCAGTAATATCGACTTGTGAATTTCATTTCAGCGATTCTACATATCATTTTCCTCAGTATGATCCTACCCTATGATTTTAAGGCATGTCCCTAGCCCAGGACACGAAATTTCAAATCTAAATTCAGTAGCTAGATCGCACAGTTTGATCGCCATTTGACAAAGTAAAGGCCAAATGCCGATTGCGAAACTAAGATATTTAGTCGCCAATGGTAATTTGGCGACCGGAAATTTCGAGCTCTACCCTAACCTACGATGGTTAATAATTATACAAGAAACATTGTTAAATGGATATATAAAGAGATAGCGGAAATGTACGAACTAAGCTTATTCGTATTAATTTAAATGTCAGAAGCAGAGAATGTAATGATCCAATAACATGTAATGATTTATTTCTTTGGTGCATGATATTAACTGTAATTATGCGAGCAGAGGAAGCTGCTCACCCTAAAGACACTTTATATTTTGTTTTATATAATTGAGGATATTTGTGCAAGGCTAAAGGAAAAATATCTTCCTTATAGCTCTCAGCTTTATACTGTAACAGTTACAAGAGGATTGCACTGAGAACACCAGAGCATTTTTATTTTTCAAGGAAGTCATTTTGTCTATTGTACATGATCAAGCACGTACGTACTAAAGGACAGTGGTAGTTGTACCTAGGGACAAAATTAAATCTAAATAATCGATTGTTTTCAACGACTAGTTTATTTATTAGAAAACTAAGGATAAAGGTAATATGCAGAAACCATCATCTGTTTCTTTTTTCTTATTGGAATTGGAATTTCTGCTCCATAAAGTAACTTTAATAACAAGGGACATAATATGCATTTAAAAACAAATATACAGATAATTTGCTGAAAGAACATGCTATGAATATGAAATTAGGCGTCTTACTTTCAAAACTAGATATATATTCATAAGATAATTAAAACAAATAGTGCACAATATATTTAAACGTATTCTCCCAATGACTATCGCTTAAATCATAAACAAAATCCAATTCTAGAAAACAAGTACATAATAAATTAAAATTACGTACATGCAGAAACAATAGACAGACATATAAATATACTACACTATTTGCTTGTCACATACATTTATGATATGATTTGGTTTTGGTTTGATTTCACTTTAGCGTCCCGTTCAGCAGCAAGGTTAAATGAGACGTGTACCTACTGACTAACGTGGAATCCGAACCACATGAGCTCCCACCGGGAGTCGACCAAACGCGCTTACGCTAACCGCTTAGCCACGAAGGAGCTCTTGAGTGGAATTCGAACCTTGACTGACAAGTATTGTCATCGCCAACTTAATGTCTTACACCGCTTGACTACGATACTTAGTATCGTATGACGTGTGTAAATGTAGTAAAATCAAAACTTTAAGATGTGGTCTCTATGTGTAACCGTTTTAACTAGTAATGATTTTAGGTGGTGGCCCGGTGGGGAAATCTCTCTCGAGCTACGAAATTCCCACTGGGACATTTCTGCGATCGGTTACCAGTATTTTCGCAGTACTACCTTCAACCCCCGTTTATGCAAAGCCCCCTCAAGGGGGGGGGGGAATTTCAAATTATAACTGGCTTTAACATGTAAATGAAAGGAACTAACCAAAATTTAGGCTTCTCAAAGGTCTAACACCATCAAACAACTTCCCAGCCCCTCTGAGATTTTGTTAATTCATGTATAATTTGGCCGCTTGTTGTGTAACATCATGGTTAATAACGAACTGTAAAATTACACATTGACCACCACAGGATGTCTACTACAGTTGACTTGGATATTTCCAGTATTTCCAGGGCTCTGATTAAAAAAAAATCCACTATACTACGGCGAAGTGAAAAAAGTGAGTGTCAGATACAATATATGTTGTGGTACTTAACAGCCTATAAAATATGTTTAAAAAGTGTAAGTCTTCTTCAATATTCTAATAGAAAGAATGCACAGAAACTGTGTCGCTACGTTCTGCTTAATCCTCGTTTCGCCTAACCAATTATCTGACACTTTTATAGTAGATAAAGGTAAGATTGAGTCCGCCATTTTAGGCGAAAAAGTATCTTCGTTTGGCCTAATCCTCGTTACGCCTAAAATGTCGGACAATAAAAAATCGCGGAAATTCAACTAGAGGGAAATCACAAGAGAAAATTCACTAGAAACAAATGCAAAATATATTATTAGTATTGATATTATATTAACCCGCGGTCAATATTTTCAAGCAGTTAGGATTACCAAAACTCTTTTATATATTTACCATGTCCATATATATATATATATATATATATATATATATATATATATATATATATATATATATATATATATATATATATATATTTACCATGTCCAAATATATATATATATATATATATATATATATTTACCATGTCCAAATATATATATATATATATATATATATATATTTACCATGTCCAAATATATATATATATATATATATATATATATTTACCATGTCCAAATATATATATATATATATATATATATATATATATATATATATATATATATATATATATATATATATATACAGGGTTTGTATGATAAGTAATGAGACCAGGTCTGGAAACATTGTTTTATTGATCTGATCTGTACAGGGACTTAAAAGCTTTCGAAGTACTCTCCTCTTGCGTCGATGCACTTCTGCAATCGATGTTTCCACGCTGCAAACGCCCCCTGGAAGTCAGCAGCCGGCATGTCCTTTAGAAATGTGGTCACGGCTGCTTGGATGGCTGTGACGTCTGCAAAACGGGTTCCTTTCAAGCGTGGCTTCAGCTTCGGGAAGAGGAAGAAGTCGGCCGGGCTCACATCTGGGCTGTAGGGTGGTTGTGGAAGGACTTCCACCCCAATCCGGGTCAAAAAGGAGGTCACTAAGAAGGCGGTGTGGGCAGGGGCATTGTCGTGATGCAACTTCCACCGGCTAGCGATCGCCGGTCTTTTCCGCTTGACGCTCCTGTGCAGTCTCTCAAGGACTTGTTTGTAGAAGGCGGCGTTGACGGCTTGTCCTTGGGGTACAAACTCCTTGTGGACCACCCCCACATTGTCAAAAAAACAATCAACATTGTTTTCACCTTTGACTTCGACATTCTGGCCTTCTTGGGGCGCGGGGACGCAGGAGTGTGCCACTCCGCGCTTTGACGTTTCGTTTCAGGGTCGTACTGGAACACCCACGACTCGTCACCTGTTATGACGTCATCTTCAAAGTTAGGGTCACTGTTCATGAGGTTCAACAGTTCCTGACAACAATCAACACGTCGTTGCTTTTGTTCGTCAGTCAACACTCGCGGCACCAGTTTCGCACAGATTTTTCTCATTCCCAATTGTTCCGTCACAATCTTGTGCACTGTTGTGTGGTTCATATCGAGTTCATCAGCAATCAATCTCAACGATAATCGACGGTCTGAGTTCAGGAGATCCCTCACTTTTGCCACAGTTTCGTCCGTAGTCACTGTTGTCGGGCGTCCAGCCCTCTCCAGATCCTCAACGCTTTCCCGGCCGTTCCGGAACGCACTGTGCCAACGAAACACCTGGGCTTTGGATAGGGCTTCCTCTTTGTAGGCCTCCGTGATGAGAGAAAGCGTCTGAGTAGCCGTTTTCCCCAGGCGAACGCAAAATTTGATCGCATAACGCTGTTCGATGGAACCCTCCATGTTTGTTGATTTTCCGCCGTGACAAGAATGTTCACAAGGGCTTTGTCCAAGGCTTGTCCGCGCTCCACTAAGGCTCGGAGCCAACTGACGCGCGGTGCGTTGCTTTGCTCGGACCCCCCCCCCCTACATCCTCCATCACCGACAAACCCGCTCCAGCGACACGCGCGCCGCGGCGCGGCGAGTCTCATTACTTATCATACAGACCTTGTATATATATATATATATGTGTGTGTGTGTGTGTGTGTGTGTGTCCGGGGGACAAAAGGATCACTACTATGCAATATGTATGTTAAGATTCACTATTACGCACACAAGTTAAATTTAATTGTATCATGCATGTCTTCAACATTCGGTAGTATAAGATTATCCTTTATTATTATTAGAATTTGTACAATTTTACACCATCTCCGAGACGTAGCAATCTTAATTAGAGACTTATGAACAGGGACGTCATTTAGGCAGGGCATGGAGGTGCAATTGCCCCCCTGAGTTTGAGATTTATAAGTATAGCTTTTATCAATAGAATAGTATTACATCAGTGAAAAGCGCGAAATTTTATTTATGTCAAGGGGTCTTCCCCCCAAGCAAAATCTGAAATGACGCTCCTACTTATGGGATGGACGTTCCGGTAGTTTCACTTCCGATGAGGCGAGTGAAATTTCAATTCAGAAGTTATAATTTCAGCAATGAAAATATAAACTAGCTAATTAAGTGCTTCCAGAAAATTAAAATTGTAATATATTGGGACGACAAAAGTACAAGTGAAGCAGAGTCGTATAAAAAGCTGCTAGGATATGAACAATACCTGTTTATCTTGAGCATGTGTTTTTGCACATCTGACTTTAATGTACCTCGAAACATTTCGCAATAAAAAACACAATGTTAAAAGTAGTGGAAGAGCTTTGTAGTCATTTCATACATTCGAATTTCTGAGATTTGAGCAAATACTGAGAAACAATCCAGTATCATGTGAAATTCATTTGCTACCAAAAAAAGAAAAAAAGTAGATCTATAATGGAACATCATATGAGTAAATAATTACACAAATATATGTTTGAACTGAATGAAATACCACGCTCAAGTGCGCCTTACAAACATCTTACGTAAAAGTTACCTTGGGCTTCCACTTTCTTCATCCCCCATTTTCATTCATTATCATCATCACCACCTCTCTTAGCCTCGGAGCATAAAAATGAGATTTAAGCTAAGAGAAAAAAAAGGAAATACTACGCTCGTTTGAGTAAATTCTCAAAAATGTTGAAAGGAAAATAAAACTTTTTTTTTTTCAGAATGAACGTTACTTTTATTTTCCAAAATTTTATGTAAAATGAGTAACTAACAAATTATGTTTGTATTAAAAGTAAACAAATAAAAAGTAAATTAACATTTCACTCATCTAACATTCTAGATGAATACAATACGACGGCATCCAAATAAGAAAATAAATAATAGTAATAATCAGTAATTATTATTGATAGCTTTTAAAATTTAATCTTGTTTTTAAGAACAGATCCTAAGAACAGAAATTAAGATTTAAAGGCAAATGTAAGGATCATTTACAGAAAAGTAAAAGGACAGGTACTAGAATACATGATAGACACACCTGAAAGATGTAAACAAATGCTTGTTTGTAATTGGCCAAAACTGGGAGAATGGCTGTCTACGATATTTGAAGGAGGTGTCTAAGAATACTTACATTTTTTTTTTTTTTGTTTATATAATTTTATTTCCTTAACAGCTTTTCAATAAGTATTTGCCAGTGGTTACTTAGAATTGAAATCTATTTTTTCTTTGTTAGTAACATATTGAGGTATTTGGATTGTGGAATTATCCAAAGATAAACTTTGCCAGTGGAGCGATTTGTCCAACTCACTTATTTCGATCACAGTTGTCCATTGTTGTGAGCTAATTTAGATATTTCTTATCAGATCTAGCTAGAAATGTGTACAAATTTCATATGAATTAAAAATATAGAATCACAATGAGATCTCTTATAATGCATTAACAGTTTTTTAAAAAAGCATTGAAATTGGAATGAAATCCTCTGACAAATCAGCAAAACCTACAATAAAATAACTTCTGCATCTGCATTAGTACGAAACAAATATAGAATCCATATTTCTGTTTATACTCACGCAAATTATATTTCCTGTAAGATGCCTATTAAACGGTGTCGTCCCACTTGCGACATTCCTATTAGCGACAGGAACTGTTAACTGTTCTATGAGCGACCGATTCAATCTGTTAACTGCTCTATGAGTCATCGATTCGTTCATATTAAGATAATGGAAGAAGACAAGGTTCTCTCTTCTTTAACTTGTTTCATGCTACTGCGATTTAGAACCTAACAAAATGTACTATGAAAAATTTTACTCTACCTGAATTTAATATGTGAGACTACTCTCATTACACTAACAATATTTTATACGTTTTTCCTAATATTATATTTTTGAATTAATTTCTATGAATACACTGACTATATCAAGGGGAAAATTAACTAAATATTTAGAGTAGCTCCGCCTTTGTCTATGATTCTAATATAATAAAAACAATCATGTTAAAATGATACGGAGCATAAGTTTAGACTGAATATGTTTATGGCATAAGAAAGAAATCAGAAAGAGGTAGGGGCGCCCAAAGAAAATTTTCTAGGGAGGGGCATCTTCATGGTTGCTATACCATGTCTGGTATATCTGGTATTTAATATATATGGTTTGCTATATTACGTATACATTTTCGTGAGCCAGGAAGGTGATCCCTGCCTTCCCATCGGGCGCCCATGGAAAGAGGGTGTTCACCACTTGAGGATATCAACGAAGTCTTAAAAAAAAAATGTATTCGAAGAAATTATTACACAAGTTACAAATCTCTCGCAGGACTCAACAGTTCGTCTAGTTATAAGGAATTATTTCAGATTGCTATACGACAAGCTTTTATGTATAAGTCAAAACAAGGAAGGAAGGCAAATTAAGCAATTAGTTTACGTTTTAGTAGCTTATAATAGGGAGGAAGGTACTTTAAAGAGTTTGTTTACCTTTTGGATTCTTTAGAGTGAATTGCATTGTAATTGGTGAGATTGGTTGAGAATAGCCAATCAGATGTAAAGGATCTCAAAAGCTGTCTTTTATCATTGACTTTTTTTTTCATTTTATTCAGTGGCTTTGGAAGTCTAAAAAGTAGATAGTTGGCGAAACTGTTACGCGTTTAAGTTTTTCAAAATAAAATATATTACTGTGCTTAGTGAGTAATTAGATTTGAATTAAATTAAGTACAGAAAACAGAGCTTTTGAAAAAAGGGGATATTACAACTGGATTTTCAATAATTACATAGGAATATACTTTTCATGGAAATGTATCTGCTGCCTCGCTAAGTTATTTGATATGTTTTATGTCAAATCTAACTCAAAATTAAAATAAGTTTTATTTGCACTCACTGTAGAGGGAAAATATATTTGATGAACTGTATTACTGGCACGTACATTTTTCATAGCAAGGTTGTTCGGGTGCTAATAACGCCAGAGGCAAACATATTTCACGAGAGGGAATCATATTATCTTCCATCATCTCAATGTAAATGAATCGGTCGCTCATAGGACAGATAACAGTTCCTGTCGCTAATAGGACTGTCGCTTCTGGAACTAATTCATTAGCAGTACCCTTTGACAATATCAGATATTTGCAAACTAAAACACTCACCTTTAAACGAAATTAATAACAAGGACTAAAGTACGTGTAACTTGTTTCTCTCTCACCTGAAATATAGCCATTATACATGCTGTGCTTAAGTTTAAATGAAAGGTATATCGAATGTTAATGTTCTCAAAATGGAAAGGAAAATTAACCGTAACACAAATGTCGAAACATTTTCCCAAAAGCAAATACTTTTATTACAAATTAGTTATGGGGAAATTAAAAAAAAAAAAAAAAATCTCAGTTCTTCATATAGCAGGAAATTTCCTCACGTAATTTCCCTCCAGTTTTATATTCGCGAATTTTTATAGTCTGCCATTTTAGACCAAACGAGGATACTTATTTCGCCTAAAATGGCGGACACAAATCTTATCATTTATCTGTCATAAAAATGTCAGATAATTGGTTAGGCGAAACGAGGATTAGGCCAAACGATGCAAGATCCACAAAAACTAGTGAGTTTGAAAGAAAAAAAGAAAGTCTGTTCTTCCTATTTCTCCCAGAATGGCTGTCGTAATCTACACGCACTATTTTTTGGATTGGATTCCACTCACCTCAAAAAGTCAACACTTTCCTCAACTGGTTCACCGTATTAAATATATTTATACTTTTTTTTTTTTTTTTTAATGTTCGTATTACATTTGGTACAGAAACTGTTAAGTAGAAGACCAATTAATTACATGTATCAAAGAGTAAGATGTTTAATGTTCATGCTTCTACTATCTTGACAATTCATAAATACTAAATGAATGCAAACTGCATATACTATGCATTTTCTTTCTCGAACTAGCTAGTTTTTCAGTGGCTGGCCAGTTAAGTCTATCACTACCTACACCCACATGATGAGGTTGCCATTTTGAAGGGCTGCAAAGGGAATTTTTAAATTTCTCCAGTGCTAGACAACAATTTTCAGCATTTTCAGTATTTCTAGTATTGATACAATTTTCAGTAGATTTCCAATATTTCAAGTATCAGTAGAAACCCTATACCAGTATCTCAGAGTTTACTTATCACCTTTAAGGTACTGTTTAAATACCAGACCGCATCAAATTCTCAAATTTTGTGAGCGTGCTACAGTAGTATTCTTACACAGCTTTCATTAATTTGACATGTACGTACTTTAAAAAAAAAAAAAAAAGTGAACGTTATGACTTACCGCTGAAAATTTTGCTGTGTTATAACCGGAACTGCATATTACGTAGAAAACACCTGAATTTTGAGGAAGTGTGATAAAGCATGTCTGTTTACTCATAACATTTTTTAAAAGTCATTAGCAGAAACTTATAGGTAAACACATTGAAATTCCATAACAACTTCATCGAAGAAATAAGAACTTCACACTATGGGTATTCTGAATAATTGATTTTTTTTTTTAATACAACACATGTCAGAAAAACCAATTTTTCTTAAACTAGAAAAACTACACCACACACAATCCATCAACTATAGTTTCTCCAAAAACGTCTATTTATTTATAATATACCAAGCGTAGGCAACACCTTGATATGTGCAGATATCTCACAAAATGTGTATCTATGCGTAGCAAACACATTAGTGTTCTTAACTTCATGTTTGACAAAACTTGACATGTGTCGTTTTAGGGGGAAAAAAATCAATTGTGGTGAAATACCTGGTGTTTAGGGTGTTAGATCTTCACTACAAATTCCGACGGTGGGTTCGGGTCAAATTTTGTAATAAATTTGCCATATACTTCCACTGCCCCATCGATCTGAAACTTCATTTTGACGACAATGCAAACATCTGAATAGAATTAATAGTACACGTCATAATTCGTGTTGCATAAGGACGTTAACCATAAAAACTCACGTTTCAATTTAATGGCAGCTTCGGTAAAATTATTTCACAGCAGATGTAACAGTTTTGATCAAGTGCGATAAATTTACTCCTTTGGGGAACAAGAAAATGAAGTGCTAGAACATTCTCCTCAGGTGTAATGAGGGGGTCTGGTTTGATGTCGGACTATTTGAGTTTGTGAAAAACAACATCGTTTGCGGGAATTTCCGCGGAGTTCTCCTCTTTCCTTCTACATTCTCATTACACTATTTTTTTTATAATCATTCACTTTAATTACTCATCCGTCTCCTTTAGCCTAAAGAACACAACTGTAGGACTTCATATTAAATGTTTATAATCAAAAATGTACTACAAAGTACAAAAGAAATGTTTATATGTATATAACTTCTAAGAATTAACAACAAACAAGTTGAGAATTCTCGAAGAGCACTGCCAGAACAAACTTAAAAATAATTTTTTTTTTCGAAATTTATATGAAATTGTATATTAAATTAATTTGATTAAATTAACTGATGACGCAATAATTATTGAGTCAATAACTAACGACTGAATCAATATTAGTATATATCAACACTAATATAATCTCTCTATGCCTTACAGTTCCCGAGATATGACTCCTTAAATCTCCTGAAATCGTAACTTTTTTCGCCAATATCTAGGGAACGGTAGAAGTGACCGAAAAATTCCATCACTTCTTTGGGATAGATTTTGATACTCTATCGAATGGAGGGCTCAACATTGAAAAATTCGCAAATAACAGATGGGGACAGAGAATTCAGTAACGAACTTTTTTTTTTTTTTTTTAAAGTTCGTTGAAAATAAGGGGTAGAAATGAAAGAAAAATGTTCATGTTAACCTTATGTTGCTAGTTACTATTATAACTTGATAATATTAAATTTACAGTTTTTAATATTTACTTTTTTTTAAACGATCGTCCTACACTTCCATATTTAATCTTGTACTTCTTATACAGTATAAATGGATGGAAAATTATTTTATACTTTCTATATTTTTTTAGAAAAAATAGAGTAATTTACGAATTTATTTTTACTACTACAAATTGTACTTTTTCATTATACAAAAAACTGCAGCAGTAATAATAATAATAATAATAATAATAATAATAATAATAATAATAATAATAATAATAATAATAATAATAAACAAAAGATGCAATCCCCTTAAGAAGCAATTAATCACAGGACATGAGCATACACTGCAACAGAAATATGTTAGTATAGTTTTAATAGAACTTTGACCAGTATTAATGCCTATCAGGCAACTCCATACGCAAGAATTTATGCAGACAAAAATGTACATTTCGACGTTTCATTGTTAAGCTTCGTATATTGACACATCAATAGCAGTCATTGTTTTCCGTTCCTGTGAGTGATAACAAAACGCCAACTCATCATTTCAGCTCGTATTTCGTTTCGTCTTTATCTTGGTGGTATGAGCTGAAAACGTCGCAGAAATATGCTGTTTACATTATTTTGAATTCTTAGTTAGAATCTAGTAAGGAAATGGAATTGCATGTTTGTGGTCAAGTGTCGCCCTTTTATCTTCTCAGAAATTGATCAATATCAGGTTCCATTTTTAAAATCCACAATTTCTCTATGACCACTGACAAAATTGTTTTACATCGAATATTTTAAAATATTCGAATACATGAGTATTTTTTTTTAAAATATAAGGCTAAAACTCATGGGGGGGGGGGGTTATAATCACATACGTTTTGGAAAAATGGCAGTCTGATAGACGCTTGACAATTTTTCTTTTTAAAAATTGTTTTACCGTTCCATTTTTTAACTTAGTATTTTACTTTTACGATAAATGTAACAATGCATGTAAGTTCAAACATACTTTTCATCACCTAGGGTTTACTACCAGTCCCAATTTCGGAGAAAATGTCCCGACATTTAAGATTATTATTATTATTATTATTATTGGTATTTAGTTTGCACGTTGTTAAAGTATTTAAAATAAGAGGAAATCTTACAACAGGAGCAGACAAGCAGGTACATAAATATAGATCTATACATAGACTAAATTATTTCAATTAGGCATTATATACTACATGATATAGAGCCTTGATGATTTAAATTGTTTGTTTTCCTTTTTTCAATTAGTTAAATACAAGTCTCTTTTCACGGGAAAACCTTACATTACATTATTATGGAAAAAGGATCGCTGATGCATTTCTTCCTCTCTCTCTCTTTCCTCTTTCCCCCGGTAACTCAATCTAAAAAGATACCTACTTCTAACAATTTAACAACTTTAATGGCGAGAAGTTGGAAATCAAATATACTGCACATTTTGTATACTTTTTAAACTTTACGGAATGTAATCTTTCCACAGAGTGTTATCTTGCTCTATTCAAGGAGGAACAATATGTACTTTACACCATGAAACAATTGGGGAGCTATCTGAATAAAGAGAGAGCGAACTTTAGTCTAGAAAGCCAGAAACACCTGTATTAGAAAACCAACAGACTCCGCACCATAGGCAAAATATGCGACATCTGGTTGGCCATAGTGCTATTACGTTTTCCTTTCAGATTATTATTTTCGAAAGCACTACCCCTCTTTTTCTGTAATGACTATTGTGTGTTTCAAATTAAAAAAAAAAAAAAAAAAAAAACCGAACAGGAAGGTGCATTCATAAACTATCATATTGTCTTCTGGGATGTCTCTTATTTAGGCCAATGTCTCTTATATTCCTTAGACGTGGCCTAAGCCAAACTCAGGCTTCCATGATCAGCAAAGAACAGAAAGAGTACTTCTCAGGTCGGAAATCTTTCGACTGGTTTCGATTCGTACGACTTTTCACTCGTTCCTATTGTACGCTAAACTTTTCATTCCCTGTACTGTTACTACTACTACTCTGCATCTTGTATAATTTGGTCCTTTATTTCTGTTCTGGCCTTGCAATAAGTATCTTTTCCTTCTGCCATCCCCTCCATAGCTAATAGCGTGATTCTTCTATGTTTCACATATTTCCAATCATCTTATCTCTTCTATTCGAAATATTTTTTTCATAATACTCTTTTTTTTTTTTTTTATCCTACCATATCCGTAAACTATCACATTGTCTTCGAGGACGACATTTAGGCCAATCTCTCTCATATCCCTTAGCCCTGGCCTAAGCCAAACTGAGACTTCCATGTTTAGTAAACGAACAGAGAGTATTTCTCTGGTTAGCAACCTTTCGATTGGTTTTGACTCGTATGACTTTCCGATCCTTCCTATCGCAAGCTAGGCTTTTCATTTCCCAGTACTACTTCTTCCTTGCATCTTGGATTATTTGGGCCTATATGTGTTATGGCCTTCCAAAGTATTTTTTTTTCTTTCTTCTGCCATCCTCTCCATAGTTAATAGTATGATTCTTCCATGTTTCACGTTTCCAATCATTCTATCTGTTCTATTCGAAATATTCTTCACAATACTCCTTTCTTCTCCTACCATTGTCACTACTCTTCCATTTGATACCTGATTCACCCAACTAATTTTCGAAAACCTGATATTCATCAAATGTGGTATACGAAAACCACATTTCGAAATCATTCGTTCACAGTTTCTCCTCTTCTTCTAGAGCATATCTCACATTTATACAACTCCATATCCCATACAAGTTTTGATCACCCTTTTCTTACAGTCCTACACCGTAATTAACTTAAGCTGAAAGATACTAATTGTTTTTATGCCTTCAAGTACAACAATTGAAAAGAAACAAATACGATACTAAAACTATCCACCTAGTGACCAATTCCGTACACATCTTGCTCCCTTGGCCTTTCTGCCATTGGTCAGTTCTTGGATTGAAACTGTGGAGGCCTATAAATATTCTGAAATTTCGATGAAGACATTGGTAAAAATTAAACTAATCACTTAAATCGCTCTAACAGTTTCAGACCCTTTAACCAATTTATATATATATATATATATATATATATATATATATATATATATATATATATATATATATATATATATATATGCGGTGGCGGATCCAGGATATGATCAAGGGAGCGGCTAAACCATAGTTTGCAGCTTTATCCCGTGTAAAGCAGGATTGAAGCCCATTTTATCCAGTGTATACCTGAGCGTAAAGAGGGGGAGGGCTATAGCTCATATAACCCCCTGGATCCGCGCCTGTATATATAATTCGTTAATACATTATGCGGGTTGTTGCCGTTTTTATTATTCTATATATATTTACGAATTAGTAAGAGATCTGCTAATTCTAATCTTTAAAAATAAGTAAATCGCAGATACCAGAGCCGGATTTAGAGGCGTCACAACCTTTATTGTAAATATACACTGTGTATAGAGACGAAACTTTTTCGCAACAATTTTGATATTTTGTAGATTAACTATCACAATTTTCGCATTTAAGTCGGGTTTATTTTTTTAATGTAGCACAAGTTTTTTAAAAAGAATTATGGAACTTGTAAACATTATATTTTTGGTAGTAAGGTGTATATCTAATACAAAAGTAAGGATATACCTTGATTAGATTCACATTCTAGCTAATGTATTCACTAAAATATACAAATTAATTCAAAAATGTAAACACTTCCTCTAAAGCCATCTTTAGTTAAAGGATAACATGCAGCAAGACATTACAAATTCTTTTAAGTTTGTTCTGACAGTAACAATCATACTATACTTGGAAAACAACTCTCGGCATCAACACTGGCAACCGTATTGAACGTAACGAGCTGACAGCAAAAGAACTATGGTTAATTTTCAAACTGTTTAACAATGATACAATGTTAACTTCCTTATCATCAACTTCAATAACCTTACTTTTAAATTCACGGTAAGCAACCAACAGGTCATGAACATTTTCACAGCAAAAGATAAAGATTTAAACAACAGTTCACTTTTGTTGATATCTATATCCCTATGAAGTGAAACACTTTCTGGATCAAATAACGCGGCGAGCTTTTTCGTAAATACAACGCTTTTTATTTTTAGTTAAATGATATTAGAAATCTGCTTTTTAGTTACTATTAGCAATAATTAGCAAGAATTCTACTTTTTCGATTTTATTCACATTTATCGCAAGTTATGCAGAATTTCGCAAAAATTCGCGATACTATAAACGTGATTTCTGGCTTTGAGATGAAAAGTTTGAGTTTTCCTGAAACATATACGCATTTTTTAACGTTTTGCATATATCGCATTAACGAAAAAGTTTCGTCTTTAAGTAAAATGAGAAGCTAGTGGTGAAAATTTCAACACTTTCCAAAACTTTTCCCCATCACATTCCTGTTTGGGGCTTAAAAGAAAGTGGTAGTTAGCAAAAGTAAAGCAATAGTTTAAATCGATTTTTTGAAGGTTGAAGGAAAATGAATCACCAAGCAAAACAATATTCCTTACTGACATCGCAGGTGCCTAAAGGTATTCTCTTTTTTAAAAAAAATCAAATTTAATTACAATGTATTATTGGTGCACCCCCGTCAGAAAATCCTGGATCCGGCCCTGGCAGATATGCACGTATAGAGTATTGGCTTTTGAACTGAACAATGAGGCACGATGGCTCAGTGATAGAGCGCTCATGTCTGGTGTGTGGGGTCTCTTATTCGATCGCACTTGAACAGTATCTTATTCGTAGGTTTTCTTGAGTTCTCCCACATTCTTACATTATACATACCTTTTAAACGTCTTTATTAACCCTTTTTTTTTTTTTTTTTTTGAACCGTGTTATACAAGGTATTCCAGTATATATTTCCAAAGTAGAGTTTCCCCCTCTCTTCTCTATTTGTAAACTGCAAATTTTAACAGTTTTGGTTTTTGTATGCTTAAGCATAATAGGTGTTAGGTCAGGGCAGCTGAGAACAAAGGGAATTCAAAAAAAGTGAATCATGCATATTTTCCATTGACAAGTTTGTTTACAGAACCCATATATTTTGTTTATCTTTTGTGTTACGATTAACAAACGTATCGTTTCCTGCTTTAGTTATTTTTTAAATACTTTCTGACGACAGAGCATAACCATAAAAATAAATAAATTGTCCATTGTTTTCTTCCGAAATTTTCTCAAACAAAATTTTAAAAATGAGGAAGGTTTCCAAAGAGGCATACAAATGCACGCTGCCGCATATTCACAATAATATAAATTGACTCCGAAAGGCCGTGAATCGATACACGGCGTGGAGAAAGAGAGCCACCAACAGCAGCAGGCGCAAATCCATCGATCCAAGAAAAGTTGTCACCATGACAACAAGAATGCGTCTCATCAACTTTTTTGAATCCCCTGCCCTTTCCCAAAATCCGTCTACTTTAATTTTCTGTCTAATAATAATAATAAAAATAAATATTCAGAAGCTAACAATTTCAAATCAGCTACTGTCGTTCAACCACGGTCGAGGAATTAATACTTTGCAATCTAAGTTATAGTTACGTCTTAGTTATATAGCGTCTTCTATATCTACAGAAACCGTACAAAATTTTATATTTACGACACACATGGCCATTTACTTCTCATCTCACTCATCTGTCATTCCTATTCTCACTCTTCATATCAGACCTGTACTACTTTTGCCGTCTGACTTGTCATTGCCTTCCCCCACACATATTGGCCTATTTCCTCACTCTCAGATACTATCTTCATTACTACAACACTAATGATTTATCCGCACACTTCTCACAAATTTTCAAAAGTACTCCCCAATTATACATTGAAAAACACTTCTCAGCACGAAAATATTTATTTGTGACCTACATACCTCACGAATTATCAATTACGCTACGCTCCAACTACAAAATTCTGAAACTATTGTTCCTCTTCATTTTAACATAACCGTGTCCTTATCTCCTATAGTTCGGTTCTGGAAAGGGACGTTATATTCAAATAAAATGATATGAGCCACCGCACTACACTTTCTCGGTCATACTTCTTAAATTAAATCGTTAGGCTAGTGTTATTACTTGAACATTTATTTATGAAATACGAACAAAATTACAAGGAAAACTTCGAAGAAAACTCACCCCTATTAACGAAATATCAACAAAATCGAATTAGTCATATCTGAGAAAACAACAACAAATGTACACTATCTCAATGCAGATTATTCTGAGAAATTGTTTATACAACATTATATAGAGTTGGGGGGCGCGGTGGCTTAGTGGTAGAGCGTTCACCTCCGGTGCTTGGGGTCCCTGGTTCGATCCGAGCTCGCGCCGTGTGGACTTTGTGGTGGATAAACACCGTGCTCGTGGGGTTTTCTCGTGGTTTTCCCGTTTCCTCCCACTTTCTTCATTCCACCATTTCACTCATCTCTCATTATCACCGTCTCCTTTAGCCTAACCGGCATAACCGTGGGACGTAAAACTTAAAAGATTTCATTTCATTTTTAACATTATAGAGTTATGAAGCATATAAAAACAAAACAGCAATAAAATGGTGTCACTCTTTCTGAGAAAACCATCCAAAAAGAAACTCATACCAAGGGCAAGGGCACCGATCCTGGGGAGCCGAGGGGACCCCCCAATGCTCATGTGGCCCCCTATTGTATTTATGAATATACAATATTTGGCATAATTTGAATGCAATTTGTTTTAAAATTCTCATATATATATATATATATAATTTCTGTATCTGAATGGGTCCCCCAAATTTACAGAGAAATCGGCGCCTTTGCCCAAGGGTTAACTATCCTTGTAGATTTTTCATGAGAAATGGCTTACCAAAGTATATGATTTACGACTGTTAATGAAATATAAACTGAATCAGCCTCTGTATGTTCAGGTGAGGGACAATTCTGAATATGCACTCATCTAGTGGTACCGTTACTAAATACATCATTATTAGGCTTGTTTCTCGCCCAAACACATTACAACACAATTTATACTTTCATAGTTGTGCTCCTCCACATCAAGAAAAGAAAAAAGAAACTAAGAACATATTTTACATCATCTTCAAAGAACACATATGCTACTAGCACTTTCATTTCTTATTTATTTTTTACAGATTGGAAATAACATAATTTCTATCTCATCAATAATCAAGTTATCGAATCTAATTACAAGATTGCAAGTATTTTGCAATAGCAATAAAATATAAATTAATATTGAGAATGCAAACAAGTGTACCAAAATAGGGGGGTCACTCATCAGAAATATTAGTTTCTTAAAACTACAGTATTTAACTCTTAACTTGGCCACACATTGATGAAACCATAAAATTATTATTATTATTATTACTCTGTATGTTGACCACTTATTCTCTTTTTTCTGTGGATTCAATTGTGACCAACTCGTGATCGGTTAAGTTGTATACATAAATGATTCCATCGATTTTTTTTCAGAAAAAATCAGCTTTGGAAAAATATATATACAAAACAAACCAAATTATATTTACATGATTAAAATTCTTTCGAGATGGCATTTTATTTTCAAAACACGGTCAAAAATTCAGTCGTCGTCTATGAACTTACTATTCAATACATTATCTATAATACGCTGATAGCAGCTTATCTTTTCCAAATATAGGTGGCGGACGCCGTTCACCTTTTTCGATTCTACTAACATATTATAGAGAGCTCAGTGAATGAATGAAACAATCAATTCTGTTTAGAAGAGTTTAAGTTCGATCTACGGCCATGTGAGTTTGCTCTATAAAATCGCACGTGTAAGTTTCCTCGCGGTTTTCCCTGTTTCCTCCCAATGACCTCATTCCATCAAGTCTTTCATAATTATTTTTTTTTTCTTGTTATTCGTCTCCTTTATTCCAGGGTATAGTCACAGGTCATTACTATAACGATTTCTCTTACTTATAGGACATATTAGTAATCTGCAAAAGAATCATAACATATAATGAAATTGTGTTATATGACAAATATGCATGATGCATACAGACTTCATTTGATATAGGCTACGTATACTGTGTTATTGAGTGAGGTTTTCCTGGATTTTCCTCATTCACACCAAGCAAATGCCGGGATGGTACCTAACATACAGGTCCCAGGCCGCTTCCTTTCTTAGGATAGTGTGATCGCCGAGGAACGTCATCCCTCATACGTGATGGGCCAACATTGCCATCGATGCCGAAAGCCCAGAAATCTAATTCCTAATCCTAATTTTCTTCTCGATGACCAGAAAATTCATAGTTTTCCTGAATTTTTTAATGAGTTTAATCTACCAAAACCTCCTTTATATATTTAGTATGTCTATTCGTGTATCCGTCCGGAAGAGAGAAAATTTCAAGCAGAGAATTTTGCCCAGGATGTACAAGGGTCAAAAGTTAGAAATCGACTTTGTTGATGGAGGTGATTCATCTAATTGGTCCAAAGATATGAACAAACAAAAATCAATTCCCCAAGCATTCCCATAGGAGTAATTATAGATTTAATCCTTGCTTGATAGATTATCCGCAATGTTGCTCAGATTAGCAGATTAGTATAACGCTCAGGATACCAAATACTAATCTGTTCGTGAAATACAACGCTAAAATGAAACTAGATGACTTTCTACTCGAAATGAAATCTTTGAGTTTTACGACCCACGGTTATGCCGGTTAGGCTAAAGGAGACGGTGATGATGAGTAATGAATTAAATGGTGGAATGAAGAAAGTGGGAGGAAACGGGAGAACCCCGAGAAAACCCACGCACACGGTGTTTGTCCACCACAAAGTTCACTTGGCGGGGGCTGGGCTCGAACCCGGGACCCCAAGCACCAGAGGTGAACGCTCTACTACTGAGCCACCGCGGCCCCAACTTTCTACTCGAGAAACCTAAAGACTTATATATTTTCTAGTTTCAAATATTCACTCATCTTACTGAAGTTTTGGAGTGGAGAATGAAGCGTGAGGGGAAATACAAAAATTCAAATTTTAATTTTCACGTTGTGTATACTGATGAGAAACCAAACTCCTTCACGTAGTGTACACTTTGACACTGCTACTTGTCTTGATTTTTACATTCATCACACTTTTTAAAAAGAAAATTAGTTAGGATTAGGATTAGGAATTAGATCTCGGCATCTATAGTCATGTTAACCTGTCTTCCAAGCAGAAGTAGACCAAATGCATTTCATCACCACTAGCGTATTTCTTTTCTATTTTAAACAATAATATATTTCCGTACCAAATAAATTCATTTTCACGAAAATAGAGACAATCTAATAGATACACAGAAGAAATCAGTACAATCATAAACTTGCAATTCCGTCTCGTTTTGACTCAAAAAGTAGAATAATTTCCCATATAAATCAATAGGCAATATTTTTAAAATGGCGGCGGTATTCAGTCCTCTTAAAATAAAAAACTCCACGGTTTAACGAAAATGGCGGAGTTTTGAAATTAACCACAAAAATTAAAATTTCATCCTGTAAGGGAAGGGATGGAACCTTGTCTAATTCTTGTATACAAGAGTTAGAACATTAAGTAAGAGTTTTTTTCTTAGCTTACAGCAATCACTTTTTATTTCAGCTACAAATAAAAATAAAATACAATAAAATAATGGGGAATACAAACATGTTAGAACATAATGCTAATCATCGAAGGAAGGAAAATATAACCAAATTACAAATAATTGTTAAAAGCAAAACTGATAACTGCATTATTACAAAGCAGTTTGTACACTCATGTCGTGATCGAGTATTATTACAGTATTTAGAGTGTAAAAGTTGGAGTAGCTCAGCTTACAAGTTGTTGCGAATATCATTCCTAAGTTAGTTCTAGCTTGGTCTCTGCCAAGTAAATGAAAAAGCAAATATAGCTAAATACTACTCGTATTTCCATGTGCATTGCAGAATAAAACTTTCCCTTCTGGAGAAAGGTGGCATACTTTCGATCCCTTGGACCAAAAAAAAAAAAAAAAAAAATGAATATGGCCTATTCCCTACTTTTTGGTAAAAAAAAAAGTATCCTTCTTGTACCTTTATTTATATTCAATGATACTACAATGAAAAAGAAAATCCTTTCCACACATATCTTAAAACATGTTAACATTACATAACGCTGAACACTAGATACAAGTTACTCAAAGCAGCCAGAACCCAGAAGATTCTCTCGTACGTATAAAAAATGCTTTCCTCCCCGTCAGAGACTTCACGGTGCGTAGCCTGACCTTGAAATGAAATGAGAATACAAAATGGCAGCTGGCTATGATGGTCATAGTTTCCACAGTACACTAGTGCTGTTCCCTTTCAATCCGTTTATCTGTACTAAAATTCACACTGTAAACTCTGTCTAGAAAACAATGATCTCTACAAGGCCAATAATTAACAAACTATTCCGTTGTTAATAACTTGAATTTTTAAATTTCTCATGAAGGCTGCAGTTAATATTTACATTAGGAGATAAGCAGATTCTCTGCTCCATAAACTATGACCGGAAATGGATGCGGAGAATAAACAGTTGTTTTAGACTTAAAAACTATTTTCATAATTGTAACAAATTTCTTCATGGATATATAATCAGTGTTACAGACTTTGGCACGGAACACCAGGTTCGATTCCTTGTAGCAGCTCATGTGCTTCAGATCCCGTGTCTCATATAGCCTCGATGCATAATCAATTATTTAAATAATCGAGAGTTACAACAATCATATTATATATATATATATATATATATATATAGTGGCGGATCCAAGGGAGGGGCTATAGGGGCTATAGCCCCCCTTTGACGCTCAGGTATACACTGGATAAAATGGGCTTCAATCCTGCTTTACACTGGATAAAACGGCAAAATATGGTTTAGCCCCTCCCTTGATCATATTCTGGATCCGCCCCCATATATATATATATATATATATATATATATGTATATATATATATATATATATATATATATATATATATATATATATATATATATATATATATGTGTGTGTGTGTGTGTGTGTGTGAGAGAGAGAGAGAGAGAGAGAGAGAGAGAGAAAGAGAGATATTTTTTTTAAATTTTTGGTTCGGGATCGGATCTGAGGAGGGTGAAAATTAATGCACATTATTAGCAGTTTCTAAAACCTTGCCTGAACGCAACCAACATTATACGTTTTGGTTGTGTGGGCTTACATAACAGTAGAATAAATACCCGGAGAATTGAATAAGGACATTTTCCTCTCTTTTTTATTCAAGTTCTGAATTAAGATCCGCCAACGATGAGTGCTTCTTACAGCTCATAATAATAATAATAATAACAATAATAATAATAATGTATCTGTCATAAGCTTTTAGCATACGATGGAGTCACCTAAAACCGCTAAATTTTGTACACAGATTTAAGTTCGTAGAAAGTCGTTTATTCGAAATGAAATGAAATCTTACGTCGCACGGTTATGCCTGTTAGGCTAAAGGAGACGGCGATGATGAGCAACGAATGAAATGGTGGAATGAAGAAAGTGGGAGGAAACGGGAAATCCCTGAGAAAACCCATGCATACGGTGTTCGTCCACCACAAAGTTCACTGGGTGCGAGCTGGGATCGAACCAAGGACCTCATGCACCAGAAGCGAATGCTCTACCACTGAGCCACCGCGGCCCTTTTGTTTGTTTGATTTTCAGCTCGGTGAGATGGGAGTGTCAAAAAGTTACGCACGTTTTTCTTTTCTGGTTGTTTGTAAGAACGCCTTGCCTATATGCAACCAAAACTACCTTATTGTTATGTGGGCTTACATAACGACAGAGGATAAATAACTAGGAAATGGAATAAGGACATTTTTTCGTCTCTTTTCATCCAGGAATTGAGTTAAGATCCGACAACGACGACTGCTTACAGCTAATATATATACGAGGCTTTTCGCAGAAGTCATGGCAATTATTTGTTTTATGAAAATGGGAACGAAGCGAGAAATTCTGGAATATACAAATGGACGGTCAGTACGTCATTAGCAGGACTGACTACAGCCACACAATGTTTTTCCAAGAGTCGACTAATTAGAACGCCTGTCTGTTCATGAGACAGAGACTTCGACCGTCGGTGAGATCCAAACGACTTATAATTCCCGAAAAGGTACGTGACAACACACTTCCTTAAAAAAATGAAATAAAAATTTTTAAAAAAATAAATATAGGCCAGTCGAATTAGAAATCATTTATATGATGCTCGTGGACATATTAGTAATGAATTTATCTCTTCATAGGATTCTTATAATTCACATCATCATCTTCATCAACATATTAAAAGTCCACATTGTTTCGACTTTTGCTAAGCTGTTATCTTGGAAAAATGGCGGACGTAGAGGCCTTCATTCGGTTTTTGGATAATTTCTCAAAACGGCTAACTTTAGAAAGAAAATGAACTGGATCAATTTGAAACAGTAAAAAATATACTTTTTTTTTCACAAGACTCGCCGTTCCTCAGAAACGATGAATGATGATCACTTTCCGGAAAACTATATTTAGAAACATCTGAGGATTGTCAGTTTTATCGACAAGTTTAAATACCTTTAAGACTAATGGCCATCATTCCTCTTGAAATAATGTTATGAAAGATGAAATTTTAGGATATTCTTTTTTCTTGACGATCAGGTAAATATTCTCGCCTCCCCCTCACGAACTCACTCTACTAAGGACGTACCCTCCGAAATCCCGACTGTACATTTAGTCTAGTTTTAGGAGTATTTTACGAATTTTAATATAATTTATCTTTATATTGAATTTGGACCTCCGAAAAGCTTTGTAACCCTCCCGAAATAAATTCCTCCGTATCTGCCTAAGCTCAACTACTAAAGCTACTTATATTTGCTGTTTCATCATTTAAAGAAGAAAAAAATGACAGCTATTTATTTCATTCTTCAAAATATTCGCAGTCCTGTGGTTAATATCAGGGTTGCCCCCTAAAGGAATCCACGGAACCATGGCCCCCAATCGATGCTTTTCAAAAGTGATTTTGTAACTCGAAAATGCCACCAAGACATTGAAGATCATATCCGAATTAATATCGCAATGATATATTAAGTTCTATTTAAATTAGTGTATAAAGTTTAGATATGTTACCATCGAGAATATTCTGAAGACGACACCAGGTTTGCCCCTCTCAAAAAATTACTGAGTTCGGTCATTGTTTGTACATAACAATTCCATTTTACTTCTCTTTTACGTAACAACTCTTGTCCGGAAAAATCTCTGATTGCTTTAAGGCTACAATGTGTGTGAAAGAGAAATGTGTTGTTGGTACATTGATATTTATAATATGATCGGAACAATCATTCCTAATTAAAATGACAACAACCCCAGTAAAGAATAGCGTTGAGTCTAATAAAGAGTTAATAAGCGTCTGACGTGAGTCACTGCATCTGTTTTTGAGCAATAAGGACGAAACATTTTGGTGTGCGGTTATTTGGATGTATCTTACGATTTAACTACCCGCTATAATTGAAAAGAATAAGCAATTTATTGATCTGCTCATTTGTTAGAGGCTTAATCTTTTGTTACTTAAAATTCTAGAACTTTTAATAAAGAATATTAGGAACACGTAAATACAGTATCTAATTTTACGTTATATATATATATATATATATATATATATATATATATATATATATATATATATATATATATATATATATATATATTGTAATAGGCTGTCGTTTTCGTATTTTATTCTAAGTAACGTAGAGATGAGTTGCGAAGAATTGTGTGATTCGTGTAACGGAAAACTGAGTGTTCAACATACGATCACTCTATAATGGGAATTTTTCACACTAACGAATGCAGAGGGAGAATAAAAATATAAAAACTAAGAAACTAAAAACTCTCATACCGTTCATAGGTATTCACTGGATACGTATTGCATCATAAGGAAAAATATCATTTGAAGTATTGTTAAGGAAGGAGTACAGCAGGTACGGGCAGATTTCTTGCAAAGAAGAAATTAGGGCCGGTAGTATCCTATTTTGGGCCTGTTCAATTAAGGAAGAATGTAGTGAAGAATTTGAGACTATCTTTTGAATAAGGTGGCGATGGAAAATTTTGAAAGTGAGAACACTAACACACAAAGAAAAAGTACTACAGAAAGCTGTTTAGAGAGATGGTGCTCGAGGAAGATCAAAAATAATATTTGGGATATTTCGTGTTTAGTGGTGGAATAAGAACGGTAATGAATTATGCATGGCCAAATTATACGTATAAACTGAAAATTTTATCACCTGATCACGAATACCCCAAAATACCTTTTGCAAAATTGAAATTTTTCAGTTTAATGCTCCACGATTATGCCCTTGAGGCTAAGGCAGACGATGATTAAAGCAAGTGAATAATAATGGAAGAATTGGTGGAAAGAGAATGTGGGAGAAAACGAGAGTACTCGGAGAAAACCCAAGACACGATGTCGTCCACCACAATCTTAATTGGCCAGAGATCCACACACCAGAGGTAAGCGCTCTACCACTGAACCACCATACTCCCCCAATGTATCTTTTGCATTCGATAACATGCAACTTTAGGAAAGTAATGATTTTCAATTCACAATAAACGCACTCTTAGACATCGTAGAAAATAAAATTTACGCAGCACTGCGAAGATTGGGGAGTAAATTGTCCCATAATTATAAACGAATGTACTTTTTAAAGATAGCAAACGGATCTTTAAACTGATATACTTTTCATTTATAGCAGCTAGTTAAATCTTAAGATATCAGGTTTCAATAGTAGAATCCCAAAATGTTTCAATTTAGCCTTCTTAGCCAATCAACTCTCACGTACTTCGACTAAATTCATATTCCAATTTTAATTGAAAGGGGGAACTATACATTGTCTTTCAAAGGTAGCATGAACGTCAATCACTCAACAGCACATTCTTAATATTACTGCAAAGTTGCCACAAATCGTCTTAAATTTCCTTACCGTCAATGAGTGTTACATGAAAGGGACGCGAAGTGGAATAGTTTTATACGAACTACAGCATTACTTAGGAAATTTTCGAGGGGACGGAGCTAGAGCCATCGTCATGGTATTCTCATGAGGAGCATACCTGAATTTGATGTACTAACTTAAATAGAGAATACAAAATGTATCGGTACAATATTAATTCGGGTATCATAATTAATGCTATGTCGCCTTGTTGGTGCTTTCGAGCTGTGACCATGTTCTAGTTTTTCTTAAAAAAAAAAAAAAAAAAAAAAAAAAAGTAGGTACATGGCTTTGGGTCCTTTTGGATACAGCTTTAATATTAACGACAGGACCGTGTGAACATTTTTAAGAACGAAATAAAAAGAAGTCGCGTTTGCAATCTAAAAAAATAGCAAAACAAAACAAAGGTAACTTTAACACTAGAAATAATTAGAGAGGCGAGGAGACATTTCTCACATCGCCAAGAAACAAGAAATATCCTCAAATAAAAACATCATCTGTGACTTCATTCATCTTCACTCTGGAACTATTATCCAAATAATTAATACTTTTCTGGCCAGACTATATACAGTACTTACGTATTAAAATAAAAATAAGTCGTAACAGTTTCAACAACTTCACGTTTGATGAAGGTAATGTTAAGTTATTGAAATTGTTACTACTTATTTTTATTTTAATAAATAAGTATATACTCTGGTCTGGTCAGAAAAGTATTCATTATTTAAATCACCTGTAAATGAATAATGTCCATTAATCTTAAAAGTATGACCACTTGGCAAAGAAAAGGTTAGGATCCCGGGTTAAACTGTTAGGTTTGTTTTATATACCCCGGAAAACAAACATCGACCGCACGAAGTTTCTTTCTATTAGGGACTTTCCGAATACTGTAATATACTGAAGGTCTAAGCCGCGGTGAAGTTATTGGTTAGATTCACGTTATTGATCTTCATTCAATAATAAGGTTACAGGGTATGAGGCATGAACCTACAATTTAACGTCGACCTCAACAAGGAATCGAACCCAGTTCTCACGCAAGAGACCACCGAGGCGATAGACAATGTATTAGTAAATACAAGTTAATCCATCAATCGCAATTCCTTTGATTCCATAAAATAAGACAGACTTAGAAAGAAGAATTATGGTATAATTTTCCTCATAATAATCAACGAAAAAAAAAAGCATGTAATTATTTTCTTTCAATACTCATTGGGAAGTTCACCGAAAGTACAGAATGGGTTTACTTTTCTCTTCAACTTGTTTCTCATGCAAAGCATAAACCTCCGGTTGCGTGAGATATTGTAGATGATATCACATTCAGAGAATTTCTTTCACACACACATACGTACATACATACATACCGAAAACACTGCATCCTTTATTCACGTAAATATATAAGATCATTAGCAGTGACTAGCGGAGGGGAAGGGTTTGTATCAGAAACAGCAATAAGCCACCACAATTATCTATATTCGTACTTCTAACGAAAATGAACAGAGTTGATATCATTACAAATATATTTTATGTTTTTCTTGTCAATGACTTCTTCCACTACCCTTTCACTTAAAATTTCTAACAAAAAACATCTTGAAACATTAAAATTTAGGAACAATATTTATGGATTTAACAAAATGCAACGTATATAACTCTTTTAGTTTACCATTACGTTCTAAAAGCTAAACAAGAAGGATGATAAAGGTACAAGTAGGACGAAACCCAAAATAGTCTGACAATAACCCTATGGGCATGATAATATCCCGACAAATTCACAGCTTAAGAATCAAGACTTTCGCTCCATACTCTAAGTCATCGTCTTCCCTATTTACACCAAAGCAAGATTGAATTGCAAAATTTCAATACCTTTCTCTAATTTATGTATTGGAAAACAAACCTTCAGTTATATTTCTCAATTCTGAAATGCTTAAAGCGTCTGCCTGGTACATTTGGAAAGGTATTCAGTACACTTCTATTTAAAGCAGTGGCGCATACAAAGTAAGTTTCAGAGTTTTAACCCCTTCTTGAACAAGATGATATGCAAAAACAAGCATTTTATTATATGAGCTTGGGGGCTTGAACTCCTCCCTTGAATTTCTGCGTACGCCACTGATTTAAATTACCCTTCCACTCTTTGCCCGGAGTGACTAACGCAACTAACAGAAAAATGCAGTTAAGATCGGTGATTTATATTCCTTTATAGCAGTGCTATTCAACTTTTTTTTTCTCGCGTACCTCTAGACACATTTTGCCATCCAATTGTGTATCCCTGAAGCTGTTTAACAGAAATTAAATAGAAATGAATTAAACTTAATACACATGTTCTGTTGCTTAAAAAGGGGGAGCAACAGAGACCCAACAAAAGGACATTTAGTGTGGTAATCAAAAGTCTATTTACAGGAGGATAAAAAGCACATCCGAAAAAATTAACATGGGAAATTTCAAAACATATGGAAGACATGTAGTTCTACTAAGAAGGATTTTCCCCTCTTCCTCCCTGATAATCCGTACACTGAGGACAATGTTAAAAATTCAGAAACTAAAAATAACTTTAGAACTAATCTGTTAATGAAATGTCTGAGCTTGTTTCCGGGACACCAACTCCTCAATTCTTGATCGAATCTTCGAGAGTGCGAGAATCAGATGTAATTCTGGATTCAAGCAATTTCTGTGTTTCGTTTTTACTGATGTTAATGCAGAGAAACCCTGTTCACACAAATATGCTGATGGAAATGGAAGAAGTTGTGAAATAACACTGTCACTAATTTCATTCTACTCTTTTCGAGCATAAATACAAAAGTCAGAAATTGACAAATTATCGAATTTCATTTGCAGTGAACTGTCAACAGACATTTCCAGTAGACCCCAGAAAGATTTTCGCGTACCCCTACGGGTACGCGTACCCCCGGTTGAATAGCACTGCTTTACAGTACACTATTCTTTGTAGTGACTCCCCGCAACACATTAATACTTCAAAATTAATATTCAATAAAATTATTTTATTTTTATCAGCAACATCGGAAGTTTCGCAGTATCTCCCGCTGAGAATCAACTGTTAACATGGAAAACTAAACCAGGACTGAAATCCGCTATAGATTTTCCATGATACATTATTGGTCGCGCCAGACTAATGCACGCCGTGTATAGAACCAGAGACATAAATATTATCTAGTTTTTTTTTCCTTTCAATTGTTTCAAAATCATTTCTAAAAATCGTGTTTTGAAGAGGAAGGAGAAAAAACACTGGAACCTATGACCTAGTTGAACTTAATCTGTGTTGGAATCTATAATAAACTTATCATTTACTGTTTAAAAAAATGATTTTGTGTAATAACCATTATATTCTAATAAACGCACATATAAACTCTGTTTCTCTCTTTCAAACACAGCAAAAATGTCTTTCAATGTGGATTAAAAAAAAAAAAAAACTATATTAAACGCGATTTATCCAAACAGGCATGTTTCTTTTCGTCCTTATCACTCAATATATATGGCTTTTTTTTTTTTGCATTAAAAGATAATAATTAAAGAGAGAATCTCAACTAGTTTCTCACGTCGTCGTTGCAATATACATTGCGTGTCTGATTGGAGCATTTCCCCTTTATCATTATCGCCTCGAAATGAAATTTATCTGCGCGAGTCACGTGTAAGTTATACAACCAAAAGGATTCAGCTGTTCGGTGGGTTGCCGCCCAGCGTAGGATACAACGACGTTCAAGGCTATACAGCCAGCGCCAAAGCATACACGGCATCTGCCAATACAAGTTGCAAACACGTGGTAAAGGAGTCGGAAACAACTCCAAGTTGTCATGAAAACACAACTCTACACACGTAAAATGTAATTTATGCGTAAGACATTTTTCCTGTAAAACAATTAGTGGCAGCAATTTCATATTCTATCATACTTAGTCACTTTGCTATGTTGATCAAGCATTTTAATACGTTGCACTGTTGATGTAGTACTTCCGGAAAGCGGTAATTAGTGCCTTTCACAATAACCGAGCTTACTCCGTGTCTTTGTGACTAAGGTTACTTTAATCAACAGCATTTAATCCTACTGTAGGTTTTCTACTAGCAAGGAATTAAGTCAAAAATGTTCTTTATATGTCAACAAACGTACAATACAATCAGCCGCGCTTTTAAGAAGTAAAACTTTTCAAGCTGTTCTTACTGAACATTCAAAATAAGTTTACAATTCCCATTATGCGGAAAAGGTATTCTAAGTATCATGGATAAGGTTAGAACCTTTATTATTCTGGTAACATTTTCATATAGGTTACATAGAAAATTATCTTTAAATCAATGAGGTTTTCACAGTTTCTTTTTAAAAATAAATACTAAACAAAGTTCGATACATTCAAACTTCGCTGCCAACAGGGGTAAAAGTGAGAGGGAACGCGGGGGATGCCGTTACTCCACTTAAAAAAAAAAAAATCTATGGTGTCCACTTCCTAAAAGTTAGAATGGGAAAAGATAGATAAGGAGGACGGCGATAAGTCATGTGTTCCCCTACCTTTTTAGTCTTTTATCCCTGGCTGCGAAAAAAAAAAGTTCAGTGAGAATAATGTTAGGATTATCTTTCGCAAGAGCACAGACGATCACAAAATGTTATTTACTTTGTAACACGACTGGATATACAATTTTTCCAACAAAATAAATAATGCTAATATACATAATGATTAGTATAACAAACGGTCAATAAAAGAATTCTACAGAGTCTGTATGGAAACTAATTAATAGTTGATTCATGCCTTTTTTTTTTTTTTATCAATCTTAATCTGAAGGACAATCAAAGACAGTTGGCAAGGAATTGTATAACGTGGTAATTCTATACCGGAAGGCAACCTCAATTTAACCTCAGTAGAGGATTGTAAAACAAATAAGTAGTGTTTACTCGAGGGATTCCAACTGGGACAATGGAAGAGATTAGTTATTTTTTTTTCATACAATGCATAATTGTTTCAACATCGTGTCAAAGCAAAAAAAAAAATGGTATTATTTGGGTGATTGAATTACTCTTTTAATGAAGGATTTCATGGCGTACAATATGATATTAAGACAGTAGTCTATCAATTTATTCAAATGGTTGAGTGTAGTATTGCAAGCTATTGACAATACTGGAGTAACATTCAAAGTCACTGACAAGCTTGGTGAGCAATATTCATTAAAAAACACGTATTAAGTATATTTGGATCTTTACTATCTGGAAACCTGTAAAGGTTCCTAAGAGTTTCTGAGCTTTGGAATTAAAGTGATTCGACATTTTGCGAAATCTTTAGCTTTCCATTAAAAATTACATCCACATATTTGTGATATGAATCAGTGAAATTTCAACCGATTTAAGAAAATGAAGACTAAGTGATTTTTAACGAAAAGCGAATCGCGGCTGTAGTATTAGGACTTTATTTTAATAAAAATCCCATAAGCTCCTCCCATACAGTACCGACAATAGTTTGAATAGAAAGGTCAGTATAAAATCGAATGAGAAGAAATCATTCATATGAAGAAGAAAACAACATTGGGACCAAAAGAGCTTACTTGACGAACAGCCTGATAGCATAGGCAATTCAATAAAAGCACTCTGACTGTACACAGAATGTTCTCTATCTGCTACGTGTAATGTAAAGGAGTGGGTCATGACATGAGTATTAAACCTAGGAACACGTTCGTGAAGTATTAAACTTAATTAACAGTTTTTAAAGCTTTTGACAAATCTAAATCCTGACAATAAATTACATCTAATTCTTGTTTTGTTTACTACGGTTGACTTAAGAAACTTCATCACTTTCGCTCTCAGTCTATGTGGGTCCAAAACTCACATTTGCTGTTTCAAACAATGCGTCTGTTAGGTAAAGAAACCTTAAGCTAGTGTGTTTTGCTTTATTTTCATGTAAGTAGTTTTCACTGCCTTTCTTTATCTTTGATACATTTGCTCTTTAAAGCTTCTTTCAGAGTAAAATAAAAATGACGATTCTGTCATTGTAATATTTATAAGCCAGTGTAAAACAAAACTATTTTAAGTTCCGTATGTAGCTCGTCGTCTTTGGAATCCACCGGAAACAAATGATGCCGGAAGTACTCGCGAAAATAAGCAGCGGTGATATTCAGCCGGTTCGCTAGAACCGAATGTTAAAATATTTTGAGTTTACAGAACCATTTGTTATATCCAGACATAACAGTAAATTTTACTCAGTTATACCAGGGGAACAACAGTAAATTTTAGTTTAACTATCTTTATTTTTAGAAATTCTTACAGCTACAGGGTTAAACATATGATTTCTCAGAATAAGGTATAAGCGCTCTTAATCTCGAATGCTCAGATATCAAGAATGAGAACTGGGATCACATGACTGCAGTTCTGAGGGATACTTATATTTGAAATGAATACATACCATTATTAACAACTGTCGATCCATTGCTGGATTAAGATCTTTCCAATACTTTTTGACAACCATCTATCTTGTCCAAGATATTCATAGTGTCACCTAATTTCGTCATATCACCTTGTATTAGAATGTTGTGTGGGTCTATACTTGTCACTTGTGGTATCCAGTAAAAAAGCTTTTGTTTACGTTGTACGATTTGTTTCCCAAGAGAGTTATATTTATTTATCTACACACTCTCTCTCTCTCTCTCTCTCTCTCTCTCTCTCTCATAGAAGATAGGTATGGAAGCTTATATTTAAGAATACTATTGTAATAAGGGAAGAAAACAAAATTAAGTCTATTGGATTTAGGTTGTGATTTGTCACCATTATCATATATCGGTACGTGAGCTTCCTTCTAGCACCCTGGGAAGAAACCTTCAGCAAAAGATGTACTACAAAGAAGAATTAAGAGGATACCTAATGTTAGTCAATCTAGTTAAGAAGTAATACCTTGGAGCACAGATTACACAAAGAACCAGACTTAAAACTTGAGACATTGGATTTCATAGTGCATACGTTTGCCTCTGGAACTAAACATGAATAACTATATTCAATAAAATAAAATCGATCAAAATTTAAAACATAAAGTTTGACACATTTAATCTCCGTGTGTACTACTGTAGTATGTATGGTTGTATGGTTGTATAAAAAGCAGAATACTACACTGTGAACATACTTGACTATAGAAACTAAATGACTGTTGACAGAAGCTCACCAGTACTAGTTCCTAAGAATTTAATTTATCGATTCACTCTTCATCTTATTTTTATCATGTTAAAGTTTTATCAGTCATAATGAGATCACTGGTACATAGTGGGCTATTTATTTTAAGAGAGACAGTTTCAAGAAAGTACATTTTGCTTCCATGGTTGTAACTGACAATCCGATAAACTGGAACGGATAATCCGATATATATGACGACTAAAAGCAGGGAATTCGTGTTATTCTTCAGTTCGAAATCTTTTGTCGACGCGAATTCTATTGACAAATTTGAAGCTTAAAATAAAATGATAATCATATATGTTGTCCTGTATGATTACGAAACATAGGGAAGAACGTAGACTGAATGTATTTCAGAACGAGATCCGGAGACGAATATTCGGACCCAAGAGGAACGGGAATGGCGGAAACTTGATAACGAGGAAGTACATAATTGATATCGTTTACCAAACACTGCTAGGGTAATCAAATCTAAGAGGCTCAGGTGGGTAGGCCATGTAGCCAGAATGGAAGGAGGTAGGAATGCTTCAAAGTTTTAACTGGAAGTTCGATTGGAAAACGATCATTAGGAAGACGTAGGCGCAGATAGAAGGACAATATTAAAATGGATCTTGCAGAAATATGAATATAAAATAGAAACTGGGATAGCTTTTGCGAATGTGGCATTGAACCTCCCGGTTCCATAGGCCATAGAGTTAGCTAGTTCTATTTATTTATATATATACGTTTCTAGAACTTCGGAAACGTTAGCATTAAAAAAGCGTGTTTTGTTTCCCATTGTGGACTTCAAATTTATAAGGTCCAATATTCTACCAAGAAATGGTAGATTTGTCAAGTTTTGGTTTCAACAGACGGAAACGGAGATGATGAGATGAAACTTACTCTCGAGGTGATGCTGTATCAATGCCTTTTTAAAAAAAATTAAAAATATTACCGTTTCTGTTCTGTGAAAATCCAACATAAAATCAGACGCAACATATTTCTAAAGTTCTTGCTTGTATTGAGGGATTTAAGCCAGGATTGATAGTATTTCTATTGATAGTATCTTTGACTAAAATGACATCAATTAGTGTTGTCCATAAAAAAATAAGATTTTATCGTCTCGTCTTGAAATCTCTCTAAGCAAGTTTTAAAAATTTATGCCCTGATTTCTTTTTTAGTTAACATGACTCTTCCGCGCCATAAGATATCCTTCAGAGGTGTAATATAAAAACATTTAAACCAGAGTTATTATTGGAGTCTATTGTGTATTTTTACACTATGATAAATGTTCTTAATTCTGTTCGTACAGTCTCTTCATCATAATTTATAGTTTTTATACGATGAGTTACAGTATATATTAGTAGAACAGTGTTTAAGATCTTAACCCTTGAATGAATTAGCGTTGCCCTGAATACTCGCGAAATTTCTCGTCTCGTCTCGATTCTAGTCTCGCAAACGAGATTAGAATTGTCAAGATTTTCATCTCGTCTCGAGTTTAATAATTTACTCCTCGTCACGTGAGCAATATTAATATCAATAAAAATACACTAAGTTACCAATTCTGTTTTTAATTTATGGGAATCATACTGAAATGACCAGTAGTAGTAAATTTCTACGATTTCCGGTGTTTGTACAGCGTTAGGGACGAACTTACATCCGTTCTTCCTTTTTTTTTTTTTTTTAAAAAAAAAAGGCATAAAGCTTAACTTCAAAACAATTCACTTACACCTAATCTGGAATTACATAAGCATAGGCAAATCAGACATCAGAAGCTTCCAACACGAAGAACGAATATTGATCTTTGGAAAGAAACCAATGAACACCATATTAAACGCACGGGAACCATATTGAAGGCAAGAAAGAAAAGTTACAACACTTTACCTGTTCGTATATTTTTGAGGAAAATTATCTAATTATTTTTTTATCGTATTGTCTTTATTTGTTTTCAATTTCTTTATAATATGTACCTATCATTTCTTACATCATTGGTTTCACATTTTAAAATAAAAAAAAAAAGTACTCCCCAAAATTATTTCCCTTTAATGACTCCAAGAATGAATGTCTATGATAATATTACAGATTATTTATTTAGTCATCTCGTTTCATATGGAAACGACTAGCCATACAATTTTCATCGCATGACGTCAGTGAGAAAGCAATATTGAACCGTACCGCTGTGAAACTTCACCACGCCCCAACGAATGGAATCATTACAATTCTTTTCGTGAAAACATTATCAATTCATTAAGACAATTAAAAACAATATGCATTGATTCAACTGGTCTGTTTATTTTCTGCATCTCTTCACACTAACAGAAAGCTAACATTTGTATCAACACATTTACTACGAAATCGCAATTTTATTGAATATTTTTTTTATTATTTATAATAGTTTTACGTGAAAAAATAATAGAAGCTTCCACAGCTATTTTGAGTGACTTTTTGCATTTTCTAATAACATTGGGCCTTATGCAGAGTCGATCTGAAGCGTGATTAGTACCATACAAAAGAGTTCGACTAACACATGTTTCCTGCAGTAGTCAGGCCTTTAGTATGACGCTAATCATACGTCAAAACGACTCTGCATAAGGCGGATTAAGTTTATAATCCTTGTAGTTCTTTGCATTCTCGCTTTTGGTGCTAGAAACTCGCATTTGAATCTCTGTGGAAGCGTAAAAAAAAGAAACGCTACCTATTTGCAGTTTTTGCTCTAGATGAGGATCAATACTAAAACCGGAAGTTGTAATTTCTTCTACTTCCGGTTCAGTACAAAGAGATACAGACGGAGATGACATCTGATTATCGTTTCTCCTTTATGGCGATCAACATTGAAACCAGAAATAGCAATGTCTGCTACTTCCGATTACAGCCGAGTCTGAAACTATTTTTGAAACATTAAATTAATATCAAAGAACCGTTCGTTTCTCGATATCAATTACAACTTTATTTTTCTATGGCGATCAAGTGGAACTGAAAGTTGCAATAGACTTCAACCATTTCCGATTTCCAGAAGCGTGATAAGAATGGAAATATGATATCTTCCTGGGATACTGAATCCATATCATGAAACAGTTTTTTATGGTCTCTTCTGATACCTGTCGACAGGATGGACACAACCGTTCTATAAGACTTCCGATACTGAATACATGGCGCAGTTTGGAAGTCTAAACTTAGGAATTCGAAACAGATGAGCGAATTTCAATACAGGTATTACTGTTTTGCGGAAGACATTTGAAATTGGAACGAAGGATACAAAAAGATGAATATGCCATAATGAAAATAAACGCCACTCTACACCAAAAAAAAGTATGTGAGGTACGTAAAAATGTAGTTATTTACATATATCCTATAATTTTTGGACTTAATGTACGACCAGGGCCGTCGCGGCCGAAGGGTGCGCCGGGACGACAAATAAAAAAAAAAAAAATCAAGGAATTCAGATTATGTTAGTAAATTATTTTTTTAAATGATGTTATTTGAAACATTTTAATAATGACCAGGCTACGGCGAAGTAAAATTTATTTATTTATTTCGTAAGTACAACACAACAAACAGACTTAATGCTCAGTTATAGTGTCGTGTACATAATTATCTAACATACACTGTTATATATAAACAAATATACGTCGTTTAATTATGCAGAAGTTATTGCCTGACAATTGTTTTGAACTTGTTTTCGGAAATACTAAATACATTTACTACATGAAATTTAATCATTTCTTTCTAAAAAGTACACATTCTCCATAGAGGAGACTTATGTAATATATTAGTGCTTCCTTTTCTACAATAGAATATCCCAGTGTAAGCTGTTCTAGTCTTGCCTGTTGGGATACGTAATAATACTTCTGAAACTAATTCTGGACAGTCAATTTTAACGTTTAATAATTTATGTAAGAACAAAAAATCAAAAACCCATCTCCTTTTCCCTAATGTTTGAAAACTAAAATGCGGGACTAAGTCTTCATAGGGGACATACTTTGGGTAGAAATCGGTTTCCTTATATGCAAGCATTTTTAAAAATTTAAACTGTGTATTTTCTATTGCATCAAAGCATTTAGTGACATTTGGTGCCCAAACAATAATGACAACAGTATTTTAATTTTGATCTTACATACGAAAAATATAACCTTATGAATGTTGATTCTTTGCAGAAATCCTGTCCTATCCTATAAATTAAACCTAGGTATTGTAAATTACCGGCAATGTAAAACATCGTCTAAGGTTATTTAATTGGAACTCTCTCCAGCTCTCTGTGAGTTTTTTCTTTAAATATTTATATCGTTATTTATACATTTTATGCTATTACTATATTGATGTGTAAAGTTCAAAATAAACAAGAATAACACTAGATTTCAATAATTCAAAGCGATGCTTTCGTTAACTTTTATGTTTTAACGGCAAAAGCCATTCACTTAAAAAAAAAAAAAAAAAAAAAAGACATGATACTAACTTATTTTGTCTTACATTATGATCTTACATTTCATATTTAATTCTATGAGTACAGAAAAACTCTGGTTGTTTTTTCATAATACACTGGGGGGAGGGGCGCCTAGGAATTCTCGCCCCGAGCGCTTACAACCCACGCGACGGCCCTGCGTACGACTATAAGTAACATCATCCAGCAGCAACTGTATAATTGAAAACGCGTTTTATGCTTTCCGTGTGAGTGTTCTATCTACACGTACTTTCCATATGAAAGAAAGAACAGTGTATATAAGCGGTAAGGATCTCACATACAGATGGACGTATATAACATAGCTGACGTATTTAACATACGTATATGCATAATACAGGAAGACTGTTAGATGTCAGACATCCTGCAGCGGCAGGATGTATCTTTTAAACGAAAAAATGCAGCACGTAAGTAGCATATGGAGAACGCATGCTTTGTATAGATTTGCGTAGTAAACATATGGATTCCGTATATGTGTACAATATACACTGTCCGGATAACGAATTTTTCTCAGTGATTACAGCACAGCATTTCCACTTTGTAATGTACTGAAAATATCTATGCTCTGTTTCTCCTCGAATACCGATTCAATGTATCCGTATGCAAAGCTGTAATATCCATCTCTTGAATTTTACCGAATTATTGTGACACTGTTAACCGGTAATAAAAAAACATTAGAAAAATAGAGAAAATATGCTAGCACCTACAGTATTGGTTACTACATTAGTCTGCAATTTTATATTCATCTTCGCGAATTTCGATTTGTAAATTACTCTAACCTTTGTTTACTAAAATAAGTAGACTTTTCTTCGTTAGAAGTGTTTTTTTTATTATTATTATTAGTTTTATTGAAGGGATCTTAGGGTAAACTATTTCCAATGAATTTACATATTCACGTCAAATTATATCACGACAAGTTGTATCTACCACAACTACAGTGAGTGTAAAAAGTATTTATACAGGCAATATTTTTGTAAAAAAAAAAAAAAAAAAAAAAATGTGATTTTGTCCCGCTTTCATGATATGTAGATCCAACTCACTGGGCAATTAGAAAAAGGTGTTCCGGAAAGGAAGACTTGGGGGAAGTATAAACAACAAATGCTATTTTGGCCTTGGTTTACAAGGACAAAAATATAAAAGATTGAAAATTCATGTGCAAAAAGTATTCATACAGTACCACAACTCTCACAGGAATACCTCACTCTCCGTGCTCAGAAACGAATGACCGGCCTGTAAAGGCACTCAGGTTTGTTCTACATTCATGTTGGAGTGCATTCGTGGAGTGCATTCAAGTTCACAACATTATCGCGGAGTTTGGAAGCGCAGCAGTATGGGGCATAAAGGTCGTGAAACTACAGAAGAGGCACGAATAATTATAATTCGTCCGCATAACCAGTGTAAGTCACTTTCTGAAATCACAAGCATTGTTGGTAGGCCTAGAGGGACTATTCAAAGTATTATTGATAGAGTGGGACAGAAAAACGTTAAAAAATGCACATAGAACAGGTCGTCCAGTGAAATTAAATACGTGTTTTCAGTCATCGATAGTTCGAAAAATAAATAAATAAAAAAAAGCATCCGCGTCTGAGTGTGCCAGAGCTTGCAAGTGAGCTTTATAATGAACTTAAAGTGCATGTCTCACATTCTATGATTCGCAATTACTTGAGAAAGCGTGGCTTCCATGGTCAGGTAGCCCGAAGAAAATATTTTGTGAGTGAAGTCAATAGGAAGAAAAGCTTAACATTTGCCAAAGAACACTGAAATACACCACAATAATTCTGGAACCGTGTGATATTTACGGATGAAAGCAAATTCAACATTTTTGTTTCCGATGGACGAGTCATGGTGTGGAGGAGAAAGAATACAGAGTTTCGAAAACAAAACCTGAAACGTACAGTGAAACATGGTGGTGGTTCTATCATGGTTTGGGGGTGTATGAGTGCATCTGGTGTAGGGTCCTTGCACTTTATAGATGGTACGATGAACCATTATCAGTACCGTAAATGCGGGCTACTTGGACCCTTAAGGGGCTACTTGGACCCATACCAAAAACTCGTTTAAAGTCCCATATGCAATGCAATAATGAGTGAGTTCAGAGTTAGATCCGTTAGATGGGATCATAATGCAGGCATACACACATTGAAACTAGTTCTGTTGTAGGCTACGATTGAGCAGCATTGGTGAGAAAGGTCGTTGACGAAAAGAGTGTATTTATTGACCGCCAAACTTTTATGTGTGGACACTATTTGGAAGGAAGTGGAACCAATGCTAAGTAAACACATAAGTAGTTACATATAGGTTAATGAAACTGACATGGTAAACTTTCTCATATACAATAAGAAGTGTGCGTAATTGCATTATTTATGAAGTGTGTACATATGACCTGGAAAACATGGATATTTTGTCCCACCACATCTTTTGTTATATTTATCCCACCCCATCCTTTATCTTTATCAATGAAAAATAAAGGTATGTTGTCACGTGTCACACCAGTAAGGACTTTTCATTTTTTCCTTAAGGATACCGGTACAAAATGGTACATCAATATAAAAGATTGCCTGCAGGTCGCAAATATGCTGATTTCTCATAACATCTTGAAGAATGTTTACCAGCAATTCAGTCGGGGAAAATGTCGCAAAAAGAAACAGAAACTCACTTCAAGATAAGTCGTTCCACCATAGAAAGAAGATTAAAGAACAGGTCAAGGCAGAATCCGGGACATCTGAAAGTGTTCACTGAATAAGAAGGATTAGCCTTCGCTAGTCATCTTGATAAAGTTTGTGATTTCGGATTCCTCGTTAATTAACTTGATTTCAGATTTATTGTGAAGTCCTATTTAGGCATGCATAGGAGAACTGTCATTGCTTTCTAAGACAATCTTCCCAGTCGAGATTGGGTGAAGTTATTTTAGAAAATGCACCCCCAGTCAACATCTAGATTCGCTGCTAATATAGATAGTGCTCGTGCAGCTGTAGAAGAAAACGTAATTAGCTATTACAGTCATTATATTTGATAGTACATCTTAACATGTTGTCTTTGTGGTTTGCAGTAAATAAAAAGTGTTGTTCTTGGAACACCTACGTCCTACTTAGTCTCAGAGCAGATTTCAATGGTTTTCTGTAGGAAAATATGGGGGTGGGTTCAAGTAGCCCGAACGTGAGTCCTACTTGGACCCATTTTTTACAATAATCGCCTGTGCTTTGTTTTCAATATATGTAACTAAAAAGGTCCTCGATATGTACAATAAAGCCTGTAGTTCCACTTAATATGGGTTATGAGAATAACTTTCGAGTTTTCGTGGATGAAAACAGGCCGAAAGAACAAATTTTTTTGCAAAATTGGGTCCAAGTAGCCCGCATCTACGGTACATTGATATTTTAAAATCGAATCTCCATTCACCTGCTGAACAAATGGGCATTAGACAAAACTTCATATTCATTCAGGACAACGATCCAAAGCATTCTGCTTTAAACACACGCCTTTGGATCTTGTACAATACGCCAAAGTACATGCCAACACCTCCCCAATCCCCCGACATTAATCCAATTGAGCATCTATGGGACTACCTTGGCAAACAGATTAGAAAACGACCGATTTCGAATAAATAAGACTTACAAAATGCTCTGCAAGAGGAATGGCAGAAAATTCCCTCATTAACGACCAAGGATTTGGTAACGTCAATGCCAAAGCGTATTAAAGCTATTATAGAAGCAAAAGGATATCCTACGAAGTACTAAAATGGCCCAATCTAACGAAAACAAAGACGCTAAGTGAAATGTATGAATACTTTATGTTGATTGATATTTATTTCTTCTCACTACCTTTTTGAATTTCCTGCACGAATAATAGTTTCTTTTTATTGCTACAGCCCTAATTTATTTCATATCAGTGTATTTTTGTGCCATGTTTCGTATACTTGAAGAAATAAAATTCAAATTTTCAGTTCAAGTGGTGTTTGTTCTCCGTGATAAGTTACATGTTACCATTTTCCGAGGTGTATGAATAGTTTTTACATTCACTGTATTTATTGATACCACAATTACCAAGTAAGCCTGGACTGCTGTAATTCCGTTTTAGTATTCGAACATATTCTGTTCAATTGCTGTGATCTATTACCGTAATATGGCGTCCGAACCTTCCCATGAAGATTACAATCTGAAGCTTTGATTAAGATACCACTATACATTCGTAGTTACATTACCACTGTCAAAAATTAATATCGTGTAGCCTCGTTGTATAAACTCAATCAGCCTTGAGCTCAATAATGAGGGGGATCAATTGCTAGCATGAACGTTATCAGAGGATAGCGAGGCAGGGCATGAGTCCGAGGGAGTGCGAGGACATAGAGCAGTGGTAATAAACGCACTCTTTTCCCCGAGCATGTTTTTCTCTCTTTCTTTCTTCAAAAATGCGTCCGGGTGGCTTTTCAAAAATATGGTAATAAGCAGTGGTGGCTAATGTTGGTGTTGCAACGCAGCGCAACGGTCAAACCTTATTATTAGCAATAGCAGTAACGAAATAAAGAACGTAACCTCCTATTACATTCTTCTACAGAGCTTGAATCTTTTATGAGTCGAATTCAATGTGTGACTGCGCCGCGCATGCACAACCCATCGCAGTGAGGTCAAGCGTACTCTAATGCCGCCAAAATTGAACAGATTTTGAGAGAGGTTCATTATGGACTTTTCTGACGCTAAGTTCTACAATAGGAGTTCACATCACAGAAATATATGAAGGCATAATTTTCGTGTAGGTGGTATCACTGTGAATCGTATTATACGGAAATATGCGACACAGAGTCCTGAGGCCATCACACCAACGCGAGCAGATAGAAACCAGCCTCCCGTGAAGAGGACCTCGCCACCATTACGTGACGTGTGGTTCGGCGTATGCCGCCCTCCGAAAATCCACACACACAGCGTGAAATGGCCAGCAAATGCCGCCCATCGCTGGCGTCATTCACAGGGATTTATGCCTCACGGTCGTTCGCAAAAGCAGTGTGCACATCCTGAAATCGTGCCATCTGGCTGAGTGTAAAAGGAACTGGAGAAGGCTGTATGAATATCATCTCGCGAGGAACCGGTGGAAGTTTGTTGTTACCCTTGGTGAGGCGTGAATTTGCCTCACAGACTATGGTAAAGTTCGTCCCAGTATATACAGTTTCCGAAAAGGGTTTATGACTGTAGCGTTGGTTTCTTGTACAGGGGCACACAGCGTATCCAAACGGTGGAGTGAAATGTCAAAATCAATGTTGTGTACTACCAGACTCATATCCTGACTGAAATGTATCAGCATAAAATTCGAGCATTGTACGGACAAGACTTGAACCAGGTTGAACTCGACCAAGACAAGGCATCCACCCACACAACGAAAACATCTTTGGAATTTTACCGCCGTATGAAACAGGAAACTGCAATTACGGCAATTTTTCTCTCACATTCCTGTCAAGAGTCCAGAAGTCAGTTCAATAGACTGTTGTGCTTTCGGACTTCTTACGCAGTGCCTGTCCTATAGTCGAGTCTGCACTGTCTCCAACTTGTGGAAAGCATGTAAAGAGGAGTGGGAAGCAAAATCCATGATCCAGCTACAACACAGTTCCCTACAATAGAAACTCGATGCCAGGCAATAGCCAATGGAGGTATTCATAGGCCACCTTTAGATCGAACACAATTGGTGGTTGAAACACAGCATTTTCTACATAAAGAGGTACATTCAAATTTGGCTCAATATAACTGAATCAATTTCTGTATAGGGGGCCGCGGTGGCTCAGTGGTAGAGCGTTCACCTCTGGTGCATGGGGTCCCGGGTTCAAACCCTGCTCCCGCCAAGTGAACTTTGTGGTGGAGTGCGTGGGTTTTCTCGGGATTCTCCCGTTTCCTTCCACTTTCTCCATTCCACCATTTCATTCATTTCTCATAATCACCGTCTCCTTTAGCCTAACCGGCATAACCGTGGGACGTAAAACTCAAAGATTTCATTTCATTTCATTTTTCAATTTCTGTATACCTTAAATAACATACTTTTGGACTTATCTTGAAACCCATTAAACTGTTCAAAAACGAGGAAACAATTCATTCTAGTTACACTAATTTATATTGTTGCAGGGAGCTTACAACGCCCAGATTATGCAGCATGAGCTATAGATGCGAATGTTAAGTTTGCTTTCTCCTATCGCAGAAAGTAAATGTCTTGGTCGCTGCAACGCTCGTGCATCGCAGCAGTGTTTCCTCGAAACGAGGCTTTCGTACTAGTTAAAAATATCAGAAGTACATACTACTAGAAATCAGCAAATGGAATTCATTCATTGAATGTATTCATATTTTTAAGAAAGAAGAGTGGTCGATACGTTAACCGTGCTGAAGCCTAATCAATATAATCAAGAATTTTTATTTGTGATCTCAGATTTACAAAATGAGAAAAAAAAATATATGTATTAGACTAGAAAATAAATTAAATTAAACGAGTGTTTGTGAGTTAATTATTCATTCATATAAATAATAGAGACTTCTTTAAGAGTTATTTGAAAGCCAAATATTGATAAGCCAGTATTTAGAATTACAAGAACCACTAAGATGTTTCCCTAATTATGAATCTTCCTTCACCAAAGTAACGTCACTTGGAAAAATGTGTTCAGGAAGTTTGAAGAGAGAGAAATTTATCTTTGTTTTGCACAACCGGCCACTTGAATCTTTTGATAGGAACATTAAAGCGATAAGAGATCCAATTGATGATAGGGCCAAGCTCGTGTGGGCCACCATATATTTTATGAATATATATTTTTATTGTTATATGTATTGTTATATATTATAAATGGCCCCCTCAAAGTTACAGAGAAATCGGCGCCCTTGGATAGGGCTCAAAGAAAGAATGAAAAAAAGGAAAATGACAGCATACAATCGAATAGAGACGCAAGAAAACTATGTGATGTTTTAATTCGCAAAGTATAGCCTGGTTTCGGTTCACAAAACTCATGGCAGCAATACAGTTTGCACAAGATATGTTTCCCAGTCTCGAATTTTCCTACATAGAAATTGTGAATAAAATATGTTGAATTTACACACAGACACACACACACACACATATATATATATATATATATATATATATATATATTACAAAGTTATTTTCATACGCCAATCAGTGTTTATGTCACGCCACAGTTATGTTAGTTAATGAATTTAATTTTACCTTCCGTCTCCGACTTTTTAAAATTATTTTTACTGCAACACCCGCCATCACAATTCACTCGCCGCCACTGGTAATAAGTTCGGATTATTAAAGAAAATAATCGTAACAAGGTTATTTATTACAAGTAATCTCTTAAATATGCTTGCGCAAGTGCACAACACAATCAGTTGCGTGTTTAATATTTAGTCGTATTATTATATGTTGAGGTTGGTGCTGCCGATGACGTCATACGATTTGTTTTATCTTTCAGTTCCGTGTTTTTTCATTGCCATCTTAAGGGATAAATCCCACGCCGTAGGGATTTTTCTCGTGAAGAGGGATTATATAATAACCATTATCTCCAAAGACTGCTAATCTTTCCTTAACAATCTCTTTGAAGAAGCAGGTAAATTAGTGAGCACGAACTTCTTAAGTGACAATTAGCCTGAAACCATGCTGCGGGCCCTAACTGCACCTCAACTTAGGAATCATGGGCAATATAACAAATACATTGATATTTTCTATTGTATTTGTAAAGAAAGAGCTATCAATACGGCAATAACAAAATGTCTAAAATGTAACAAGAAACAGAATTCAGAGAGGACTTTGGAAGAAAAACAAGTTTGCATTCATACCTTTTATTCACAATACCTCGAATGAGGTAAGTAGTTTATTGAATAAATATGGAATTAACGCAATTCCACGTCACTTTTAAATATAAGAGAAATGCTACGCTCCGCGAACAATCAAAAGCGATTAGATAGATACTCCACGTAACATACATTGGACAAACACGACGTACAACCAGGCTCGTAATTAGGTAAGTGCTATTCTGTGCTCGAACACAGGGCGGCAGAATTTAGAGCGGCATTTTTTTTTTTTTTTTAATTCACAATAAAGTAATATTTCAAACTAGCAACCCGCAGTGTCCCACGCAAGCGCGAGAAAAATGTTCGTGTTTAATTCGCTCTAATTACAATAGTTATTAATTAGCTAGCTTGTCTGATTATTTTTTTTAAATATTCTTTCCCTCCCCCACCCCAAGGGGTGAGGATGAACTTGAACACCATGAAATCTGATACCGTTAAACTCAGCTACCTTCAAAACTATGAATTAAACCATGAAATCTGTCGTGTTCGATTACTTTTAAAATCTCGCCCCCTCCTTCTGGAGTAGAGTTTTGACCTTGAACTTGAATTGGATTAAAACTGTCACTATTCATCTCAGCGACCAAAAAAAAAAAAAAAAAAAAACTGTGAATTTCTCTCTAATATAGATCGTTCTCGGGAGGGGGGATTTTGTGCGGGGAAAGGGGGCAGCAAATTATTTCGAGCACAAAGGTGCACAATATATAAGTACGGGCCTGCGTACAACTAACACTAGATGTGAGAAGCACATACAAGATATATGCGATTAAATCAACCGGAAAAGCCAGCATTAGTGCAATATGCATTAGATGAAAATTATAAGAATTTGTTGAAAGCAATAGAAACAAATGCATACTGTAACAATGAATAGAGACGAAGGTTTGAATTCTTTTAAAATGAAACATTACCATAAAAAAGAAGAGAATGAAAACAATAACATTTAAAAATACGATTAATATTATAAATCTTGTCTTTGTCTTCTTCACCATTAATAGGTGCATCAGCCTTATGGGCCAAGTATGCTATAAATATGTGTAACATGAATTATTTATTCAAAAATTGAATTGCTTGGGTTAAAAATTGCATAGAAGTTTACAAATGGCAGATGACGCCATTTGCATTGTTTGACCGACTTTCAAGTCGAATTGCCTGTAATATATAGTAAGGAAAATGTAGTACAGTAAACATTGTAATTGTGCAAATTCAAGATAAGGAAGAACAGTTTTTCCAAGTCAAAGAAATTTATAAACTGCAACTGGTAACAATACCTGATTGTTAAATATTATAATATTATTATAATAATGTAATCGTAATAATTAAAATTGTCACAATAATCGTACAACAATTTTCCAAATTAGTATATCATTGATAAACGTAGTACGTTTCAAATTCTGATATTATCCTTTGATTTTCAACTATATTCAGCATAGTAAAATAGAAAATTCACAGAAATGTCCTTCTACTCAACGGTATAAAGATACTACGTACACTAATATTTTACCATTAACTTACTCTAAAGAAAAACGTTTAGCAACAGTGTCGTCCGGTTCAGAACATTGCTCGAAGAAAAAAAGAAAACAGAAGTATCGTAAGAACGTAATAAACTGCTTGTCCACATATAATCAAAGTGTTCCGATCAGGGCTCTTCCTGGCGAACCAGTGTTCTATATAGATTATTATTGCTTTTCCAAAAAGCCACTCTGATTGCAGCGAAAGTTTCCACCAATTATAAAATGTTAATACTTTGATATAAAGTACAGAATAATTACAGCTCGTTTGTCTCCAGAAAGAGCAATCGCACAATAGTTACATTGTGTAAATAAATAATGAGAAATTAATAAGCGGCCCGCTTCACATAAATTCTCTGCGGGTTGCATAATTGTAAGGCACTATAGTATAACCTAAACTTTTGCCTTCAATTGCGGAGTAGCTCACCGTTTATCCCGCATTTTTACTCACCGTATCACGAAAACTTGGAATGATGGTAAATATCGATTTCTTCGTGTATTTTTTCGTGCAAATCTTTCGTTCCCGAGTTGTCAAAAAGAAAGCAGGAAAAGATCAGATTACGTCAAATTCTCGAAAAAATTCTCTAGGCGATCGATGGAACTTCTCCGAACTTGACTAAATTCGCACGGTGGCAAGCTTCTACGTATGCATGTCTCTTAAAAGCAAAGACGCTATGTGACACATGGACCTACAGTTTAACGTGGAATCCGAGCCACCGTAAAACGTTCAAATGTTTTCCCACCGGAAATCGAACTCGGTAAACCAAAAGCACGCGAGCGCTTCCCACTAAACCAACGAGAAGAGCTTCATCAAATCTGGACTTTGTCAAATCTCTACACCCCCCACCCCCGGCTTTCCCATTAAATCATTACTGGTTACAAATATTGTACGATTATTAAAATCAGTAGAAGGTTTTGGTATTACCCAAGAGCTATGTACTAAAGCTGACACTGCAACATTCGTCTGTTGGAACTTACGAGAAAATAATGGAAAATTCAGTTAGGGCAGCCGGCCGCAAAATTCAAACACTTGACTTCTAGACGGCGAAACGAGAACACAATTTTCCTAAGCCCATGTGTGAAACAATCAACCAGTTTTTGCCCTTATGTTGAAAGAAATATACTACATACGTAACAAATGCACTCGTGTCTTAAAATACTAATGTAATTTTTATATTTCTAAATACAAGGGGTTTGAAATCATGACGTCTGAAATGAGAGAGAGTATCAATTGTGTTCACCTCATTTTCAGAAACAGCACTGAGTTAGTGGGATATTCGTAGTGTTGGCTCCATGTGTACTCAATGGGAACGATTTTTAAGATCGTCTTGTAACAACCATGGACGAATATTGCTTTTTCCCCAGGATAAATAAACTAAAGGAATAATCAGTAGAATGATTCCTACTCCCATATTCCACCCAAAAGGACCTGTGTGCAGTATTCTGCTAAGAAAGTCATGTTTCTAGTCTTTTGGGTGTAAATGCTCACTGATTCCATAACTGCGTCACTCGGAAATAATACAAGGGTGTGCTACAGAAAGTTCTCGATGCGTAAAAAGTAAAGCGCCGTTGCACACTTAGGAAAAGTGTCCGCTTGTTAGTCGACAAGGCTCCCGTCCACGAAAAAGTCCGAGACCGTTGTGAATTTCCCATGTCATATTCTCCCGACTTAGCACCGTATGACTACTTCTTGTTTCCAAAAATAAAAGGAAGAAATTTTTCTTCGGATGCGGAAATCATTTCCACTCTCAAGCACTGGTATTCTAGTCAGAGTAACATTTCTTACAAAGAACTGCTGTGAAATTTTGGAAGACTATTTGCAGAAAGAAGTATGTTACTTTGCACGATGACTATGTGAATAAGGATCAATAACATGTGTCAGTTTTAAACTTCTAATTCCACTCGCTCTACACGAGAGTAAGAACTTATTGCTCGCCCATGTATTGTGCCTGTATACACCTCTTGAAAACTAGCATACCATATCCATCTGCTAGTTTAAGTTGTGTGGTCATTTTATGCTCTCCAAAAATATCTTTTTTTTTCTTCATATAACATTCGTAGATTTTTATAATGGTAAATTACATTACGAACGAATCTACAGTGTGCAACGGAGGTATTATCAGCGAGAGATAAACGTTGGCATTTTATCACTGCCGTTGTTCATTTGGGTAAGTTTGGAGTATTTTCACTAAACACTAAAAATAAGCTGTTAATATGTTCACATTTGAATAATTTACCTTACATTGATTCCTAAAGATCCTATTCTCACAAACATGTTCGTAATTAGAGAACTCATTTTTCTCAAGAAACTGACATTGACATAATACTGTAGCATTTATATATACACATAAGAACAAGTCAGTAAAATTCAATTCGGTTCCCATACAACGAAACAATTAACACGCTTCTGATCTTAGCGTGTTATCGACGAGAAATAAGGTTTTCTCGTCTCATATCCAAGAACTCTTTCTCGGCCTGTCTCGTCTCGTTTTGTACAAAATTTATGCTTTTTTTAAAAAAAATTAGAAGCGATCAACATCCTACAGCGTCACGAGCAGTGTTTGTTTCAGGAGGTACAGACACAAGGTACCATCTAATTTCTAAATATATATTTATATGTATATATATAAACAATAGTCTTAGCACGAGTTTTAGAGTACTTATAAAGTAACAATTTGAAAACGTTTATTTCTTTATTTTATTCGAAAATATTTATCTCCCACTGCTGATATTACTCTAGTACACATTAACCTTATCTCTTCCGGAGACAATCACAGAGCTCCGGGAGTAACTGCCCCCCCCCCCCCAAAAAAAAAAAACATGCCTGAAAGAAACAGTGGTTTCGAGAGATCCGGAAGAGGAGGGTGTGATATAATAACAGGTAAACCATATTATTGGAGTATATTGTGTAATGGCTTACGTACGATAATAAATGGTAAAAATGAAATGAAATCTTTGAGTTTTGCGTTCCACGGTTGGGCCGCCTAGGTCAAAGGAGACGGTGATGATGAGGAATGAATGAAATGGTGGAATGAAGAAAGCAGGAGGAAATGGGAGAACCCCGAGGAAATCCACGCACACGGTGTTTGTCCACCACAAAGTTCGCTTGGCGGGAGCAGGGTTTGAACCCGGGACCGCAGATGATAAATGGCGTTCATTGTATTTGTAAAATCATTTTAGTTTTATACTATGAATCAAGTCACACTAGAACAATGTATGAGATATTAGATTTGGGTGAACTAGTGTTGTCCGCAAGACTTGTCATATTTCTCGTCCCATCTCGAATTTAAAACGGTATATCTCGTCTTGTGTGCAACGTTGTGATCGTGGTTCGATTATATACTATATAGTCACTTAGGTACGTACTTCGTAGTTTCATTCAAAACCAATACCAGTACTGACGATAGTCATTTTTCTTTCAAGTGTCAGTTCAGTAACAATTATGATTACATCGCATTTTTTACTAAAACCGAAAAATATCTCACAAAAAATCAACTCTTCTTTCTGTGAACATTTCATACCCAACTGAAACATTAGCAACATTTACATATGGACAATGATTAATTTGTAATGTCATTTCCCTCGACCAAATATTACCTTAACCTAAAGGGTAGCTTATTCCATGTAGAGCTATCGCAGTAACAGATCTTAATGAATTAAATGAATGGTGTACATATATGGAACACAAGGAGTAGTACACACAGAAGTAAACAACAAATATTAACTATATTATGGTGTTAAAACTATTAAAAACACGCATTTTTATATATTTGGTCTAGGAATTAATTCGTGCGGGTGGACAAGAGATGGCGCAACGAACGGAGCGTCCCACAGTTCCGTGTATCCACACATGTGTTGCAAACCCCTGTCATCGCGTATCGTTCGTAGTATAGGGCAGTGGATTAAAGCGTCAACAACACCAGTTTGTAGTTAAGTGAACATGGCGCAATTTGGGCCTGATAAAGTGTTTTTGCGGGGTGTCCTGCTGCATTACTTTAACATGCAGAAAAGTGCGACTGAAAGTCATCGTATTTTGGTGGAAGTGTATGGTGACCATGCTCTAGCTGAGCGAACGTGTCAGAAGTGGTTTGCACGGTTTAGAAGTGGTGATTTCGGCTTGGCAGACCAAGAGCGAGCTGGACAGCCAAAAAAATTTCAAGACGAAGAATTGACAGCATTGCTCGAGCAGGATTCGTGTCAAACGCAGGAACAACTTGCAGCAGCATTAGGCGTTGATCAAACAACAGTCTCCAAACGCTTGAAAGCCATGGGAATGATTCAAAAGATGTCACATTGGGTTCCACATGAATTGAAAGACAGAGACGTTGAAAGACGAAAAACCATTTGCGAATTGCTGCTTCAACGACAGAGTAGAAAGGGGTTTCTGCATCGAATTATTACGGGTGATGAGAAGTGGATCCATTACGAGAACCCTAAACGAAAAAAGGCCTGGGTGAAACCAGGTGAACCAGGTCCATCACAACCAAAACGAGATATTCACTGTGCAAAGGTTATGCTGTGCATATGGTGGGATATGAAAGGTGTGGTGTACTATGAGCTGCTGCAACCGGGTGAAACTATGAATGGAGAACGTTATCGACGACAATTAATGCGTTTGAAGCAAGCTCTGGCCAGAACACGACCAGAATGGGAGAACAGACATGATAAACTTATTGTTCAATATGATAACGCTCGCCCACATGTCGCAAAACCGGTCAAAACCTATTTAGAAAATGTCGGATGGGAAGTTTTACCCCACCCGCCGTATTCACCAGACGTTGCTCCTTCGGACTACTACTTGTTCGATTGCATGAACAACGATTTGATTGGACAGCGGTTTACTTCTTCAGAAGATATCGAAACATGGGTCTCTGACTGGATCGCTTCCAAGGATGAGGACTTCTTTCGCCACGGAATCCGTACATTGCCTGACAGATGGGCGAAAGTGGTGGCTAGCGATGGACAATATTTTTCTTAAGGTATTTATGTATTTTGTGTTTGTACTACAGCTTCAATGTGTGCGTACCAACCGCACGAATTAATTCCTAGACCAAATATAAATATTTAGAACTGATCTGACAGCATTTAATTCTAAATGAGTGATTTGTAGAGGGCGAATGGTTTCCCCTACAAAATGGTGCAAAAGCTCATTCCATTAGACCTCCCTCTGAATTTAATTTTTATTATATTCCTGTGATTACTATACAAAATTAAATGCATGTATTCACTTACTTAATGTTTTGTTACTTTCACTTCATCAGGTTTGATATTGGGTATATACAAGGTAAGGTAATACCTTCGTACTTGTTCTATATTAAATAAGCGATTCCTCCACGCTACACATCGTCCCGAGTTCAAATCCTGGTGAAGGCATTGATCTCATTACGGTGGTCCGTATTCTACTACAAAACTGTAGGTCTATGTCAACAAATCAACAAACTTGGCACGCGAAAGCAGTCATTTCCATATTTAAGCAGGAGCGTCATTTGGAAAAAGCAGACGGCAGAACTGCTACACTGACTTTGAAAGTGAAATGAACCAAAATGTTGCAGTTTAACGTCCCACGATTATGCCCTTTAGGCTAACGGAAACGAATGATTACGGTAAGTGCATGATGATGGAAGACTCGGTAGAATTATAATGTGGGAGGAAACGGAAGAACCCCGACAAAACCCACCGACACCCAGACGATGTCCACCACAAACTTACTTGTCCGGGGATCGAACCAGCTGGGGACTCCACGCACCAGAGGCAAGCGCTCTTCCACTGAGCCACCGTGCTTCCCCTTATCCTGACTTTGGAAAATATATGTTTTTAAATAAATTATATATTAATAAAAAAGGTGAAATTCTTATGTCGCTAAAAATAAGACAATCAGAAAAGATGCTACCGGATGTATGACGGTGGAGTATGCTTTCACAAACAGAGAAATAACGGAGACAAATACGTTCAGAAAAGGGAAGTTGGAATTGAGGCAAAGAATGGAACATTTAAGTGTTTGCACTTACAAATAATATGAAAAAAAAAAAAAACTACGCTATAAGTATCGGAAGTCTTATTGAACGGCTACGTCCGTCTGCCTCAGAGCAAAAATGGAAAGAGATGTCCAGAAGCATTTTTTTAAACTGATTTATCGTCCCAAGAATATGTTTCATCCCATCTGTGAACTTTCTAGTCAAATTGAAGTGGCTGAAATTAACCATTTCCGGTTTCAATATTGATCGATATAGGTTCAGCGACTCAAGAAAACACCGCCTTCATCGTGCTACTAAAACCGGAAGTGATAAGTTTGCTACTATTACAGATTTCAATACTGATCTCCACAGAGCAAAAACGGTATGAGATAGGGGCAAGCGGGTTTCGGAATCAATCCAGCATCCAAAGAATTATTCCAACTCACCCGTAACCCTTTTTCAAACTGGAAGTGGAAGAAATTAAATATTTCCCGTTTTAACATTGATCGCCATAGAAAAATGGTAATAGGAAGCGACAAACATTATTTTTTGGAATCAGTTCAGTGTCTCAAGAAAAGGTACCATATTCACCTCCATCTCTTAAGTAAAGCTGGAAGTGATACAAATTTACTACTATTTCCGGTTCCACTATTCATATAAATAGAGCAGAAACGTTAAGAGATAGCGAAAAGCACTTATCTTGCAATCGATTAAGCATTCAAAGAGCTATGTTCCGTTTTCGATTTTATTTCTCTAGTGCAGCCGAAAGTTGTTGAAATATAATACCACTTCCGGTCTAAATATTAATTTTCATATAGCAAAAATGGTAAGACATACCAAGAAATGTCTTTTGATAGCCTAAAGCTTCAGTGTACCACATATAAATCTGACCTTGTTCAATGGCGTCGATTTCTCTGTAAATTTGGGGGGGGGGGACATTCAGATGCCATATATATAAGGATTTTAAGACAAAATGCATTCAAATTATGCCAAATATTGTATATTCATAAATACAATAAGGGGTCAGGGTAAGGGGAAAAATGAAGGAATGTCACGAAACTGCATTTTCGAGAAAACGGCGTTTTAATATTGAAAACCTCGTAAAAAGAATAGGGTTAGTTACATCTTTTACACCTTTTTACATGGACATTTTTACATCTATGCATGTATGGCATATACAGTCAAATAGAACTAAGAGTCACCAACAGATAGGACAAAGCACCCGAAAAAGCTCATACATGGACATTCCTTGTTTTTTCCCCTTACCCTTCACATGAGCTTTGGGGGGCCCGGGCCCCTCGGCCCCCCGGGATCGGTGCCCTTGCCCTTGTTCCTGTATTATAAATGGAAGTTATGACTTTGCATAGCTTGGAAGTTAACGTAGTTTCACAATGTCAAATGAAATTAACTTGTTTCTTTGGGCTTCATTACTCTCTTCTCGACACCTTGTTTCTGCCTGCTCCTTACTCTGTTTGTGTGATATACCGAAAAGGGAGCAGCAAAAACTGTGAAGTCACAACAGCAACAACAGCCAAAGACAAAACGGAGCTTGGGGGCACGATGGCTCACTGGAGAGCACTTACCATTGGTGTGTGGGGTTCCTGGTTCTATTCCTGGTCATGGAAGTTCGTAGCGGACAACATCGTGTCTGTGGGTTTTCTCGGGGAACTTCCGTATCCCCCACATTCTCATTCCACCACTTCCATCATTCACGTGCCTAAAATTATCGACTCCTTTAGTCTAAAGGGCATACTCGTAGGTCGTTGAACTGAAAGATTTCATTTCATTTTATTTCAAAATGGAGCTTCTGAACGGAAACTGTACAGAGCCACGACTTATTTAAACCCATTAATTCTGTTTCTCGTCTGTTAAGAGTAAGAAGGTAGTTTACATTGGTCGAACTTGGGATTCGAATTCAAGGTCTTCCTGTTTACAAGTCAAAAACCTAACCATTCCTTTACGCCAATTGCAAAGCTAGAAAGCTCTTCTTCGCACTCTCGAGTTCTCCTACTAATATTTGTTTCAGACGTAATATATTCTAATCTGCACGATGATCATTGTTGTCCTTTTGTTTTGGCAACCGCCAGCACAGGAAAAATTGCCAGTACCACCTGGCAGCTGATACACAACGTTCGGGTGCAGGATTTGCAGTGAAGAGGTCTTTTTGAAACTAATGACTCTGCTTCAAGATTGCAAGCACATTTTGGCAATTCATCCTTCAACATTATAGATTCAACTACTTCTTTCATCCAAACTATCAAAGTACGCTTCATACATAGGATTTTCAGCTGGGTAATTGAAGTGAACGTAAACGTGTTTTTATCATTCAAATTTATTTTTAAGATTTACGTTCTACGTTTTTTCCCCTCTAGTCTAGGCCAAAGCAGGTGATGTGAACTGAATGGAGAGAGACAACACATAACTCAAAAGCCCTGAGCGAGATTCGAACCTGTGACCAATAGGTGTTGTGATTGTGAGTCTATTGGTTTAGAGCGCTCGAACATACCAGTCGGCTTTCTACCAACCGAAACAACAGATATTTTGTGACTATAGTCTCTCCACGGTAAATTTTAACAATTTTTATTAACCTTGATGTGTGCTTTCTTTACCGTGTAGGGATATATATATATATATATATATATATTTAATTGAACGTACCAATGGTGTAAGTTTTACTTGCTACATCTCGTCGTCTCCGAGTAGTCCATCAAGGGTGATATAGCATTTAAACTACATTTATTATTGGAGTGTATTGCGTAATGACTTGCTATTTGATAAATGGTCTTCACTGTGTTTGTACAATACGAAGCAAAAAACCTGCAACATGAAAGTTTAAGTTCATTGTGAAACTACGCCAACAACATAGGCAACCAACCTAACGTCTTTGTGGCACTGATCACGCCAGGATAACCTTCGGCTACGTCCCCCTGCACACTTCGTTTGGAGCAAGAAATGCATAGACCACGTGACTACAAACCACAAATTTCTCACAAGATGGAGTAATAGATTGAGGTTCTTCTCATTTCTCTTCTCATTTTACATCCTCAGTTTTAAAGAGAGAGAAAGAGAAAAAGGTCAACGTGATAAAAACTAAATAAAGAGGAATATGCGAAATATAAAGGAAAAGAAAACGTGCGCATATATTGACAAATGACACATGCACTTCAAAGGAGACCACCTCAAATTTTGTTATGAACCATATATAATAACTGTGAGAATCAGCAAACCACAAAGACATAATTACACACAGTAAGTGTTATATAACACATATTTATTTAAACAAATAAAAATGCTTGCAGAAAGCTGAAAATGTCTTTAAAATCTCAACCATAACTGAAACAAGAGATTACTTCTCTATTGTTTTTCTTCGTAGCATCCATCTACATAGAGAAATGAGAAAGAGAGAACATCTTAAGAGATTCGCACGTATACAATATCGGAAACTGCTAAATGGAAAAAAATTACAGTCTTTGGATGGGATTCGAACGCAGAACCATAGTATTAGAAATCCCACACTCTACCGATGTAGCTAGTCTGACAGTAATACCCTGTTCCTCCATCATTACCTATGAAAGATGGAATGGAGTCTGCAGAAAACTACGTCTAACATGTCAACGACAGACCGCCTATAACCTATGTCTAATTGGTACTTAAAAAATCTAGTTCTACACGTGCATAGAAAAGTAAAATCAAATGAGTAGTTAGTACACATCACTTTGTCTGTCTCACTCTATCTCTGACTATAGAAATCGAGGAAGAAGAAAAAAGTATAGAGGTGAGAACACAGGAAGAACAAGCAAAAATATAAGTTGCAGGGAACTGAATATCAAGGAGAGAGAGAGAGAGAGAGAGAGAGACATAGAGACAGAGAGACAAATAGAGGGAACGGAGCAAATGATTTAATATACATCGGAAAAGAAGGTTCACAACTGTGCTATACATTTAATGTATTTAATACTCTGCAGGCCCGTATCCACGGGGGGCTAGGGGGCCGCCCCCCCCAAACTTTGGCTGGCCCCAATAAAGGTTTCACGATAGGCTTGCAAATGAACTATAATATGGTGATGAAGTATAATATGATTGGGTCGGTCTCCCCCTAACTTCGGCCGGCCCCCTCCCTAAATTTTTGGGCTGGCTACGGGCCTGATACTCTGTTTCTTCTAAATTGCTTGCTAGATGACAAATATTAATTTGTATAAACGTAGCAAATGCCCGCGTTGTCTTGTTTTCTTACTGTTTCAGTAATAGTGGAAAACGTGGTTTATGCAACATAATAAATTACTAATTTTCCCACAACAACCATGTAGATGTTGTTGATTTTGAGTTTAACGTGCGTTCAGCAGCGAGACTATATGAGACGTGGACCTACTTATTAACGTGGAATCCGAACCATATGAGCTGCTGCCGGGAATCGAAGCAACCATGTACTGTTGGTAAGAAATTTCTAAGCAAAAGAAAAACTGATCAGCAAAATACATAAAACGATAGTCCTGCAAACTATTACTTAAAGAGAATTTATTGTAAAATCAATACATCCATGTGGCGGTATATAGTCGTAAAGTGATTAGAAAACTTAATATTAAACTGTCGATCACATTGTTTTACTTATTTGAATTCAATGTCGTATAGATTCGGTTTTAGCTCTAGATTTCAGCGTTCTCACTTCGATTCTTAACTTGTTGGAAATATGCATTAATCGAAATTATAAAAGTATACGAAATTTAACTAGCTAAAAGAAGAGAATAACATAAAAATCCGTATTAGAGTACGTCGTCGCCAACATGTGCTTTTATTTCAGGGAGCATAAAGTCGAGATCAACATTTTTTTACCATTAAGTCGGCCTATAATTCGATGAATACCACCTCAACTTGCAGTCTCGCATATCCACCCCCAACAGTGAATCGTCACATGACCCATTCGCGTTGAACGGGCCATATATTGTGGATCAAACCGTCTTCCAGATGGGCGATACACACGTGTTGGCCCAAAGTTTCCAGTGGAAAATATTTTCTCATCTGTAAAGACAACAGTGTCCCAGTGACAAGTAATATCTAGCTCTGCAAACGCCAGTCTATCGACTTTGTGATCTTCTGTCAATATCTCCTTAACAGCAGCCCGGAAGGACCTTAATTAAGCCTGCGGCCCGAAGTCGCCGTCGGACTGTAGTTACATCACCTGGAAAGGCGGTAGACTGCTGCAGTTGTCGGGCACACATGAAAGGCTGTCGACAGCATTGATCAACTAATCGTTGGTCTTGTGCCGGTGAGGACACTCGTGGCCGACCACTTCCAGATTTTCGAGTTAGACTTTCAGTTTCCTCATATTTTTTCCACCACCTGAACGCTGTTGCACGATGCACGCCTAATCGAGCGCCTGCTTCAGGAACACTCAATCCCGCATGTTCAATAAGAGCGATAACACTCTCACGTACAGAATGATCATATTGCGCCATTCTTACACACCAAAGTAAAAGTGCTAAAAACGTCTTTGAATATAGGATAATGCACAATATTGCTATACATGACGTCGTATTATGAAAGACATGCGCAGAAGAAGTAGATGTGCCTGTAATCAACTGTTGTTGCACGCAAAAATACTCACTCGCTGTTAGTAACAAAATATTTTCCATTTTTTTAAAATCCAATACATTAGAATATAGCAGCAGTTACTATCTTTCAAGAACATAACTTCCATCGAGTGGTGGGCATAAACAAAAACTCGTAACTATGCAACAGTTAACTTCCCTCAAAACCCCCGAAGCACTTTACAGATTTAATCTGATTTATTTGTGCAATTTAGATACATATAAGATTAGAACTTGTCCGGGAAATTTGTTCATACTCGTCTAAAACAGTTCTATTCTATTATTCGCCACTCGTATACATTATATGACAAACAACAAAACAGAAACAGGTAAAGTGCAAATACTCTAGACAATATTTTTCAAAACATACTAGAGAATTAAGATATAGCCGAGCGGTTTAGTAGAGTAGTCTACTACCTCCGCCTTCTCGTGTTCAAACCCACCTGAGGTTTGTGTCTATTCTCTGTTTCCTTTTTTTTTTTCTTGTGCTTTCACAACGAACGTTTTTTTCTATAATTCCTATAAGCTATGACTTGCAAACCCTAAACAAAATACACATGTTTATTGTAATACTCTAATCCGGATTTTTATGTTATTCTCTTCTTTTAGCTAGTTAAATTTCGTATACTTTTATAATTTCGATTAATGCATATTTCCAACAAGTTAAGAATCGAAGTGAGAACGCTGAAATCTAGAGCTAAAACCGAATCTATACGACATTGAATTCAAATAAGTAAAACAATGTGATCGACAGTTTAATATTAAGTTTTCTAATCACTTTACGACTATATACCGCCACATGGATGTATTGATTTTACAATAAATTCTCTTTAAGTAATAGTTTGCAGGACTATCGTTTTATGTATTTTGCTGATCAGTTTTTCTTTTGCTTAGAAATTTCTTACCAACAGTACATGGTTGCTTCGATTCCCGGCAGCAGCTCATATGGTTCGGATTCCACGTTAATAAGTAGGTCCACGTCTCATATAGTCTCGCTGCTGAACGCACGTTAAACTCAAAATCAACAACATCTACATGGTTGTTGTGGGAAAATTAGTAATTTATTATGTTGCATAAACCACGTTTTCCACTATTACTGAAACAGTAAGAAAACAAGACAACGCGGGCATTTGCTACGTTTTTACAAATTAATATTTGTCATCTAGCAAGCAATTTAGAAGAAACAGAGTATTCAATACATTAAATTTATAGCACAGTTGTGAACCTTCTTTTCCGATGTATATTAAATCATTTGCTCCGTTCCCTCTATTTTTCTCTCTGTCTCTATGTCTCTCTCTCTCTCCTTGATATTCAGTTCCCTGCAACTTATATTTTTGCTTGTTCTTCCTGTGTTCTCACCTCTATACTTTTTTCTTCTTCCTCGATTTCTATAGTCAGAGATAGAGTGAGACAGACAAAGTGATGTGTACTAACTACTCATTTGATTTTACTTTTCTATGCACGTGTAGAACTAGATTTTTTAAGTACCAATTAGACATAGGTTATAGGCGGTCTGTCGTTGACATGTTAGACGTAGTTTTCTGCAGACTCCATTCCATCTTTCATAGGTAATGATGGAGGAACAGGGTATTACTGTCAGACTAGCTACATCGGTAGAGTGTGGGATTTCTAATACTATGGTTCTGCGTTCGAATCCCATCCAAAGACTGTAATTTTTTCCATTTAGCAGTTTCCGATATTGTATACGTGCGAATCTCTTAAGATGTTCTCTCTTTCTCATTTCTCTATGTAGATGGATGCTACGAAGAAAAACAATAGAGAAGTAATCTCTTGTTTCAGTTATGGTTGAGATTTTAAAGACATTTTCAGCTTTCTGCAAGCATTTTTATTTGTTTAAATAAATATGTGTTATATAACACTTACTGTGTGTAATTATGTCTTTGTGGTTTGCTGATTCTCACAGTTATTATATATGGTTCATAACAAAATTTGAGGTGGTCTCCTTTGAAGTGCATGTGTCATTTGTCAATATATGCGCACGTTTTCTTTTCCTTTATATTTCGCATATTCCTCTTTATTTAGTTTTTATCACGTTGACCTTTTTCTCTTTCTCTCTCTTTAAAACTGAGGATGTAAAATGAGAAGAGAAATGAGAAGAACCTCAATCTATTACTCCATCTTGTGAGAAATTTGTGGTTTGTAGTCACGTGGTCTATGCATTTCTTGCTCCAAACGAAGTGTGCAGGGGGACGTAGCCGAAGGTTATCCTGGCGTGATCAGTGCCACAAAGACGTTAGGTTGGTTGCCTATGTTGTTGGCGTAGTTTCACAATGAACTTAAACTTTCATGTTGCAGGTTTTTTGCTTCGTATTGTACAATCATTTTTATCAATTTATAGTTGTTATATTTCGAATAATGTTATCACTAAAGTAGTGTTTGAGATCTGAGACTTGGGTGAACTAGTGTTGCCTGCAAGACTAGTGAAATATCTTGTTTCATCTCGAAAACATACGAAAATTGTCATGAATCTTAAGAATTATTTCTATTGCTCAAGATTGAAGAGTAAGTTTTTTTTTTTTTTAAGTTTAATCACCGCCCGCTGGACGGTCGCTCGAGCGAACCTCCCTCCAGCAGGCAGTGGTTTAGTTTAATGTTTTAGTGTTCTCGCCTTGTATGCGGGAAAATTGAGCCCAATTCCCAACACAGACACTGTGTGAGTTGGAACTAAGTCCACGTATCGCACAATCTCAGCCTCAATTCTACGTTATGATTCAAACATTGTATTAAGCCTTTGTTCTTCAAGTTGTTACGGAAACTGAATTAAATTTGTGCTACACTCAAACAAAAGAGATCTTATTGTACTTTACTCCAAGGCAGAGCAAATTTCAGTCATACTGTTGTTTCGTGATCTACAAGAAGTAAGACTCAACTCGTATTGTAACGATGTCAATATGAGAAATAGAGGAAAACAGATATTTTTTACTCATCATTTGTATAGGTTGATTCTACGAAATTCCAAATAAAAAAAAATGCGACTGGGACGAAGATCGAAGTTGGGTCTCCAGCTTACAGTGGCGATATGCTAACTATTACGCAACCGAGTCGTTTCGCCGACTAGTATAATTTATCTGGGAAAAGACTATGGTACTGGTTAAGCCGGAAATTCGAATTCCATCCCCTGCCCAGTCGCAGTTCTTTTACTCCTTGATTTTATGCAACAAAGCCAAATTTCTGACGACGTGCTCACTTTGACATCTTTTATTGTTTATTTGTTTGATATAAAATGTTATTTCATATCATAATTATTATATATATTTCAACAGCTGGTAGAAATTAATTAGTGACTGTGCGTTCGAGCAGTCTGAAGTCAGGGGGTACAATACCCACTGGTATAGCGATTACCTCTAGTGCTAGGGTCCCTGGCTTGATCCCAATATACGTGTTTGTGTCCGTCGATTTTTTCGGGGTTTTACCGTTTCCTCCCACAGTATTAATCCACCAATTATTCCGTAACCATTAAATTTAATTGATCACCCGTCTTCTGTAGCCTAAGGATATAATAATCGTAGGACATGAAACTACAAAACAATCTCATTTTTCGGTCTACAGTATGAGACTGCCGACAGCAAGATTCGTCTGTCGCAGGTTCCATACCCGCTCACATTAATCTTGTGTACTGTCCTTTTACTATTTTCCTATTACCATTGCTCATTTTCTCATCGTCTTCTTTAGCCTACAGGATATCGTACGACATGGTAAAATAGGGAGAGGAAAATTAAAATGTGAGAATATATCACAGATTCTAGTAACTAATTTTCTCTGCCTTAATACATGTAAAGCCAAGTATACGCTATGCATAATAAAACAAAAATGTCCACTATTGGGAGATGTACACCAGTTGAGAAAGACAAACACATCTCCGTACATAACGGAATACAGCACATTGATTTTATTTTCTTCTTCCTCTTCGGTGTTTCTTGACAGTCATCTTGGAATTGTCCTCCAGCACTGTGAACTGAGATCCTAATGAGCTTACCTGAGTAACTCTGCGTTTAGCACCACTTCCATTCTTCATGCTAGTTTTTCCCTTGTACTCAACTCCCAAATTGATGCATGGAGTTACATTACTGATACATGAACACGTAAGCACATCACACAAACACAAAACCCATCATTAACATATTTCCGATTCGACACCAGTTTCAACATTTTGCTCACTACTTGTCACATCGCAATATTGCTCCGGAAATAAGGTAAATATCTACACTCTCGCTACGAATTTGGAGTTACATAAAGGAAAATTTTATCAAACAGTATAATAAAGATGGAGCCACGGTAGCTCAGTGGTAGAGCTTTCACCTCTGCTGCACGGGTCCTTTGTTCGGTCCCAGCTCGCGCAAAGTGAACCTTGTGGTGGACAAACACCGTGTGCGTGGGTTTCCTCGGGGTTCTCCCCTTTCTTCCCACTTGATTTATTCCCCCACTGCATTCATTTCTCATCATCACCATCTCCTTTAGCCTGGCCGGCATAAGCGTGGTATGTAAAACTTAAAGTATAATAAAGAAAATAAATACTATTCTCTATGGTCAATGGTTGAACTCCTCCATGGTTTTCATTCCCTCCTCTGGTGCAAGAAGCATAGATTCGATTCCCGGAAGTACATATGGTCAGGGCCGGATTTAGGGGGGTGCAAAGGTGCACGTGCACCACCACCCTCGTTGTAACTATACACTACTTAAGTGAGAAGCTAGCAGTGAGTTTTGTAAAATCAATAGTTTCAGTCAATTTTCTGAAGGCTGAAGGAAAAGGATTCACCGAGAGCAGACACTCAGCATTTCTAGGGCAATTACTCATTCACACCACAGATGCCTAAAGGCATTTTAAAACTCAAATTTAATTCAAATGTGCTGGTAGTTAGCTGGTGATGTGGATCCAGCGCTGCATATGATTCGTTGCTTGGATTGGAGTTTAAATTCGCTTTCAGCACCGACGCAATAAAAGATGTAGGCCTGCAATTTACCCTAGGATCCAATAAACATACGAGACCCCACTGGGAATCGAACCTTAGTCTGAAGTACCGAAGACGAGTAAGTTTACCATATAACCAGGAGGAACTTGGGTACATGTGGTTCGTATCCATCTGTCACACTGGAGGTCCAGTCTCTGACAGTTCTAGTACTGAAAAGTAACTTTAAATTGCAAAATCTGACTGTATACTTTCTATCTGATAATACCTCCCAGCCGAAAGCCAGTCGTCTTGCTTGTATCTCCTTAGGTTATCACGAAGATTTAACATTTTCTAATAATTATTAAGACACTTACTGTAATATTCTCCAATATACCAGCTTTGCCTTTTTACACAGATACAGAGATGATGCCAAGTGTTTAAGTGGCAAAACTGTCACAAGTTAATAGTTTATAAAATAAAATTGGTTTTCTTAGCTCAGCGATTCATTTTTTTAATTATTATACACTTTTACGCCTGTAAGTCAGGTTCATATTTTACCTCTCTTTTACTTCTGTTGTCAGAGCAAAGAATTTTTATCCATAACTTCTCATCCAAGTATTCACCTACTGTTCGCAAGGAAATAAGTATAAAACGTTACCTCCTGATTTTAAACAAGTACGTGATTAGTTCCATTTGATACATTATTCTTTGTTGATACATCCGCTGGAGTACTGTGGTTTCAGTGTGAAATTATCAAATACAAACAGATCATAGCTTTAGCATAAATGCTTCGGTTTAAAGACAGAAAAAAAAAACATGTTGAGCATAATACAATACTTTAAAAGAAATCGCAATCTTCGCTTTAGTTTGCTTACAGTTTTTAAAGGAATATTACATCTGCGACTGGGCGCCTGAAAAAGATAAATTTCCGTGGGAAACATGGCAGACCAGTGGTATAACTCTCACCTCTGCTTCAAGGATCCTTAGTTCGATCCAGGGGCGTCATTTAGGAGGCAGGGAGGGGCATTTGCCCCCCCTGAGTTTGAGGTGCATATAGATTTTATCAATAGAATAGTAGTAAATCAGTGAAAATCGCGAAATTTTACTTATATCAAGGGGTCTTGCCCCCCCAAGCAAAATCTGAAATGACGCTCCTGGTTCGATCCCAGCCCATCAGTTTGTGGTAGAGAACATAATGTCCGTGGGTTGCTCCATTTCGTCCCACATTCTCATTCCACAAATTCTTGTATAATTATTCATTTTCATTAATCGTCATCAAAACGTAGGACGTGGAACAACAGACTTCATTTCATTTTCAATCTAAATTTCACAAGACAATCTATTGTAAACGTTTTTTGACTTAAGTTTTATTCTGTAGAGTAGGTACAGAACCTAACATGGTTAAATTGAACCCAAACCTTTCCACACATATAACAAATACTTACCGTGTAAGTTTAAATGCTGGAAAGTTAATACTGCAATGACAAATATATACTTATTCCTAATTATCTGTGAAGTTACTCTTACCTGACCTGATGTCATACATAATACTCATACCTATTCGTTATTGTACTTCGATACTTTGCTCGAGAAATGTCTTAACGAGGTCAAATAATCTATCGAAAATTAACTACAATATTCTTCACACAAGCTTCAATATATATATATAGTAGCCCTTGGCTAGCTGAGGGCTCCGCCCCCAGGCATTCGAGTTTGTTCGGCCTACGGCCTCCCACCTCTTGAACCCACAATTCTATCGTCTCTTTTCCTATTTTTAACTATCTAAAAGATAAGATTTTGTAGCCCAAGAAAACACCCATTTAAATATCATAGGAATTTTTTCCATTCCCCTTTAGAGCCCTAAAAAAAAGTAAAAATATTCATTTTTTGGCAATTTTCCTGTGGGTTAGTCCCGGAAGGCTATAATCATGCCAAATTACATCATTCTAATCCTGCCGGAAGTTCCTAAACATTTTGTAGAAGACGTCCCATATAAATAACATGGGATTTTTCAGTTCTCCATAAAACCACTCTACGATTGATAATTTTTATTTCTGATGATTTACTTAGGTAACGGAAACGTACAAGCATACCGAATTTCAAGTTTTTATTCCAATTCTACGTATGTAAAACATGAGATTATAGGTCAAAAAAAAGGCCCATTTAAATAACATGGGGAAATTTTTCATCCTCTTTTTAGACCCCCTAGAAGTTAAAAATATTCACTTTTGGCAATTTTCCTGTGGGTTAGTTCCGGAAAGCTACAACCATGCCAAATTTAATCATTGTAGCCCTACAGGAAGTGCTCAATAATTTGTCAGCTCATGTAGTTTTATATATAGTTAAGATATATATATATAGACAAATATAGATATCTGAATCCCCAAATATAGAAGTGTACTACTTTTTTATTTAGTTCAATTTATAGAAATCAATTTAGTGATAGTTATCAAGGATTTTTTTTTTTTTTTTAAGTTTAACGTGTTTTAGGCTGAGACGGATAATCAATGAAAGTTACTGAATGTGATATTTTTTGTGTGTGTGTGTGATTTCATACCGGAAATCGAACACAGGACCATGCCCATCAAAGGCGAACTCGGTAGCCACTAGAGGAGCTGGAACGACTTATTAAGGAAATAACACGCAGAAAATGACTCTATCTTCAGATAACACAGTAAAATGCAAATTTAATGCAGGTACTTTTCTATCTTGAAGTACGCTGCAGTAAAAGTGTACTGCTCTATTTTGAAGTTTACTGAATAGCAGTATGTTAACGATAAAGACAGATTTCCTGTGAAGTCAGGATTCGTTACACGAAGACTTCAATGTATTTCGTTCTCATAAATGTCCTAATGAAAATTTATTCCGCTTATTTGGCTCATCTACAGAAACTGATTACGGCATAGTTTCATTCATTAAATACAAAGTATAAAGAAATATACAATTAGAAACAACTTTTATTTATTTATTGTAATACCAATTCTTCCTTTATAATGGAGAACTTACTAATTTAGTTTTCAAGTCCCTCATACTTTACTTTCATCGGTCACATATGCAGAAAATAGTCTGTATATTGTGAGCGGGAAGTTTCCTCAGAATTGCCTATCATTTTACAATTTCATTAAATATTTTATCATCATTCACTCCAGTTCATGATAGCTTCCTTCACACCGTAAAAGAGTATAAAGAGCGCAAAACAATTAAGATATAATCTAGTTTCAAATACAGTCTAGTTCACTGAAGACAAGAGGAAGATTCTCTTAGTAATATCTCAACACAAACGGATATTTATAATTAGTTTACCTTTGAATTTATTTCATTTTCATCATTATTGCCCTGTCATCATCTCAGATCAGCAATCTCTCGGCTGGTTTGACTTAGTTTTCCATCCTTCCCTATTCTGTATTAGACTTTTCCTTTCTTTCTAGTTCTCCTTCTCGTATCTTGTAGTATTGGGTTCGTATGTTTCAATCGTGGCCTTCCTCTGGGTACTTTTTCTTCTATCATTCCCTTCATAGATAGTGGTGGTTCCTTCATGTCTCATAATGTGTCCAATCATCCTTTCTCGTCTTTTCGAAATATTCTTCCCTATTCTTCTTTTCCCCCTACCCTTTTCAATACTCTCTCATTTGGTATCTTGTCCTTCCCTCTTCTTCTGGAGTTCATACCTTACATCCATACAAATGTCACATTCCACACATGTGCTTTCATCAGCCTTTTTTTCAGTTCCATTCCGATGCTTCCGTTTAGAAACTTATTCCTCTTCAATCCTTCTTCGCCTGAGCTATTCTGGATCTTACATTTGTTTGCACCTGTTATCGCTCGTTATTTTACTACCTAAGTAACAGAATACCTGCACTTCTACTAGATGATCTCCTATCTTGATCATTTTTGTGGTTGTGTTTTCCTTGCCCTGTAAAAATTATAGAAGCGAAGAATCATCTAAGAAATGAAATCAAGTTAAGTTGTATTGTATTACGTCAAGATGACCATAACAAGTAGTAGTACCCAACAGAGCTCGAAATCATCCATAAGGATTGACAGATATTATGTATGATATATACAAACGCTAATTATAATTCACTGATATGTATCCCACATTCATCAGCAAGGAAATGATAGATTTCGTCTTGTAATTATGACTTTGGTAGGTCCTTGGAGTAATGAGTTCATTCTCTTCTTCTTAATTTTCAGTTTGGGTCAGGAAATGTTTCTTCCAGGTTTCTCGATTTTCAACTTCCTCTTTTACTCCCAATATTTTCTTTTATTTTTCAAATCATCGATCACATGTGTTCTTCTTCTCCCTATTCTTTGCTTTCCTTCTATGGCGGTATGAAGAAGACAATTTCTTCGCACGATGTGTCCAATCCAATTGGCCTTTCAACGAACGATGGTGGCTAGAAGCGCCTTCTTCTCTCTCATCCGTTTTAAAACCTCTTCATTTTTTACTCTTTCTGTCCATTTTATCTTCTCCATCTTCCTCCAAGATCACATTTGGAAGTTCTCTAAATATTTCTTCTCTAACTTTCGTAATGTCCAAGTCTCTCAAAAATAAAGTCCAATGCTCCAATGCTCCACTTGATCAATTTCTTTAGTCCAATATTAAGGCTGTTAGTGAAGAGTGGCCTTTTCTTGTTGAATGCTTCTTTGGCTATGGCAATTCTCGACCTGATCTCTATGGTGCAGTAAGCGTCCTTCGTCAAAATACTTCCCAGATATTTGAAATGGTTAACCTTCTCAAGTACTCTGTGATCTGACCCTAAGTGCGCATTTCAACGGGATTAAATTCTAATGTCGTCCTGGGAGGAGGAGCTCAAATATTATCTTTGATGAGAGAGAATAGTTTAAAAAATTCACCCGTATCTCAGTAACTGACCAAAGAACATATCAAGAGAGACGGGGCCAAACAAAAGTAACTAAACAATACTAACTAGACTACTCACATTTCGTAAGCGTATAATGCTAAGATGCTGTTAAAATTATTACTAAAAATACATATTTTATGTGACTGATGAAGTTTACTTTTCAACTAAACAATTTGGTAAAGCCTCCTGCCCTTATGACACTGACGCGAGGGTTCAGTCAACTCGGATTCCCCTTGAGTTTAATCCCTGAACATATAATATACAACTCATGATATGCAGCTACTATGCGATAATTTCTACTACAATCCTTCTTGCAAACTTACATACTGCGTGAATAATCTATTGCAGGTATCTGAAGGCCAAGTATAAGAGAAAGTCGCATTCTTTTTCTAAGTTGCTTTACAACTAATTGTATTGTTCATCACTAATACAAATAACTTTCCTCCAATACTTTTTTATTATTATTAAAGAAGTAACGAAGCTAAAGAATCTTTGAGTAACGGTTCACACACTAGGCATCATACACTTAAGCTAAGATGATTTTAGTTTTTCTTAAGTGTACTAACATTGAAAATGTTTGAATTAGACAATTAAGACATACATACATATATATAATTACTAGACACTCTCGGTTAAACATAATTACGAGATTAATTTTAATTAATGTAATTTAAGTGGTTACTTGTATACATTAGAAAAGTATATTGTCATACATATATCTAAAACTAACCATTGAGGTTACAAACGTAAAAAGTAGACTTGTCTGCATAAGAAATGTACAGTTAAATATGTAAAGAACTTTGCTTTTCTGTTCTTTCTTTTAAAAAGAAACACTATTACATTTATTCTAACTGGCTTCAAATCGAACTATTTCATTATGTTAAGATGCTCCGAGTTTATTTACTTATTTTTCCGCCTTAGGAACTACTAATTCATGGCTTCGCCACTTGCCTCACGATACAGATATAGTTGATAAGCCATACACACATATATATATACCGGTAAACATAACAATATAGACGTATAATTAACACAATCATAGTGAAACTATATCTTCCTCTGTCAGTAAATAAATCTAATTTGAAGTGCAAGGGATATATATGAAAATTCATCAGTTCTCACGATTAAATTGTGCTGCTCGTAAGTCTTACAGGTTACAAACATTTATTTCGGCTATAAAAAAATTAATTTTCGAAATGTAAAGAACTGAAGAGTTTACTTACATGCTAAACTAGTTTGCCTATTTAAAAAAAAAAAAAAAAAAAAAAAAAAAAAAAACCACAAAGATCAGCATAATTTCAAGTACCATTTGAAGTTTTTTTTTTTTTTTTAATTGAGTTATACTCCCCAGGTAAACTCTAGGGATTGTGTTCTGCAGAAAGGGGACCAAAATTTACAGGAGAAACACACTGGTAGAACTATTGGTGTAGTTTTACTATACGGATCCACAGATTGTAAAATGTACAGAAAAATTTGATGTCGAGAACAGAACCCAACCAACATCTGCGGGGCTTCTAACCCGTTCCTACTAATATTTCTACTCCCAATCCTCCTCCTACTACTACTACTTATACTATGGATCCGTATAGTAAAACTGCACGGAACTCTTTCTGAAGTATATAGTGAGAAGAAAATCGTGTGAAAGTTTTTGTTTGTAATAATAAAATGTTCAATATAGAGCATGTGTACGTTGCACTATCCTCGCTTACCCGCATACCCACCGTCACTCATGCGCCTCATATAGACGCACCCTCGAAGCTCCTTCCTCATCCTGCACGGACACGGTTAGTAGTTACCTAGCACAGATTGGTTTATGTTTTACGCTACATATCCACACGATATATTTACAACTGTAACGGGTAAGCTTTGACAGCGATACTCACCCAGTACTGCTACTCTTCCCTTAATAATAAAAAAAAAAAGCAGCCCTTGTGCCGCATAGTAGGTCCACTATGCTAAGCTTCAGACCAGATAGTTTAGATTTTATATTTCAGGATCTACTCTCCGGCACTTAATCCCATTATTTTTTAATCAAAAGTTGCAAAATTACGTACAATTTTGCACCAGAACTATTGGATTCCCTCTGCGGAATCAAGATAAAGGAACTGACTCTTAGTTCCTTAATTCATGACTATCCTTCTAGCTCATCGAGCAGAACAATGTTACACGATTTATTTTCCGTCTCCTTTCCGTATGTTGAAATTTATTTATCCCTCCCCTTTCTTAATAATACTCCTTGCGTTCATATTGAACTTTCTTCCCTTACACTGAAATGCATTATAATTTCGCACTTTCATAAACATTTTCTTAAATTACATTGTACAAACTTGTTGTCATGGTTGTAGTTAGACTTTCTCAATTATGTTTTCAACCATAAGGGTACACCAAATTTACACGAACTAACTTTGGCGAGAAACGAAGATGGTGCAAAGTATATTAATTAGCCCTATACTCTTGCCTCTGATCCTAAAATATTGTTGAAAAATTAAGAATTATCGATAATACTGAAAATGTGTCAGAAAAATAACTATTTAGCCTCAACATACCATCGAACAATTATTAAACGAATGTTACAACATTACTGGTTCACATACTGATTCACAACAGTAGTGTTAATAAATGTTATTCCATGTAAAAAGCTGAAATAAACATTTATCAAAAATGAAAAATATTTATCGCTTATCTCCGGGAGCACGACTCATATGTACCGTGAGGCTACCTAATGTACTAGGGGAAACAATTCACTATGAACGAAATATTTCTACTGACTACATTTTATCAAACAGATCTAATCCAACAAATAGTAACTAATAATCCATTCATTACATAAAACTACTAAGAATATATATAGTTCCATGAAATTTTACTTGGACATACCTTCAAAATTCGTTTGAAGCGTACACACTCGCACACATCCTCCACTCGCCAGTGCAAACTTCTCTCAAATACTCGTACGTGTGTTCCCTCACAGTCTCAGACTGATTTCTGAATACGAGATATAAAATCGATGCTCCTCCTCCCAACGAAAACTACAACACAAGCATACAGTTCATATTCCTGCAAGAACAGCAAGTTCTTAATACAATCAATCAATTCATTTTTGTTGTTCAATGACTATTTCAGATGAAATGAATCAATTCTTTCCTTTACGAGTAAGAACCTCCCCACAAGCACTTCATTAGCACTGCAAGTCAGTCTTCTGTAAATTCGCTTTTCTTTTGTTCACGCAGGCAGGATAGTAAGATTAGGCCACAAAAACCAGACGATGATGGTAATCGTCTTGGGGACAAAACAAACAGGTCCATTTAAAATCTAAATTGCCTGGGACAAGATTTTCTTCGATTAATTCAAAATGCTAAACAAAAGCAAAAGACATGAAAACTATTTGTCTCTTAAAAGAGAAAGCTCACGTCACTACCGTATTCCACCATTACGAAACCGTGGCTTTCCAATCAGGGAAGGAAATCAGAAAGAAAAAGTAGATTTGGACTGTTTTATAGCAATTTAGCACTCTCAAAGTAGAAAAGTCCCCAAGAAATGATCGGCGTGCGCATTACTCTTCAACTATTGTAATGCAAGATAAAAATATAACATATTTCTTAGTATTAAGCTGAGAAACTGCCTAGGTGCAGGGAGAGAGAGAGAGAGAGAGAAAAGAGAAGAAAAAAATAAAAAAATAATCTCACATTGCCACGTACTGGTTTCACTGCGAGCTTTCCAAGGTTAATATAGCAAGCTGTGAAGATTTTTTAAATGTATATAAAAATGTTATTTAACAGCATCAAATATATTTTTTCGGGATTTATAGTAATTCTACACACTGTACTTGAAACAGTGTTTTGAATGGGATCGAACAGTTTGATTTTGTTGTCCGGTGCATGGGCACCCATCAGGGGGGGGGGGCAAGGTGGGGCGGTGGCCCCCCCGTAACAGGAAATTGTACTTGGAAATATTGAAAACCCAATAGAATGTTTACATTAGTTACAGCAAAATTTGAAACTATATTTGAAACATCGCTTATACTTGCCCCCCCCCCTTGGAAACCACAAGATGGGTGCCCTTGGTTCGGTGCACTGTAGTGAGATCGGATGCCCTCTGTTCAGTCCTTTTATTTACAGGAATTAAGCATATATTTTCAGCTAAATATGTGTTGATTAGTTCATTAAGTATACACCGGTATGGCATACCGGTACTTGTTTATTCCATTAATTTTCATACCGGCACTTTTATAAGCAAAAAATTCAATACGGTATACTAATTTTGTTCTATGAATTTAAAATTCCATAATAATACAACCATTACCGTAGTTTCATAGAGTTAAGAAAAAAGAGAAAGAACATGAAGTAGCTGCAAATTTATTTGTAGATGAAAGTGACGCTATATTATCTAAATTTCTCCCCCTCCTGGTTGTTAGTTGAAGGGAGTTTAACTTGTTAATAAACAGCCCAAGAATAAAATAAAGATCAAAGTATCTTTTACTGTTGTATTCAAGTGGAATGTTCTATTTTGGTGTTTTTTTTTTTTTTTTTACTTCGGTTGACTAGTAAAATACAACAACAACAATAATAGAACAACTCTTGTCTGTTTTTAAAAGGTTAGGGCAAGGGCACCACATATAGGCTCATGAAAATTAGAGATGATATGACAAAGGAGTCGGCCAGATACCATCCCGGCAATTATAAAGTATAACGGAGGATAAATAATGGAAAATCCTCAGTCAAATGGGTGACTTGAGATTCAATCGCAGGATCTCCCGAATGTGAGGCCAACGCTCTATTATTATTATTATTATTATTATTATTATTATTATTATTATTATTATTATTATTATTATTATTATTATTATTATTATTATTATTATTATTATTATTATTATTATTATTATTGGGGTTATCTACTTTCATGTTAAAATTCGACATTTTGTTGGATGGAATAGTTGGATATTGAAATACAAAAATACATGCCGGGACCTCTCATTTTCCATTTCGACTACCGCTCTATAGAAATATATTCCAGTGGCCGGAATATAAATTTAATGAACAATGTACATCATATATTTACTATTGCCCCGAGCAACTTACATAGAGAAAATATTCAGAAAGATGAGTTGAGTTGAGTTGATTTTGAGTTTAAGGTCTCTTTCAGCAGCGAGGCTATATGAGACATGGACCTACTGATTAACGTGGAATCCGAACCACATGAGCTCCCACCGGGAATCGAACCCGGGTCTCCCACACCAAATCAGAAAGATGATACACGTATGAAGTGATGAATAGACTGCTGAACTCAGGAGCGGATCCAGGGACTCATGTCCAAAATGATTGTTCCATATCTATAATTGTCTTCTTGTAAGAATATAATTTGATAATGATTTTGCAGGGTACTTTTAATACTGATACAACCAATCGGGAAATGTATATATTTGTGGTAAATTTCATAGGAAAAGAATTATCTATACGAAATTACAATGAGTAAAACAAAATGTTGCTAAATGGACAAGAAAGTTTTATTTTCGTTTTATTGTTCTTATTTACTGCTCTTTTGACATGAAATTTGCCACATACATGTCTTTGCCGATTATACACATACTAACATTATAAGAAATACCGGGCGAATTCGTTATCAAATTATGTTCCTACAGCAACATATTTATAGACATGGGACAATGATTTTGGACATGAGTGTACATAAGACATATACTGGATATTTGATTATGCAATGCATTGTTATTTTTCTGGAGTGTTTGTGCTTCCCATCAGAATTTAAAGAATCCCTTCCAGGAGAAAACTCACTAGAAACCCCAAACCCAGGGGAGGTTTGAGATGGAGGGGAAATTCCTGTTTTGCTGCCATTGCCGATGTGACTTCTCTTTTACAGAACTCTGGAGCCTCCAGTGGTGTATTTTCATATCATATCTTCCTGTCATTTCTTGCATTTTTAGACAACTTAAGAAAATAAGAGCTAATTAGCTTTTTGATTGCAACATCAGAAAAAGAAATATAAATTATCAAAGAAATAATTTGAATAAAAAAAATAAATAAATAAATAAAATAAAATGAAATCTTTCAGTTTTACGTCTCATGATTATACCTGCTAGGCTAAAGAAGATGGTGATCGTGAGAAATGAATGAAATGATGGAATGAATAAAGTGGGAGGGAAACGGGAGACCTCCGAGAAAACCCATGCACACGGTGTTTGTCCATTACAAAGTCCACTGGGCGCGAGCTGGGATTGAACCAAGGACCCCAATCAAGGAGCTGGGATTGAACCAAGCACCAGAGATGAACGTTCTACCCCTGAGCCACCACGGCCTCATAATTTGAATCGAAATAGACAATGAATAATTCATGGATAAGCTGTTGGATGAAAAGTTAGAGTTTCAAAAATAATTATAAATTGTGTTACAAAAGTGTTAAAAACTAAGTAAAAATTTCCCCCTTTTAAGTAAGAACATTGAAACAGGAAGCTTAAGCAATAATTTTTAGTAATTATTTATTTTAATTTCTTATTTCATTGTAAACATTTAAAACTTTTAGGTTGTATCGTAGCACTACAAAAAGGAAATGCAGTACAGTGCTTAGAGGCTAGCACGTGTGCCTTTGTTGCATGTGTTCCCAGGTTCGATTCCCAGTAGAAGAGCAAAACAAATAATTTAACAATGATTCACTTTCATTAATAAACCGTCTCCTTTAACCTAAAGGACACAATAATGGAACATTAAACTACGAGTATAAATACATTAATTTCATTTTTGGATCAAAAGATTTAATATAATATATATAGTGTAGACAAACACAGACTATCACTTAACTCAGTCTATGATGTACTTATTCCGCAGAAAATACGAAAACTCGATTTAGGGGCCTTTTAAACATTTTGTGGCCCCTGATCCAAAAACTAATTATTGGACAAGATCTCAATCATTTGAGATTTTTTTTTTTGATAATTCCTAAAATTCTTGTTCACTTGTTTAGTAGTCTATGTATCAAGTATTACTGTCTTCTACTTTTATGCGGTTAGAATGTAATGTCCTTTGGAATTAATATAATTTGTTCTTTGGAATAGCACAGGCGTAATTTACCTCCTAACCGTCATTAATTCACAAATAAACTACTTAGAACAGAAAAGGAATGTGAGAGTTACAACGAAAACATAAAATGATTTTTACTGTCATTGTTTATAGTAATATACCTAGGAAATTGTACAGTATATTAATGTAAATTGTGCTTTATTCTATTTTAATAGTACTAAAATGTAGTAAGAAAGAAACAATACGGGATACAATAGCTTCCCTTTTTTGAAATATATATATATATATATATATATATATATATATATATATATATATATATATATATATATATATATATATATATATTGATAAAAGTAATTGGGACAAATCTTGAATTATGACTTCTGTCCAGTTGATCAGAAAAAAGAAAATCGGCGACACTAGTTTGAATGCCAACAAAATAAATGATTAATTTAATTAAAACTAGCAGCGTTCACCCCGCTTCGCTGGGGTCACCCCGGAACGCAATAAACTTTGTTACTTAGATAATTTTTACTTTTTCGCTTTCAAGTGATATGATAAAAACCATAGAAGATTGCAGTAAATGTTAACATTATATCGCCTGTCATTTATGTTAACCCGCCGAGTGACACGGTCATGTGGGTTGCATATAAATACGGTTAGATTTAGCTATGATGAGCTAACAAAGGATTTCTACGTTATGGACACTTGAATGGTCAATTATCTCAAGACACTGGTAATTGAAAATTAAAGTGATATGATAAAAACCATCTAGGGTCCAAATCTTAATAACCCCCCAAAAATGAAAGAAATTGGTTCAGCCGTATTAGCGTGATGAGCTAACAGGATTTGTACGTTCTCTTTTATATATATAGATAGATTAACAGTTATTTAATTATAAATATGATTTTTGGCTTTCGCCCTTCATTTGTTCGTCTAGTCACACAGTTCAATGTATTGAGACCAAATTTTTTAAATTTTAAGTTTTTATGGGATTCTTCAAAAGAGTGTTTCTAATTTAGCTCCAGGTCCAAAAAAGAAAGGTAGTTAGTTTACCGTGGGATAAAAATTTTGAAAAATTGCTATTTTCAAATAAATAAATAAATAAATAAATAACGGTTTTTTATGTACCTTAAATCAACATTTTATTTAAAAAAAAACTTACAATGTGACATAAGTTCCTCCTCTTGGGAAAAAATCGAAACGGTAGTTTACTTATTTAGATGGTTTTCCCTTGCAATTTTCTCAAAAAAAAAAAAAAAAAAAACGCTCTCTCTTGGAAAGAAGAGTTACCTTACTCCGTGAAAGTATTTTTTTAAAAAATTATTCTAATTATACATTTTTCATATTTCGTAAACAAGTATGTAATTAACAACTGCACAATATGATATGTCTTTTTTTTTAAGCTTACAGGAGAGGAGAGTTTTTTTGGAAGAGAAAATCGAAAATTGCATATCGTCGCCTGAGATTCAACACCGCGTATCTCCAATTTTGGCGAATTTGAGTTTTTGATAAAATTAGAATCAGTGTATGATGGCGCATAATCTGAATAAGTAGTACATCTATATCATGACAAATGGCTCTGTTATTTCTTTAAAAGTAACGCCGCATATAATGAGGCTAAAGCTAATTTTCAAACAGTTTTCTGTCTCTCCTGTAAAATTGGTGAAATGTTACTTACGCGGTGTTGAATCTCAAGCGACAATATGTAATCTTCTTCATATTTCTTAAATATTTTTATTAAGAATCCCACCCTATGGCATATGTAATTTCTTCTGGAAAAACCCATAAAGTTTAGTTTACTGGTTAGATTAGAGACTATTTCTCGAAAATGGTTATAATGATTTTGTTAATATTTCATAAATAAATATGTCATTAACAATCAGGTCGGCAACCAGAGGGAGGCTAGGGGGCCTGCACCCTAAACTTTTCGTGGCCCCTCTAGACCTCAATACAAAATGCTATTATTAATACAAAAAAACAATTTGTAGGAGAATTTTTAATGACTCCCCCCCCAAAAAAAAAAAACCTCTGTGGCTGCTTTCGCGTCCGTTAACAACTCAACATTATCGTATATTGATTCCTTTTGTTCACAAAATTTCCCAATCTCAAAAAGTAGTTGGAACTAAGGGGGACTTCAGTTAAGAATCTCTGCAAAGGGAAATGAATCAAAATGAGGCTACCAATGTTTTTTTTTTTTTTTTTTTTTTTGAGGGCTTTTTGCCACCCCTGGAATTAATAAACCTTCCTCTTCCTGGTATTGAGACAAATTATCAGATAAATTATAAAATACATTAAAACAATTTTTAAAAAACTGAGATAAAATTAAGTAACTAAGGTTAAAAGCATTGAATTCGAGTCTTCAACTTTAGAAGAGCACCCAATGCTTTTAGCCTTAGCTTCTTCATTTTACGGGTACTTAAGAAAAAAATGGTGCAGTTTATACATTGTTGTTTAAAAAGTTCTTTTTGTGGTTATATTATTATTATTATTATTATTATTATTATTATTATTATTATTATTATTATTATTATTATTATTATTATTATTATTATTATTATTATTATTGCTTTACACAATCAGCTCTTTACTTCTAACTTTTAAAGTTGAACATACTATATGATTTCAACGTGTGAGCTTAAATATTCATTTTCTAAGGACATTCATTTCTCAAGTTCATTCATATTTGAAAAATAATATAAGAAAGGTGAATACTCAAACTTGCTGATATGAAATCAACAGAGCCTACCCGTATGCAACCAACTACACTTCTATGGTGGATTGTGTTGTATAAGCAAATGGAAAAAATCTTTGTGTTTTACGTCCCACGCTTATGCCGGTTAGACTAAAGGAGACGGTGAAGATGAGTAATGAATGAAATGGTGGAATGAAGAAAGTGGGAGGAAACGGGAGAACCCCGAGAAAACCCACGCACACGGTGTTTGTCCACCACAATATAAGCAAATGGGGCTCAAAAATTAATTTTAAATCATTATTTTTAACTGACTTCAAAAAAGGAGGAGGTTATCAATTAGACCCGTTTATATGTGTTGTGTCTATGTTCACGCATGACTTAGACATAGATGCACGATTTTTATTTTCTTTTTTTAAAAGAGTATTCTTTCCTGGTGATCCTAGAGAATCTTCGTAAGGATATAGTCTCTGTAGTTAAACCATGTAATTTCTCAATCGTTGACGGTGTTAATATGTTACTACCATAATTGTGTCTATGTTCACGCATAACTTCGACATAGGTGCACGATTTGGATTTTTATTAAGATTATTCTTTCCTGGTGATCCTAGAGAATCTTCGTAAGGATATAGTCTCTGTAGTTCAACCATGTAATTTCTCAATCGTTGACGGTGTTAATATGTTACTACCACAATTGTGTCAATGTTCACGCATAACTTCGACATAGGTGCACGATTTGGATTTTTTTGAAAGAGTATTCTTTTCTGGTGATCCTAGAGAATCTTCGTAAGGATATAGTCTCTGTAGTTAAACCATGTAATTTCTCAATCGTTGACGGTGTTAATATGTTACTACCACAATTGTGTCAATGTTCACGCATAACTTCGACATAGGTGCACGATTTTGATTTTTTGAAAGAATATTCTCACCTGGTGATCCTAGATAAACTTCACAAGAATTTAACAACAGTCTTCGAAGTTAGACCTTGAAGTTTCTTAATGGCTGACAGTGTTAATATTATAATTGTCTATATGTTCACACATAACTTCAAAATAGTTGCACTGATTTCTTTTTAAAAAGCGTACTTTCTTATGGTCCAACATAAATTTTGTCGGTATGTAATGACAGTCATTGGAACTACAGTAGATCATGAAACGGTTCAACAAGTGTAGTGTGAAAAAAATAACATTTAAATATACATATGTTTACGCATAGCTTCGATATAGGGACATCAATTTTTATGATCCATCTTTTGTTTGAAAGAGTATTCTTTCCTGGTGGTCCTAGATACACTTCGTAAGAATATAGTCTTTGGAGCTACACCATGAAACTTCTCAATCGTTGATAATATGTTGATACCATTGTGTGTATGATCACGCATATGTTCGAAATAAGTGCACCAATTTTAATCATTCTTATTTTGTTTGAAAGAGTATGCTATCGCAGTGATTTCGTATTGAAGCCTTTGGAGTTAGATCGTGAAAATGCTCAACAGATAATAGTGTTAATACCATGTGTATGGTCACGTATAATTCTATGACAAGTAGACTGATATATATATATATATATATATATATATATATATATATATATATATATATATATATATATATATATATATATATTTACCTACGCATATTTCGTGGGCTGATCAATTTTATAGGAAGTTAGTGGCCTAATAAACTACTAAGGGAACGAAAAAAGTGGACAAATTAAATAAATTACAGAAAAAAACTTAAAACACACTAAAAACAGAAAATATTTTTTAAAAATATTAACCGACTTCTCGGAAAGGACTAAAAAATAGAAAATAATCGTACACGGTTGGTTTCTATAACAAATTCACTTGTCACGGGATCGTGCCAGGGGAGCCCTCGCAGAAGAGGTGAACCCTCTACCACTACCTCTACCCTACTAAAACTAATGAAAAAAGTATTAAAAGCTTAGTTCAATGAATACGCAAGATTACATTTAACATTCTGGCTAGGCATGGGCGCGAGACGCGAGAACGCGAGAAGTCTCGTCTCGTCTCGTCTCGCAAACGAGACGAGAACGCGAGACGAGACCTGGTATTTTTTGCGAGACGAGAACGCGAGACGAGACTTCAGCAAGTCTCGCGCGAGAAGTCTCGCGAGACTTCTCGCGGTCTCGCATAGTTTACATTTGTGATATTGATATGGTATTCTTTTGCAAGTACCATCATACATATTGAAGAGAAGATAGTTAATAATGTCAGGATCGAGTTTTGTAATAAACATGGGTGTACCGACAGTAGAGCGCCAGCAAAGAGAGTGATGGCAAAAGAGCGACGACCATGAGAGCGTTAGCCAAGAGATCGACGGGTCAAAAGGCGACGCACAAAGAAAGCGACAGCCAGGAGAGCGACGGTCCAAAAGGGCGACGCACAGAGATCGATAAACTATGGATCAAATGCTTGAAACATGGTCATAATTCAAAATCAGTAAAAATGGACAAAAAATTGCTATAATGAGGCTTTTGATCTTGTTAATTATCAATTTGACATCAAATAAAAAAATGGAGGACCAAATTTTGAAAAAGTAAAATTCGCGAACTGGACTTGGTACATTGGTGCATTTGACTTTGTTGATTACAAACTTACTAATTTGACATTAAAATTTAAAAATTCAAAATGGCGGATTCATATAGCGGACTGCGTCTGAAAAAGTTTGAGATTCGGGAGGGAAAGATACTTTGTCTACTTCAATAGCTAGGACAGAGTCAATCTACCAGTCATTTATTAATTAAAATATAACTTAATGAAGTCATTTTAATTTTTCAGTTAAACAATTGTTCTTCTCCCCCTTATTTTTCGAAAGCTTAGTCCTCAACCATATAGAGTCATTCCACCTGAAAGCGAAAAGTCGAGCAAGACGGTCGATTATGTGAATGATAATAACCAGAAATATATATATAAAGTTCTAAACCGTGTGGAACAAAAAGGCACAGTGGAATACTAACAATATTTTGATTCCAGCAAGAAATATGCTTCCTCCAGAAGTGGTGAAAATTTCAATTTGTATTTCGACTTACTTCTGTCCCGGCATGTGTTTACGTGGCTGCACGTTCCTTGATGCTTCCCGTTTCTTAGCAGCTGTAAAATTCCACAAAAACATTCTTGTAAACAAAGTCCGGGTGTAAAAAGGAATGCAATCACAAACGAGAGTCGTGTTTTTCTGTTTTCACTCCTTTTAGTAGACTCAGTTCACGATTGTTTGTAATTGCTTACAAAATTTGATTTTGTTTGTAGCGGTTTCAGACCCTGGAATGCAGACAACACAACAATCTTGATGTAGCGTTGGAGCTTCAAAAGGCTGTAATGGTCACATCTGTTTTGGAGATTGATATGTATTGCTTTCTTTTCTTTTTTTCTTTCTTTCTTTCTTTCTTCTTTCTTTCTTTCTTTCTTCTTCTTTTTTTGAATTTCGGAGCAACAACAATATAAAGTGACAACATGAAAACAGATACTTTAGTGAGGCTCAGAAACACAAATTTGAGCATTTTAGTCATTTCCGATCAGAAGTTAAAGGGGGCATAGCTCAGCATCCGTTCTCTATGCACTATATACTTTATACCACTAGCACTAATAGGAATTAGAAACACAAAAGATGATTTTTTCTATGGAAAGTACAGATGATACTTATTATTCTCTCAAAATTACGTTCCCTTTGACACAACAAATTTTTCAATATTTCTTCCGAAAATATAATTTTGGTTTAATTCATCGACTTGGACTAAAAAGATCCAAATATTTCGTAACACAAAATGTGTATTTGCGTCACTACTACGTGGTAAAAAAAAAAAAAAAAGGACTGTCCACATATCTATAGTGCAATTTTGAATTTATTTATTTATTACTTTTTTTTTTTTTTCATTTTCGATAGAGCTCCAAGAAAATGAACATAACTTAAGATTCAACTATGGCCGTATCTTCAACATGAATGGCGTGCATTACAAACCATTCTATTTTCCTTCCTATCACATCTTGATAAGTGTTCAGACAAACACTCAAATCTCGAATGCGAAAGCACGAAGATTTTGGCATAATTTGTCGTTTCCACATGGAATAACTCTATAGTTATTGTCTACATGTTCAGCCGAATCTCCATGGAAGTTATTCCCTTCATCACCTTCGCTTGAGTCGTCTAAATTTTTGTCAGCTTCCGTGTTGGAAATAATTAAAAGGTTTACAGCTTCAGATGACAAATTCTTCATTTTCTTATGAAATGATTTGCCCAAAGAAGAAATGAAAGGATCTGTTGTTGCCAAAAGCCTTCGGAACTTATCATCCATGTTTTCAATACGAAAACAGTTTCGAGAGAAATTCTGACAAGCTGACAAGAATTCAGACGGTTCAGACGATGAATTCGATAAAGATTCGGCTGAACGTGTAGACACTTATATGGTTGAGGATGAAGCTTTCGCAAAAGAAGGAGAACAACAACAATTGTTTCGCTGAAAATATCTTCAGAAAATTGTCCACTGATTTCGCGTGTTTATTCTTTATATAACTCCTCCTGTGCCATTACCACGCTAAATAAACACCAAAAATGAATTGCATTCAGGCCTGGTCATACCGAAAGTGGAAACGTTTACTATTTGCCTAAACAAACAGCTAATTTTCCGTATTTTGTTTTGTTTAATCTTGTTTTTGAGGCGAGAGATAGAGACTGGGCGAGACAAAATCAAATCTGTCTCGCCTCGTGACCAGGACTGGTGATATTCAAGAAACAGTTTACATTTGTTTCGTGATAATACATTAACGACATCTCAAGATAGACTCATTTTTCCTCTTGTCGCATCTCGTGAGCATCACTAGTTAATATAAAAACTACTGATACTATAGAATTAAACTTGTTTGGACCCGACACTACTCGAAACTTGAGCAAATATCTAGTCGAATTGGAGATTTTTTGAACCGAGTTCTCGAGTGGATATAAAATATTTTTATTTCGAGTGAAGCCAAATTTAAAGAAAATTTGTTTGAACTTGCTCGTCCCCAATCCTCGAACAGAATGGGTCCAGAAATGGTAAATCAATATTGTGCGTTCGTGCTGAACTTTGCAGTAAGGAACAATGCTGTCATAATTATGAACTCCCCAAAGATGTTAATGCTCTACAAAATTGATAAATTGGAAGTGCATGGTTCTCATCGAAACATCCCTTCCACACAACATCATCACCTGAAATCGTAGAGACAATCGCAGACGAAGGCAAGTCAGTAACTAATAGTTTATTTCTAAACTTTTGGGCTAGCATTTATTTGAACATTTACTATAAATTATGTCGACTAGTGGAAATAAAAAAAAATACAATTTTCCTTTGTATTATGAAATTTGTATTGATTTTTTTATGTTTTACTGTTATTTTGGTAGTTTCAAAGTATCTAGTTAACAGAGTAAGTGTTGTGACTTTTCGGTAACACTGATAGTTGCTTAGTTAGCTGTTCTTGTTTCTTGGAATGGTTTGGTCAGATTGTCACAATTACTGATTTCATGATAGGTTTAAGTTAACAAGGTTAATCAAAATCTAGTTATTTTAGGAGATTTCCTCATGACAAAAGATTCAAGAAATAAAGATTGAGTTAGTTTTTCTTTGTCACTACTTTCCCGAAATGCAATAAAATAGATTCTTCCATTATCTACACTGTTTTCTTTATTTTCTCTTTGGGGTCGTGAGCCAAGATCTTTGGTCATAAATTCTTGAGGAGGGGGAGGCAAATAGGGGGAACGACACGTTTTGTCTTGTTTATCCACCCTCCTCCTGAAGATGAGACATCTTGACAAATCATAAAAGCAGGATAGCAAACACCAGTGCAATACATTTTTTTATTTCTTTATTGAGGACATATTTGGAAGCTGTCTTTTCGGAAAATTTTGTAGACGGAAACAATGAACTTAAGTAACATTGCATATTCGCGGCTGCGGTTTCCAGTCTTCTGTTATTGCACCCTCAGTAAAAATATCCTAGTTCAAAAATATACGGCTCGCTTTGATTTTTCCTTCAGTGCAGAAATTCGAGGCGTCGGTTAGAGGATACCATACCTTCTCTCTCTCTCTCTCTGTTTCTGTCTGTCTCTGACACTCCGACTTTCTTCTTCCTATTTTCAATGCATTATATATATATATATATATATATATATATATATATATATATATATATATATATATATATATATATATATATATATATATATATATATATATATATATATATATATATATATGAGGGAAAAAGACACTGTTTAGTTCCAATGTGATGTAAAGCCTCTGGGTTTAGAACAGATTTGTTCTCCCTGCCCACCAAATTGTTTTCTTACGGTAACTTGTTTTATGAAGGCAGAAAAAGGGCCTATTGGCTTGTTTAAGAAGGAAAATTTTTTTAGTCAAAATAAAGCAGTGTTTCTTTCCGTAAACATAAATTTAGGATAAATGGATTTATGGCTGCAAGATGGATCCTCTCACCAAAACCAAGTTGTTCAAGGTGACTATCGATTCTGCATTGTTGCTTTCTGTATCTCGAACGTGTGTTACTTGTAACAGAGTTAGATCTAAAATTGTAACTGTTTAATTCCATGTGACAATAATTCCAAGCACTGGAAATCTTGTATGTAATTCGGTTAGACTAAATAATAATAATAATAATAATAATAATAATAATAATAATAATAATAATAATAATAATAATAATAATAATAATAATAATAATAATAATAATAATAATATAATAATAATAATAATAATAATAATAATAATAATAATAATAATAATAATAATAATAATAATAATTTATTTAAGCTCATTGTAGTCTTTCTTGTAGTTATTAAAGATTAATCTCTTAACTCTCAATTGTTAAGAAAACATTTAGATGAAAGTGCATTTAAGTTGTGAAATATATATTACTAACGCTGCATGTTTACTATAAATACAGCTATTTGAGTTACCGTTCTTACCAAGTTATTTGAAAGCTTTTATCTTGCAAGTAAGATTACTCAAACGTAACATGCCGATTTCATTCATACTTCACATAGACAGAGACTACAGAAAACTGGCATTTTTTAATACCGAAAATGTGGGGTGTAAAATCAAGCATTGTGAATCGGAATGAGTGGATAAGCATTGTGTAACAATGCAACTATGAAACAAAACTATGTAAACTTTGAGTATACATTATTTTAAAAGGGTCGAATGAAGACTACATTATTCCAGTATTGATTTGCGAGACTGCGAGACCAACGCGAGAAGTCTCGCGCGAGACCGCGAGACGAGACTTCCAAAATTTTGCGAGACGCGAGACGAGAACTTAGGTCTGCGAGACGAGACGAGACGCGAGACGAGAACAGCTTTTGATTTTGCGAGACGAGACGAGACTTGTTTCAGTTCTCGTCTCGTTTGGTCTCGCGCCCATGCCTAATTCTGGCATGACGAGGGGCAGCTTTGTACCTACTTACAGGGGCTTAATACCGTTGAATACTAATGCCATCTTTATTCTTTGGCCCTTTGATTTATATGGGAAATTATTTTCGTAGAAGTTTGACTTGACTGATTTCTTCCTCAAAACTATCTAAAGGCTATCGCAGTGAGTTCGAAACTTATTGCGAAATTTAAATGTTATTTATTTATTTATTTATTTATTTATTTATTTATTTATTTATTTATTTATTTATTTATTTATATGAAAGTACACAGGCATACACCCACAACATACCTTCTTGACTTACATAATTGATGGTAACATGACTTTACAAAGAAGAAAAATAAAACATGGAAAGAGAAAAAATAAAAGAAAAAATAAAAGAAAAAATACTAAAAAATAAAAAGGAAAGAATGTACAATCCAGCCACGAAAACAATAATATACATATATATAATATATATCAGTACGTTAACAAATAATAATAGATCATACATGGTCATTATTCAGTATTTCATAGAGAAGTTTGACAAATTTAACTTTTCCATCTGAAAATAGGTCAATCCTATCATTTAATTTATTATAGACTCTCAGCATTCGTATAATTGGTGAGTGTGCATGAGTTGAACTTTTCGACATAGGTATATAAAAGATATTTTGATTTCTGGAGCAATATCTTGGTACATAGAAAGGGATATGTAGCAACAGTGTTGAACTATTAATTCTATTTGTCAATATATTTCTTAAAATAATAAGAGAATGTACAATTCTTCTATCCTTTAAGCTACTTAGGTTGAATAGCGAGCGTAAAAGTGACACTGACAAGTAAGTTGTTGAATCTGGTTTAAATGTTTTATAATATAAATATCTCAAAAATTTGTTTTGAATCACCTCAATTGCTTGGATGTCTCTCTTAAAGTGGGGACTCCAGATTACCGACGCATACTCTAATTTGCTTCTAACTAGGGTTGCATATAACTTGATAATTACTGATGGTTGTGAAAATATTTTTGTGTTTCTGATAACAAAACCTAAAACGTTATGTGTACGTATATAATTTTAATATTTAATAATCACAATAGTCTAAGGCAAACTTATTTTGAAAAAGTAAAGAACTTGAAGGAGAAATAAAAAAAAATACACCATTAAAATTCCAACTCATTAAAATAATCCCCTAGATGCATGTAAATAGCGTTACGCTCGAGAGAGGAAATTTGTAGTCTTGTCTCGAAAACGGGACGAGATTCGAGATGACATTTTTTTTTTAATTCGAGATGAGATGAGACATTTCTCGAGTCCCTTGAGCAACACTAATGCACCCAAGTGTTAAATTTCAAATACTGCGTTAGTGTTACCTGATTTATAGTATAAAAACTTTAAAATAATGAAGTGATTCTGGCAACAAAATGAAGAACATTTAACAACGTTTAAAGATAAGCAATTCATTACACAATATACTCCAATAATGGTCATAATGTTGTTCTATCACATTCTTCGTGGAACTTTCGTGACACTGAAGAATTCTGATAACTTGTAAATGAAATTAAGTAAAATAAATCAGGTTATAAATTCTGTACATGAATTTACAAAAGGAGACAATAATTTGTATGAGACGAGATGACAAAAGTTTTCCAAGAATCGAGACGAGACTTTTCCAAATTTACGAGAACAAGACAAAAAAAAACCTTATCTATCGTCTCGTCTCGAGAGCAACAAATACACGTAAATCAGTAGGCTGAGAAACAAAGATGGCGTAGGTACCAACATCGTTAAATTCCCTCTAAATTGGGATCCCTGGTTCGATGCCAGTTCACGCCATGTGGACTTTGTGGTGGACAAACTCCGTGCTCGTGGGTTTTCTCGGGGTTCTGCCATTTCCTCCCACTTTCTTCATTCCACCATTTCACTCATTTCTCATCATCACCGTCTCCTTTAGCCTAACCGGCATAACCGTGGAACGTAAAACTCAAATATTTCATTTCGTTCACTTTTTCCCTCTAAATTGTCATGAGGACGCCACTGCTCACCACTAAGATTTAGACAATGAGCGAAACAGCCACGTGCACAATTTGAGCCAATCACGAAACCAAGTTCCAACAGCGGTGGAAAAGCATTTTAGATCAATTAGTGTACAGTGCATCACCCAATTCAAACGAAATTCGCACAGAGAATGTGACTGTAGATCAGATCATTCGGGTCATCCTAACTAGCAGGACGAGGATCGCCAGTGCAATCAGACCCATTAAGTTTCTCCAAACACTAAATACAGTGGGAGCACGAACACTAAACAATCGGTTGTTGAAAATTGATATAGCATCCTGCATTTCTTTCGCACGATTACTCCTGACACCTGCCTATTGCCAAGAACGTTTACAGTGGCATCGAGAGAGGCTAAAGTGGTAAGGCGAGTAGAGGGTGATGGTATTCGACGATGAGAGTAATTTCGATATAGTATTTTTGCTATAGTTGCGGTCTAGCGTGCGTATGTAAACTTGCAGGGATATGGAAAACTCCAGTGTGTTCTCATTCGTCGTATAAGACCTACACTTGACTTTCTGGTGTTTGATTAAAGAGGAAAAAACAAGCTACATATCCTGATCGGCTCTGGTCTTCATTCAGAGGAATATGACTAGTATATTATGCATTCGAAATGTCGTCAATTCTGTCCTCTGCCCTAATCTGCACACTTTCTGAAAGCTTATCTTCCAGTAGAACCAGGTGAACCCAGTGTGCTACGCATTCTTATCTAACCTGCTAGATCTTCGGACCTAAGCCTTATTGACCACATGTGGGGCATCGTGGGACGGCGCCTGACCACCAGCCGGCTCCGACAGCGACCATCCTACAGACAGACATAGCTTACAGCATCTGACCGACCACACATCAAAACAGTTTTGAGTCAGTTTAGAGAAATTACACGTTCTTTTACGACAAGTACTGTACGTTTCGTAATAAGTCGTCTTTGCACCAATTTTGTGCCAGATCTGTAAATTCCTAGTGTGTGTGTGTGTTTTTAATGTTTTTGCACCAGTTGAGTTCTATAGTCCTCATATATTTTATTTAACATTTTAGCTAATGAAATCTCAATTCCTTGGAAGATGTCCTATATCGACTGGTCATTTGATTACAAATTTCCAAAATATAATTTTATTATTTTTCTGCTACATTAAAAAAAACAATAAAGTATTATTCTATCTACTTTAATATGCTTCATTTCGCTATATGTTGTATGTTCTTGAACTTGTTCCTTATTATAACAATTTCTTTGTCATTTTTGTATACCTCATTTCCTTCTTTAATGCTCAAAATACAGAGTTAATTCCCTTTACCATACAACTCAATGTATCCTTCCCATGTGTCACAAGCTGTATTTTGTTCGTCAAAGACTCATTTCCATCCTTAGTTCTATATTTGTTATAGTAGTTTTCCTTCTTACCTTTACATACATTATTCAAATTTCTATACTCTTTAAAATTCTTCGTATCACATTTATGTCTATTATATATTTCCTTTGTCTTTACCGATTTCCCTTTTTAATTCTCAGTTCGAATTTCTATAAATTCTTTAACGTAACTTTGTTCCCTAGTTAGTGCCTGTGTCTACTTTCTCATAACTCATATATTAATTATTCATTGAAATTTTAAACAAATCTATTTTTACTTCCTCGTCTTTAAAATCTATCTTGTTATCTCCTACTTTCTTTCTTGGCTATATTTTTCAGTGATATTCCATTCTTGATATAGACGGAATTGTAGTGCCACCACAAAAGATTTTTAGGATTTTTATCGTTTAGGATTATTCTGTTCATAACTAGTGCACGTAGATGATTTTTAGGACTTCTGCCATTTTGAATTTGTGTTAACTAGTTGCTTTTTAATTACTTCAGCACTAGTACATGTGAATTTCAATGCAGTTTAAGTCTTAAAAGTATATACTAGAATCAAAGACGTACTTTTTCTGCCAAAATTTCGGGTATAAAATGGGGACTGCATCTTGGAATCGCATACAGAACCGCTCCGACAATGGGGTTGACTAAAGTGTGTACCGCCACTCATTTCCAGGAACGTACACAGCATGCCTGTGTGGTCATGCGTGTGATGTCACACTTGTAAGATAGTACCTTTATTCACAATTTAATCTTGACATTTAAATGTTTAGTTTGAACCCGTGTGATTTAGTTTGTACTGTCAAATTTTGAGCTGCTTCATTGAATATGCAGAATGTCTTAAAATTCAATACAAGAAAATGGCAAAACTTTTGGAGTTTAGAAATAAAGGTGAGTCTTAGATTCCAGTCCGAGTAGGATAACTTAAGGAAATATATATCTTTAAATAATGCCAATTACACCTACAGGAAAACGAAACAAAAGAACAAAAAGTAAGAAAACAATAAACCTAAGGAACACGTAAGAAAACATGGAAAAAGAGAAGAAAAGACAAACTTGCGTAGATGTTAAAGGAAAAAAAACTGAATGGAAAAGAAATAGAGAAAATTAACACTTCCGAACAGAAGGAAGTCAAACTCCTTGATTCTTGGGTAAAATCTGACACTTTATCAATACTAACTAGAAGTCGAACTACGCACATCAAAGACAAAATTGTTAATTATTCCGCCACTTTAATACATTCTCATTTTGTTCCTTCTCTAAAAGAAAATAAACCAACAACTCCTGGAATGTTATGCAAACGGAAAAGCTTCTGTACGAACTGGTTGCATAACGCTCAAGGATAAGAACGACTAAAGTCCCTAGTTTCTCATACAAGTAAAGGACTTCAGAAAAAAAGATTTTCGAACATTCAAATCTAGATTAACTAACCTCTGTCAACGGTCTGACACCTTGCCATTTAAGGATAGAGTACTTTAATATGAAGGTCAATGGCGCCGGAACATAAGAAGACAGAAATAGCATTGACTTTGGCTGAACGATTATCCAGAGGAAGCAGATATATTAAGAATAGCAGTAAATGTAATAATAATCCTTATTATAAACGCGAGACGCTTGCCGGAAAGTGTCCACCGTTCTAATTTCCAATAGTTTACAATCAGATTAATAGTTGCCATTAGCTGTGCTTCCTCGTACCTGACGCCAAGGTATTTCGCTAGCACATAGGCAATTTGCAGACGGTCCGAAGGCTTGGGGAAACAAAAACAATAACTAATACTATTACTACTGTTGCTACTACTACTACTACTACTACTACTACTACTATTATTATTATTATTATTATTATTATTAATAATAATAATAATAATAATAATAATAATAATAATAATAATAATAATAATAATAATAATAATAATAATAATAATAATAATAATAATAATAATAGTTTTACTTTTATACAACCATCAAGGTTGTTGCCAGTCGATCTCTCAGAAGTTATTTCCCTTGATTTTCAGTGATTGGTCCTTTTGTTGTATACACCAACTTTTCCCACCAGTGTAGGGAACACCGTATTCTAATGGTTAGAGCGTTGGATTCATGTCCGCGTGGTCCCGGGTTCGATTCCCAGCCAGTGCTTCCCCCAATTTACGGCGTCCACCCAGCGTTGTGAGGTAAACCTGGGGAGTCACGTGAATGAAAGACATGACGACCATTAGGTCTAGAAAGCTCCCGATACGTTGATTAGCGATAGGACACGCGTTCGTCGCTAGATTGGACGTGGTTCTAGCAGTCGCTAACAGATGGCGTGGAGCAGCTTAGGTTCACAAAGCGGGCTGTTACGCCAAGTGGTAATTGAGTGCCAAGAAATACTTGAAAAATAATGATAATATGTTTGAAATTGTTTCGATTAAAAAAAAAACCTCAGAAAGTTTGAAGAAAATTATGAGTTGCTACTGTCTCGGCAGGCCGTAACTTTTACCTGCGGATTATTTCTCTCACTTTAATATTCTTCACAGAATACAAAGCAAACAGCATTGTCTCTCTGCCTTGTTATCTGTCTACATGTTAAAGCAGTATTCAATTTATTAAGCATACATAAAAAGAGGAATGTATTAATTATTGCCAGGGTCATTAAGATGTATTTTGGGATATACGAATACTTCTCTATCTCTCTCTCTCTCTCTATCACACACACACACTTTAAGAAGAAGAAGAAGAAGAAGAAGAATAGAAATAATCGTTATCCTAATCATAATTACACTGTCATCATTGGCAGGTCACTTGACGCAAATTGACAAGCCAATATCCATTACAGTATCAATTTTAGTGTTTACTTGCTCTCCCCAAAGACGCCGATCCTGGGGGGGCCTGTGCCCCCCAAAGCTCATGTGAGTACCCGCATTGTATTTATGAATATACAATATTTGGCATAATTTGAATGCAATTTGTCTTAAAAATCCTCATATATATGATTTCTGCATCCGAATGCCCCCCTCCCAAATTTACAGAGAAATCGGCGCCTTTGTCTCTCCCTCTTTTACCTTTTAACACATCTTTTATAATATCTCTCAGAATGCTGTACATCTGCCTCTTCATCAATTTCTTTCTTTCTTTTCTTTTTCTTTTTCTTTTGTTGTTCTTTCTTTTTTTTAAAAAAAAATACCTCTATTGTCGTTTTTTTCTCCTCTATAATCGCTAACACTTTCTGGTTTCTTTTCGCTTTGTCCAACTAATTTCTTCAGTCTTCTCCATACCTAAATTTCGATAACTTTTAATCACTATTCATATTTCTGCTTTGTAGAGTATAATATTTGCATGAAATATGTTATACATCTTTTATTTTTCTTCTTTCTAAAGGATTCCGTTTCGATTCTTATTCTAAGGGACACAGTAGTTCAGTGGTAGAAGGTTTGCTTACCTTTGGTACCTGGGGTTTCTGGTTCGACCCCGCCAAGTAAGTTTGTGGTGAACAATATCGTGTCCGTGGCTTTTCTCGAGTATTCCTGTTTCATCCCAAATTATTATTCCACCAAATGTACCACAAGCATTCATTTGGCTTAATCATCTGTCTCACTTACCCTAAAGAGCATAATCATTGGATGTTATTCTGAAATATTTCATTTCATTTTTTTTTCTCGATTGTTATCCTTGATTTTTATTTCTTATTTGCAAGTCATAATGCTTACTATGGACAGAAAGAGAAACAAACGAAGACGTTTTAAAACGGATAGGAGAGAAGAGGACACATCTAGGCAACATCTTTCGTAGAAAGGCCAATTAGATTGGACACATCTTGCGAAGAAATCGTCTTCTTCAAACCGCCATAGAAGGAAAGATGGAAGGAAAGCGAGGAATAGGGAGAAGAAGAACACAAGTGATCGATGATTTGAAAAATAGAAAGAAAATATTGGGAGTTAAAAGAGGAAGATGAAAATCGAGAAACATGGAAGAAACATTTCCAGTAGGGATGCGCACGAGACGAGTCGAGACATGATTTTCCTGACAAAATTCGAATCGAGACACGGCTCTTCCAATAGTGAAATATATATATTTTTCGAGTCGAGATATCACTTTTACAGCACATTTTCGAGACGAGACAGCCACAAATTTTGTCTCGTGCGCATCCCTAATTTCCACGCACAAACTGAAAATTAAGAAGAAAAGAAAAAATCTCATTAGTTCCAGGACCTGCCAAAAGGAATAATAATAATAATAATAATAATAATAATAATAATAATAATAATAATAATAATAATAATAATAATAATAATAATAATAATAATAATAATAATAATAATAATGCTTATTAGTTGGGCACCGAAAACTAGTTACCTTATCTCTAGTTTCTCCTCTCGTATTTCTATAGTTGAAACAGATTGTTTCGCTTTCATCACCGTTGTTTTGTCTTTTGAGCCTACATATTCACCCTGAATTCCTTACGAATACCTTAAAAGATTTTCACCTCCAATAGGATATTTTTTTCTCTCTTTTACGTGAAACATGACTTTTACATTTTAGTTGTTGATTTTTTAAAGTGTAATATTATGCCACCTATCGAATTCTCTGCTAACTTCTGCCAGTAAGAGCTGGATTTTTGCTTATGGTAAGAGATCCATGAAAACTGCTGCTTGCGGGGAGCGGGCAGACCATGCGCACGCATCCTCTCTTCGCAACACAAGATCAGGCAAGGTAAACCACACACATATATATACATCACAACTCAGGAATGGAAATTGAAGAATGGTTGTTAACAGCGATCCAATGATTTCATTGTTTGTGCTCTGTATTACCCACAATTATTCGCCATGTGGAATAGAAACTGTAATCTTAATTGTAGTATAGATTATTGTTTTAATATGTACATTAATATATCATGTATCGAAATTACACAAACTTCAAACAACAGAATTATTGATTAGTTAAGTGATTTGAAGTTTAACGTTCCACATGGATAAAAAAAAAAAAAAAAACGCATTTAGTGTACGTAAAAACGTAGGTTACGTGCATAAATCCTGAAGTTTTTGGACTTAAGAGTCTTCATCCCGGCGAAATTAAAATACCGCTAATTTTACAGTAATTATGTGATATCTTCAAATATATAAAAGATAATCGAAATGTGGAACAAGACCGCCCTAGACAATATTATTTTGCATGAGAAACCGTTATCACGACTCACTTATCCGCTTTCGATTTTGAGTCATTTTGAAAATCGGCATTTATTTTCGCGTTTCTAAACATCTGAAAACGGAAAGCCACTAGGTGACTTGTGATAACGGTACCTCACGCAAAATAATATTGTCTAGGGCGCTCTTGCTCCATATTTCAATTATCTTTTATCTATTTGAAGATATCACATAATTACTGTAAAATTAGCGGTATTTTAATTTCGCCGGGATGAAGACTTAACGTTAAACGCTATGTAACATCCTATAGAAAACGTAGAATTAAAAATGTAGGTTTTATAATACTGTCCGTATAAGAGTTCCATCTATGCGTACTTTCCGCATTACTGTATATAGGCGGTAAGGACATCATATACAGATGGACGTATAAAGCATATAACTGACGTATGTAACATATGTATATGTATTTAACATACGGCAGACTGTTAGATGTCAGTGCAGCTTCATAATGTAACATCTAAGCGGGGGGAAAGCAGTACGTTTGTAGCATATGGATAATGTATGCTCCGCACAGATTTCCGTAGTAAACAAATGGATTCCGTATATTTGTACAATATACCGTTGTCGGGATAACGAATTTTTTTCAGTGCATGTTAGCGCCGAGGCTATATAAGAAGAAGACCTACAGGTACTTTAGCGAGAAATTCAAACTACAAAAGCTCTCGCAAGGAATCGAAGTTGGGTTTTTAGTTCCAAAGGTATGTATACTAACGAAATGGCTAGGAGGGGAATGTACAGCAGAATTCTTATCTCGGAATAAATGCATGAAGTTACTGGACACATACAATGAGCTCAAGTATTACAGAGGTTTCCAATTGAAACTAATTAAAACGCATCTTCATAATTATATGGCCAACAATAGATTTATTGAACCAAGCTACTAATTAAATTTTAAAGACGATTGTTTGGAATTTAGGACTCTCGTATACGAGATGAAGTCTTGAGTCTTAAGAGCCTGATTAACTAAAAATAATACAAAATTTACCATTTTTTCTTTTCCTTGTTTATTCATAAGTGAAAGGAGATAATGAAATGCAACTTACCACAATCATAGATGATGATATTCTACAACAGAAAATATGAGCCTGAAGAATTTTCAGTGTTGCCATTCATAGAAATTGCAGTGTTGCCAGAAAAACAACGTCCCTAAAATCTAAGTTTAGATAGCGACTAGAGGAACGAACTCATCTGAATTTGGTTACGTATCATGTATTGGTTTCCTGTGAACTACTTATTAAATAACAATATTGCTTAGTTTTAATAACTTTATGTTAAAACTGTTTTGTTTATTACAAACTAAATACAACTATTATTTAAAAAGTAGTTCACAGAAAGAGTAACAAACGAAGACTTTTAAAACGGATAGGAGAGAAGAGGATATTTGTGGCCGCCATCCTTCGTAGAAAGTCCAATTGGATTGGACACATCTTGTGAAGAAATTGTATCCTACATACCGCCATAGAAGGAAAGCTGGAAGGAAAGGGAGGAATAGGAAGAAGAAGAACACAACTTATCGATGATTTGAAAAATAGAAGAAAATATTGGAAGTTAAAAGAGGAAGCTGAAACTCGAGAAATATGGAAGAAACACTTTCCAAGCCCAAAGAGAAAATTAAGAAAAAAAGAGAAAAAAGTTCTCATTAGTCCCAGGACCTGCCACAAGGCAGAATATTTAATAATAATAATAATAATAATAATAATAATAATAATAATAATAATAATAATAATAATAATAATAATAATAATAATAATAATAATAATAATAATAATTTTCACATACTATCACTAAAGTAGAACTAATTCCTTGCGAACAGATATATACGATAGGGCCCCCTTGAGTACAGCCATTGTCATATGGGCCCTTATAATTTGTTTTATCGACTGCTTGGCTACGTTATTCTAAAAAGAAATGACTAATAACAACAGGACTTCAATTGGGGAGGTAAAGTTTAATGGCTTATTAAAAAAAAATGAATCCCAAAGGGAGGAACTCCATAACGTCATGTTTATTAGGTATATTGAATACAGCTGTATGAAGTTATTCAACACTTGATTCCAGGGTCCTGAAAAGTAGCCGGGGCCCTTCCCAAATTTTCTAAAGTATGGAAGTTCCTAAAGAAGTCCCTTGAGATAATAATCGATTAATGGTATTATTTGCCTGTTTAGATCAGTGGCGGCTGTTCACATTTTGAGCTCTCCAGTAAAACATTTTGATCTCTCTTGAGAGGAATGTAACTTAAGGAAATTGAAGGGGAGGCAAAGAAAGGGATCTGGTAGTGCCACACATCCGCGGAGTTTCAAGGAACAGAACCTGTGGTTGGGGGTCTAATCCCCCAGAAACTGTTGGATTTACTGGAGTATCGCACATTTGGCAAGAAGGTCTTATAAACCTCATTCTGTATACTCCTCAACTCATAAGCTTTCCACAAAAGTACAAATGTTGCCGACTTTCAACGTACTGCTGTGGAATGATGAGGATACTATGAAAATTTCTTTGGAATAACAAGGATAACTTCGATTGTGATGGTGTTACAAATTATTGAGCCCTTAAGAGCCAGAACACAGGACAATCCAGAGAAAGGGCACTCAAGTGAAGATCTTTAGACATATGTAGATGGAAATCATCCATACTCATTTGATTGGGTTTTCCTTTCTACAGCAAAACTTACAGTTGGATTGTGTAGTGTATGAAATGTTTTTAAGAGAGGAAACATCTATGCTGCTTGAGGATGTGCCGCTAGCAGTACCAGGGAGGGGGGTTAAATAATCCCACTTTCTTGGGGGTCCCAAAAATTAAATGAAAAAATTGAATGTATATTTCCAAAATATTAAAAAAAAAAAACAATAAACAAAATACAATCTACGGGTACATATACCAAAGTGCTTCGTGTTGTGTTGACTCCTATAATGTAAGTAATGGGGCAACTTCTGGTAGCATGTTTCCTAAAATATCACAAGTTTCTTTGTTTCTGTACACAGAGTGTCTACGTCCTTCTGGACACAAAAAGGGCCCCAATTACCTTCAGTAGCTTAGGGCTCCACCAAACCTAAATCCAGCTCTGGCCGCTAGACACGAGAAGAGATATGATTGACCATTTAAACTTGACTTAAACTACCCGCTGAGCAGAACAGTACGTTTATTGTAAAACTTATTAACGTATAACAGTTTCGGCAACTATCCACTTTAGCTTCATCAGACAAGACGAGCTTAGTACCTGTATATAATATTATGGTGTAGGGGCCTTTGTGCTCCTGAGTAATTGTCATCTAGCTTAAAAAAAACTATGAAAAACAGTCCTAATTTTGTTAAATGGAATGTCTATTTAACAAACTGCATGTCTCTGTTCTTCAGATATTCGGAGATATGGACGTTTTAGTATAATATTTGCTACTCCTATTTTGCTCCTCCTTTCTCTTCGAATTTTTCAAAATCCTTCCTTAGTGGTACCTTACTTAACAAACCAAAAAAATTGTTTTTATCTTAAGCAGTTTGGCTTGGACATTGGTAAGTCAGTGACTTACTGACTCAGGATTTCTTTTACCTATGGAGATTTATATTATATTTGTTTATTAAAGTGTTATGTTGATATTCATGCTTAAATGAGAGCTCAGAAGATGGCGTAGATCAGAAATTATGAAGGAAATACTAAATATTTGCTTCTTTTTTAAAATTGTACTTCTTGAATATCATAAGTGTACCGTGGCAGAAGTCGCTTCGGGAGGGACAATTCCCGAACAGTATAATTAAGGGAGACACAAGATCAATTATATATTATAATATAAATTATAATTATAATTATCCCTTGAGTTTTATATATGTAAACCTAAAATTGTGGTCCTGTCCCAAACAAAAATGTGTAAACTGAATTAGTCTCTTATAAAGAAATTAAATGGTGGCGCAGGGATAGATGTTTAATACGTCGAAAACAAATTCAACTAAACAAAACTACACTAAATTTTCTCAGCCTTTAGCCCTTTTTTTATCACTCGACAACTAATATATTCTGTATTTGTAAAGATTACACTGATCGTGTATAGTATGTAATACTAAGCTCAAAAGATGGTGCACACAAATTAGATTAATAAATTTTTAAATTTCTAAATATTGGTATAAATTTGTAAAAGGTATTAAAATATTATTTTAGGAATAAAAAGCCTTTTTTTTAATTATATTTAATGGAAATGTTGCAGCGTTTGTTTTGTCCTTATTTTTTCACTAATAATTAATTCATCATTATTTTTCAGTAAATATGCCCTTTAAGTTTAATTTAAGAACATTTAAGAACATAGTTACCAATTCACTCTGGCCATAGAGACGGCATAACCGTCTGCGGCCCGCCCATCGTCTGATGGGAATGAAAGACTTGTGAAAAAAAAAAAATAGTTACCAAAAAGAAGAAACAATTGCACATTAGTAATTTTTAAGAAGAATGTTAGGGAGTCTACACCGAATTTCCTAACGTCTTTATACAATAGTAGGTTTCGTTTTAGGTGCAATATAAAATGTTGCAGATCATAAATTTCCATACAAAGTTGTTAGTAGTAGCTACTCATTCCGAGCAAGAATTAGTAATTTTGAAACTCAATGATAAAATTAAAAGTATCTACAATCAGGGCCGGATCCAGGATTTTCTGAAGGGGGGTGCACCAAATAACTGTCAGTACAATTGAATTAAATTTGAGTTTAAAATGCCTTTAGGCATCTGTGGTGTGAATGAGGAATTGCCCGAGAAATGCTAAGTGTCTGCTCTCGATGAATCCTTTTCCTTCAAGCTTCAGAAAATTGACTGAAACTATTGATTTTGCAAAACTCACTTCTAGCTTTTTACTTTAGGTGGTGTATATTTACAACGTAGGGGGTGCACCTACATCTTTGCACTCCCCTAAATTCGGCCCTGTCTACAATATTTCCGATAGTAATAATAATAGTAAATCTTGACGCTTCAGAACTTATAGATTGATTGTGCTATGCAGTAAATGTAAGAAGGCTCTTTAAATGAAATGAAATGAAATCTTTAAGTTTTACGTCCCACGGTTATGCCGGTTAGGCTAAAGGAGACGGTGATAATGAGAAATGAGTCAAATGGTGGAATGAAGAAAGTGGGAGGAAACGAGAGAACCCCGAGAAAACCCACGAGCACGGTGTTTGTCCTCCACAAAGTCCACACGGCGCGAGCTGGGATCGAACCACGGACCCCAAGCACCGGAGGTGAACGCTCTACGAAGGCTCTTTAAAAAACGATCACGTATTCATTCCTTTTAGGTTTCTATTGAGGAGCAAAAATCGTTATTCTTTAAATAATCCATTATAACGATACAAACTATTAACCTTTCATTTATACCTTTTCTACTTTCTTCAACATTTTTAAAATCTAGATGCTTTTATTTGAGTATTTATGTATTGCATCCTCATGCAACGGACAATCATACCACTACCACAGATTCAGCGCTCGAAGAATCAGTTTCGTCTTTATTTTTATTTCTTTGTGCAATGGCAAGTGGTGAAAATTTTCGATTTCCGATTACAGCACTGATCATATCCTGAATAAAATTTAAATAGATAGCAACCAGTAGTTTTTTTATTTATTTATTTATTTATGTGCTGATTTAGTATAGAATTAATATAATTTACCTTTGGGGTTATTCCTCTGTTGCAACCGAATTTGATAAGACATCAATCAGCACTTTCAGTTCCAACATTTACGTCCAGTCCATAGAGCAAAAGTAGAAAGAGATAGCGAATAATTTCTTTGTGATATAGATTCATCGTAAAGGAAACAGGTTCTTACTTTGACCTTAATCCTCTACTCTACTATAATTAGTAGTTTATTAATAGAAAAAATAGTAATATGTTCCCTTAGTCAGTTATTTTTACTATTACTAAAGTTCTTTCTGATAACGGTCATTTTCGATCATTTTTATATTTCTTCCCCTCCTCCTCCTCCACTCTGCGTGGCTGAATTTGGAAAATGAAATGAAATCTTTGAGTTTTACGTCCCACGGTTATGCCGGTTAGGCTAAAGGAGATGATGAGAGATGAGTGAAATGGTGGAATGAAGAAAGTGGGAGGAAACGAGAGAACCCCGAGAAAACCCACGCACACGGTGTTTATCCACCACAAAGTTCACTTGGCGGGAGCTGGGATCGAGCCCGGGACCCCAAGCACCAGAGGTGAACGCTCTACCACTGAGCCACCGCGGCCCCCGTGGCTGAATTTGGATTTAAACGGCATCAGAAGTGTCACTATTCATCTCAGCGATCCCGAAAACTATGGATTCGACACTAATATTCATCATTTTTTAAAATTATTTTTATGTATCTTCCACTTCCCCAAGTTGCGGGACTGAATTCGGATTTAAACGGCATCAAAAGTATCACTGTTCACCTCAGCTACCCTCAAAACTATGGATTTGAGACTAATATTGGCCATTATATATATATATCGGGTGTTGCAAAATAAGTGTTACAACTCTTGGGAGGTGAATCCTGCCACTGAGACAAGAAAAAAAGTTCTCTTGAACTTTCGGCTATCGGACATAGTTTCAGATCTACAAGGTGCCGAAAGCGTGGGAAAATGACTTTCGGACGCCAATAGTTCGGAAACTATCCAACATAAAGAGGGCGGATAGAAAATTCACCGAAGAAGTCATACCTACTCTATTGAATTTTGCATGTTTCACAATCCTACCATGCACGCGCAAGAGATTCCCCAAAGGAACGTAGGGAGTCCCGGATAATCTGCTAAATGAAAGTTGGTCTAAATGGATATGAATTGATGGGGTTTCTAGCAGGTAACAATATTTCGTTTGTATTAAGTCGATATCTGGAACAAATACAAAATGGCGGACACTTTCATGTTCGTTGTGTGTGGTTGCATAATCGCCAGGTACGGATGCTGGCCAACAGTGAAGTTCTGAGTATTGAGTGTAGCGAATTTGTACTCAAATGCTCTAGAAAGACTTCTGGAGTGTCGGTAGAGCACAACAGATAGAGCAGGGTGATTCACATGTGTGGAAACACGTAACGAAAAATGCCCAGAAATGCACTCATACTCAGTAAACGTGAGTTCAAAGCGTCGGAAATGTAAGGATTAGCGTCAAGAACATGAAAGTCAATTCACCAATAATATTCCCTCAAACCGACGCAATATGATGTGCACGATTGCATACCAATAAGGATGCAACAACTGAGGCCAAGTTAAAATTGTGCAAGGGGACTCACTAAGAAACTGGGTAAACTAAATGAATGTCTCTAGTGGGATCACATAATCGATATTGAAATGCGGACAATTTGTGTGTTGATATCGATATGTAGTTAGTGGAGAAATGTCAACATGTGCCACTACTGCTGGGACACCGTCCCACGTGGGAAAAATAGGAAAATAACTACTCGGGTCTTGAATCTGAGGCCGTGGGCTCCCAGTAGGATTGGAAACTGCGACCACGCGAGCGAAAGCGAGTGCTCTAGCCCTGAGGCTCAAGGGAGCCTGACTTTCTCTGTATACATTTCTTTGAGGAGTACCCACTTTGGCAAGCGCTCTTGTACAGCCTCCCGACATGCTTGTGTGTTACATTTCGTTATTCCTACTGCACAGCTGTAAACAATCAGAGCTTTAAGACGTTTCTTCCTATTTCTCATCTCGTTTTATTTTCCATGTGTATGGTGTTCCAGCTGTAGTGTTACAAATGCCAAATTGGTTCATTTTCGTCTTTCTCTTGGCATGTTTACTGTGTGTAAGATACAAATTTCTGGAGGTATTTTGATATCGAGTGCGTCATATGTCCCAGAAGACGTGAGACATGATACAAGTTTGTTATTTTCACGCTCTATCACAATTTGAACCATGGATTAGGAGATTTCTTTCCATATGTGTCGACTGTGGGACAATGTACCAAACGAAGTGGGACATTGATACAATCTTGTTCTAGTTACGTTAGACCAAAAAGTGCACCAGATGTAATAGCAGAATGTACAACGTTATTTTCCTAGTTTTCGCATGTGAGACGGTGTCCCAGCAGTAGTGGCACATGTTGACATTTGTCCATTAGCTACATGTCGATATCAACACACACATTGGCCACATTTCAATATCGATCATGCGATCCCACTAGAGACATTCATTTAGTTTACCCAGTTTCTTAGTGAGTCCCTTTGCACAATTTCAACTTGGCCTCAGTTGTTGCATCCTTATTGGTATGCAACCGTGCCCATCATATTGCGTCGGTTTGAGGGAATACTATTGGTGAATTACTTTTCATGTTCTTGACGCTAATCCTTACATTTCCGACGCTTTGAACTCACGTTTACTGAGTATGAGTGCATTTCTGGGCATTTTTCGTTACATGTTCCACATATGTGAATCACCCTGCTCCATCTGTTTTGCTCTACTGACACTCCAGATGTCTTTCTAGAGCATCTGAGTACAAATTCGCAACGCTTAATACCCAGAACTTCACTGTTGCCCATCATCCGTACCTGTCGATTATCCAACCACACACAACGAGCATGAAAGTGTCCGCCATTTTGTATTTGTTCCAGATATCGACTTAATACAAACGAAATATTTTACCTGCTAGAAACCCCATCAATTCATATCCATTTAGACCAACTTTCATTTAGCAGATTATCCGGGACTCCCTACGTTCCTTTGGGGAATCCCTTGCGCGTGCATGGTAGGATTGTGAAACATGCAAAATTCAATAGAGTAGGTATGACTTCTTCGGTGAATTTTCTACCCGCCCTCTTTACGTTGGATAGTTTCCGAACTATTGGCGTCCGAAAGTCATTTTCCCACGCTTTCGGCACTATGTAGATCTGAAACTATGTCCGATAGCCGAAAGTTCAAGAGAACTTTTTTTCTTGTCTCAGTGGCAGGATTCACCTCCCAAGAGTTGTAACACTTACACTAGTTAACAAAGGTTTTGTTACATAAAAGGAAATACCTGTTTTTAAAGGAACTTTTTGCGCTGAATTCGAATATGCATTCGGTTTTTCTCCATCACGTACGATTTTCCCGTAACAGAGGGATTTTCGGGAAAATCCCTCAAAAATTTCCCCTTTCGTTTATTTTACACCCCAAGATCTTGTCCCCTTGCATATACTAACATAGAAATTATACCTAAGTATACTTTTATTCATATTTAACAAACCCTCCAAGTTTCGTAATAATCGCTTTATTCTTTCTAGAGAAATAAATATGTTTGTATGTATACTGTGTGTACTGTTTATTGCACCTTATAGTAATGCTTTCAGATCTCTTAAGTTGAGGTAAAACGTTTTGCTTTATTACCACAAACACATATATAAAATATAATACAATATAATTTACAAGTGTGACAATTTACAATAAACAATAATACAAATGTACCAAAAGGTCATGAAAAGACAATCAAAACTATCACAATATATGAAACTTCCATTGGGTTACAAAAACGTACACTACTTCCTTCTTTTGTAAGAAATGTTGCATTCTCTAACAAGACCCCAACAATAGTCCCCCATCATTGAAGGATCCCATCGTCCCTGGTACCTTTTCTCCATTGCCATTATATCTTGGTGGAATCTTTCCCCCTGTTCGTCGCTGAGAGCACCTAGGTTAGCAGGAATGAAGCTGAGGTGGGAGTGCAAAAAGTGGATTTTTAAAGACATCCTACAACCCAACTCTTTGTATTTCTGTATCATGTCCTGTACGATTTCTGTGTAACTCTCAGCTTTGTTATTGCCCAGAAAGTTGCGCACAACACACTTAAATGCTGTCCAGGCAGCTAGCTCAGCACTGTTTAACTTGCTGTCAAAGCTATCATCAAGCATTAATTTCCTAATTTGGGGACCAATAAACACCTCCGCTGAAATCTTAGCATCACTCAGGTTAGGGAACTTATCTCGCAAATACTTGAAAGCTTCACCAGATGTGTCCATGGCTTTGACAAAGTTTTTCATAAGTCCTAACTTGATATGAAGTGGCGGTAGTAATATCTTATTAGGATCTACCAAAGGAGCGTATTTGACGTTGCATTCTCCAGGTACGTAATTCACTCTAGGTTCCCATTCCTTCATTTCATAATGTTTGTCATCAGCTCGGCTATCCCATAAACATAAAAAACATTGGTACTTCGTGTAATCGCACTGCAGTCCTAATAAAATACCAACTACCTTGGAGAATTGTATATATATGTATTAAGATATACATATACTGTACGTTTAAAAAAAATATACGTTGGAAGTACATTCTATTTTTATACACGTTTCTAATTTACAGAGAGCAATACAAGTGTGTTGTTGACTATTGTAAATATTCATTTTTATGTCTGTGTTTGTAGTAATAAAGCAAATCGTTTTTACCCCAACTCAGGAGATCTGAAAGCATTACTATCAGGTGCAATAAACAGTGCACACAGTATACATACAAATATATTTATTTCTCTAGAAAGAACAAAGCGATTTTTACGAAACTTTTAGGGTTTATTAAATATAAATCAAGGTATACTTAGGTATAATTTCTATGTTACTATATGTAAGGGGACAGGAGCTAGGGGAATAAAATATCTGAAAAAGGGAAATTTTTGAGGGAATTTCCCGAAAATCCCTCTGTTACGGGAAAACTGTACGTGATGGAGAGAAACCGAGTGCATATTCGAATTCAGCGCAAAAAGTTCCTTTAAGATCAGGTGATTTTTCTCATGTAACAAACAAAAAGTTTAAATTTGTTAACTAGTGTTATTTTGCAACACCCGATATATATATATATATATATATATATATATATATATATATATATATATATATATATATATATATACAGGCGCGGATCCATGGGCAGCCATAGCTCCCCCCCCCCTTGACGTTCAGGTATGCACTGGATAAAATGGGCTTCAATCCTGCTTTACACTGGATAAACTATGATTTAGCCCCTCCATATACCATATATATATATTTGTATCTCTCTCTCTCCCCTACGTTGCTCCGTCAAAGTGAAATGATAAAAGCATCCCAAACTCGAACCTCATGAAAATTTGGTCGAGATTAGTCATTTGGTTCGAGTTATTAAGTTTTATTTATTTTTATATCTTCCCCTCCTCCCCTCCCTTCCGTCAAAGTGAATAGACTAAAACCATCCCAGGCCCGAACCTCATCTATGTTAAAATTTGATCGAGATCGGTCTGGTGGTTCAAGAGATTATGTCACAAACATAGTCACTTTCAATTTTATAATCTAATCTAATCTAATATAAATAAAATGAAGAGTTTGTTTGTGTGCTTGTCTGTCTGTCTGTCTGTGTGCGGCCTGGGGACCAGACGAGTGGACCGAGAGTTACCAAATTTTAGTCAGGGGTACCTTGGCTCAGGCCCCAGATCAAGACGAAGCCCTTTTTTTAAATTTCGAACCAGGGGGTCTTAGGGACGCGTTTACCTGAACCGGCTTGGGAACCAGACAAATTGGCCGAGAGTTACCAAATTTTAGTCACGAATACCTTGGTCCAGGCTCCAGACCAGAGTTAAACATTTTTGTCAAAATTCGAACCAGGGGGGTCTCAGAGGGGGTGTTTACCGGGACATGTAAAAGTAGTAGAAAATGACCGATATTAGTATCGAATTCATAGTTTTCTCGGTCGCTGAAATTATTGGTGAAACTCCGATCGCATTAACTTCCAAATTCACGCTATTCGGGTCCGGGCCAGGGTTCACCGGGGAGGGGGTGAGATACCGAGACATAAAAGTAATCCAAAATGACCGATATTAGTGTCAAATCCATAGTTTTCGCGGTCGCTGAAATCAATGGTGATACTCCTACAGGCGTTGACTTCCAAACACAGCTCCCGTGCGAAGCATGGATATATTCACCTAGTATAAAATAAACTTCAGTTAGTAATTAAATACACAGTAATTATTTGCTGAGCGAAACCGTTATATTTTCATTAAAAATTAAATACGTGTTACAGTTTCACCAACTAACTTTTTGGCTTCATCAGACACTATGAGTTACAGGATAACTCTACAATCTTATATACATACACCAGCTAAGACCAGTGAAACTGTAACTCCAACTAATTTTTTGGCTTCATCAGACACTATGAGTTACAGGATAACTCTACAATCTTATATACATACACCAGCTAAGTCCAGTGAAACTGTAACTCCAACTAATTTTTTGGCTTCATCAGACACTATGAGTTACAGGATAACTCTACAATCTTATATACATACACCAGCTAAGACCAGTGAAACTGTAACTCCAACTAATTTTTTGGCTTCATCAGACACTATGAGTTACAGGATAACCGTACAATCTTATATACATACACCAGCTAAGATCAGTGAAACTGTAACACGTATTTAATTTTTAATGAAAATATAATGGTTTTGCTCAGCAAATAATTAGTGTGTATTTAATTATATACAAGGCAAAGCTTCTACTTATGGAAAATATTTCAGTTAGTAATACGTTTTTGCTGCTAAAGACGTTTTATGTCGAAGTTACAGGGAACAAGTTTATTTATCTATCTTATACAAGGTGTCTGGAACGTCAAGCTATTCCTTGAAGGGGTTATTCTACAACTAATTTGAAACAACTTTGCCCTTATGAAATAGGGATAGCAAATCAATAATTTCGGTGTACTTTGCAGGTGTGTAACCTTTTCTTAATTTTTAGATTTAAAAAAAAAGCCTTCAGCTTGTAAAAAAAAAAAAAAAAAACTACTCCACTGTAACCACTAAATTGACACTCTTGGAATAGCTTATGAATGAAATACTACTGTAAACAAATAACATGCTCAGAAACCATAAAATCAGACATGAATGAGTCATAAATCGCAAATCGTGTTATTATTTTTAAAAACAAATTTTTAATATAGTAGCTAATAAGTCAAAAAGAAATTATGACCATTGAGTAAAAATTTCTAAAATGTCAACCAGGGGCGGACTGCACGGGCGCAAAGACGGGGATTCCCGCCTGGGCCCCTTGAGTCAATAATAATAATAATAATAATAATAATAATAATAATAATAATAATAATAATAATAATAATAATAATAATAATAATAATAATAATAATTATTATTATTATTATTATTATTATTATTATTATTATTATTATTATTATTATTATTATTATTTTCACATACTACCACTGAAGTAGAACTAATTCCATGCGAACAGAATATTGGATAGGCCCCCCTTGCGTACGGCCATGGACATAACTGCCATATACTTATTAAGTATATTAAATACAGCTGTATGAAGTTATTCAACACCTGATTATGGGCCCTGAAGAGTATCCGGAACCCTTCCCGAATTTCCTAAAATAGAAGTCCCTTGATATAATAATCGATTAATGGTATTATTTGCCTGTTTTGATCAGTGGCGGCTGTTCAGATTTTGGGCTTCCCAGCAAAACATTTTGATCTCTCTTGACACGAACGTAATTTCAGGAAATTGAAAGGAAGTAGGACTAAAGTAACCGCACAAGCTTAGTTCTGGTAAACTTCTAGCCTTACAACATGTAACATGACTCCCTTTGCGTTTTGAAATTTCGAATACCAATCAAAAATGGCCGCCATGATGTTTGATAGCTCCATCTGATGTGTCAGAACGCTTCCAAGTTTCATCATTCTCCCTTAACCGCCCGTTCTAAACACACAAGAGTGGTGAGGACTTTCATTTCACCATGTATATTAATAGATTGTGTGAAATCCCCCATACTAGATAGATTTTAAAACCTATCTAAAAAGCTGATTAGAACGAAGAAAGTACTTATGAGAGTCATGGGCACGAGGGTGTAATAAAAGGGGATCGTGATCTATATATATAAAAGAGAACGTACAATCACGCTAATACGGCTGAACCAATTTCTTTTATTTTTGGGGGGTTATTAGGATTTGGACCCTAGATGGTTTTTATCATATCACTTTAATTTTCAATTACCAGTGTCTTGAGATAATTGACCATTCAGGTGTCCATTACGTACAAATCCTTTGTTAGTTCATCATAGGTATAAAAATAAACGTATTTATATGCAACCCGCATGACCGTGTCACTCGGCGGGTTAACATACATGACAGGCGTTATAATGGTTTTTATCATATCACTTGAAAGCGAAAAAGTAAAAATTATCTAAGTAACAAAGTTTATTGCGTTCGGGGGTGACCGCAGCGAAGCGGGGCGGGTTAACATAAATGACAGGCGATATAATGTTAACATTTACTGCAATCTTCTATGGTTTTTATCATATCACTTGAAAGCGAAAAAGTAAAAATTATCTAAGTAACAAAGTTTATTGCGTTCCGGGGTGACCGCAGCGAAGCGGGGTGAACGCTGCTAGTATGAAATAAGTTGACATTTACTAATCTATAGGGCCTATTGAAATATTCTGTACCCAACACATTGTAGTCTTAACCAGCATAATATAAATGAAAAGGTCGGTTGCAAGCAGTGATGCTCTTCAGCCGGTTCGCTAGAACCGGTTGTTAAAATATTTCGAATTCGCGGACCCTTTTGTCATACCCAGACATAACAGTAAATTTTACCCAGTTATATCCAGGAACAGTAAATTTTAGTTTAACTATCTTAGTTTTCAGAAATTCTTACAGCTAAAGGGTTAAACATATGATTCCGCTGAACAAAGTACACACATGATACATATGTATATATACAGAACCGGCTATCAAAAAATTAGAATTTAAGATCACTGGTTGCAACTAAAAAGCAAAAAATCTTAACAAATAAGTTATTACATGATTTTGAAATATATGTTTAAAAATGTTCAAAATGTTTAAAACTTTTTTTCGCGTGTGTTTCAAAACATTTTAAACATCTTTTTCATGTTTTAAACACATAATTATTATCACGCTTCAATATCATCGCTAAGCCCTTAAAGGCCAGAACCCAGCAGGACAATCCAGAGAAAGGGCACTCAAGAGAAGATCCTCATTAATGCGTAGATGGAAATTATCCATAATCATTTGATCGGGTCTTCCTTTCTGCCGCAAAACTTAGATCGTATTATGTATGAAAGGAAAAGAGAAAATGCCCATGCTGCTGGAGAATGTGCCGTTAGACACAAAAAGTGATATGATTGACCATTTAAACTTGATTTAAGCTATTCACTGAGCAAACCAATTCGTTTATAATAAAAACTATTAACGTATAAAAGTTTCGCAACTATCTACTTTGGCTTCATCAGACACTGTAGTTCCCGGGTTCGATCCCAGCCCCCGCCAACTGAGCTTTGTGGTGGTCAAACTCCGTGTAGCTGGGTTTCCTCGGAGTTCTCCCGTTTCCTCCCACTTTCTACATTCCACCATTTCATTCATTTCTCATCATCACCGTCTCCTTTAGCCTATCCGGCATAACCGTGGGACGTAGAACTCAAAGAGTTCATTTCAAAGACACTGCAGTCAGTTAGTGTCTGATGAAGCCAAAGTGGATAGTTGATGAAACTGTTATACGTTAATAGTTTTTACAATAAACGTATTGTTTTGCTCAGCGAAACCCGAAAACCGACATTTCGGTTTTCTTCAAAACCGGTTCGATTTTCACCGAAACTGGTTTCGGTGAAAACTTTTGAAAAACACATAAAACTATTTCTGTGGAAACGGAATCGGTTTCCGGAGAACAACGAAACACTATTCGGTCAGAAATAGAACAAATTTTGGAAAAAACGGAACCAGATTTGGGAGAAAACCGAAAACCGAAAAACCGGTTTTTGTGCCCACCACTAGACAAAACATTCAAATGGATCGGTCGATGTGGCCCGACCGATTTTTAGTGGTCAGAATGAAGTAGTCTTTTCACAACTTCATATCTTATTCAAGCAAGTGGAAAGTGAAACTCTGAAACCCTCTTCGCGTACGCCAATGTAGGGTAGTCTACCAGATTCTTAATCTATACACCTCCAGGATGGTGAGCGTATAAGTGTAAAATCATTAGTAAAATAGACATTCTAATGGATTACGAGTTTTTCTTTATTTTTATTATTTTTTAAGAAAAAAGAGATCAATATATTTTTAGCCTTTGTCGTGCAAATCTGTTGTCAATCTGCTATGTTAGGTGTAAAAAATATAAACTCCCTCTTTGGACTTTGGGGTAGGATGCGCATTCAGTAGGAGACGGTTCTTCGGAAGCTTTATGTCCTCTTTTGTTGCGACATATCGGTAATCTGAACAGCTGGTCTATCATTTCTCTCTTTTTCAAAAAAAAAAAAAAAAAAAAGTAAAAAATAAAAAAATATAAATAAATAAATAAATAAAAATAAAATAATAATAATAATAATAATAATAATAATAATAATAATAATAATAATAATAAACCTGCAAATTATGCTGAAACCACTGATTTGCAAACCCTCGATTCATGAGAACAAATTTGATCCAAATTAAATGTAAAATAACCCCTTCAAGGAATAGGCCGAAACTTCAGTCATCCTGTATACACATAGTATTTATTGAGATCGTTAAAATTCAAGGGAAAGAAAGTTAAGATGCTATACCCAAGTTTCCAATTTCAAATATATTGATATGGTATAAGATCTAATAGTAAAGAAAGAATAACTTCTGTTAATACTGTACTTTTACTAAGGTTAAACTAACATTACACTTAGAATGGCAGTTTATAACTTTAATTTTGTAAACCGAATTTACATTAGATTTTAACAGACTGTATGAAGCTCTCAATAAAGTGTTACCTGAATGAAGAATGAGATGCAAGTCAAGTTCTGTACTAAATAAAATTGAATTTGTATCTGTTTCTTGATTTACGTATGCGGCCAAGGTGGTTCAGTGCTAGAGCGTTCACCACTGGTGCATGGGGTTCTTTGTTCGATCCCAGCTCGCGCCAAGTGAATTTTGTGGTGGACAAACACTGTGTGCGTGAGTTTTCTCGGGGTTCTTCGTTTCCTCCCACCTTCTTCATTCCACCATTTCATTCATTTCTTATCATTATCGTCTCCTTTAGGCAGCCGGCATAATCGTGGGACGTAAAACTTAACGATTTGATTTGATTTGATTTACGTGTGTTACTTTTTCCTTGTCTACCAGTTTGATTTAGGCAACCAGTAAAACACATGTCAAGACGTATAAGTTTCAGGCGTTCTGTAAGGTGCTTAGGCAGCCAACATGACCGTTCTGATATGTTGGGCTGCATAATTTACAATTGTTCAACAATTAGTTGTCAGTTTGAAAATCAACAGAGCTAGGCATTTCCGGACTGGACATAGAATACACAAGTAGTGTTTACTGTAAAGACACTTCTTAATTGTACAATCCACTACAGAAAAACAATGCTGGCAGTTGAATCATAAAATTATAAAAAGTAAAAAAAAAAAAAAAAAGTTTCCTCCCCGAAAAACCAACTTTTAATGAAAAATAACTCCGTCTCTCCTCACAAGAGCAGACATTTTTTTTTTACTTCTCTAGTGGGGTTGCACAGATCATCATGCATCGTAAATTATGTAAATAGATCATCATAGTATCGCTCACAACAGGAATTGAACCCTATGTGCCGCGCCTAAAGTCGTGTACGCTAACCATACACCCACAAGAGAGTTCAACATAATGTAGTATATAGTGATGAGCAAATGCAAGACCAAGACCAAGACCCGGGTGGTCTTGGTCTTGGTCTTGGTCTTGCACACCCAGTCTTGGTCTTGATCTTGCACAGGAATATTTGGTCTTGGTCTTGGTCTTGGTCTTGGTCTTGGTCTTGCATGCAAGAGTCTTGCAAGTCTTGCTTTTAAGAAATCTTATGATTTTCATAGGTAAATTTTACTCTGGATACAAGGGATAATAAATTCTACAACGCGCCAATAGTAACGGAAATACAATGTATGTTTTTCTAAATGTAATATAGTTTACTTTCGTGTAAGTATGATGATAGTGTACAACATAGGCGATGACCTTTATTTTTTCAATGGGTGACCACGCTTAACTACATATACTCGTAAGATAAATCCAACGTCCCGCAATCTTTTTATATTTCTAACAGATCCAATACTCCATTGGTTCCCAAACTGGAGAGGTTACCCCTGAGACGCATGAAAGAAAATCAAGACAGCACAGATTACTGAAATACCATGAATAACAAAATTACTTTTAGACTCTAAAAGCATTAGATCTTCTTTTCAACCACGATTAGTTAATATTTGTATCGAACAAACTTCCAACTAATCGTTGAAATTTTGTTTTACTGATTCTAATATGTACTATATTGGGCATAAACATGGGCATTACGTAAAAGAGATTTTTAAAAATGGGAGGTTTTCGAAACGTGGGCATGGAGAAAAAAGGAGAATTAGATGAGTTGAACGGAAAACGAATGAGAAGGTATTAGAAATATTAGCAGTAGGGGAGAAAAGAAGAATTTTAGATGTAATTAAGAGGAGGAAGAGGAACTGGTTGAGACATTGGCTGAGGAGGAACTGTATTATAAGGAACGTGCTAGAGTGTTGGTGGAAGGAAAAAGAGGGAGGAGAGTAGACTATAGTTGAAGGAAGGTATTAAAACAGAAAATTGCTACGTCAAGACGAAGAAACTAACTGAGGACCACCGTATATCGAAGCTTCTGAGTTGTAACAAGTGACCTGCCAATAATGATAGAATAGCTATGATGATAATGATATGTTGGCAATATTGGCCAAAAAAGAGAAAAAAATTAAAATAATAATGATTATAATCAAACCTCTTAATATTTTAGAATAATTTGAGTGAAAACTGAAAACGACTCAACTGCATATATCTTAAAAATACAAAATAACGGCATCAAACTCTGAAGTAATTTGAAATAATTTTACAAAATCAATCTCACTTGAGAATATGTATTATTTATCGTTGTATAATGTTATATCACTTAATCCTCGATGTGTCGTATACCCTAGGAGGCTAAAAAATTATATTGATAAACAATTATTCAATCTATAAGCATCAGCCCATTAAATTAAGATTGTGGTCACATGCACTAAGTTTTTGTCAATGTCATGAAAATGTTATTTTGATATTAATTTTATGAGCACACATTAAAAATTACCAACCGATGCTTGAGCCTCGGAGTCACGGCCATACCCATGTAGTCGACACCTATGGTGTATGGAATTACTAATGTTCAATATTATATTTCTCTTTAGTTTTGGAAGAAGAACATTACTAATACATTTTGAAATGAAATGAAATATCTAGTTTAACGTCCCAGGTTTATGCCGACACTAAGGTAGACGATGATGATGAGAAATGAATGAAATGGTGGAGTGAAGAAAGTAGAATTAAACGGGAAAACCCCGAGAAAACTCACGCACATGACGTTTGCCCACCAAAAAAACTCCTATGACGCAAGCTGGGATCAAACTAGGGACCCCTTACACCAGAGGTGAACGTTCTACCACTTTCTTTTTTTTTTTTAAAAAAAAAAAAAAAGTTAACCGAATCACCGAACGTGCCTCATTAACTTGTTTATCTTACTAATTTCTACTTAATTTTACACGCTTTTTACTCATTTAACTCGCTTTACCAGTAAAGTAGAACGACAGGGACACAAACACAGAAACATCGGGGATAATTAAAATTCCAAAGGCTCTCCCACCGGGAATCGAACCCGTGACCGCGTGTATCAAAGACGCATGTGCTAACCACTAGACCAGTGACCACAGAGGCAGCGCGTCCATAACATTTTTCAGTTTACGTTTCGCTTATCCGCGTCCTATGGACACAACTACTCTTCGTATGATTTCCAGATCCAATCATGGGCCGTCGTAAATGAATCAAATGATGACCAAAGTAAGTCGGACACTCAAGTTTTTATACCTTGTAACAATTCATAGAATTATGTTCTTGGTCATCACGTGAACAACCGATTCAGAAAAACGACATACTGTAGCTATATGCTAAGAGGCAGATCGATTTACACGGATTACATAAACTACTGGGAACACATTCACTCCAGCGGCATTTTTATTGGAGCCAAGATATTCAAGGGAAAGATATAATGATTTTTCCCCTTCCTTTTTATATTCCTAAAAAAATCAAGTAGTACAGGTACTTATGCAAGACTCTTGCGCAAGAGTCTTGGTCTTGGTCTTGGTCTTGCAGGTATGGTCTTGGTCTTGGTCTTGGTCTTGCACCCTTTGGTCTTGGTCTTGGTCTTGCATCGGGATTCCGGTCTTGGTCTTGGTCTTGGTCTTGGTCTTGCATGCAAGACTCTTGCAAAAACTGCAAGACCAAGACTCTTGCGCTCATCACTAGTAGTATAATATATATAGTACATACGTATGTATAATAATAATTGCAGTTTCTTACAAAATGACACTTTAGCAATTTACAAATTTGATTTACATAAAAGGAGATCACGGTGGTTCAGTGGTAAAGTGCTTACTTCTGATGCGTAGGGTCTCTGGTTCGATCCCCGTCCGTGGGTTTTCTCAGGGTACTCTCGTTTCCTTCCACATTCTCATTCCACCAATTCTTCCGTCATCATTCACTTGCCTTAAGGTTAGTGTAAAAGGGACAAGTTTTGCCGATAGATGGCACTACAGTCTTCGTATCTCTCCCATGTATGTTTTACCTTTCACGAAAATTTACAATTTCTCTTACAAATTTCAAGCTAAAGACTAAATTTTTAGAAAAGGAACTACATAACCTATTAAAGTGAACGATCCGTGCCGATTTTTTAATTTAGAATTTTCTTCATTGTTGAAACAGTTCCATTGTGAAAGGTTTGGATATCCATTTCAATAAATCAAGCCATTTCAACAATGAAGAAAATTCGAAATAAAAAATCGGCACGGATTATTGCCTTCGATAGATTATGAAGTTCCCTTTCTAAAAGTTTGAAGTCTGGAGTTTGAAATTTGTAAGAAAAATCGTGATTTTTTGTGAATGGTAAAAAATATATGGAAGAGATATGAAAACTGTAGTGCGATCTATCGGCAAAACTTGTGCCTTTAAACCAACCTTAATCATCCGTCTCTCTTAGTGAAAGGACGTAATCATGAAAAGTTAAACAGAAAGTTTTCATTTCATTTTATTTTAAGATTTACATAAAATTCAGGTTGCGTAAAGGTTTACGGAATGCATTACTAACGTAAATCGTGGGGTACTGTATATGGTAACTCAAAATACCATATACTTTTGACTGAATGTACTTAAGGATAAGACGCAATTTATGAAAGGATGTCCCTGATTTTCTACTGGTGGTTCAACATTTTTTTTTAAAGTTTCTTGATCCATTTGTTGCGTGTTCAAAAATGATTTTTCTCACATTCCGCATTCTCGCGCGTATAAGAAGGAATGAAGCCCCTATTCTCTTCTTGGAACCTGCATTTTGGAAAGCCAGTTTTTATCTTTTGACTACGTCATAATATATATATACTTCGGAAGTAAAGATATGCGCGGATGCGGATATCTGCATTAATATAGTTTTTTTTCGGATATTAGTTTCTGTGTGGATGACGGATGCAATTGTGGATATTCGTAAAAAGACAAAAAATTCGTGATTATGCTTCTAAACAAAATTAATTACTGGGTATTGATGACATGTAGTGAAGTATGATTATTCTTTTGGGATAAATAATCGCATGAGCAAAATTGTATTTGAAATGAGTTTTTTTTTTTTAAACCAACATGTAGTTAATAGATTGAAATTTAATGAATTAGATGTGTATGCTTCCCAGTCGCAACATGCAGACCTGTGTAAACTACAAAGGAAGTTTCTGAAATAGTAACTTCGAAAGGTTATCATGTCATTGTTCCTTCCTGAGGAGATGATATTCTGGTTACTTGACCGACACTGGGTAATTCACTTACATATAGCAATGTGTAATTAATATCACAGTCAGACTAATTTGTCAAGAAGACTGAAGCAACCTCAATTCTGATAATAGTTCGCACCATTTAAGTTTATATTCGAAATATTAATATTAGGACAACTTTGAGCATTTCTACAAAATATTATACAAGATTAAGTTTATTTTCAATATTTACTAATAAACGTAAACGAAACAATATTGTTAAGACAATATTTTATATCTAACATAGAGAGAAATTCCTGATGTCTGCTCTTCTATGCTTTCACGATTTTTCAAACTAGGGTACCATCTATTGACCCGGGAAAGCATAACTGGCTTCGTTTAAGTTATCTTTACGGAAGATTTAGATATTTTCTAAAATTTCGCTGCTTAGTATCTACTGGTGAGTGGTGAATAATAGAAATAGTTTCCAGTATTCAAGTTTCCATACTAGAAAGAATTTCTAAAATGGCGTCTATAGACAATTTTTTTAATAAAATACTTAAAACTCGGATTCAGGAGATTGATTATGTAGTTTTGTTTCTGATGTTCAATCTTAACAATAATGATAATGATAAACCAGCTGTTCAGATACCGATATGTCGCAACAAAGGAGGACATAAAGCTTCCTAAGAACCGTCTCCTACTGAATGCACGTCCTACTCCAAAGTCCAAACAGGGAGTTTAAATTTTTTACACCTAACATAACACAGATTGAGAACAGATTTGCACAACGACAATGGCTAAAAACATAATGATCTCTTTTTTCTTAATAATAATAATAATAATAATAATAATAATAATAATAATAATAATAATAATAATAATAATAATAATAATAATAATAAAAAGAATAATGAAAAACTTGTAATCCATTAGAATGTCTATTTTACTAATGATTTTACACTTATACGCTCACCATCCTGGAGGTGTATAGATTAAGAATCTGGGTAAACTACCGTACAGTGGCGTACGCGAAGGGGGTTTCAGAGTTTCACTTTCCACTTGCTTGAATAAGATACGAAAAATAATAATTTATCTTAATATATGTATACAAAAATTCTAAAACGGTATGAAACTGGGAGCTTGAACTTGCCTCCCCCTCCTTGATGAACTTATGAATACTGTGCTGAGGGCATTAATTACTAAATGCTTTTTTTTAAAAAAAAGAAAATAAAATCTCCTCTTATTGTCTTAAAAACATTTTCTATTTAACAATTTTCCACTACTAAATATACCCAGAACAGTGACGTACACAAAATTTCATCAATAGGACTTCAAGCACTCAACCGTACAATCTTTGAGGACAATTGTAATTTTTTCATATACATATATAGTATACAGGGTGGACCATTTATTTTGATACCCTCGTGTAAGGTTTAATTTAATGAATTAAAAACACAGAAATTTTGTACCATGCAAATATCGGGAGAAAGACATTATTTGGTGTACTCTGTGATATCAAAAGGTTATAAAGATCAAGGTAAATGGTCCAGCCTATTACAATTATTATTATTTTTATTATTATTATTATTATTATTATTATTATTATTATTATTATTATTATTATTATTATTATTATTATTATTATTATTATTATTATTATTATTATTATTATTATTTTAACTGCTATTTTAATAATACCAACTGCTATGTTACGCGTACTTGTAATAAGCAGTAGCTTTGATAATGGTTCTAATTTTAAAAAATTCTTAAGTATACATTACAATCAACGATGTGATTAGTTGAATCACCATTTCCCGGGCCAGGCCCGCAACCAACCACAGAGTTTGGGGGGGGTAAAATATCTTAGGGGGGCCAAGTCATTAAACATTCTCTTACCAATAGCTAAATTGTGTTTTTTGTATTAATAATAGCATTTTGTGTTAAGGTCTGGAGGGGTCACGAAAATATTAGGGAGCAGGCACCCCCTCTGGTTGCGGGCCTGTCCCGGGCAGGATTTACCACCAGGCCCGGGTCTGTGGTCGTACCTTGGATGAAAACTTAATAAATGAGATGAAAAATGGGAAAAAAGTTTAATTACAACAATAAAAAATATGAGAAAATCAGAGCAAACACCCTCCAAGTAATAATTCCTTTAACGAGTCTATTTGGCTTTAATTATTGGTGGTTGAAGTTGGGTGGAATACTGCAATAAAAAATTGTGTAGAAGCAGTCAAATTATCCACTTGATCACGTGCTTCGACTCTTAGTTGACAGTTTCTCTTCTACATTTTATGGTATTTGCATGTTTTTCATGTGAGCAGGGGTAAAAGTAGATCTGAAAACGTAGTGGGATGCATGACGTCACGCTGTCCCCAGTGCCTATCTTTGCCCATTGTAATTTTTCTTTAGAACCTAGAGGGACGCCACAAATATTTTCTGGAAGTGAGGGGATGCGTCCACCCGCGTTCCCCCTCACTTTTACCCCTACATGCGAGTGAAAAGAGTAAGATCGCATGTCACAGATTTTAATTCAATTTTGCCATATTACGACACGATTGTAAACTAAAAAGACAAGTACTGACGAGGGTTCATACACACATCATTAATATCAAAGAGATCTTATCCACTTCGGCATTTTATTCCGTCTGCTTTGGCGTCTTAATAGATTTTCGAAATCCAACACCCGAACTTACTTTTCGAAACTAGAACACTTCCAAGAAAAGTACGGGACCTTTAGTGGTATTTTTTTCTGTTCTATCTTTTTAAAGTTGTTTCGTAGCATTGTCCCACTTTCTTATTTTGCAATGAAATGGTTAAAGAAAAATAGAATTTAAAACGTCTTTAAAAAGAAAATGGATCCGAGAAGTATTTGGCTACGATGAATTAAGAAATGAATATTTGTATGAAATTAAGGTGAGTTTAAAGAAGTGCTAATTACCAATAAATGGCAGCACGTATCTCCTGTCATTCTATTGTATTTTGGTATTAGTGACAATATTCGCAATTATTCAGTGAAAATCAAGAGATTGATTTCGAAACTTTGTCTAAAAGCAAATTGAACCAATGATCAGAGAATAATCCATGTAGCTTTTTAACCTCTTTCTTACTCGGTCGAGATAGCTTCATTATAATAAATGCCCTCAGCAATAAATAAGACAAAATAATTTAAAATGTAAGAATTATCTTTTGAACATATATTCAAATTGTCTTTGGACAAAGCTTGAATATTCTCCCGAGCTTCATTGAATTATCCTTAACAATATCAGTCCTCACAAAATGCATTGAAAACAGAGGCGTCATTTCCGGGCGGTGCAGAACCTTAACCTCCCCCCCCAAAGCAAAATTTTAAATGTTGCTGTTGATTGGAAAAATAGGAGAAACATGGTGCCATCTACTGACGACAGTCGCGTCGTTACGTTCATCTTAAGCCATTTTGTTCTTATAAAAATGGAGGTTCACTGAGGGAGTCAGCAGTAAATACTTAATAATAATAATAATAATAATAATAATAATAATAATAATAATAATAATAATAATAATAATAATAATAATAATAATAATAATAATAATAATAATAATAATATAATCTTTATACTCTTTTTCATATAGGAAGCATTCTGATTATTAGTTGAACCCTCTCTCTGCTACTACTACTAGTAAACCAATTTATTATACGCATGCTAAAGAACATAGGGTAATCGAAACTGAAATACATATACGTATGTATAACGGCTTAGATGCAATTTATTTTCCTATGATTTCTTTCGTTCTTGTCCGATATATTCCTCAAAACATATAATAATAATAATAATAATAATAATAATAATAATAATAATAATAAACAGAATTAGGAATTTTAACATAAGTAACATTTATTTATATTTCTTTAAATTTTGCATGTTTGTAAAGAAAGAGACTAGTAATAAATCAAGTTGCTATTTATGGAAATATGTAATGTTTGTCCTATTGCACAATACTAAGGTCAAAAATCCTTTTTCCTGCTTATGGGATTATGTTGTATCTCTTCATTCTGGATGTTGATGCCATGATACGTGTACGTCATTGCTTGGCCTTAAGGCTAGTTTTAGACGGAAGCATTTATCGTAGCATTTCTCCTAGCAGATGTGCTGCCAAAAATCTCGTATAATATTCTATGGCATCAAAAGTATATTGTGCTTTTACACGGTAGCATTTTGATAAGCATTTTGTCGTGAAGTAGTAAACAAATCGGAAGAGAGCAATTATGGCTCCAAAACTAAAAATAGATATTTCAGTATTTCTTCTAAAGCCCTTTTTCGCATATGCTTATTATGATACGAAGGACTTAACGGTGCAGTCATACTATACAGATCCATAGATTTTAAAATTTCAGAAGAAATTTCTAATATTTTAATAGTGTATAAGTAATGGAAATATGGTGTGCACTTACATCTGAGATGCGTATTTACGTGGAAGTATAGAAATTAAAGTCGAACCTGAAATGCACGTAATCTTCAATAAGCTGCCATAAAATTTTGGCAAGTATGTAATTTCCCCATTTTTTTATCGAGAACAGAACCCAACCAACCCCTTCGGGTCTTCTAACCAGGGGCGTCATTTAGGGGGGGGGGGCAGGGAGGGGCAATTGCTCCCCCTGAGTTTGAGATTTCTATAGATTTTATCAATTAAATAGTAGTAAATCAGTTAAATACGCAAAATTTTACTTATATCAAAGGGTCTTGCCCCCCCCAAGTAAAATCTGAAATGACGCTCCTGCTTCTAACCCGTTCCCACTACTACTACTACTACTATTCCAACTACTACTACTACCCGTTCCTACTCCTCCTCCTCCTCCTATCTTACTATTGCTATACCTACTCCTACTGTTACTATTACCAGGTACTCCTACTTCTACTCTTACTACTACTTACTTCTACTACTATTACTCTTACTAAAACAACAACTACTACTACTATTACTACTACTACTACTACTACTACTACTACTACTACTACTACTACTACTACTACTACTACTACTACTACTACTTACTCCTCCTACTACTAATACACCTACTTCTACTTACCCCCCCTCCTACTACTATTACTGCTACTTATACTATGGATCCGTATAGTAAAACTACACGTTGCTAGCTGTCTTGAAGAAGACCTGTTAAAGTGAACCTGCACCGGAGAATGTAAGAGCACATCTCAAAAATGATTGCTGAAGGTACAATAAATAAAACGAGAAAGCGTTTTTTTTTTTGTTTTTTTGTTTTTTTAATGAATTTCTGTGCGGATCCGTATAGTGAAACTGAACGCTTTTAACTTTGTACAAACAAGGGTGTTCCTCATATTTTTTAATCAACATAATAATAGTATCCCTACTCCAACTCATTTTTCTTTACTACAATTCAATTTCCCACACAAAACAAAGAGCATGGATATTTGACACAAAATCTTTCGCTTCCTTTTAACACACCACGGCGCTGCAATCGGAGCAGAAATGCTCGGGAAAATGCTACGAAATAGAGCAGGTTCTATCGACAAGAAATTCCATAGGATATGCCATGACATGGGAAATGCTATAGCATTTGCCACTTTACACGGTAGGATATCGATGATACGATTTTGGCTACGAGAAATGCTAAGATAGATGCTTCCGTCTAAAACTAGCCTAAAAGTTTCTAGCTATATAAAAAAAATAAAAAAAAATAAAAAAAAGCCAATGCAATTTGCCTATTCGGAATGTAACTAAATACTTGTTTAAAAGGTATTCTTATTGTCTCGATTTTTTTCCTTTTTTAAAGAAAATAATAAGTGTTTCTGCTGTAAAGCTTCGATATCTTTAAACCATATACCATACTTTCTGGAAGTACTTCATGTTGGCGAATCAGATGTAGTCCTATCATATCATAAAACTTTGGATCCATATGGACAAAAAAGTCAAAATATGCACTAAAAATTGCCTCGATTTTAGTAACAATAACATATGCAGTAAAGTGTAAAATATGCATATGAGACGAGGTCACCACCTGGAATTAAATCCGGGTCTTCCGCACCGAAGGTGCATACGGTTACTATATAGCGATGAGGGACTTATCTGCTAATGTAAGTTGGCATGTTCAATATGAGCAAGTTACAGTAAAATAAACAAGTGTATGTGTAGGAGAAACGAATACAAGAATAGCGATTTTATTTATGTTAAAACAATTATTGACTTCAAACGCACGCGCACGTTTACAGAATTTTTGAGTTAAAATAAACATTCATAATTTAGTGGCGACTATCATAGAAGACATCAGTCTATCACAACCGTAACTTGAATTGGAAACTACATTCAGGACCACACCCTTATGAGGGCCACTCCGGACAACATTGGACCAGCTGTCAGCCACTCATCAGTCAAGAAGAACACAAACCAGCCAATCCCTTTCAGACTCCAACTTTCCACCTAACCTTTAGTTCCATCATTACAGCAGGTCTAACGACCAGGCCACAATTCACATACGTCACTCCAGGTGCGACAGTCGCCCTTTGACCGCAACACCAATGGTACTACTTCATATGCTCGTACAGCACAAATAGGAGGTATGGGATCCAGGAGGAACCCGGTACTCCTACATGGAAAAACTGTCACATACAGAAGGAAGGAAGGAAGTGGCGACTAATGTTAGTGTTGCAGCGTTGCGCAACGACCAAAGTATTCCAAGGAAAAAATATTATTGGCAGAAGTAGTAAGGAACATAATTAAAAAAAAAAAAATCTAATACTCCTATATATTCTTTAAATAACATATATTTTACCTCTATAACTGTAAAATCCATTAATCCATTTTAAAAAGCAAGAAACAATCCGTCACAGAGTCTCTAATTTACATTGCGTTGCAGCGAGGATACAACGACCAGATTCCTACAGCCCGTCAATTGGAGCGAATGTTAAGTCTCCTTTCCCCTATCTCAGTAGTTAAAGCATCTGGTCGTTGCAGTGCTCCTGCGACGCGGCACGGTTTCCAGTGAACAAGAAGGCTTTTCGCGCTAAATAAGATTTCTCAATTTTATTTCACTATCAATTAACAAATTTATTTATTTATTTATTGCTTTCATATTTTTACATTACCGGACTGTGTTGAAGCAAACCAATATTTGTGAAACATATTTTAATAAAAAGTGATTGCAGAATTAGGAAATAAGAAGGAAAACATATAGTAGAGCAGAAAACAAATGAAAGTAGACAAGTATTTACAAGTTAATTCTTAGCTTATATAGTTAATGAAGGCTTTTCGTACAGTAATTTGTGAACCAAATATTAATAAGTCAATATTTCAATTAGTAATATAATTCCTTAATTTCCAAAGACAGCGAAATTCGTTTAACTAGTAACGATGTGTTCTTTTGCTTCTGACAAGAATTGTCAATCAAGAAAAAAATCTGGTAAGCCTTCGAACTTGAGTTGATGTAATGAAAAATCATATTTCTCCTTTCCAAAATATTACCCCAACTGACGTTTATGTTAGAAATTGTAAAGCATCTTCCCTCTGTGGATAGTATTTAAGATGTTATACTTTTGATAACTTTCAACATAAGACTGTATGATGGGAAAAGTCACATTGAATTTGGAATTAGTTAGCAACGCTCAGAGGCACATCCACGAGGGAAGGATGCTGCAAAGTTCGGACCTCCAAAAAGTTTCGAAACTTGAGTATTATTTGTAGACTTTCTTAATGAACTATACTAGTTTAACAGAGAAATGATTGTTGTAGGCTAAAGATTTGATTTTACGCCCGGTCATGTACTCTTTCTTTTCTTATAAAAATAATCGTTCTATCATTTTTTTTAAAAAATATAGGTAGCAGTTAGTAACAATTGCTTATCATTTTTTCGGGTCCAGAATAAGACAGTTTCAATATTACTAGACGTATTGGACCCCACCAAATACTTTGAACCCCTCCTAGCAAACATTTCTGGGTGTAGAACTGGTAATGCTGTTTGTTTTGACGTTGTTTGACTTTTGGCTTCTGTGGCATGCTGATCCTACATCTGGCGGGTTTCAAAGTTTGCTTTCCAGAACGTATGGCATTGATAAGCATTGTTTCGCCTCTTGTGGAAGTATTTGTGTTTATAATGCTATGCTTACAACTAAGACGGATGATTTGGAATGTAGTTTTCCTTTCTGCACGTGTGTGTATGATATATAAGTGGTATTCGCGATTCATATACTTCTTTTGTGTCAGATATTTTTTTAAACAGCTGTGTAGTTTTTAGTTGTTAGATTTAATTGAATTGTGTGCGCTCTAATGTGTAAATGACCTACAAATTCTGAATGAGTTCTATACAATGACTTCAGTAAACAACTTACAAAGCCATTTGCCCAGCTCCACACTGAGGAAAATCTTGCAATTAAGGCTTAGACAGAACAAGCAAAGGGCGATTCAGGAGAGCGTTTGAAAATGATACATAAAACAATAATAAATGATTGTGTAGGTGCGAAGAAAGGAATACATTATTTTGTTTTCCATGTCTATTGTTTGATGATGATGAATGGTGGACAAAATTTTTATTTTTAAAATCAGATGAGTCCAGTTTCTTTCTGTTTTCTGTCTCCGATCTTCGTACTGCAACACGCGAAGACACAATCCACCGGCCGCAACTGCATTTTACAATATTTTCTGGTATTTTCCCGCTGTCGCATTAAATACTTTTATACATAGAAAATTTTACTTCTGTTTGACAAGTTATTAGAAGGAAATATTTCAATGACGAAATCCCATTTGCTGAGAAATCGGGTCCTTGAAGCACTTGATTTATACCTGACATAATGTTTAGACCCGCTTTTTTTAACAATTGATTTTATCTTTCGCATAAATGGTTTCCAGCTGTTCCTGGAGGTTTTTGTTGTTACTGATCGGAACAGCTCCAATGCGTTGGAGAGTTCTAAGTCACATTCTTTCAATTGTGCTACTCGTTTACTATTATTTGGAGCTCCACGAGTAAACAGTCTTCTTCCAAAATTTTAGGAGTAAAAGTGACCCTTAACAAGAACCTTCCCTGAAATTTTGTAGGGGATAACTAGTCTCCTTAATTAACAACTTGTCTCCTTTAGCTCACAGAGCATAAATATGGGACGTTAAATTAAGGATTTTGTTTAATTTCATTTTATCAGCTACAGTCATTTCTTCCTGTATATAGTTATGCAACCATGCACAACACATAAAAATTGCCATCTTGATTCTATTCAAGACATCGATGCTCTGTCAACGGATTTTTTATTACTTGCTTGAACATCGTTTCCAATCGATATGAATCAGACCCATCTTTCCTAATGGAATATCCTCTCACTCATTGTGGGCAACCTTGCTCCGCAACTAAAAGATTCTTAATTTTAAATTTTTGGATAGGGCAGATTATAAGTTCAGGACGATAACATGTCGCCTCAGTTCAGCGGTTAATAGTTTTTTACTCCAAAGTTCATTTTCCCCTCGCTTTTGGCAGCTTATAACTTTGAAATGAAGCGATTCCCATAAAATCTTTACTCGGATTTTTCTCTTGTTACTATGAGTAGATTCACCTCCCAAGCGATGCAACATATACTTTGCAACTCCTGTATACATTGACTTTTTTCTTTCTTTATTTATTTCTTGAAGCGTAAAGTCTGAAATGATCGTTGCCTTTGTTTCATTTAAACTGACTGAAAATACAGGGTATTTTAGTACAGTGGATTCTTTTGGAAACAAACATGATTAAAGCAAATCTGACTAGCGGAGGGCGGACTTGGGTAAAGGAACTACCGATTGATGCATGCGTGGTGAATGGCAGTCATCTTGGATCCAGGTTATTTGTTTTCAGGTGGAAAGGTACTATCTCCCTTCCGTTCTATGAATCAGCGTTGTCAGGGATAAACAATATCGTCGATGTCACTTTGAAGAGTTTAAGTGTGATTGATTATTTTGGTAGTTATTGGAGAACCCCCAGACAATTCTGGATCCGACCCTGCATATATTATTATTATTATTATTATTATTATTATTATTATTATTATTATTATTATTATTATTATTATTAATAATAATAATAAAACTATTAATATTGTTTTCTATTAACTATATAGTGTATTTCAAAACAACACCGACAACGGTTAGGAGGTGTGGGAGCGCGGTGGCTAAGTGGTAGAGCGTTCACCTCCGGTGCTTGGGGTCCCTGGTTTGATCCCAGCTCGCGGCGTGTGGACTTTGTGGTGGACAAACACCGTGCTCGTGGGTTTTCTCGAAGTTCTTCCGTTTCCTCCCACTTTCTTCATTTCACTCATCTCTCATCATCACCGCCTCCTTTAGCCTAATCGACATAATCGTGGGACGTAAAACTTAAAGATTTCATTTCATTTTTTTAAAATTTTAACGTTTGGGAGGTGATTCCTAACACCAAGATAACACACAAAGAAGTACAGACAAACCGTTCCGCGGATAGTTTGCTCGCCGAGGGACGTCATCCCTCAAATGTTACTGGCTAAATGGCCGTAGATGCCGAAAGACCAGAAATCTAAATCCTAAATCCTAAACCTGAGGGCACAAATCGTCAACTATTTGACGAAGGGTCGTATCTCAAAATCTTACTTTGTCAAACATGAAGAAAGAAATATAATTCCACAGAGGAGGAAAAAATAAAATATGCAATAATTGATTATATATTCCACATAATTTTTATCTAGAATAGGTGACGAGTTATTACATATTCAACTGCTTTCCTGGCTACGTAATTATTATTTATTTCTTTATGTTTGAAAACGTGAGATATTGAGATACGACGCTTCGTCAAATAGTTGACGAAATGTTTCCTTTCAGCGCTATGATCAGTCGAACATTTGTCGGAAAAATACAACAGCTATAACTCGAAAACAAAATGTCGGATCGAAGTCGGGTAAAAGGGAAAGTCCACTATTTTAAGCCGTAGATTCCATTAATGCAAAATGTGATGTGGTGCAGGGGCGGCGAAAGGGTGACTCCAAAGAAACTGAATAATTCCTGGAGTATTTTATCAAATGTTGACTGAGGTAAATTAACTAGAATTAAATACGATATTTCAACACTCACACTCACAACACGTCGTCGAAGTTAGAAGAATATTAGATTCGAAAAAAAGGAGATGCACATAATTGATTGATCTATTTTGTCTAGGAAGAACTGAAATTATATGAAGTCCATAACTTTTAACTTTTAAGCCTTCTAGACTAATTGTTCATGCTCACTCATGATTAAGTGGATAGCGTACGCGACTTTGTCATAGAAGACCCTGCTTCGATTCCCGGTGGGAGAGCATGCGGTTCGGATCCCACGTTAATCCGTAGTTCCATGTCTCATATACTCTCGCTACCGATGGGATGCTAAACTCAAATCCTATCCAATAATGGATAGACAATAAATAAAAGCTAATTATTGGAAAATAATTCGTGAAATGAGAATGTAGGAGAAAACAAGATCATTCCGATAAAATTTATGGGTACAATGTTGTCCACCACGAAACTTTATTGCCTAGAATCGAACGATGTTCCTGCCCACCAGAAGTGAGCGCTCTCTCACTAACACCCTGCCCACATTTTGGAGGAAGAACTAGGAGTCAGACATATAGCCTATGCCGGTCTAGTAAATACTGAGTGTGATAAAACAACGGACAAAAAGTTGAAACGCTCAGAATGTGGAATTAGTAGGGTTTCCTTTGTTTGGAAACGGTAAGTACGTTTTTCTAAGTCAGTTATTCTGAACTGATGGACTGCTTTTCTCTAGGGGTTGCGGGGAAACACAGTGGCTGAAAGGTAGAGCGCTTACCTCTGGTATGGGAGATCCCTGGTTTGATCCCCGACGAAGTAAGTTTGTGGTAGACACCATTGTGTCTGTGGGTTTTCTCGGGGTACTCACGTTTAATCGCACATTCTCATTACACCAATTCACCTGCCATCAACATTCACTTGCCTTAATCACAATCTCTCTTAGTCTAAAGGGCATAATTATAGGACGTTGAATGGGAATATTTCATTTCATTTCATTTTTCAATGGTTGTTGACAGTTTGTCAGTGGGTCACCGTTAAGGTAGTTTTTAATACGTTGTATTATTGTTGCTATTACTTGTAAGGAAGAAGAGTCCCATGGGGATCGCAAAGTAGGAATCATAGAGTTCAAAAAAAACTAAGAACTACTGTTGTAGATTGATTGTAAGAAATGCTAAAGGTACAAACAAGACTCGATTTGTGACTTTTTTAGCATTATTAGTCATATTATGAACAACAAATGGTTCAAACAGTTTTCTATTAATGGATGAACGGGGAAAATGATTCTACAATGACTAATTAAAGAGACTCATAGCTAGATGGTAAAAACATATCTGCTGGAAAGTGCGTCGAAAAATAGCACAGGTAACTTCAATTCATACTTGATGCGTTCTAGACATTAATATGTGAGAATATTTGTTGAAGATCCTTCGTATTAGTATATTTTACATTACAATTTAGAAGACGTTTTAAGATCATTTATGCAAGATTTATACGTAACCAACAAGAGTAAACTAAGTTGTATCGATTTCTTCATTGAGTCAGTAAATATTTTTTAACCTGTAAAATATTCAGTGAAAGGTATTTTAAATTCGGAAGAAATTGACACATGAACTTACTGAAAGATTTTTAACAGTGACTACACCAATTTTCATTTATTGGGTGAGGGCAAGAGGAGGGACAAAATTTTAGGAAAGGAGATTTTTTTTTTTTTGTATGCGAAAAGGGTAATTTTATATTACTTTACCTATATTAATACAATGCAATATGTCTGCAGGGACAGGCGTCGTCATCGCGGGCGGATGCTCTTCCATTTTTGGGTTTAATTTTCCGTTTTTGCTCTGATACCTGTCAACAGACGGACGGACGGACGAACAAAACCATTCTATAATCCGACACTTATGCATAGCGTAGTTTGGAAGTCTAAAAACTGCCTTTAAGGGGACTAATTTTTTTTCAGTTTGTCTACATTAATTTTATTGCATTTTATTTAACATTAATTGATCTAAATCTAAATGGATTGTATTTTAAAAGTTTAGCTTGTAAAGTTTTGATTAAAGTTTGACCCCCTATCGTATGCGAAGTTTAGTGTTCCAAGTACAAATAAAACATGAATGTGATTGACAAACATTCTGTAAGCAAAAGATCCATAGGGGAAAACCTATATTCACCTAAATTGCCTGGCCCTATACTCTATGAAGGGCTGGTTGGGATGATGGGGGACACTCAAGTGGGTGGTACATGTTTAGCGCATTGGCTTTCAGCCCTAATTATTTCTGGCTTTCTAAACAAGTCTGATACATTTTAATTCAGAAAGTCCCTCAACTGGCACATGATGGTGGGTCAATACAAGAATCTGTTTCCGCTGAGAGTGGGAACCAGGACCTAGAGTGCGAAATCACAGAGAGAGAGTTGGATTTTCCTTTATTAAATATTTTGAGAAATAAATTTCCTCACTATCCACAAAGATGGCGTTTAAAAAATATTTTGGATCTGTCATCTCCTATTAAAATACACATATATAATTCATATAGACTTAAAATACATATAAGTATGGTTGGGAGCAGTGTTGCCACAGCTGTAGCTCTGGAGTGGACTGAAAATAGTACCAGATTAAAACAAAAAGGGCCAAATTCATTATTTTATACCAGTGTAATACATGACTCTATAATACGAAATTAAAAGAGATAAAGTTCTAGAACACTCCCCCCTTCTTCCAAGAGTCCAAATCAGAAAGTGCTCTTTTTAAAAAATCACTTTTTAAGAACATCCAAATAGGAGGACCCCGAACAACCGTGGAAGTAGACGATTCTTTTCTCGCACTAGGAAGTATAACAGAGGCCGCAAATTAAAAAGGGAAAATAGTTATCATCTTCAGTATATTATCAGGAAACCAAACGCGCCTCTATTTCAAAGTGACCAATAAACCAAAACGGCATTATGGCCATATATGAAATATATATATATATATATATATATATATATATATATATATATATATATATATATATATATATATATATATAACGAGGAACAACTCAATCATCTCCGAGTTCGTGTGTAAACAGTACGTTATAATAACACAGTATGAGTAACGTCAGATGTAGGTAAAGTCTTACAAACACTTTTGAAAATGTGACAAATATTTGTTAAATGGTGCTGAATTGGGTAGAATTGTACCAACTTTTTCACGAAAGGGGCTGAAAGTGCCAGCGTGGTACCAAGGGCGCCAATTTTGCTGTAAATTTGGGGGGCCCATTCAGATGTAGAAAGCTTATATGAGGATTTTAAGTCAAATTACATTCAAATCATGCCAAATATAGTAAATTTATAAATACAATGAAGGAGCCCACATGAGCTTTGGGAGGCCCGGGCATCCTCGGCCCCCAGGATCGGAACTCTTGCGTGGTACCAACGGGAGAATGAATGACAAAAGGGCTGAATTTGGTACAATTGTTTCAAGTATGACAACATTGATTGGGAGGCTAGGAATGAATTAATCAATAATTAAAAATTATCAATACGTTATATTGCATAAAGGAATGAACATTGGTAGCTAGTAGCAATTAAGAAAGAGTGATATTGTTTTTTAAACACTTATTCTGCGATAATTGACTATTCCAAATGCTTGTATTTGTATCGAAAATGATTCAAATTGATCGAGCCTCTTTTAATGATAAAACTTTAAGTTTTGTGTTCTCTCTGTCGTGCGCCCTCTTTTGTCTACTGCACAAAAATCATTATACGTATAAGAAATCTTCTCAGGTCGAAGGCTTAAGGGGGTGTCTACCCATCATCAGAGGCTTCAGAATCTCCATAAGGTAACATGTAAAATTTAATTCGTAAATATCTTACAAAATACTGCACTTAGAAACTTGCAATTTTCTATACGGATACCAAAGAGCAATACAAAGGAGATGGTTATCTCAATTTTAAACTTAATGACTTAGATTAATTGTAATAATTACTTCCGTAATTAGGTTATCACTATTGCAGGTAAAGGATCAGAAGACCACTTTCATACTTCACAAATTACTATAGGTGAAATTCATTGAAGAACACATGCTGGGGAAGGATGCATTGTGGCAATTTGAACCGTGGAGTGCACTTAGCGCCCGTAGATTTAGCGCCCACATATAATATCGTATACTTAGCGCCCAGAAAATATTTGATGCTTATCAGTGTGCTAGGGTTGACCAAAGAGAGAACTAGTTTATATGTATAAATGTAGTTTCGTACTCAAATCATCTATCCCATCCCCTCTCTTCTGACGACTAAAGAACAAAAATTTTTCATTTGAAAGATCCTGCCTAAGGGGTTTTAAAACTTCCTGCACAATTGTCATGTCACTTTTAAAACCCCTTAGGCAAGTTGAAAGAAATGTGTTCTTTTCTTCCTCTTCTGTTCATCACCGTCAGCTCTAACACTCTGACTTTTCATGTACATCTGTAATTACGTACAATTTAATTACGACTTAAGAGCATTACCATATCACCTATGAGATTTTCATATATGGATGTGAATTCATGTGCCAGCGTTATTTTAAAATTCATATAGTTTTAAATAATAATAATTACACGCACCTTAATGAAAATACTACTGCATGGAAAACAGCAATTATTTATGCACATTGCATAACTTCATTTCCTATCGTAAATACAGGGTGTCAAAAAATTCAAATGTCAAAATTTGCTGGGTAATTCTTTATATCAAATGAAAATAAAACGTTCTAATGAACATGTGTCAAGTGTTATAAGCCGCCCTAAACGCAATCAATCACATTTTAAACCCTAGTTTAAAAATAATGGAACATATCGTAAGTAGTTAAAGAAATTCGGCAAGAACTAGTATTTCATCTATCTAAATATCCATACAAGGATACACTTTTAACCCTAGAACCACGGGCGGCGATTAGGGGGGCCAAAGGGGGGCAGTTGCCCCTCCACTTTTTGAAATGACCCATTAATGTATATAGTTTCATTTGGAAATATAAAGTTTTGTATGTATTATTGGTTTATAGAATACAAATGGTGCCATAAAATATTTGCCGTTCCATGAGTACGTATTGGTTATCTTTCCGTGAAGTTAAGAAAGCTACAGAAATTGCGTTTTAAAAATGCCACTAAAAATGGCCCAAAAATTAAGCTGTTGGAGCGAGACAATTCGAGCGTACTTTCATTTCATCTTACAAGGGCTCGATATGTTAGTAAGCCGCTCTGGATCTAATTGAGATATCATTTCGCAAGAAAAGAAGTCCTTCACAAGTTATTCTTTAATTGCACAAAAGCTGATAGTTCCTAAAACAGTTCTTTTCTTGAAAAATTGACAGTTCCTTTCTTCTTTCTTATAGTAAGGAATATTTTGATTTGATTTTTTTCAGTTTAACATCCTGTTCAGCAGCGAAGTTATATGAGACGTGAACTTAATGATTAACGTAGAGTCCGAACCACGTGAGCTCCCTCCGGGAATTGAACCCAGGTCTCCCACGTGAAAGGTGCGTACGTTAACCGCTTAGCCACGAAGGAGCTCAGTAAGGAATATATAATTTTGCAGTGTAATATACGAGTTTAGGGGTGTACATATATCTACAGTTTTGTTATACAATTAAATTTAGTAAATTCAACATAATTCTAGGTTTTAGGATTATTTTGTATAACTGGAATGTGGAGTGACTAAATATTGTTGAGTTTTGATGTATTCCAAGAAAATGAAAATTGTATCTAATGGCAACGAACATGTTTCGGGAAGCTGCAAAAATATTTCCTTGAATGTCGTAGCATATGCTTGTAGTATTCACTGTCTTTCTAAGAGTAATAACACATATAATAACATGCGTGGAATTAAAAATATAAGTTGTTCATTAATTTCCAGTTTCAATATAACTTTTGCAGAACAAGCCTTATTATCCATTACTATGATTATTTGATTAATATTATCCTTTCTATTTATTTGTTTTGCAAATTTGTTATTAAATAGGTCCCTAATCTGATCACACAATTTTCCAGACAGAATTTTAAGATGCATGATTTTATGATTTTTTGATTTCATGAGCAAGGAATCAGATCTCTTCTTACACCTTCGTTGTATAAGAGTACAAAGAGTTAGTATCTTGTGTTGCTCTTGTCAATTTACGTAACAAAATATGAAACAAGATATACGGTATTTTAACTGAAAAAGATAGTTATACAGTTATACAGCCTTTAGTCTATATAACAGCCTCCTAATAGTTATACAGCCTTTAGTCTAACAAAGTGTTACAAGCAACCAGGAAAAGTAACATTGACATACAAATACTGTATTCAGATCATGTCTTGCCTCCCCACTTTTAACGTCCAACCGCCGCCACTGCCTAGGACTACCAGGTGGGTCCATTGCACTCGTACGCATACTTTCTTTAATAATTATTATACTAAGGCTTAGTAAGTATTGAAATTCTATGACATTTTCCTGGTTGTGTTCTTGTATTATGTTATTTAAGTATTTTTTTTTTCATTTCCGTGAGTTAAGTGATAGTTTTTAAAATTTATAGCATTGGGTGCCGAGTGGGTCCATTAAACTCGAGCCTTAATGAAGAAATATGAGGATAGATTCAGAATAGATTGAGATTGTGGCTCGTAGCGGAGTGAACGTTCTGATAATCTTCTAACTGTCCCAATGAAGTCAGATATAACATATTGCAACTTTATGTGTTATTATTTAGTTTGATTGATTTAATTATTTGCAATTTTGCTTATTTTAGTAGCAGCTTTTCTTTATTTATTCACTTATATAAGTCCATTGTCAGAAGCATAATAGTTGCTTTTGTCTATCAAACTGTATTAATTTTTCCATTGTATGCAGTTGCGTATCCAGGGGGAGTTTCCCGGGATATGAACTCCCAAGAACCAAATTTTAAAAAGTTGCTAGAATAAAATCTAAATTTGTGCTTTCAGTCTCCACATTAACAAAAAAAGTTTTCTGGAGTAGGACACTGACCCCCCCCCCCGAATAGAAATCCTGGCTTTGCCACTGATTGTATGTAAAGTTTTGTTTATTGTGAGTGTGTTTTGATCATTGCACGTGATAGACAAACAGATCACTAACAATACACGTCACTATTGATGGTAGAGGAGGAATATTTTTGGTAAATCAATAAACGATGAAGAAATTGATTCCCGACAGACGATAAGATATTAGCAGACATATACAAATGCAACTGAAGTTTCTTGTTCAGGTACCGATATTGAAATGAGACGTTGAGTAGTTTTCTTATCCAGAGGATTGGTTAGAAGTTTGAAGCGTAGCACCTATAGCTAATGCAAAAGGCAAAACTCCGGAGAAAAGCGATCCTACATGGGCTGCCTTATGTTTTGATGACAACATCGGCGCTATTAGAATACCTGATGATGAACTGTTCCTAATTTGTGAAGTTGCAGATTCTTCACACACTCTGCAATATAATTTTATTCTTACATATAATATGACTGTAGACGAACAATTTCTCATTTTTTGGGTGCGCTGTCTCTTTTGACAATATATACCCAGTAAGATCACCCATTGCAAAACACAATGCACAACTATCCTGAAGTGGTCACTTCTAGAGCGGAGGAAAAACTCAAAGTTATCATATATTACAACACAACAAAATCACACGTTCACACTAACAATCATATGGCTCGCTGTTAGATTACAAAACAATGAACAAAATGGCCTATGACAGTATTTTACATAACTGATGTAAGTGGACTCAACACTTATGGTATTGTGTCATCAAAGCGTAATTTCAAACGAGAAACAGACATTAAAAAAGTTTGAAATGCCGTAAATTCTTCATTTCGTCTGGTTAGCAGTTCGCCAACGTTGAGAAAAAATCACGGAGAATGGAAGTTTCCCTGCATACTGAAGAGGAACAGTCTAAGAAATTCTCTCCAGCAAAGAGGGAGCACAAAACAAGAACTTTCTGCCGCAAATGCAAGCTACATGAATGTACTGACATTTAACATTTTCGAAGTGTAACACTCCGACTTTGATAAAATTTGGCAGGTAGATATTACACATGAAATAAACGAATACGTGTTTTTTCTTTTCTGGGGAAAACTGTTTTAAGGGTAAAAGCCTCCACCCAAAATTTGGAGAAATTTGAGGTCCGAAAGACAAGAAGAAGTTAGCCGGAGTGAATGAAATAGTGCACAGATATTATAAACGTTAAATGATGGAATATGTGTTTCGTATTTTCCTGAGAAAAATGGTTGGGTGGGGCACAGACCCCTTCAAACCTTTGATCTCGAAATATCAAAAGCGCTAATAACAGTACGTCAAAAATGCCTACTGGACATGGAGAATTGCAACGAAACTATGTTTACATTTCATCACGACTTATCAAAGTGCTAATTAGTGTAGTGAAAAGTACCTAAAAAGACATGGAGAATTGTAAAACAATTACCTGTGACTAATTAATTTTTAAATTTTGTTACGCAGAAATAAGTTTTCTTCTTGCAAATTTCAATATTATACTTCTGAATAGTGTTTTACTTCATAATAAGACCTCCCTTTTGCAAAAATAAAAAATAAGAAAAATAAAAAATAAATAAATAAAATAATAATAATAATAATAATAATAATAATAATAATAATAATAATAATAATAATAATAATAATAATAATAATAATAAAAATAAAAATAATAAATAAATAAATAGGTTTTTATTTAGTTTTATGTCCCATGGTTTTGCCAGGTAGGCTAAAGAAGACTTGAATTTACTGATTATAGTGGAATCCGAAACACTTTGGTCATTCAATGCTCTCCCACCAGGAATCGAATCTTGAACCTCAACGCCAAAGGCTTGCGTTCTTGCCACTAGACCAGCGAGGAGGGATAAAACAAACATATATATATAGGAATATGTAAATTAAACTCTCAACCAGACGTGGCTAGTGAGGGAAGTCGAAGCCAAAGCGTTCCAGACAAGTCACACGAACACGAAGTACATACTGCAACACTTGGGATTGGCGAATTTTTACAGGGAGAATGAGAAAGTCCGATTTCTATGGAATGGTGGACGGATTTGTTTTCCTTCTCTCTGACAAGGGTCAGAAGTGATGGATTACTTACAGCAAATCGTACCAGAAGAAACTGAAGAATTCCTAATTTATTTTGATCAACATTACGCATCAGGTAGTATCTGGAGTATGCGACTTTCATCTTACGCTGATCTTACGATTCAATTTCTTTGCTAGCCTCTTTTGTTTCCTCGCAACATACCCGTTCATATAGCAAAATTACAGAAAGAGACACGAACGAGTAAATTGATAGAAGCTTTGAATTTGAAATTCCAAAAGGTTGAACCTGTCCATCCTTCCTTGTGGATGGACATTACATAAGGATGAGGCCATGGTTTCAACTGCATCGAACAAGAGCAGCGATATGAATTACCGAAGAAGAGGGTAAAATGGAAGACGACTAGCCTTCAAAGGCGCTTGTTCAACTTAGTGATGGATTATTCTCAAAGAAACACCATACTCGTTCAATATCTGATTGGAATTGATTACTGCATAAGGCTGTAACTCTAGGGTATAATGTGTACAATAAGGTTCGTAGAGCGATTAACTTATTGGTTCGTAAAGCAACGTTCTTTTTATTATAGAACGTTACGTTGTTTTTCCGTGCTTGTAGTGTATGATATCAATTGCTTAACTATATAGTTTTATATTACGCATAAAGCTGTGAAATATGTGTCAGACTTAATGCGGATAGCTTGTTAGATTTTTTTTTCTGAAACTGTGTAATACTATATGATAATATGACTTTTTTTCTTTTTTAGTATCAAACCCGATGTTGTTATATAGTCAGAGTTACCATATGACAGATTTTTACCGGGACAGTCCCGGTTTGGGAGCTCTTGAAATGAAATGAAATCTTTGGATTTTACATCCCACGATTAAGGAGACAGGAGTAGGATAGAGGAGACGGTGATTGTGAGAATGAATGAAATGGTGTAATGAAGAAAGTGAGAGAAAACGAGAGAACTCCGAGTTTATCCATGCACGCAGCGTCTGACTACCACAAAGCTCATTTGACGCAAGATGGGATAAAACCAGGGATCCTATGAACCTAATGTGAGTGTTTCTACCACTGAACCACCGTGATCTCCATGAAGACTCTTATCCCGGTGTTTCGCCAGTTTACATTTTGCCCCGGTTCTCAGTCGTGAGAATATGTTCACCGTTTTTTGTATGCCTTATCCTCATTGCGGTATTCTAGATTACGTCTGTTTTACATAGTTTTCACATTAAAAGCTAAATATGTAACCTTAGTTTATAGTACATTTAAATATTGTAGAGCATTGCATACCACGGAGTAGAGTTACATACATGCATACACACACACACACACACACACACACACACACACACATATATATATATATATATATATATATATATATATATATATATATATATATATATATATATATATATATATATATATATATATATATATAACTACGTTTCTGCGTTTCACCCTTTCCCCCGGAGGTTATGATTCATTGAAGCGTCATAATCAGTGCTATTGGCTGGTCTCTCTCTCTCTCTCTCTCTCCCTCTTCATAACAGTTTTACTTAGTGGACGCTAAGTACACGGAACATGGATGTAAGAAAATAACAGGAATTAACGACCTGTGGAAAGAGTGGTAAAATGAACTGGACATCCCTGATTGCGAGATAAAATCAATATAAAATTCCTTCTGTGAGCCAGAAACACTGGGCGCTAAGTCTACGGGCGCTACATGCACGGAACCATTTGAACAGCGAAACTCATGTCTATCCCTCCATTTTCATAATCATTTACGCCTTGAGCAGTTTCCCTTACCACTCCCCGCCCCAGACGGCAACTACCTGAATTTGCCTTTTCGATGGAAACTGGAGTGACTCAAGTGTCAACAAAATACTTGGTAGAACAAAGATAATGATCTTTGAAACCTCAGTATCGAACATATGTTTCCGATTGCTTTTCTACATCTTTTTTTTTCTTCTTTCTTGAAACGGATGGATTCTTCTTCCAAGCAGTAGCTTTCACCTCTCTGCCACTCAAAACTATACAACGAAGAAAAGTCTAAATGTTTCTTATTTACCTATCTTTTGATCTCTGGAAGAATAGGTTTCATTTCATTTTATATTATTTATCATAGAAAACAGACAGTGCGACGTTTCTGTGGTTAGAATGGATTAATTGTATGCAGGGGTGGCAAAAACCAAGTTTTCCTTGTTTGGTTTTTGAATAACTAGAATTTGGTTTACCTACTCCTTTATATATTTACCATACCCATGTGTGCACGTGTGTGAAAAAAAAAAAAAGAAAAAGTAAAAGAAAAAACTAAAGAACTCCTTGATGGATCATCACCAAATTTGGTCAAAATATAGTCAAGAGTAAGGAATTTTATTTGTCATTAAAACCACCTACCCAAACCGGAAGTGATTTAAATAAACCATTTCTGGTTTGACCTTTGATCACCATAGATCGAAAAGGACAATATGTAGTGAGATCCGGTTTTCTGCTTCGTAAGAATACATTTAATCCCTATTATTAACTCTACTACAACCTACAATGGTTCAAATCAACTATAATTTCTGCTTTCAATAAATATTGATCTATATATAGCAAAAACGGTTAAAAAATAGATGAAAACGGTTTCTTCCAATCGAGCAGCTCTCAAGCGTCTCAGGTGTACCTTTCATCTCCTCTTGTGATCTTCAATTGAAAGCTCGGTTTCAATAGTGATCTCCATAGAACAGGAATGAAGCGGGTTTTTGCTTTCTATTCAGCTTTCTAAAAATAACTACTATATTCTGTCTTCCAAAAGATGTGGAAATCAACTACTTCCGATTTTAACTTTGATGGCTATAGAATAAAAACTGTAATAGATAAGAAGCAGTTTTCTGCAATTAATTAGACGTTCCAAGAATATATTTCGTCTCTAGTCTAATCTCTCTACTAAAACCGGAAGTGGTAGAAATCTACTACAATTTCCAGTTTCAATATTAATTGTGAAAATATCGTACCACAGATACCAAACTCTTTTGCGTGATGTACACGTGGCACTGCTACTTGTTTTTGAACCATTTTCTTTATCTTGTGGATAATCGTGGCCTCTATTTTTTTAAATAATAAAATAAGTTAAACTCAAGGTCATATGTAAACTAGTTTTACAAATGATTTACCAGTAGAGCACAAATTATTTACTAGTCTGTCCATTCATTACTGTTTAAGATTGAATAAGCCAAACCGAGTAGCGTGTCTGAACAAAGGAGTGAGTTAGGGAAGCTAATACATAAGATTATTTGCATGAATAAAACCTACTTTAGATTTGTAATAAGGGATAAGAAATCTTAAACATCTGAGAGGTTATTTGGTTCACACAGTTACAGTTAAGAAATTGATAAGAGAATAAGATAGATTGGGCTAGAGCCAAAGTTGGGATAAAGCGGGAAGTATAAAACACATTTTTGTAATGAAAGCCTTGATTCTGAGCGAAAACAGCTAGTTGACCTTTGACCTCGAGTTAGACCGGTTTGCGGTCACTTCTCAAGATTGAGACCGAGATCAGTCGAATGAAGGGGCCATGGCTACAAAACTTTTAATTTATTTAGATTACATATGGATAGAAATAAGTTTTTTCTAGCCCGTTCTTAAGTAACAGGGGGGTTATGAAGGACGGGACCTACAGTTTAAAGTGGGTTACAAACCATTACTCGGTTTGAATCGGAGAGAAATTGTCCTCTAGCTGGGCTCAAACCTGGGACCCCTGCCTGATTACAAAAGTGACAATTCTACAGACTCATCCACGGAGAACACCTGACAAAGATATATTGTACTGATCTTGCATGTACTGTACTTGTGAATATTTTAAGAATCACTTTACAAGAAGAGAAAAAAAAAACTGCACAAGTGAAATCAGTACAAAGTATAGAAGATATACTTTATTCCTCCAAGTTAGTTCACAGAGTCAAAAATTTAGCGACCTAATTTAATTTGCATATAAATATAAGAAGTGAATAAAGATATGAATCAATTGAGTTCACTCTGGTTCTGAACCATTTATATTATTTTATTAGTTTAAATCAATTGTTTGTTTAACATACACATACAAATTCTCAATAGGAAAATGATTTTGGATCTTTGGATAATTTTGGATAATTTTAGCACCAGTCGAGCTAAAACTCGACTCGACTCGAAACTCGAGTCAAGTTTAGAGTCGAGTCAAAGGTAATTTTCTCGAGTGGAGTTCCGAGCCGAGTCACTGTTTTTGACATCGGGTTTCGAGTGAGTCGAGTTTGATAAATAGCTCGCTCGTTCAGCTCGTTTTAACTCGTTTTGAAATAATCGTCTGATTAGACTGGAAAGCGAAAGCCATGAGAAATGTAAGCAGTAGTGTGGAATACTTTTAGTGTTGCTCACGACAAGGAACACTACTCGCATCTCGTCTCGTCTCGATAACGAGACGACAATATTTTTTTATTTTTTATAACGAGACAGCCTCAAGTGTCATGAGCATCAATATAAGTGTACACTGTAGCTCTTACTATCAAAGCTGAGATCTGCACGTTCGAATTTTTGAGCTCAAGCAGAAGCCCAACCCGAGTGGTGATGTCAATCGGCTCGGCACTCGGTTCAACTGAGCGAACAACTCGAGCCGGCTTGGTTCAGATGAGTCATCGGCTCGGCCCAATTGAGCCAATGGCTTGAGCCATCTCGGTTGAGACGAGCCGTCGACTGGCACAATTGAGCTTTTGGCCCGAGCTTGCTCGGTTGGGATGAGCTACCGACTCGGCTCAGATGATTCACCAACTCAGCTGAGATGAGCCATCTCCGTTGAAACGAGTTCATCGCCTCGGTTCGACTCGGCTCAACTGAGCCGATTGCTCGAGTTGGCTCGGTTGGGTGAGCTGTTGGCTTGGCTCAATTCTCGGTTCGGCTCGATAGTGAATGAGCTATGAACCAAGCCGCTCGATCCACTGACAACCCTAGACCCGAGCCGAGCAGTTTTGAACATGTTTGACCGGCGCCCTATAACTTTTAACAATTTTTGGCTCGAGCCTGAATACTTGCTTCTCCGGAACTCAAACCCAGATCCTCGTGAACAATGTCCTTGCCTCCTGAAGACTTCTCGGCGACCGAGATCGGAAGTAAACTAGTTTTTAGTATACAGGTACACCCCGTCTACTTTCTTGGTTATACATGATGTTATAATAATAATAATAATAATAATAATAATAATAATAATAATAATAATAATAATAATAATAATATAAGTAGTAGTAGTATCATTGACCTATTATCTATGTTGGATACTTAAAAATAGTAATTGAAACTACACACGACTCGACTCGATTCGAAATTCGACCTGAATTCGAGTCGAGTTGGAGGAAATTTTTCGAGCCGAGCTCAAAAATGTGTCCTTCGAGTCGTCGAGTTTCAAAGAAAACTCACTCGTATCCATCCCTACAGTGGAATAGGTATAAAGTTCGTGACCCGAGGTCTCGCTATGTATGTTCACAGGGTGTTCGAAAACGACATCAAATTACTTAAGGAAATTAATCCTTACACGAGAACATAAAATGAGAGTTACGGGTCACCGTACTAAAAACATTCTCGCTTAAATTTCTTAGGTTAAATCATATTATGTTCCTGTCAAATACAACAAAACTTTAAAGCGTTTTCGGAAAACTCCAAAATATTGCTCGAGTTGTTGCTTTCTTGTACCGTTACGACCAATTTTCTGTGGACAATATATCTGAAATAACGCAACTGTGCACCAAGGTTGGTCTATAGGCTTTTTCATGTTTTCGTTCGAGGATTCACATCCCGAAGTTATTTCCTGACACCATATGTGTATATAAGTTATTATATTTGCTTATTTTCGAGTAACAAGATCTAGAAATGTTCGAGGCCCTAGTTCCACTTATATTCATTACCGTAATGAAAACTTTAAAAAATCGTTCACGTAGTCTAAATTATAGTGACATTACTATGTCCGTTATTCATTAGCTTGATTGGTTTGGTGGGTTTAGAGTTTAGTGTCCCTTTCTGTACCGATGTTATAAGAGACGTGAGCCTTCAGTGGAATCCGAGTCCTTAGTGATCTGTTGATATTTCAAGGCTCTTCCGCCGGGTATCGAACCCGAGATCTGTGATCCAAAGGTGCGCGAGCTAGCCACTAGACAGACGAAGGGAAGGGTTATTGTATTTTTTAGAATATTACTTATGTATGTTTATTCACGGGAAAGTTGGTTCATCGGGTTCAATCCATCGTTTCAATCTGTTGAATTTAGCTTGAAGCAAAGTTGATTTTTTTTTTATTACATCCAGAAAAATATGTGTTGAATAGCTAATGTTTCCAGAAAGTAAAAGTAACTACCTGTCACGAATTTCAAATCCCAGTTACTACAGGGAATTCTGTAGTTTGTATCCATGCAAACGTCTCATACAAACTTAGTGCTGCAAAGGAAAGCTAAATTTCAACCATGATCTGTATCAAATTCTTGAGCCTCCTCTTCAAAGTATATACTCTCCCCTATTTTCTACTGTTGAGGCAGTGTTATTACAAAGAGTTGGAACGTACTAATATGAAATTAGTGGTTAGCAATAATTATCTAACTAGAGTTACTAGTACTGAAGAAATTGGCGTTCTCTACCTGATCTTTGCTTTCGCAGTATACATCATACAGCATGAAATCGCAAGAAGCAAATATTTCAAATTGTCTTGGAAGCAAATATTCTTTCTTTGTAACATTTACAGAAAATCTATCCGCTCTGCAGAAACGGATGAAAGAAATGGGATGAGGGTGGCACCCCGCGGCGTTCTACCACACCATACACGTAAACACATGCCTGAAGAAACAGCCCGACTTGTATGAAAAATGATAAAACCACAGGCAAGTTGATCGTGTATGGCCTCGGTCATTCATGTTGAAAGTTTTCAAAATCTTCTGAAAACATGTTTGATGTTTTTGCCGTTCTGCATGCATGTTTACCGTGTATGGGCTCGTTCATGCAAGGTGGCTGTTTTATATTTAGGTCCGCCAATCACGACAGCGGAAGAAATCACGTGAGTCTCTCCTCCGTCGCATGGCAAGGTCGTGCAGTTGCAGAAAGAAAAAGCACGCGTTTCCTCGTCCTCCACATTTCTCAAACTACTTTCAGTATGTTGGACAGCACGTTGGTACGTGTGTGGGCAAAAAATTATTTCAAGATGCATGATGAAAGAAACCTTTCATACATGTTGGTAATGCAAGTGCGTGCGTCTATGGCGCGCTATTGGAAAAGGACTTAAGAGGGGGAGGGAAATACCTGCCTGTCAGCAGGACATCTGTTCGCGAAGATCACATTGGAACACACAACCTTCAATATATTGTCCATTACAATGTTACTTTAAAAAGTTCATTACTCTTGATCTACGTCATTAAGCGTGAAATTGAAACAATCATTTCATTTCTATTGCTTTTCTGTGTACATATGAAAAATTTTAAGTTGTTACGTGCCAAATTTCGTTAGATATTCATGAAATAAAGTTTACATGTTATCTTATGGGGACTGAGAAACCAGTGGCAAAAGGTATAACATCCACTAGTCAAACTGATGAATATACAAAGAAACGACAATTCAGTTTATATAAACAAACTATACTGTAGATTTATAGATATTCTTGTAGACTAGAATAAACAGTAAAAGAGGGTTTTTAAAAATGATTGGAAAATGACCTGAATAGAGAAAGCGCCCCCAATTTGACAAGACTGTAGCAATATACAAATATTTGTAGATAGATAATATTGTCTGATTTCTGATAGCAACAACCAACCTTGCTTTCTCCCAACCCCTTCCTCTTCTAAACCCTACCTATCCCCCCTCTCTTTATGGCCCACTGCACAGTTGGACGAATATTCAAGGAAAGTCACATGTTTGATAATACGTGCATTTGTGTGTATATTTATGTTGCCTTCAGTGTTGCTCTATTTCTTCATCAAATATAATACTAATGAACTATGAAAACTAATGAAGATGTAAAATGAAATGGAATATTTCAGTTTAACGTCCCACGATTATGCACTTTAGGCTAAGGGAGATTATAATTAAGGCAAGTGAATGATGATGGAAGAATTGGCGGAATGAGAATGTGGGAGGAGAGGGAGTATTCGAGAAAACCCACGGATATGATATTGTCTACCACAAGCTTACTTGGCGTGGATCGAACCAAAAACCCCACGCACTAGAGCAGCGGCGCAAATCTGTCTTCAACATTGCAGGGAACAAGTAATACTTTTTTTTTTTTTTTGTTACGCGATGCTCAAAATAATGGTGAAGTTGGAAAACAATCCAGTGGAGGATCAGGGAGCAGAGTTGTCTTCAATATTGAAAGGCGGGCAGATTTGAGGCTTGTTCTGGGGGGACTAATTTCATCTCACACTCATTTGTGGCAATCGGACACAAATCATCACATTCTCCCCCCCCCAAAAAAAAAATACACATTTCAAATTGGATTATTGGGGGAACAGTCTCCCCCAGTTTCAAGATTGGAGGGGACATGTCCCCCTCATCACCACCTCCGGGATTTGCGCCAGTGCACCAGAGAAGCGCTCTATAACAGAGCCACCGTGCCTCCAAGTGAACAATTAGTAATGAGGTAAGTTAACATTTGGAAAAATTTTGAATTGCATACGACTAATAGTTCTTGTACGCAACTATATATCCAGTTATTACATATACGGAATTAGTGGATAATGAAGAATAAAAATATATGTGGAATATGTAGCAGTGTTGCGAACTTTAAGATATATTTGAGAGCACTTATTCCTACAACCTTGATCCACAGATTACAAAATACATTATAGAGAACTAACTTCAGGAAGAAAAACATGTACACTGAACCAACAGTATTGTCAGTTTATAAAATTATCTTTCAGTCGTAATTTTGTAAAGAATATTCCGAATCAGAATGAAATAGTTTCCAAACTAATACAACGCATTTCTCATAAAAAAAAATAATAAAATAAAATAAAAATAAAATAAAATAAATAAATAAATAAAATTCAAGCATTCAAACCAGACAGGGCAACCAGAAATATTTTGACCAAAAGGAGTATGAAAAGAGTATATAAGCATAAATCATGCATTACCGTAAACTGGGGTTACTTGGAAATTTTGGGGCTACTTGAAAAACTGACATTTTTTGTGTTATATGGTATAATAATGAGAGAACTATAACAGATACGTCATTTTATTCGAGATCAATGAAAAGTAGGCACCTAAAAGAAATAATATGGATAATCATAAGTGCTGTGAGAATTTTAGACTGGTCTAAAAATTCTCACAACAATTTATACTTTTTTGTGCTTTTTGAATTTTCAGTAAATTGTCCCTGTTTCCGTAATGAAAAGTGATTTTTATCTGGTTGTGCTAAATATCATTGCTTTCAGAAGTTTCCTAATCAGATGAATTAGTTTTACATTTCCACTTCCTTTCTTGGATAACCTGTGTCCATTTAAAAAAAAAAAAAAATCCTTCTGTTTTCCTACTAAAAACGATTATACTGATCAGGGGACAGAAAACGATGAGCTTGAAGTTTGCCTGAACCTACCTACAACCGCAGAGAACAAGTTGTTTTTCCATATGACTTTGCAGCAAAGAATTTCAATATGTGAATTTTTATCCTTATCGTACTGTGTTACATTATTATAACAGTACCATATATTTTTGCAAAAGGTTAACGCAAATGTTCAATTGTAAAAAGTGGTACCATTTAATTTTGTAAACCAAAGTAAGGCAATTACTGATCTGATATATACATAAATTTCATAAAATTATGTAGGGCATGTTTTTGTATCTTAAAGAAGTTTCAAGAGCTTATGCGTGTATTGGCATTTGCCAAACTTTCCCTTGCATTGTTTAAAAAACTACCGTTTATAAAAGCACATTGCAAAAACAATTTCCTTTTACTGGTTCTGTAGGTTTTCAGGAAGACAACCTTACCACTGTAGTTAGTTAAGATTGGTTCAACAATTTATTGTTTAACTAAAAGATTGTGCAAAAAAGTCTCTATTTTATTTAAAACAGCCTAGGAACACATTACTATGAAAGAAACATAGGCATGTTGCATCAGTGGTGCCCCCCCCTTATGTCTATGACGCACCCCCCCAATTGTCTATCCGTAGGTGTTCTTCCATGAAAAAAATCTTCTCTTCGATTAATTTTACCCCCCCCCTCATCAAACATATTTATATATATTTTACCCCCCCAAATATTTCAATGACGCAGTTTGCGTCATAGCCCCCCCCTTGTGGGCACCCCTGTGTTGCATATCAATCTTCTCAGGAAAGTGTGATCTTGCAAGTGGTTCTTTCCAAATAGTCCCATCTTTCACATAGCTCTAACTACTATGAAAAGACATATATTTTCCAAGTAGCCTCAAAAGTGGGTCTGCTTGGAAACAACACATTGTGGCTCCTTGGAGGCTTCAGTCTCAGTAAAATTTTGTTATTACTGCAGGAAAAGGTAACATGGACTAAGAGCTAGAAACATTACTTGCAATAAATAACAAGTAGTATTATGAAAAAAAATAATAATAATAATAATAATAATAATAAACTTTCCAAGTAATCCCAGTTTACGAAATGTCTTGCGCGCGTGCCTTTGGTGAACGGGGTCTCGGGTTTGATTTTCGCTAGGATATTCTTGAAAAACTTGAACGCATTCCAGTGGTTCGGATTCCACCTTATTCTATAGGTCTACACCTCATATTACCTCGGGGCTGAAAAGGAAGCTAAACTATAATCCAACCAACTGGTAAGTTGACATTTGCAGAGCAGATCATATTTCTTATAATTTTGCAACGTTCGAATTTATAACTACTTGGCCTGAGTGCGGTTATAAGAATGAAATGTCAAGCTATCGTTTCTGTTAGGATGATTATTGTTTCTTGATATCACTAAAAGTGATAAATAATAATTTTCGAGTTTTCAATGTTTTTAGGTCTGCCCTAATACAGAAAATGAATATAAAGCAATAATTTTGGCAAAGAAAAGAGTATAGAGTATTTGAAACTCCTAAAGAGTGTAATATTCTTTAAAACGTTTTATTTAAGAGTTTTCGGCCTCATGGTTAGCGTACAGGACTTTTATGCAGCAGTTTAAGGTTCGAATCTTATATACACAGAGTATTCATGCACAAGACCGACAAACTGTAGGAGGTGATTCAGAAAGTTGATATAATAACCCATGATAGGATCATTTTGAGAAAACTGTGCGTGGCTGCATAACTCCAGGGGACGACAATTTAAGGATTTCGATTGATGATTTCTAAAAGTTCGCTCAGTTATACCAGGCAGACTACGTCTGAAAATATACGTGATAGTTTCCGCAACTAACACGAAAGGTTTCGTGGTGTATGTGAATCATGTTGTTGTAAGTAGTAATTGAGAATATGACAGATGGCATTGCTGGTAAAATATGATGGTCAGTGTATCACTGAACGGATTGAAATCCTATCATTTACATTATCCTGGAAGAGCACACGGACATGTCTGGGTATAATAAGTACAATGTATACTGGAAATAATTCTTCCCCCTGCAACTCTTCTCCCTTGAGGTATTAAAAATATTAGATTGTCACAAAAAGAGCGAAAAGAAATGGGCGAGAATTGAGTACACACTGTTTACGGGTGTATTCACATAATATGCAGTGAGTGAGTGGTAATACAGACTACTTCCTGTCAAGAGAAGACTCTGAGTGCGGGATCCCAGGTAGTTGCCTGGATCGCCTTATGTAGAGGCCGTTGCCGATGATCTCTGATCATTTATACCTTTATGTTTTGAGTTTTCGGGTACAAGACTTCACTTAAGAACTAATAAGTGCCATATCCAAATATCCAAGTTTCAGAATCCTAAGGTACTTACAAAACAATTTTTATAGAGGGAGTTCGCCTACGGGCATATAATTTGAAATACTCACCAACTACCTCTATAAAAATGGTTGCGGAAGTACCACAGGATTCTGAAACATGGATATTTGTATAGGGCACATACTAGTTTCTAAGTGAAGTCTTGACCCGACTACGGTAAGTCCCATAGTTTTGGAGCTATGGACCTTTAAATTTCTTTCTTTTTTTTTTTCGTGTTTTCGGCAGCCTATAACTCCGAAAGGAAGCATTTGTGCACTCAGGTTGGTCTATACTTTTTTGTCTTAGCTTGGTGTCAGAAATCGCCTCCCAAACGTTGTCGGTGTTGTTTTGAAACACCCTGTATATATATAGAGAGAAAGTAGATAAAAAAAAACTAACTACCTGTAGGCGTATTTTGAAATTTGCGAGTACAAGTACGGTATTATGTAGGTAGCACACCTAAGAAGCATGTATTAAAGAAGAAACTTTGGAAAACTAGGGAAAGAAAAATAGAGAAACAAATTTGCACTGAGGAATGTAAAATAATGTGTAGAATATAACATTTCGTAATTAGTTGATTTTAATATATGTAGTGTGTTATTCCTCTAAAGTCTAGAGATTTTCCGAATGGTACCACATTTGCTAGAAATAAGGGGCATCATTCTTTCACACCCTCTGTAGGAATGATCATAGAAGACAGAGACATACATATAAATGAATGTGTGTGTCTATCCAATTTGCCACAGCACACTTCGCCACTCTAAAAAGGCGCTAGTTGTTCATAATTAATGCTGTGAACGATATAATATCAGGAATTATTAAATTATTTTATTTTTAACACATCCTGTTAGCCGACCAGACGAACAAGAATCCAGGCTCTCTCGTATTCTTTTATGTAACTAATTGCAATAATAATAATAATACATACATACACACGAGTTCCTTTTTATCCAATATGCTACACATCTTGCTAGTGATGGATCGTTCATGAACGAACTGAACGGAATCTTTTGAACGGCACATTCATATGAACTAATAACGAACTGCTCGTTCAAAGTAACTGCCGCGACTCCAGCTAGCACCATAAAAAGTTCCTCGCTCGCACAGTACGACCATGGTGGTATGCCTGATAATACCGTATACGACTCCAGCACAGAAATGACTAATAAGAATGCAATCGGGGTTACCATATCCTCTTTTACGCGGACATGTTAACTTTTTAAGGAGTAAAATAAGCGTCGGGGTTGATTTTTTCCCCACAGTGAAATTGTCGGGTTTTGTAACAATTAGAGAAAAAATGAAAGCTGAAACAAATAGATCCATCTTGATTCTTACCATCTTAATCCATCCCAATATTTTGCGTAGAAGAGGAAATGGATGAAGGCTGAAAATATTTATGGAAGAAGTAAAGAAATAGGAAGAACACATAAATACTAAGTAAAAAAGAATAAAATAAAATAAAAAAGGAGGAGAGACAAATAGTATAAAAGCATATCATTCATATGTCAAACGGTAATGGTAAGAAATAAGTCCAGAAGTTGTCAGATCACAATCTTGTGTTGATTGAGGAAGAACTCCACCGACAAAAATATGATATATAAGAAGAAAATAGGTGACGAGAAATTAGATACTGAAAAGTTTCAAGATGGGGAAGTGAAAACAGATTTGTTTGAAATTTCGAAGAAAAGTACAATACATGAATTGAGAGAAAGTACAGACGTGTTCAAATTATTAGACTCACGCTCGAAAAATGCAAAATTAATGTAGGAGTCCTAATTTCAGAGTTCTAGCACATTTAATTTAATTAGTGCGGTCCGTAAGTGCAATAATTTGTATGGATCGCGCATTTCCGGTTACCAGCACGAAATTTGGTCAGAGTGTTTAACGCAACATATAAATGAGAAAAAAGCCGGTAGACAGCTTTACAATATGTTTCGTGTGACTCTGGGCGCCATCTTGAAAAAATGGCCTACTTTTCACAAGTTCCCCAAATTTTGTCCGATTTACACCGTCTTTGGGCTAAAAATTCACAGGTAAAACGCCTATACATACACGCACTGCTACAGAAGATTGTGAACTGCTAGACAATGACGGCAATAGCTTTAATTTCTTGAAGGGGGCTAGTGAAAGGGCGCAGGTATTCTGGGGGGCAGTTATTTTGTGTACACCAAAAATAATACTATTGTGAAATGAAATGAAATCTTTAAGTTTTACGTTCCACGGTTATGCCAGTTAGGCTATAGGAGACGGTGATTATGAGAAATGAATGAAATGGTGGAATGAAGAAAGTGGGAGGAAACGGGGAACACCGAGAAAACCCACGAGCACGGTGTTTGTCCACCACAAAGTCCACACGGCGCGAGCTGGGATCGAACCAGGGACCCCAAGCACCGGAGATGAACGCTCTACCACTGAGCCACCGCGCCCCCCCCAATAATACTATTGTGTTACTTGACCTATATATCAAGTCAACATCTCTGGGAAGGGGGCTCAAAACAGGCCCGTATCCACGGGGGTCATGGGGTTCCATCCCCTAAATTTCTACTGCCCCCCTAAAGTTTTCACGGTAGGCTTGCAAGAGCAGATATTACAGTTAATATGTTTGGATCGGACCCCCTAACTTCTACCCTTCCCCCTACATTTTTGCGATGGCTACGAGCCTGGCTCATAATGCCACCAGAGGCACTTGCAGCCTTCTTTCCATTTAGCGTTGTCACAGTACTGCCATTATTTGCAACATGTATCGACTATTAATACATGTTTCTGCTGCACTCACTAATATTTCGTTGAAAATAGCCAGAAGATTCGCGCCAGTCTGTCCGCATCGCAGCTACCACAGAAACCAAAATGTATGAGGACTTCGTTTATAACCGTCTAATGACATGCAAGCAGTCCATACACGGTGTTATAAAGAAAGTTAATATGCAGCTTTTCAACTGTAGCTCGTTGAAAGTTCGTTGCAAAGATAAGGTGGAACTTGCTAGTGCACACAAAGATTCTAACCTGTTTTGAAAGATGTTCATAGCATGTCAGGAAAGGGAGGGCGATATCAGAGAAGTATTTTCTCATGAGAACACAACTTATCCTCCATCAATATCTGAATTTGGAGATCTCACACTTTCTATCTCTAAATCAGATATTTTGAAATGTTTTGAAAAAATTGATGGCTGTACAAGTACTATCATCCCCCACTCCTCTTGTCGTCGATGGAGCGATGCTGGTACACCAACTGCAACCACGAGCAGCGAAAACATTTGCAGAATATGCCGCAGTTGTGAATAACTGAGTTTCTTTCACACTTCGAGACACTAAACGCTTAGACGTTGTCTTTGACCGCTACATTGGAAAGAGCTTGAAAACACAGACGCGTGGGCAGGGCGACCGCTTTGTTGTCAAGCCAACGGGACCGCTTCCAAAAAAATACCAGAAGTTCCTTGCAAACGATGACATCAAGGAAAGGCTATTTCATTACCTCGCCGAAACAATAATTGCGGCTGATATTTCAGAAAGAGGAATATTCTGCACAAGAGGAAATCAAGTCTTATCCTCTTCCTCAGACTTAGACATTACTGGTATTTCTCCCTCATCCCACATAGAAGCTGATGGAAGAATCTTTCTGCACGTCCGTCATGCCGCCGAGAAGGGACACAAAAATATTACAGTTCGTATAGTTGTCTCCGATGTTGTTGTTATCGCTCTCTTTGCGTTTCTGCATCTGTCACCGACTCTGGAGAAACTATAGATTGATTGTGGTTCTGCAAAAATGCGACGTTTCATTCCTATACACACCATGTGCACGAACTTACCTTCTGGAACGATAGATTTGCTGCCGTTTTTTCACAGTTTTAGGGGCTGTGTCACAGTGTCAGCCTTTTTTGGCGTTGGCAAGACAAGTGCATGGAATACGTGAATGGCGTTTAGAGAAGTGGATACAGTTTTCCGGGAACTTTCAGTTGTTCATTTTCACGATGTTGTAAGCTACCAATCTCGCATGCTAATCCAGCGGTTTGTGACGCTCATGTACGACAGATCAAGTCCTAGCGTGGAAGTCAACGAAACCAGACGTATTCTATTCAGCAAGAAAATTCGCACAATAGACAGAATACCTCCAACTGAAGACGCATTGAATCTCCACACAAGAAGAGCAACTCACCAGTACAAGATCTGGCGACAGTGCCTCGAAAAGGATGTGCATGATGATGAACCCCTGAACTGGGGTTGTAAGGAAACAGATGACGGACTCGGTTACCATCTTGTGTGGACTACATTGAGGAGTAGACAACTGGTGACATGCCGTTGCAAACTGCGCTGTACTGGGAAATGTACTTGTATTAAGAACGGCCTCGTCTGTACGTTGTTTTGCGAATGTGAAGGACAATCTCACAGTGATATCACTATGAACACAGCAGCTGAACTTTTTTTTTTTTTAATGTGAAAGTGTATATGAGTTATGTAGATATCTAACATTGTAGCAAACGTATAAAAGTTGTAGAATGATGAACTGTATTAGTTTGTACTTGATATACAACACCTCTACAATAAAAAACGCAGTGAGGTCGGGTGACCGGGGAGGCCATTCATGCAGTTAGCCTTATGGGACATTACCTTTTTAGGTAAATTTTAGAGTTTCAGTCAAACAGCTATTACAACGAGACTATTTATCGTAGGATCTTGGTTCATACCTCGTTTTTTGTAATGAAGCTGCGTTTCCAACAGCACTAGTCAAATTTCCTTATTTTGCACCTAAGGCGGGAAATACCCGCCCAAAGTGTGAAAAACGGAAATTACAAAAGGCACAAATATCTTCACTCGAACATGCAAGTGGTAGACCCTACATGACACGAATATGCAAGTGGTACCAAAAAATTTGCTTCATAGTGAATAGAACGAAGTATGAAGAATGGTCCCCCAAATATTAGTGTAGATGCTTTAGCCGATTTACCAATTTCACCCAATAATACATTGTCAGTCAATTGTTTTTCAATGAGCTTCAGCATAAAGATTATTCTTTGTAGGAACATGAATCGAACCTTGTTGTCTTTGGAATGAATCAACCTTTCGAGTGGTACCACTCGCATGTGAGTACCATGTGCCTGTGGAGAGAAAATTACCTCCAAAGGGAAATTTTGTCAGAAAAATAACTCTTTTTCAAGTTTGGGTCCCGATTTACCAATTTCTCCCAATAATACAGTCAGTCAATTGTTTTTCAATGAGCTTCAGCATAAAGATTATTCTTCGTAGGAACATGAATCGTACCTTGTTGTCTTTGGAATGAATCAACCTTTCGAGTGGTACCACTCGCATGTGAGTACTATGTGCCTGTGGAGAGAAAATTACCTCCAAAGGGAAATTTTGTCAGAAAAATAACTCTTTTTCAAGTTTGGGTCCCTCTCCCCCTGTGTTAACGCTTGGATCTCGAAATCGCCTAAAACATACTACATGGTGTATGTAATATCTCTGGAAAATATCGATTTCATATCTTGAAAACCAAGGGCGGTAAAGAAAATTCCCCCACGTGGAAAGCATAACTCGTACTACTTTAAAGAAAAAAACCCTGACACGTCCCTATTTATCCGAGGATTATAATTCGCAAACGAATTCGTATCAAATTAGGTTAGCTTTCAAATGGTACCACTCACATGTCCCTATCGTGTCCCTCAGGGGCAGAAATCCGGAAAAAGGGAAATTTTTCCTGAAATAATTTCATTTTTTTTCAATTTCTACGCAATTTTCTCACTTCTGATACACAATAGGAATTGTAATAGTACAGTTGGAAACAGTGATTCATTATGAACACAAAGAGGTACGAACCATGATCCTAGAATAAACAGGAACGTGTCAAAAAAATTCCCAAAAAAACTCTAAAATTTACCCATTTTTTCTTCTTCAATGTTCGTGATGTCACCACCCGTAGGCATCGCACGCGTGACTGGAAAATGCCCATGAAACACGTTCTTTGATGTTTTAACGCTTAAATAAATGGCAAAGAAAAAAGTGTGGAGAGCTTAAATAGGCACTTATAAGGCAAATTCCAAAGGTCGACGCTATGGTACAGATCTGTTCCATCGGTCCCCAAAGGGTTAAATGACTAAAATCGGAAAATTTTTGCTATTAACTGTTTCTTATTCTGTTTGGCAGCAGACTGGAGAAGAAGAAAAGTGTTTTTTTTTAAACCTTTCATGTAAATATTTAGATTAAGTTGTTAGAAGTTAGCCATTTTCCAATATGGCGTCCAGTGTCGACCCTAATGATCCTACGAACTGTCTCCCGGTAATTTTCCAACCTTGATTGGACATGTAACAAAATGGCAAACTTTCATGCTGGTAACCGGAAATGCAGGATACTTACGCTAACATACCATGCTAAATGGTTAAACCACCAATATAGGATCCTTCATTTGTTTACTGTACAGTTGAAGTGGTGATATCACCGTTGAGCAGCAGATGGTATTAGTGAGGGGGATTCTGAAAGTGGTGTATCAGTTGTAGATAGCTATTGTGGTTCGTATCAATAAGGTACAGTCTGAAGTGTTGTGGTTGCTGTCGTAAGAAGTTAACGACATTCAAAGCGTTCAACAATTCGAATGGGCCACTTTAAAATGATCGTGACGTGTTTCGTGTATCAATCTTTTATTCTTTGTAATCCTGTAATTGCAGCACAATGGGAAAAGCAAAAGACCTTTCTCCGCGTAAAATGAAAGTTAACAAAATACTTCTGGTAGAAATAAGATATACACGGCAATACATTGCTAGTACACTGAGAAAAAAAATGTAGGTGGCATACTTAAAAACGTAGGTTACATTCGTAATTCCTGTAGTTTCCGGACTTAACGTACAACCGTATATAACATCCTGCAGCAAACGTATAGCTGAAAAAGTATGTATTATACATACTGTCTGCATAAGTGCAATGACGTCATTCGTGTGACGTCATCTGCAGTAACAAGTATATACGGAGGTAATATCTAGCTTTGTGACGTCACGATCGTATGTAGCATGTGGGTTAATAATGACGACACTCACTGACTATCAGGACGGAGCATAATTTCAAGAAGTATGCAATATACGTTCTGTACGTGTGTTTCTTGCGTTCAACCCCGAGGCAGCATCTATATTGTACTTGTGCCCCGTACGTACGACTAGATACAGTATACGTATTGTACGTATGTATTATACAGATTTTCCTTATGTCGCACACAGCTTGTCCCGATACAGCATACAGAATATCCGTATGCACCATACAGAGTGCACATATGCAGCTTACAGACTGTGTGCATGCAGTATATAGATTATACGTATGTCGCGTACAGGCTGGCCATATGTAATGTATGGATTGGATGTATGTAGCTTATAGATTGTCCGTATGAAATATACGGATTTTACCTGTATCGCATACGTATTGCCTTGTTGTAATATATGGATTGGGCATATTCAGGATCTAGATTGTACGTATAGTGCACCATTATTGAAGTGCTGCAACATACTGAGAAATGCAGGATACATTCTTACTGTAATGTTGTTACATATTGTTTTTCTCTGTATGGAAACAAAAATAGCTTAAAATATGGTTGATCTTTTGTGCCAATAATAATAAAATTAAAAATACTACACTTTTCAATCTTAGTTGGAGCAGTGAAACTGTCCAGAGAAATGTATTTACCTGCAGGGTGTAAGTTTGGACTTCCTGCTAATTCTTTGGAAAGCTACTGCAAAGCCAAGTGTTGAAAAGTGGCACAAGCGTTAATTTTAAAATTATTGGCACAAAGGAGGTTAACCATATGTTAAACTATTTTAGTTTTCATACAGAGTAAATCAATATGTGACAATATTACTGTAAGAATTTATCATACCTTTTGCAATAACTTAGTTGCAGCACTTCAATAATAATGCAAAATGCACAGCCATGTACAATCCTATGTTCAAACTCAAACAAACTTACGTACAGTCATTTATTAAGCCATTATCATCCATTGCTTGTACAGTCACGAAATTAAATATTCTTCATTTGACAGAATTTGTTTTCCTAAAAACTCAACAATAAATTAACCTATTAGAGTACCGACTTTGGCAGGTTGTCAAGTTATAACTATTCGAAGAATAACAACAAAAAGATCCAAATAAATTCATTTGTTCCCGAGCTATTGGCAAAAGAAAATTTGTCAACTGTCAAATACTTTCTTTTCCGTGTGTACTATATAAAGACGACTTTACCTCATTCTTTTCCTTAATAATATCCTCTTCCAAAATGCAGAAGTTGTTACCACAAGAGGCGTGAATAGGATTTTCCAGAAATAACTTCTCTGCACATTTTAATTAACAGATAAGTTATTTTTCAAATGACGCTATAATTAAAAACATGGTGTCAGCTGAAAACGTGTTCCCTCACAAGATGATTCCTACACAGTACTCGCCATTAAAAATGCAACTTCAGGGAGACAGGGTAGCTACGCCAAAGTTCCCAAGCCGATATCTAATAGTAAGTGTCGAATATGCTTAACCCTTAACATACCAAGCGGAGTACTCTAGGGACCCCAGAGAGTGATATTTAGTGATACTGCCGCAATCATAAGAATCAATTTCTTCTCAATTTTTATATGTATCCTGCAACCCTTTGAGATATTAATTACATGATTAGATCAACGACTCGTTTCTTTAAAAAATACAAAAAATAAAAACACACTTGAAAATGTAAAAACTCCATTGTTAAACCTGTGTTTCAGATTTACGAACACAAAAATATAAAATTGTATGAAGAACTGAATAGTGCTCAAATATACATAATATTTGATGTCAACAATGTTCATTTAACTTAAGTATGCTTCTAGACATCCAAAAAAATAATAGTTGGAGTAACCCTCTGCAATACTATGTTGAGAAATTAAAATAATACTTGGGGTCTCCAGAAGACTCCAGCTTGGTAAACAACTTTGACGACTTAGGCTTGGTACGTTAAGGGTTAAACTTACCGCTGTTTTCGCTGTGTGACAACGTGGTGACAAAGGAGCAGAACTGACCCAACATTGACAACCAGAACGACTGTAACACAGCGAGACATCGAGAGGATGTTCTCTTCTGGTATGGTAAGCCATGCGTCTTACGATCCAATGCCACAGCTCATCAACTGTAGCTGGCGGAGTTCACAGGTGTGAGAAGCTGTGCAGCCATCGACCAAACATATTTATCCTTCCCTGCTCTATACATTCTGCAAATTTGGACTTTCCTGGATGTATCCTTCTTAGTTCAACATTTTAAGTAACGAGCAGTGTAATAGTCTCATACATTATTTAAAGAAAGAGCGATGATTCTCAGAACTACTCGGAAGTTTCTAGTTTACAATTTTATATGATATAGATAGATAGATAGATAGATAGATAGATATACAATAATTTAAAACGGTTATATCAAAGTTTGCAATTCAGAGTACAAAAAGAAGTATAGCTCTCGGAACACTGATTATAGCCAGATAATACCACTAGTAAACTCAACCACACTCAGTACCGTTAGTTGCTTGGTATTGTCTATGAGGCAAAGATCATCGTATCTCATTGCGTGTAGATTTTTGTATTTGTTTAACGCTAAAAATTGTTTGTCGCTAATCGAACCCAGTAACATATATATATACCGACAGGACGTACGTTAGTCACAAGGTTACATGAGTGAAACACTAAATTATTCGATTGACACTTGCGGCCTTGTCAACACTAGAGAAAGGTACAAAGTGATTAAATAAATACGAAACATAGTTCATACAAAATATAGCGATGTATGAAGTCTCCTTTTCATACGATTTGGATAAAGGATACATCTGTAGAGAGCAACATAAATGATTTCTCTGGATAATTTGGATTAGTCTAGAATTCGAACAAAAATAATTTTGAAATTCGTTGTTAAGTCCAACATTTTTTCTTTCTTTCTTCGGATTCTCAATAAAGTTGACTACTGAAAAGCTGAGTTACAGATTTTATGTTAAAACATGTTCACTATACCATTGCCTTATTCACAGAACAATACATTAGTTATTAATGTATGTCTGAAATAATAGTGCTTCGTGCAGATACTTTATCCAATCGGAATTGCACAATGATAAAAAAAAATGTTGCAAGGTATAATGTTCTTATTTACAGAGAAAAAGAGTTGAAAGGACTTAACGCTAACAAACATTTTCTTTAAACAGACATACATTTATTCTAATTTATGGAAGAAAGAAATAATTTGTGGAGCAGTATATTTATTAAGGTTACATATTCGTACAAAAGAATGAAAATATAATCGGGTCTGTCTTCAGAAAGGACGTGCTTTTAGCCACAAATTACACTGCTTCTTTTCGCTGTCTTTCATGCAGAATCCTGGTTTTGTTTTGATGCATGAAATACCTGAAACAAAAATCCAAAAAATATTTAAAATGTTACATTTTAAAATATTTAACATTTTTTTAAATTAAATGGACAAAATCTGTTCAGTCAGGTATGGACTTTTGGGTTTCTGGTAGAAAAACGATTAATTAAAAAAAAGTGTTTATTGATGCTGAACAACTCGAAATGTATTACTATGCAAAAGTAAGTGGGTACCCAATGGCGTTCGAGGTACTATGGGGTACCTAATGTCTGCATTTTTAGATATGTGGAAATATATGTCTCTAAAATGTAAAGAACTGGTATCTGTTTAGTACAGAAAACCGCAACTCGGTAAGCCTTATGGATACCGAGGTATGGGAAAATAAAGAACAACACCATAGAAGTGTGAGGTTTGCGTACCAGATTGTGCAGTTTCGAAAACGTAATTACTGAGAGCTAACAACAACCTCAAAAGTAGTTTCAATTCAATACACTACACACACGTCCTTATGGGGGTTTTCGGGTACTATGGCATTCACAGACCTCCCATTTCTAAACATTCTAAAATATATCTTAATAAACTTATAAAGAACGTTACAGGTGTGTGTTTACCGAAACCGCAAGTCGGTACGTTTAACAGTTACCGAAATATGATGAAATAAATAGGAACACCATAGGTATGTGGGGCTTCCATACTTGACAGTACAGTTTAGAAAATTAATGAAATATAACTAATGGCTATCAAGATATTGTCAAATAAAGGGAGGACCCACACAGTTATGGGGTTTTCGTGTTAGGTGGTAAAATTTCCGAAACCGGTCATGAAATCTGAATAAGCACCAGTAGCAATTTCATCCTAAAGTAACTGGGTATTTCCATGGGGTTTTAGAACATCATAGGTCTAAAAAGATTAAGTTTTAAAAGCTTTGGAAAATATAATTTGACATTTGTAAAGAGTATTAGAAAAGAGAATAGAGTTACCCAAAACTTCCAGCCAGTACATCTTACAGCTAGAGAGACACCGTGAAATAAAAGAGTATTAGATCTTGAAATTTCATAAAACAACTTTTGATCTTAATAAAAGTTAAATAAGATGGTACTTATATGGGTGAAGTGAGTACCTCACACTCGTCAGGGCAATTCCGATCGAAAGATTAATTCAGCTCGAAGTTTTCTTCGGGTAAATCCAAGCGTGATAATTCCTAGCGTACAAAAAGAATGAAAATTCTTTGTCAATATCTAATATAGCAACCGAGATATAAGTAATTATGTATTTTATGACGTCGTAAAAATGGAGACCCATATGGATTTGTACTGTTGAGTCTTTGCTGTAAGAAGAAGAAACTTCAGAAAATTACCGTATATACCTTAATAGACAATTAAATGGGTGCAGGCACGGTGGCTTAGTGGTAGAGTGCGTACCTTTGGTGTATTGGGTCCCTGGTTCGATCCGCGGCCAAGTCAGTTTGTAGTCGACATCATATTCGTGGGTATTCTCGGGGTACTCCCGTTTCCTCCCACCTTTGCACTCCATCAATTCTATCATCAACATTCATTTGCCTTAATTTCATTTTAAAATTAAATGGGCAGTTAAGTGTGATCGTATCTCTGTGGATTAAGAGAATACTCCAGTGTAGTTTCTGCAAAACATACTAGGTAAACACCCCACCACGAAGTTACTGTGTCCTCACTGATTTAATTGTCTATTAAGGTATATACAGTAGGTTTTTGAATTTCTTTCTTATAGCAAAGACCCAGAAGTACAAATCCTAAAAGATCTCTATTTTTACGTCATAAAACATATGACTCGTTATATTTTGGTTACTATATTAGATATTCACAGGGAATTTTCACTCTCTTACACAGCTCGATGAACCTTTGGAACTGCCTGAAGAAAACCTAGAACTAATCTTTCCATCGAAATTGTAATGAGGTACTCACTTAACCCATAGAAGTACCATCTTATTTAATTTTGTTGGGACCAATAATTTTTCCGAAGTTTCAACATCTCATACTCTTTTATTTTACGGTGTTTCTCTATATGTTAGATGTACTGGCTGGAAGTTTTAGGTAAACATATTTATACTTACATATTTCTAATACACTTTACAAATGTCAAGTTATATTTTCAAAAGCTTTTAAAATTTAATCTTAGTAGACTGTAAGATGTTCTAACACCCCATAGAAATATCTAATTACTTGAAGATGGAATTGCTGCTGGTGCTTATTAACTTTCCATGACCGGTTTCGGAAATTTTATCATCTAACACGAAAATCTCATACTTGTAATGGTCCTCCCTTTATTTGGCAATATCTTGAAAGCCTTAGTCATATTTTAATTCATTTTCCAAATTGTACCTTCAAGTATGCAAGCCCCAAGCCCCACATACATATCGTGTCGCTCTTTATTTTCCCATATCTCGGTATCCGTAAGGCTTACCGAGTTGCAGTTTTCAGTAAACAAATATCAGTTCTTTACATTTTAGACACATGCATTTCCATATATCTAAAATGCAGAAATTAGGTACCGCATTGGAACCCCATTGGAGTACCCACTTACTTTTGCATAGCAGGGTAAAAACGCCAGTGGTTCTCACTTTAAGGTTGAAAACATACTATTTTGTCTCTTCTCTGAGCATCGTGAATCTGTCGGAGCTGTACCATAGTTGGAAAGACTCACTGATCCTTCCTATAATGACCATGTAGTCAGAATTCAAAAAGGAGTAGCCGTTGAAGGAAAACCAATATTTTAAAATCCTTGCACCAGTAGTCGTCAGCTTAAAATCAAAATGTTCCAGTAGTAGTCAGAATTTTCTACCAGTGTTCGCCACTCAAATAACTTGACATAATTTATTCAGAAACGCACTCTTTATCAGTTTAAAATTAAGAATAGAGTATAAAGTACTAATGTTAATAACTGTGCATCACTTTTGGCACTCAAGAAAGAAAATAAAAACGTTTTTACATACTTTTTTAAAGCAATTTCAGTAAGAAAAATGTTAACTGAATTCAAAAGTTAACTGTATATTATTTTAACGTTAAGAGTACAATATTAAATACTATGTTTAATAACTATAGTGACTTTAAGCACTCAAGAATGAAAATAAACATGTTTGTACATACATGTTTAAAACAATTTGAGAAACAAAATAAGTTAACCGAATTCAAAACTTAATTATACATCACCTTAAGATTAAGAATGGACTATAAAATACTGAGGTTAATAATAATGCAATACTGAAGAATGAAAACAAAAATGTTTTTAACTACCTATATTGTATTTACATGTTGTTATTTCTCATTAACATGCTTTTTGATAACGCACGATATGGGCTAGGGGTGCGCACGAGAAATGATTTGAGACTGTCACCTCTCGCAAAGATGTCGCGAAAGTTGTCTCCTCTCGAAATCTGTATCTGTTTCTATTGGAAGAGCTATGTCTCGTCTCGAATTTCGTAACAAAAATTCTGTCTAGTCTCGTGCCGTGCGCAACCCTAATCAGGCCATAGACAAAAACTTCATTTCGGAGGGGTTTCGATAGGGCTTTGTGATATCCAAATTTTGAAATAGATAATCGATATTGAAATACTATTGAAACTTGTTCGAAATATCAAAAAATACAGCAATATCAAAATATAAGCAATATCAAAAATCGAAAATATAGAAATTGATAAAGATCAAAAACATCGATATATCGGTCAAAAATTTCGATATCGATAGTTTGATATTTGAAAATATTAATCGTTCGATCGAAATATCGCACATTCCTTGGCTCCAACTGTTACCACCTTAAAAAAGAATGTGAAAATTGCTAACTACCTAGGTAATCTGTAAGTACCTTAAGACGGGGTTACTTTGCACTTCAGGGTTAACTTCGCACAAAATACGAAAAAAGTTACACAGTCTTCCGTCGGTAAACCCATGAACTGTAAAGAGAAAGTTTCAACTGCCACCGTAAGATAGAACATCTAACTGGATTTTGGCTATAATGTTGGCGGTTAACATCAGTTCTAATCACCTGAAGGGTTTGTTGTTGTAGAGGTATGGATAGCACTCACTGTAAATGCAGAAAAAATTTGGAAGATATCACCTACAAGAATTTCCGTCAAAGTTAAGTCGGTTTCGTAGAATTCTACTGTGTATGATGGGACTTCCAAGCAATAGTTGAAACTGAAGGGTGAAACATTGTAAAGTCATAGAAAAATAACACTGGGAGAAGGCTGTTTTGAGCCTCAAATCGTGGTTACTTTGCACCGGGTCAACGTAACCCCTTAAATGGGAAATTCTTACTACTGGCACCTCCTCCCGTCTAACTTTAGGAAAATTTCCTCTTTAGATAGATGTCGAAATGGATTTCTTGTTGGAAAATAAATTACGAACAGCGGCGGATTCAGAAGAATAGTTTGAGAGGGACTTCACACAGAAATACTTCGTTTATTTAGAAATCACTAGACTTTTTGAAGGGCTTGACGGGCATACGCATAGGAATGACTAAATTAGATTTTTTAAAAAGAAATCCTGCAATTTGGGTGGGCTTCAGCCTGAAAGCCCCAAATCCCGTAAATCTTCCACTGATTACGGTTGAGAAGATATTCTTGGATATAAAGAGCAGCCAAGGCAAATCTGTTCACGGAGATTTTTTGTGTTTTTCAGTTGCCATTTTTGTGGGTCATGCTAAACCATCAGAATGTGGCTCCTATTTCGGTACCAGAAAATACATAATTTTCTTTACAAATATCGATAATTCATACTAAGTACTGATACCGGTACCATAATTCCAACATCAATATTTGTAGACTGCATGCAGTTTTGTGTAAAAAGTGAAATGTATAAATACAGGAGAGAAAACATTGCAGACAAACATTATGTTAGTATGTTGAACATGCTTTTTTGTATGTGGTGCAAAATATCTTCATCTATGGGGTTACTTTGCACCAAAGTTTATATGAAATGAAATCTTTGAGTTTTACGTTCCACGATTTTGCCGGGTATGCTAAAGGAGACGGTGATGATGAGTAATGAATGAAATGGTGGAATGAAGAAAGTGGGAGGAAACGGGACAACCCCGAGAACACACGGTGTTTGTCCACCACAAAGTTCACTTGGCGGGGACTGGGATCGAACCCGGGACCCCAAGCACCAGAGGTGAAAGCTCTACCACTGAGCCACCGCGGCCCCTCATATAGAGTACAAGTAACAATATGTTGTAAAAAAATGGCCCGTCTAGAGGTCATGCAAGCTAAACACCAATACAATTGTTACAAATTTATTTACTAGCACTGTTTAATTATCTACGGTGCTGAACATCGCAACACCAATATCATTATGTCACATCCTTTCAAAACTATGCTAACTGCAAAGTAGACCTGCTTTGCTTCGTAATGTCCAAATAGTTGATTACTGTGCTCGAATGCAGGCAAGTAGCATACAAATTTATGATGTTGAAGGCGTTATTTTTCACAGCTATGAAGAAAAGACATGAAAACGAAAAATAAAAATAAATCTTTGTTTTACGTTCTACGCTTATGCTGTGTATGCTGACAGTCCCAAATGAGTATTGAAAATTGATGATCTTGGAATACGATTTGGTGGAATAATGAGGGGGGAAAATATACATTGATTAAATATAAAATTGAAAAGAAATAAGGGCCTGACGCTCAAATATTTATCTATCTGGCAGCCATCTTGATCCCTCTAAAATATCACGAAGTACTTGATTGATTCTAAACCCAATAATAGTAATAGTAATTATAACAATAAACACAGAATATACCTAGATATAATTTACGCACCTTGAAGTCTAGAAATTAATAATTGCAATCCTCAGCATTCCAATAGAACTTTGGTTTCTCCAAATGAAGATTCGGACATCGGTTTTCTTCTCAAGCAATAATGGGGTACAATAATCAGTTGCAGTCCAAAGCCAAGTCACTAAGCATGAATATAAAAGATTTTGTGTTAAATATTTCAATGTAAATTTCATGAAATACTATTCATTAGTTAGTTACATACAAACTCTTACGCATGTAAGTCAGAATCTACTTGTAATAACTTGTAAATTTAAACAAAATTATACTACAGTTATAGGGACATCAAACATATATTCCATAAGATATATAGGGTGTCTCAAAAGTTCCCTGACATAAAGTAACTCGGTTATTATCAGAGTTACAACAAAATGTAATTGGGAAACCGTCTCCAAATATGATGTTTCCAATGTAAGTTGAAGGAATTTTCGAAATCGGATGAGTCGTTTGGCTGTACACTCTTTATGCGTCCAATGTTAAATGAAAATGCAACGTTGCCATTTACCTGGACCCACAACATAAGTGAATGAAGTTACTGTCTTTTACGTTAACATGTCGATGGCCCATTTCAAACAGTAACTTCATTCACATATGTTGTGGGTCCAGGTAAATGGTAACATTGCAATTTCATTCCACATTGGGCGCATAAAGAGTACAGCCCAAACGGCTCCTCCGATTTAAAAAGTGTTCACTTTAGATTGAAAACAACATATTTAGAAATGGTTTTTCCTCTTACATTTTGTTGTAACTCTGATAACAGAGTTACTCTGTGTCAGGGGACTTTCGAAACACCCTGTATACATCATACGAAGTTCCTTTCTAAATTCTACACGGGTGTAGTTTAATTGAATGTGAGATGGATGATACATTAGGCCGTTTGGGAATACTCACACAGATGGCCGCCATTTTGGATTAAATTTGTTTGTTATAAATTGGTGGGTAATGTCATATATATATATGGCCACGGGCTAGAATTTTCTCAGTATGTCAAATATGCAATCAGATTCCATGGAGCTTAATTTGGTGAAAAGTTATTGCCAATTGAACGTTGTATTTACCTCTTTCTTCTAGATGTAGAACCATACCGTTAGAACGTGAGGAATGTATCGAAATATTCAAACTGTGGGGCGGGAGGAGTGCCTGTGCAGTGGTTACCGATTGCAAACAGAATCATCCACAATGTGACTGTGTTACATGTTGCAGTGTCACAGTAATTAACTAAATTTGAGGAGACGTTCACACTCGTGGACATACGTCGTAGCGGACGATCGTAGACAGCTACAGATGAAGCAACGCCTACGGCAGTGCTGACTTCCTTCTCGATGTGGCCCCAAAGGAGCACACGTCATTTATTAATGCAATGTGGGTTGAGTCATAGGGTCTGCGCATGTATAAGTGCATCCGTACAAGGTGCAAATGAAGCAACATCTCCACGAGAACGATCTTGGTCGCCAAGTGCAGTTTTGTGACCGAGTTATCGAGTAATTATGGTTAAAATCTAACATTTTTATGCAAATACTCTTTTCAGATGAAGCTGACCTCTACGTAAATGGGAAGGTTAATAGGCAGAACATGCACAATTGGTCACCTGACAACCCCGCGTGCAAGACCCCTCCAACATGACCAGCGCAAAGAAAATTAATTATGGTGTTGGCAGATAAATGAGGAATACGTCTAATCAGTCACTTTTTCATTCCATAAAATTAACTGCGGAATAATACCTCACGCTCGTACAGGGATAGATATTGCGAGCTGCGATGCCCGAGGATGGTACATTCTCGCAGTTTTTTCAACACCATGGCGCTTTCTTCATTATGGATTCGTGGTGCGTCACTACTTGAACAATTCCCTAAAACATGAGTTGATCGACGAGAGGCAGTTGAATGGCTGCCCGATCACCGGACCTAACGCTGTTCAATTTCTAGCTTTGTGGACATGTTAAGCCTATGGTTTGTGCAGTAAATATTCATAATTTTTATCATCTAGAACAAAGTATCGCCATCGTCTGTGCACGAATTTGACCCTATATCCTACTTTGTGTCCACATTAATTGGAAGAAGCTTCTGCAAATGTTTATTGCTCAGTAGGAACATGTGGAACATATACTATAACCAGGGGTAAAAGTGGACCTGAAAAGGTGGGGGGACGGTAGGTAGCGGCATCACTCCACGCCGTTCCTCCTGCCTATCTTTGCCCATTGTACCATTTTAGGGTCTGGGAGACGCCGTACATGTTTTTCGAGGTGAGGAACTGAGTCTCCCGCGTTCCCCCTTGCTTTTACCCCTGACTATAACAGGGAAATGTGTTCGAAGTGGGAACAATCAGAGGCGGTGCGTTTTATTACGATTTTGACTCGACATATCGGCTATCTAAATGTTCAAATGCAGTGAAGTGTGAAGCCTACAAGATTGCATTTCTATTTACATAATGTCTGAAAACCACTGGAAAGCCTCTTTAGTTACGGAGAAAAAATGGAGAGACTGATCCATCCATCGTGAACAACTTTCTAAAAAAAAAAAAAAAAATAGCCCCTTACCTTGTATCAGAGAATTATACACGAAAGTGCTCAAAAACCGACTTTTAATATTAACAATTTCCAGCGGGAAAACTCCTGGACCACGCACTCGAATGAGGGGTATTTCAAACTCCCGTAAGATTCGCCCCCACTGCAATCCCCTAAATCCGCCCACGCTCAAACCACGACGCTTATAAGACTTCAGACAAGACGACACATACCAACATACGAAAGAAACAATTCAATATGGCACATCAAAATATAAACTAATGAACTTCTTTGAAAACACCTCATTTTACAAACAAAAGGTAGAAAAAGGTAAAAAAATGTCAGTATTGTCAACTTAGAAGCTACTTCTACATGAGAAATAAAATCTTTGTCAATATATAAAAATGGATTTATTAAAGGTATTTAGCATTTATTCTTCCCTGAAGGTATATCTTGATCACTAAAAAACCAGAAACGGTATGTCTCTATCACTGAAAAAAAAAAAAAAAAAAAAAAACAGAAGGGTATGACATACTACATATAGTCTCACTTGGTTCACTGCCAATAACATTTCACCAGAATAAGTTAAATGATATCTGATTGCACATTTGACATCCTCAGAACATTTTAGTGCATGGCCATATATCACACTACCCACTTATCATCCGTATTACAATTTCGAATCTAAGATGGCGACCGTCCGCGTGATGTTATCCGAAAGTATCCTTCTGGGCCTAATGTGTATCTCTTATCTCGCACTCAATGAAACTACATCCCTGTAGTTTTCAGAAAGGATGACAAGGGACTTCTGATGCATCCTGTATATAACAGTTGTATCAATAATGAAGTTGGAAGTATGTGATCTAGATCGTTGTTTCCAATTTAACCTAATGTCTTGCTGGAAAGGGAATATTTGTTGAAATCTGAGTTTTACGTGCGACGGATATACCGGCTAGGCTAAAGGAGACGCTGATGATGATATAATGAATGAAATGGTGGAATGAAGAAAGTGGGAGGAAACGGGAGAACCCCGAGAAAACCCACTCACACGGTGTTTGTCCACCACAAAGTTTACTTGGCGCGAGCTGGGATCAAATCAAAGACCCCAAACACCAGAGGTGAACGCTCTACCACTGAGCCATCGAGGCCCGACAGGAATATTTGTTGAAGTCTACTGTCTTCTTCACTACCAAGGTTACACAAAAATGAGCCTACGGTTTTGATGGAATTCGAACCAACATTATATGTATACTCTCTCAGCGAGAATCAAAGCTGGCACTTAGTTTACATATGCGCGCGCATTGTATGTTACTTATATAGCTCACAGAGCTATGGGCGAGCAAGCAAGGCACGTGCCCCGGGCGCGTGGTTGGAGGGGCTACTAAAAGAGAGGTTATATATTAGTACTTTTCCGTTTTGGTGTTTAATACTTTTCATCAGAGTGCGAAATCATGAAATCAAAGTGGGGGAGACTGAAGGACTGAAGAGAGCGAGAGAGAGGAAAAAACAAAAAAAAAAGCTGTGCAGTTTTACACTTCAAAGAATTGTAGTGTATAACAAAATACTTTGGTTTGTGTAATATTTACCTGTACCTTGGGCAGAAAGTACTCATACATGTGCACTATGCTTAGTAGAATGTTCATTTCATATTAACAAAAGAAGAATGTTTTTAATATATGTAAGTGAATATTATGGTATAGTTGTTGCTATGTACATGTTTATGGATACCTAGTCAACAAGTTTGTGTGCTTGACAGTTTTAAGGAAAAGATATTATAAAGTATATCAACTAATAAACCATTTTTAACACCGTTCACCGACTTTATGATTCTAATAGTAAAGGTGAGAATAATAATATATAATTATAATTATTGAAGCTAATTTTTACAGGCAAAGAAATACTACCACTCGAAATTTGTATATCTTACTTAGCCGAACCAGGTTAACGACTATCCAGTGATAAGTCGTTTGTTATAAAAATTTGGTTTACCTCACCCGGGACATACTGTAGATTCACGTCCCGAAGCAAAAGTAAGGGTGAATTTACTTTTATAATTAAGTTAATGAATACAAATTTGACCATACTGAGAAGTGGTAGAATAATTGTAAGAAAAATGGACAATGAAACAATGGAGCAGGAATCAAATACTAGTGACAACGATGAGACTAGTGTAACACCAGGATTGACATCGGAAGATATCTTGTTAGCTTTACAGCGACAATTAATGCAGATGTCTACCGAGATAAGGAAGCAAAATGAAGAATTAAAGCAGACCATGCAGCAAAAGTCTGACGAAGCTAACAAGCAAAATGAAGAATTAAGTAGACGAATGGAACAGAAGTTCGACGAAGCTAACAAACAAAATGAAGAATTAAAGCAGACCATGGAACAGAAGTTCAACGAAGCTAACAAACAAAATGAAGAATTAAAGCAGACCATGACGAATCTAACAAGACCATTGAACAGAAGATAGAACTGAAGTTTGACGAAGCTAACAAGCAATATGAAGAGTTAAGTAGACGGATAGAACGGATAGAACAGAAATCAGATGAAACGAAACAAACAATTGTCCAGGTGGTGAACGACATATCCTCACAGTTCGAGGAAAAGTTAAAAAGGATATCCGATGATTGTCAAGAAAAGCACAATCACCAAAACCAAGAAATTAGTGCTTTAAAAAAAGATTTAGAAGTAATAGAATCTTCCATTAAACAGCAAAAGATCCAGGTCAGCAACAACTCTAATAACATACGTGTAAATACACAGTTGTTAGCTACTATTCAGGAAGAGATTAGAACGTTACAGGCTAAAGACAACATTTACCGTAATAACTTGGGTAGTGATCGCTTTGAGTTGCCCCACTCACCAGAGATGAACTCGCCTTCGCCGGGGTCTGATGAAGATATTATACTAGAAGAAAGTTGTCCGAAAAGCACTGATGAGCGAAACATAGATGGTGTCACGACACAGCATGTCACGGATAGGAACTATCACTCAACAAGAACAAGGAATGAGAAAAAGAAGGTAAAATTAAGTGTTAAGATGAGTGAAATCCGAGCTATGAGCAAATTCAGTGGTAAGTGTAATGAGAATGCTACTTCTTTCTTAGAGAAATTCCAAGACGAATGCAATATAATGTGTATTGATCAATCACAATATATGAAATTAATACCCCATGTATTACTCCCACCTTGTTCCTTATGGTTTAAAGCAATACGTGATCACATTAGTACATATGAGGAATTCAAAGCGGCATTGATCGCAAATTATGAAAATGACTTTTTGCTGGCGAATAGAGATGCCACCCTTAGAAATCAACACTTCAATCCTCGATTGCACAAATCTGTTGTAGAATTTGTTGTAAATGTCTACAACGAATTAAAAGTCGTTAATCCTTTGCAATCGGAATCGAGAATAATAGCATCGATTCGAAATTTGCTTCCATTTAAATTGCAACAGATCTTATTTTCCACGCAGTGTATGAGTTTCAGTCATTTATTGATGCTTGTCCAATGCTACGAAACTCAATACCATGCCATGAATCCACAATCAGGAATGGGTAAAAATAAGAATAATTCAGATCATTTGGTGCCTGTTCGGAATTTAGATATCCGAAGTGTGAATAATACGAAACCTAACCTAAGCCGAGTATACTCTAGCAATCCAAATGAACAAAATAAGCAAAGTTATGTAGGGAATCCGCCTAACCTAACTAATCATGGTAATTATGATGTCAGATCACCCAACAGCAGTAGATATAAAAATAATCGAAGTACTGAGCGAAATTCCAGAAATACAGCGAACTACGTGGATAGACGTAATTGGAGATCAAGAGATGGGACTTCATACCAAAATCAGAATCACGATGAAAGACATGTACAACATCATATAGAACCTAATCATGATAGCGCAGTACAGTGTACTTTATTAGAACCGTATGCAAGTTCGAATGTAACCTGATTACCGTTACTGAAATTAGGTTAAATTCATATTAGTTATAGATTCTTGTGAATTTTCATTTTAAAGTTTATGTGTTAATATCAATAATGAAAACGATTCTTAAAAATACTTGAAGTGCTTAAATAGAGTTTTAGGTAGACTGGAAAATTAATTTTCAAATGATTTTTATTCTTTCTTGTTAATGTGAAGAATCATAATTCGATTCATAAATGATTAAAAGCAAAGATTATTTATATTAGATTGATTTGTGTTGAAAACTTAATTGTCAAAGATTATGTTAAGAATAAGATCCATTCTATAAAACTAATTATTCAACGACTACCTTGAATGAAATTCTTCTTTATTATAACATCTTAGTGCTACTATGTATATCTTTAAATGCAACATCTAACTTGTTTGTTGTTTAATGCGCCCGCAAAGATTAATATTATTTGTAACCCACGTTTGTCCTTTACATTTTTTGAAATCGCACCCTGCGACGACTAATTAAATAAACGACGATATTTTAATAAGAAAATATATTAATAATATAATGGATAATAATGAAATAAATATAATTAATGTAATTAAAGATAAATAATGATGAAATGAAAGAATTGTTATGAATGTATTTATATATATGTATATGTGAAATATAATGAATAGATATACAAGGTGTGATTAAAATATGATGGGCATATGTAATGTAAAGAACACTAATGTAAACGGACCAGTGGTTCTTGAAGATAAAAGCCAAGCCTACTCATGACTTTTATATTCAGTCCCTTTGTCGAGCGACATTTTATATAACAAAATACTTTGGTTTGTGTAATATTTACCTGTACCTTGGGCAGAAAGTACTCATACATGTGCACTATGCTTAGTAGAATGTTCATTTCATATTAACAAAAGAAGAATGTTTTTAATATATGTAAGTGAATATTATGGTATAGTTGTTGCTATGTACATGTTTATGGATACCTAGTCAACAAGTTTGTGTGCTTGACAGTTTTAAGGAAAAGATATTATAAAGTATATCAACTAATAAACCATTTTTAACACCGTTCACCGACTTTATGATTCTAATAGTAAAGGTGAGAATAATAATATATAATTATAATTATTGAAGCTAATTTTTACAGGCAAAGAAATACTACCACTCGAAATTTGTATATCTTACTTAGCCGAACCAGGTTAACGACTATCCAGTGATAAGTCGTTTGTTAGAAGTGAAATGAGAAGGTCAGAATTCAAGATGACTTTCGGATACTTGGCACGAAGAAAAACATTGCAAGCAATTAAAAAAAAACTTAAATAATGTGATATATTTTGTAGGCTTTGGATATGTATGTTTTAGTTGGCATCAACAATTATTGGTGTGTTTTGTCACAATTGACAGTTTAGCGAGAGACTAGGCTAACTGACAATTTTAACTTTCTGAAAGAAAAGGAAACAAATGAAAACAGCACGTTACAAAGGATACGTCTGATATTCATAGTTTGGCTTAGTATACAACAGGGGTGGATCCAGGATGGACTACTGGGGGGCGGTGGGTTGTAATGCCACTACTTACAAGCTATCGCTACTTTTAAGAGATTCAACTATGGGTGGATTTTATTTTATATTAAAATACACAAAGTTTCCTCTTCTTGGGGGCGATAGACCCTCCCTGGATCCGCCCCTAACTCAGGACAAGCTACACCGACAAGTGGTTGAGGCAAAGGTCAATTAATGACATTGGTATGCTGTTCCGTCAAAATCTCAATCTTGACCTGGATGTAGGTTAGCCTGGTCCTCACTGAACCCCTCAATTGAATGTTTAATATGTAAATTAGGCACTCCTACATCACAAACAGTAAATATATCCTACCTTATTCTACGTTTTTAAATGCATTTCTACAACTGATTGTAACTTTAAAGGTTCTCGTGAAGATTAGCTGGCGGAGGTTACCTGACATAGCCTGACATAACAGTTGTGCATCGTGGGTGATGATAATGATCCTGAGGTTAGATGTTAAATTGGACTCGAGAGCGGAACAAGGGCTGATGTTATTCGTGTCTCAGACAGGGCATGAAATGGAACGAATATGAAAATAAGGTTCCTGTAATAGTTTTCCACAGGGTTTGTAAGATTTTCGAAACACTTGGCATTTTTTTTATCAAGACTTGACATTTTTTAAAAAAAGAAACCAAGACTTGGCAATTTCAAGTTTCATCCCCTTCCCAATCTTGTAATGCTCGCTACGCCGCTGTAAGCAATACATATTTTCGACAATATTCGTTGTTCATCCGTTTCCGCTGGGTTACAACGTGGTAAGCTGCATATGGGACTTTTAATAGTGTTATTATAATGAGAAAGAATTGCAAATTATGTTGATGTTCCTAAAAGAGGGAAATTGAAAGAGAAATTAAATTAAAAATAAATAAGGGAGAGAAAAGTAATTATTTGAAAATAAAAATAAAGTCTTTGAGTTTAATGTCCCACGATTATGCTGTTAGGCTAAGGGAGACGGTGATTAAAGCAAGTTAATGGTTATGGAATATTTGGTGGAATGAGAAAGTGGGAGGAAACCAAGTCCCCGAGAAAACCTACAAGCACGTATATGAAAATGAAGTAAAACATACACTGGCCTATGCTTTCTTTGTCTAGCAGAGTCATAGTTTGGAATCGAAAATGTGTTTTGAATCCTTGTATTTAGAGACTGAGAGTGTAAGTAACGAAATCACTTAATACATCCATTAAGATTTCGGAAAGCGAAATCTAAATTTAGGTAAGCTAACTCCATGTACTAACTGCTTGCATCCGCTTCGTACATTGTTCGAAGGGTCACGAAGCAAATCACCTCATTTAGTCTACACATACCTAGTACTAATGTTAATTACCTGCTTCGTTTGGGTTCGATCATTCTAAACTATTTTACTGGTAGCATATATTCGTTCGTTTAGCCAGGATTTCGTAATGGAAGGGGGTGCGTGACTTGAAATACTGTGGTTACATCACCAGGGGATCGATCAATCTAAACTATTTTACTGACAACATATCCATATTGATTTGTTAGGACAATAAAATGAGGATATGTTAGTAAGTATTTTAATTAAAGAATTATGAAGAAATCTTGCGTAAAAGAATAGAAAAAAGTATTAACAAAGACATAGTCTTCCGAGGTCATTCGAACTCGGTTCTTCTCGTCTTCTTTCTATTTCTCTTATCTTAGTTTAATGCCGTCAAGGATAGCAACGAGATCTCTTTCGGGAGTAAAGACATCCTATAAAATGGATTAGTGTTGCCGCGAAATTCAAAATGGTTCATATTATTGGTAATTCTGGGCATTGCTTAAGTTCTAACTGACAGGCTATCTGAAAGAACCGGTTTATCGATCGTCATTTTAGTCCATAGGGTTACCGGCGCAAATCCCGGGGGGGATGAGGACATGTCCCCTCTAATCTTAGAAGTGTGGGGGGACTTTCCCCTCAATAATCCGATTTGAAATGCGTTTTTGGGGGAGAAATGTGATGATTTGTGTCCGATTGCCACAAAGGAAAGTAAGATGAAATGATGTCCCCACCCCAGAATAAGCCTTCAATCTGCCCGCCTCACAATTTTGAAGATAACTCTGCTCCCCTGATCCTCCGCAGCATTGTTTTTCAACTTCATAAATATTTTGGGTAATAGTTAAGAACAGCTACTTCTCATCTCCCGTGCACGAGGATACATCTTACTGTTGCACTACCTAAACACCCTAAGTACAAGGGCAAGAACTCAGTCTATTACCTACTTTTTAACATCCTAGATAGTCATTGAATAATTCCTGAAAGTATGGCGTTTCTCGTCCTTCCCTAAATGGGAAGTACGGCTCCTTAACTATAACCATATTTTGAACATCTTTAAAAAAATTATGAGAACTGTCTTACGCGTCCCTCTCAATGTTGAAGACAGATTTGCGCCGCTGCATAGGGTTAACATGGAGCTAGATGGAATTCGGAATGTTCCGTTACAATAAAATCCAATTTCAACTCGACCCCCCCCCCCCCGTTTCCTCCACACAAAGCTCCTCGTAAGAAAGAGTAACCAAACGCTTCTTGTAGCTTTATATTTTTGAGGCTGATTCATCTGTTTCATCTTTCCTTAATATTTTTCATTTCTGGATCCAAAGGGGGGGTCTGGACCCACACCTCGGCTACGTGCCTGCTTCCCGTAAAAAGCTTCATTCGAACCCTGAATCAAACAACTCCATCTGTAAAGCAGTGCTGAGTTGATTTTAATATCCTTTTCTGCAACGAGGCTGTATGAGACGTGGACTTACTGATTAACATGGACTCCGAACCACTCCCGCCGGGAATCGAACGCGGGTCTCCCACACCAAAGGCGCGTACGCTAACCACTTAGCCATGAAGGAGCTCATCTCTAAAGCAGTGTAAGCAACAACAACAACAAAAAAAAGAAACAAACACACACACACACACACATATATATATATATATATATATATATATAGAGAGAGAGAGAGAGAGAGCTCCTTCGTGGCTAAGCGGTTAGCATGCGCGCCTTTGGTGCGGGAGACCCGGGTTCGATTCCCGGCGGAAGCTCATGTGGTTCGGATTCCACGTTAATCAGTAGGTCCACGTCTCATATAGCCTCGCTGCTGAACGGGACGTAAAGCTCAAAAAATCAATCAATCAATCACACACATATATACATAAATACATACATACATACATACATATACTAGAAGTTTGCGCAATTGGGGATCAAAACATTCTCAATGAAGTATGAGAAATAGTAAACGTCAATCAAAGTGGGCTTCTGCTTATTCTTTACTTCGTTAATACTTAATTCCTTCTAGAAATAGTGAAACAATACTATGAAGTAACAGTACTTAAACATAATCGAAAGAATAAGACAAGGAAACAGAGTAATTTCCGACTGATTAAACTAGTCATATATACTATACCTAACTGTTACATTGTATTTCTTACCATATTACGAAAGCGATATAACTTTTTTACCAGCGATAGAAGCTGGACGCAATCCAATACTGCAATTTAGACGCTGTAACGAAAGCTGCAAGTCAAACGCCTGACACTCCTAACTCTTCAAGCTGTGTAGTAGCTGGTTCAAGCGGTCTGCAACTTATGACCTTGAAACTAAGTGCCAGTAACCAAATTAATGCCAAGGTACGATACAAACACCCCAACTTGCCACAATGACGTCAACACAAGGAAAAAAATAAAAACATCTAATTTTTGGTTCCAAAATTATGAAACAATAATAATAATGTTTTAATTCTCAGTAACTCAAACATTAGTTAACTAGAGAACATAACAAGCAAAACAAAACAAAACAAAAAGAACTGACTGCTGTTTTTAAATTTCAGTGAGGCTGTAAAATATGTTTTGTTTTATTGTTAAAAAACAAAAAGAAAAAGAAAAATAAACAAAGAAATGAAATAAATTTTGTTGCAAATATCCTAGTAAAAATAAATTTTCTAGACACAAGTGGCTCCGCGTAGCGTACTTGCTAACGCTCTCGCCTTCGGTACGAGCGGACCCAGGTTCGATTCCGGTAGGGGCACTCGGTCGAAAAAGTATCAAAAGCTTTTAAGTCCAGCTATCCTGAATGAGGCTTTCTTGGGTTTTCCTCATTTCACACCAGGCAAATGCCGGGTGGTACCCAACATATAGGTCCCAGGCCGTTTGCTTCCTTCCCTTTCCCCGGATAGTGTGCTCACCGAGGGACGTCATAACTCACATGTGACGGGCTAACAAGGTCATTGATGCCGAAAGCCCAGAAATCTAAATCCTAAATCTTCATTCACTACACAAGAAAATGATCGCGCTGAAAACGGTTTCTTAGCAATTATGTTAAGCAGTCCTGTAGTAAATCTCCATCAAGTAATAAACCGTCACATATAAAAAGGAATGAATAAACACATAACATTCATTTTGAGTACATTGAAATGTAAAAAGTTACAAAACATTAATATTCAAAGATTTCTCAAAATTCAGATTAACCCATTCCTTTCTCCTCAACCATTAACGAGTTACAATAGTAAGAATTGTAGTCATAAGTCACATTACTTGTTTAGTACTATATTAAAGCAAGTTATACTAAAGGAATATATAATTAATGGAATATTTAACTAAAGTGATAGTTTACTATTGCACTTACCCAGGCTTTTGTTTCCTTCCACTCTTCTTTTCCGTTTGTAAACAACCTCGTTTATAAACCAACTCGCAAGCAAACGACCGTTGTTTCATGACGTCATCTATGTTGCAAGAAAGAGGTGTCTATAGGAGGTCAGGACCTCACACACAGATGGACGTATATAACATATAGCTGAAGTATTTAACATACGTATACGTATGTAAAATACAGAAGATTGTTAGATGTCAGACATCCTGCAGCGACATGATGTAATATCTAAGCGGGTAAAAGGCAATACCTGTGTAGCATATGGATAAAGTACGCTCCGTGCAGATTTCCTTAGTAAACATAACGAATCCTTGTATTTGTACAATATACCGCTGTCCGGATAATGGATTTTTCTCAGTGTAGAGTTGGAATAGAACAAAAATCGCCAAAATACGATTGGGAAGTGTGGGCGAAAACCAAAGTTATCGCTAAGAGGTATCAGAAAACTAAAAAGGTTAGCTCTGGGAAACAGAGGTGCAACTTAAATTAGAGTCTACTCCAATCATGGCAAAGAAGCACCTCGAATGGGCACAAGGCCTAGAATATTGGACTGCTGACGATTGGAGAATAGTGTGTTTCATTGATGAATCTTTTTTTTTTTTTTGTGTGTGTGTGTGTGTCTGATTCATGTTCACAATATGTGCGACATTGACCTGGGAGGAATTCAAGTTGGAATATCTTTAATAAACCAAGAAGCATCCTACTTCAGTCATGGTCTGGGATGTGATCTCTGTCTTCGGACCTGGAAGACTGTATAGTAGAGAGGACAATGAAGCACGACCAATACCTACAAGTTCTTCCAGAAGAACTGCTTTCCCAGACTGCACTCTGGTTTGATGACGTACAATTCATTTTCATGCATGATGGAGCCCCATGCCACCGGGCTAAAGCTGTGACAAAATTCTTCGAGGACAACGGAATTAGTGTTCTTCCGTGGCCAGGCACTAGTCCTGATATGAACCCGATTGAAAACTTTTGGAGCTTCATGAAAGAAAAGCTATAGAAGAAGCACATTAGAACCAAACTTCAATTGATCAAGGAGGTCAACAATTTGTAGTAATATCACGATGCTGAATTGAAGGCAAAATGTGCTAAACGCGTACATAGGATGCCACAAAGGATAAAAGACTTAATAAACAATAAGGGATTTCATAAGAAATATTAATCTTTGTGTGAGAGATAATTTTCGTGTAAGTATTCCACTTTATTTTTCGTTTCCAATTTGGATATACACGTTTTATAGTAATTATATTTGAATGTTACGTACGCATTTTTTTTAATTGATATTGAAAAGCATATGCCAAACTCACTAGAAATTAGGACAGAGTTACAAAGTAGTAATGTGGACTAAGTGCGAAACGTATTTTCTCACGTAATATTGTAAGAACAGTAAAATATTCAGAAACTGAATGTTGAGTAATACTTTGAAGACGTCTGTAGATCAAAAACTAACTAGTTGTAGAAATTTTGAAATTTGCGGGTACGAGTACGGTATTATGTAGGTAGCACAGATAAGAAGCATGTAGCTATTATAGAAGAAACTTCGGAAAACTAGGGAAAAGAAAAATAGAGAAACAAATTTGCACTGAAAAATGTAAAATAATGTGTAGAAAGTTGAATGCGAATTAAGAAGGGAAATGGACAAAGACGGGAAAATACACAATAGACGCACATGTGACAAGAGAAAGGATAGATAAATTTGAATAATGTGTATGGAGGTAAATTCAATGGAAATAGAAAGGTAAGACAGGAGAACTGCTATGACAATATAGAAACTAAAGATGGAAATGAATCTTTAACAAACGAAATGCAACTTGAGATTATGGAAAGAGTACACTGAGTTGTATGACGAAAAGAAAAAAAATAAATTAAATCTTTGAGTTTTACGTCTTACGGCTATGCCGGTTAGGCTAAAGGAGACGGTGATTATGAGAAATGAATGAAATGGTGGAATGAAGAAAGTGGGAGGAAACGGGAGAACCACGAGAAAACCCACGCACACGGTGTTTGTCCACCACAAAGCTCACTTGGCGGGAGCAGGGTTTGAACCCGGGACCCCATGCACCAGAGGTGAACGCTCTACCACTGAGCTACCGCGGCACTGTATGACAAAAAGAATACATTGAATATTGTTGGTATTCAAAAAGAAAATGAAGTAAACGATAATTGCAAGGAATATGTGATAATTAGAGACCGGATGTTACGCACAATGCCTATTTTTTAATATTAAAGATATGATCAAAAATAAAGTTTTGAAGTTTATATGGGGGGGTTGTAGTTTCAATTTAAGCGAATTTTATTTTCCCTATTTCGCCCATTCCTGCCTAAATAATTACTTTAGTGCCTAATGTTGCCTATTCTATCCATTTTCTTCAAAATAAGACTTTATTCGGGAAAAAATATATAATGTATAAATAGTATTTTAAGAAAGGATTCTGCCTCTTCCGAGACAATTGTTGTTTCTAGTGATAAGATGTAAAATTTTGGACTACTAAGTGTACTGATAAAGTGCTGTACAACTTTGGACTGCTGTGTGTATTGATAAAGTATATAAAATTTGGACTGTTATGTGTAAAGTGCTGTAGAGAATATATTTACCATGTCAAACTTCGTTTATATATATATATATATATATATATATATATATATATATATATATATATATATATATATATATACCGTATATAGTAAATGAAAATATTAACAAACAGGTATGTTTCTATATTCTTTGAACATTATCTGTGATTTGAATTTATTTAATTGTATTGAGTATTTATCTTCATTATTTCGACTTACACTTTAGTGCCTATTTTTTAAATTGTAAGTACTTATTTGCCTGCCTATTTCCCAGGTTTTTAATGCTTAAACATCCGATCTCTAGTGATAATCAAGGATAAATTCAAAAATATATAGCGAAATAAATAATAAAAAGTAGATAGATACCTACTGTATTTTTTAAAAGAATATTGAAGAAAAAGAACTATTCAGAATTTGTAATTAAATGATAACAGAGACGAGATGAGAGAGACATATTGTAGGACATCATAATTTAAAATTACGTAATAGGGATTCACAGATCTGGCCCAAAATTGGCACAGTAGAAGAAGGCAATAGTAGGTGATAGTGTTTCCGACATGACATCCACGGAACATCCTAAACATGTTACAGCACTCGCCTTATCAGAACGCGTAATTACCCCAAATGATCATGCGACTGGTAGGACACGTAGCCGGTCAGATGATCTAGGCTGTCTGTCTTGGGAGGTTGTCGTTTTCAGAGCCAGCTAGTGATCAGGTACCATCTCATCATTCCCCACACACGCTCGATAAGTCTAGGTCCGAGTTCCAGAAGGTTAGAGTAAAAACCATATACCAAGTAGAGCACGCTGACGGTGAGGGTGTGGAGACGCGTGATATGACGAAAGAAGATAAGGTCCCAGAAAGAATTGCGGTAAGGTCAGGGACAGGATTGACAACATCACGAATGCACGACATACCAATCATATTCCCTAAACAAAGAGCAGAGACGAGCGGGATCAATAAAAAATGAAGTGTGGATTCTATATGATGATCAAGTTTACATCTATCTAGTCTTCTCTGTCTTTAAGATAGAAACTGTTCCCATCGCTGAATACTATCATCTTTTATTCGCCTCTCTCTCCGTTTCACTCTCGATAATACAGAAAATGTTGTTGGTGATGAACAAGTGTCAGGAGTAATAGTGCAAAGGTAACGCTGGATGGTAGATCAATCTTAAACAATCGATTAAACCAGGGTGGTTCAGATTGTATAGGTAGTCACCGTCTTGTCTATAAGGCGACTCGAATTGTCTTCATTTCCAGGAGCACTTCAGTGCATTGCGGAGACACTAAGGAGGGCACGATTGTCATGGGAACCCTCTGCCTCCTATCATGAATACCCTCAATGGACCATTAACATGACACGACACACGCAAGCGGTAATTCAAAGGGACGACCACTCAACCTGTTACTGCTTCAGTATATGGCTACGTTCGAAGAGATTTAATTGCACAATACAGGTTCGCTGGCGTCGTACTCGAAACGATCCACATTTAACTACATTAACCTTATTCTCCGACAACCTTCACACTAGTGGCAGCATGTCCTCTGCAGGAGCACATTCTGTGGTGCGAATTTTATTCGAATTGGGCAGTGTACTGTATATTGACAGATCTAAAATGCTTTAACACTCGTGTCTTAATTTAACATTGCAAGCAACAAAAATTCAGTTTCAAATATGAAAGAGATTATATGAACGAAAAAGTAAGGAACTTGATAATTCTATTCGGAATTGCTTTTTTTTCCCTTCAGAAACTGATATTTTGTAATGTATTTTGCAATCTGTGGATCAAGGTTGTAGGAATAAGTGTTTTCAAATTGCTCTTCGTTTGTAACACTGCTATGTATTCGACATATATTTTTGTTTTTCGTTATCCATATACAGTGGCTCAATAAAGAAGTCGGACATATACATACTTACACATTGCAAGAGAGAATAAACATTCCAAGAGTATTTTTCAGAGAACAAAAATTATATTTTAATTACTCTATATAAAAATAGAAACATGAATGACAAAACTCAATTTGATGAATATAAAAAATACCAAAAGTGAAAACATGGTGTAAATCCATGTCAAAAAAGAACTCGGACACTTTATTTCTAATAAAATTTTAGACTATTAGATATTTTTAATATTTTGTTGTCAATCCTTTATTTTTTGCGATTGCTTTCAATCTTCCGGGCATCAATTTTACAAGTTTTGTGCAGAAGAAAGGATAATTTTTTGCCCATTCAGTCTGAAGTGCTGATTCCAAGTTTTCCTTTGTTCTAATAGTGTGATATTTTAACTGGTTTTCTAAATAAGTCCATAAGTGCTCAATAACGTTAATATCAGGAACTTGCGGACTTGTTTCCAGCACATGCGGATAATTATACAGGAGCTACAAGCGCACATTGAGTGCGTTGTGCTTGGGATTGTTATCCTGGTGGTACTGGAAGTTCTCTGTTATTCCCAATGTTTCAGCACTTTGTACCAAATTTTGCTTCAGAATGTTTAAATATTTCGTTTGGTCCATAATTTCATCGTTTACACACAGTTTACCTGGACCAGCACCGGACATACAGCTTCAAACCATTACTCAGCCATCTCCATTTTTCACAGTGGATCGTAGATTACGCTGTCGGAGTTCTTCATTAGGTTTTCGCCAGATATAACATTGATCATCTGAGCGGAACAAATTAAATTTGCTTTCGTCCACGAATAACACAGTACTCCTAAACGAAAAATCTTTATTTTTATAAGTTTTTGCAAAACTAAGTCTCTTTTGTCTATTGCACTTGCTCACGAATGGTTTTCTACGGGCTGCTCTTCCGTGTAAATTGCTTCTTCTTAAAACCAATCTTATGCTTTCGGGATGCACACTTTTATTAAGATGTTCTGATACTTCTTTGGCCATTTTAGGACACTTATCTTGGAGTTTTTATTAACCTATAGTACAATCCATCGCTCAACTGACTTTGAAAACACTCTAGGTCTACCACTTTTTGGTTTATTTTCCAGTGTTTTTGTTGATTTAAAACGTCTAATAATGTCATGAACTTTGGAGTGTGACCTATTTACTATTTCCACAGTATCTCGAACTGATATTCCCTTTTTATAATATTTTAAAATAAGTTCTCTTATCGCTAAAGAAGTTTGCCCAAGTTGACTTCCAATTTTAAATTTTAAACACACAGTTTTACCTACGTACAAACAGTGCGGCTTCAACTCGTTTCACTTGGACACCTGAAACTGTCAAGTAGACAAACTCTTGGAAATTCCCCTATTAAGCCCAAAAAGAAAGAGAGTGGTGTTGCCTGTCCGAGTTCTTTTTTGGCATGGATTTTAGCTGTATTTTCACTTTTTTGTATTTTTATAGTCATGAAATTGAGTTTTGTTAATGATGTTTCTATTTTCCATAAGTAAATAATACAGAGTAATTGAAATATATATTTTGTTCTCTGAAGCATTCTCTTGGAATGTCTATTCTCTCTTGGAATGTGTGAATATGTATATGTCCGACTTCTTTATTGAGCCACTGTACGTAATTGTTTGACATTAATGTTATTGAGAAAATAAAAAAGAAGTTCATATCAAGTTGCTAACACCGCATTACGTACGACTTAACAACTGTCTCGGTTAGCCTATGTAACCAAAATTACTTATAGATTGCTTCAGTACATTTAAAGGTACGTATTTTAATTTATCTTACAATTTTACCATTGTTTGGGCCCACGTTCCTCCAATTTTTATTGTGCCGTAACTTTGTTATTTATACCCATTAGCAGCTATCACTTTTAACACATGTTACACTAGGGTGGTCGCTTATTTTCCCACTTCCAAGTTTGAGTTTCACCCCCTAAAATAGTTCCATATCAGATCAAGTAACTCATGAGAATGATTAACTCAATCCAATAATACTGTATTAAATATACCCAAGTAACCTCAAGTTTTGAATGTATTTGCAATATACAAGGGTCGTTCAAGGTTGACCGGGACTTTTATTTCTTCAGAGGAAACAGATAGCACAAGAAGCACCAAACTACGTCAGCTTTTCAAAGTATTCTCCGTGCGCGTCGAGGCATCGTTGCCATAGTTGTGGCAGCTCCCTGATTCCTTTGGCGTAGAAAGAACTTGGTTGTTGTCGTAGCCACTGGAGGGCATCATTCCGCAGTGCTTCATCTGTCGTGAATTTCTTCCCTCCCAGATGGTCTTTAAGGGGTGCAAACAAATTATAATCACTGGAGGCTAAATCTAGACTGTAGGGGGGATGGGGCAGAACTTACCAGCGTATTTCGGCCAAACAGCAGACCCAGCAGGAACAGCAGACCCACCGCCTCATCTGAAGCACCTATATAACAGAAAGGGTTCCATGGACAGTCATCAGTCTTGGCTGGTCAGTTTCCATTTCTTGGCTTGCAGTGGGGCCCAGGAAGTACCTCACCTAAACCCAAAACCTTTAGCTTGCAGTGGAGCTATCAGTTCCTTTTCCTTCTGGCTTGCTGTGGAGATTTGTGGGAAACTTTACCTGTCTTTCTGCTTGCAGTGGAGCAGCGGAAGATTCCTAATCACAACCCCGGCCTAGCTGGCAGTGGAGCTTTGTCGGGACCCTAACCCCCTCTGCTTTCAGTGAAGCAGCGAGTGTCTTACACTTCCTTACGTAGCTTGTTCCGTGTGGATTCCTTCCCAAGATCGTCAGGTCGAGCGGACACCTACTTAAACCAAAAACACTAGAGAATATGTATCTATTTTGTATCATCCTGGAAATTTTGTAATAAAATCCGATAGTGGGAAAACGATCCCGGATTGTAATTTGCTCTATCTATGCTCTACCAATATCTGCACAAGCAAAATTTTATAATATTATTCAAGTGAGCTAATTTTTCGCATGCGTTATTTTGGTTTAATATGGAACCATTTTAGGCGGTGAGACTGAAAAAGCTTGTAAGTCGAAAACTAAAGAGCACCCTAATGTTACACTCTCAAAGGGGCTACCTAAATATGCTTTCAGATTATTTGCAATTTATTTTATAGTTGGTAAGCATTCGGTAAGTGAAATTCCCGCAAAATCATTTGAATAAAGATTTGCTTAAAAATTAATATTTTTCATAATTGTGATACCTATTTTAGTTTAGTTTGTGTGTGTGTGTGTAGTAGAACGTTTAATTTTCGCACATAAAAAATATAAATAAATAAATGAAAATCCAAAACCTAAACATACTTACTAAAATGGCAAAAATTGATTTAATTCCAAAAACATGACAACAGGAAAACTGTCAGTCAGTCTTATGGACCACCCTGAGAGTGGCCATAAAGAAGGCCCACACTGAATTAGCTCTTTCGCTGCGAAAGTAGACTTTAGTCGATCTGAGAACCTTTGCCTTTCCTGCAGAAATAGACTTTAGTGTACAACGTCTATTTTTATTTATACTTCGCTGCGATACTCGATTTCAGTCGCTCGTTGTATACGGAACATATGGTAGTGATAACACGTTGCATTGTGCTGCCAACTAGTGGCGATTTTTTGGAACTCTGCAGTTAAGCACAAATAAATACGAAAGTTTTGCGTCAATTTGTAGCAGTGTGTTCACGGGTTTGATGCTAGCTAAGTACATTCTAACAACGGTAAGACAATCAGCGACAGTCAGATAACTGCATTTTTGCTAGATTTTGATTCAGATGTATCAGGAGATGACTGTGTGAAGTTGACAGTCTGTCAGATCTGAAATAACCATGTTTCAGGAAATATCACACTGAAGAAATATTACAGAAAATACTGAACGATACTGATTGTAATGTAATGTGGCACACGTCTACTTGTTGCTGAAATACCACATAGTTATGCGTAAATTTTATGTATTTCAAATACAACGTTTTAGCACTAATGTTAATTTTGCACTCTGTGAATTTCAAACATTCACAACACGTTTTTTTGTTATATCTCATGTGTTATACGTCGTTATTGAAAAATTCGACATGTTCAGCCGTTCATAAAATTCATGTATTTCTAATAAATATTTTTAGTGTCTTTAAACCATATTTCACGGAAATATGAAAATTTCATTTTTTGCTGCTTAATTGTCCCTTTTCCAGGAACCACCTAAAAATTTAATTCCGCAGCGAAAGGGTTAATGACATTCTGTATCACCATTTATGGTGTAGCAGTAGTACTTAATGGTGAAACCACATATTGTAGCGAGTCTCATAGAAATATATATTCTTTTTTAAATAAAAGTAATGGAAGAATTTATATATAGACATAATTTGCCTTTATTTGTCTCTATACACAGAAAGTTAGTACATCAGATCATTATTTTCATCATTTTTAAAAAAAAGTTCTTAATACTAAAGAACATGGCACAGAAGCTGGAAACTTCTACACTTCAGAAGAATCATAAAAATATTTCTAGGGTACATAATCTTTCATAGAAAAAAATTGAAGAAAAAAACCACATAATATACACTAAAAAAATTTAATATACAAAAAAATGTGCATACGAGAAAAAAAAACAGACATGCTTTGTGTAGAGAAAGGGAAAAAGAAAACTTGCCGTAAAAGGATTAATTTACATACTTAAATCATAATTCAGACTTTCATTTTGCCATAATTCTATACTTTTCTTATCAGACAGCAAATCTATTAAAGGTTGATTTGAAATTTCGTAGAAATACATTTGAAGTTAATAATAATAAGGTTTTTTTCTTTTTAGACAATGGATCACGAATGGGTTTTTAACTTTAAAAAAAAAAAAATGATCACAGAAAACTATGTAACTGACTAATTTAACTAAATTCATAATCAGGATTTCCGCCAGAATTTGGAAACTGGGGAGTGTCAGATTTTTTTTTTAGGGAATCTACTACATTCTTAGTACTATAATAATATACACGCTTTATAGTTTGCAAAGTTTTTTCTCTTTAACAGTTGCTTTTCGTTTAGTCAACTGATCTAAATACATGGTTTCAGGTTCGAGTGCAGACAAAGGAACAAAATATTGGCTATTGAGCCACCATTGTGAGGAAGTTTAGGGAACTGCTTAATTCAATAACTCAAGTAGCAAATCACCTGACAATCACAGCCCAAGTTGAGAAACGATTACACTTTTCACTTCATTTTCATAAGAAGAGACTTTCATACAATGATGTATTTCATATAGTGTAGACATTTGAGTGTGAAAAAGAAGCATTTTCGCTTTCAAATATCAACAAAATATTGGGGAAATCTTCAAGTACAGTTTATATTCGTGAGTACGATTTCTAGCATCAAAAAGATAAATAATACAACATGTATAAGTTTATAACAATAAATATTATGAAAGGGTCTTTCCTAGTAAGATACTGAAATCGGCCCTTGATCTAAATTGGGTCGCTATTGACCCAAAAGGTTACCCTTCACCTAAAACTACCTATATATATATATATATATATATATATATATATATATATATATATATATATATATATATATAAAGCCCCCTCCCCTTACCGAATTATCGTGTCATACATGTTCAAAATTAAATATTTTTTAATTTTGGTGGGTGTGGTTGAAAAATTTTGAAAGTTTCACAAATTGTAGATACTATCTAGATGTAAATGTGCAATTTTTGTAACACCTAGATGTAAATGTACACACCTCACGTCGGCTCCTCGTATCTATCAGTGCTTGCTTCACTGGTCACACACACAATGGCGCTCTCTATCGGTAGCGTTCTACCGCGAGCTGTGTAACTTTGTTGTGCAAGAGTCGGTTGAAGTGGAAGCACTGTTACGGACATATATTTAGTGTTTCTATTCCGAAATGGACACAATCGAAGCAGCCGAAGAACGACAGAAGCGGAAGGGACTCAAGAGAAATGAAAATTGTGAACTTTGGCAAAGGATTGTTTGAAGGAGTCCTCACCACGAGGGCCATAAAACGGCGGAAAAACTGTGCGAAAAACACGTTTGTATTTAGTTTTATTTCTTTTTGACAATGTTGCCATCACTTTCAGGCCTCGAAAAAAATATATGTTGTACCTAAAGGTATAACAAATTTTTTAACCAAAAAATCAGCGACGTGTCCCCCCAATTTTTTTTCTACAATTTTTTGAAATTTTCAACATGCAAAAAAATAAAGAAAATACGCATCGATGGTTTGAAAAAAATGCACATTTACATCTAGATAATATCTACAATCTGTAAAACTTTCAAATTTTTCGACCACCGCCACCAAAATTTAAAAAAATATATATTCAATTTTGAGCACGTATATGATAAGATAATTCGGAAAGGGGGGTAGTTTTTTTTTTTTTTTTTTTTTTTTTTGAGGTAGTTTTAGGTCAAGGGTAACCTTTTGGGTCAATAGCGACCCAATTTGGATCAAGAGCCGATTTCGCTATCTTACTAGGAAAGACCCTTTAGATTAGAAAAAAAATATCGATACAATTCTTAATATACTCCTTACAAATAACCCCAGCCCCTCCTCCTCAACAGCTATAACTGGCGGAATTACTGCTGAGAACGGAGTAATTTTATAGGAAGCACGTAAGAAAAACTCTGTAAATAGAACTTACTTCAAACTTAGTATACAAAGTTGGGTTTTGCATAATAACGTAAAAATTAAATTTTAAACCTCTATTTGTATTTTGAAAGCAACAACAAACATTACTATATGTTTTGCTAAATATATTTAATAATATAATTTTCTGGTATTTTGCGACTGATTTATCAACTAAACTTTTATTACAATAAATTTGTTAATATCCATGTATATCATCTTCAAATATATTATTATTTTCTAACTATATTTTCTGATAAGTACATTTTAATAATTCATTTTTAGTTAACTTCTTATACAATAACTTATACAAAATTAACAAGTTAAGAGATCAATATCATTAATAAATGATTATGCTTTAATTAGTCCTCAAGAAATATGATTTCATTGACATTTTTTTTTTTTAGCATATTAGATCAAATATTGAACATTAAACATTAAAATGTCTGCTTAAACATTAAAGTTAAGAAATAAAATAATATACAATTAGTATTCTGAATATTAATCGTATTTCTTAAAGCTACAGATCTTATACAAAAGTTTTCACTCGTACGATTACTGTTAACTGTATGATATTTCCACACTCTTCAGACATTAGAAATTGTTCATTTCACAGCATTCTACTTACTCGACTCGTTTAAGCGTGTAATATAACCTGTATAACCAAGGGGCATAGTATTTCTTTATAAATGTCCCATGCATGTCACAGGATACTAAATACGAACGGAATATTTCTTTTTAAAATACCTCGAATAGTCAAGAAATTTTACTGGCTTCAAAAACAAACATCTTGCTTGTTCCATGGTTAGTGAATTTTCGGGACAGGAAACAAATTATAATAGGTTCGTGATTTGGTTAGGTCTGTATCCGTTGTTTAATTCAGAGTTAGATTAAACTTTTGAATGTTTCTGACCACTCTTTTCTAAGAGTTTAATATAAAGTTGAGGGAAACTGTTCATACCTGTAGTAAAACGCTATCATGAAGCATCCTTTAATAGTTTAGTATCGCAGTTTGACGAAACCTTTTTTTATCTCATAAACACAACACCACGGATAAAATTTCCCATTTTAGATCAATTTTAAATATTTATGGGGGAAAAAATCTGAATTCTTCTACAGTTGTTCCTTTAATTGGCTAAAATGAATAATTCGGTCATGTTGTGATATTTTTATATTTTGAATTACGATTCTTGGTGCAAGTACAGGATATTTCATTAAACCAGCATTGTAAATAAAAAGCTATCGAACTCAAGTTGAGAAGCAAGAAACAGAGTCGATAGAAGTTGCTGTCCTAACGACACATCATCCTATCAAAAATTCTCATGGGCATTATTTTGAGATTTAATCTAATTCAGGAACTTCTGTGGCACTTTAGGAGTTTAATTGTTTATATCAAACACGTAGTGAAGTCTAGTTAAAAGTAAAGTATTGGGATGATATAAAGAAATTCTACATTATGCTATACTTTTTGGGTAACATTATTCGAGGAAGTTAATGTCAGGAATTGCATGCTAATTATACGTTACATTTTATCCCAACAAAAAAACTCAAAAGAATATTTACCAGTACTTGCCTTTTAATTACATTTTTAAGTATTAAGATATGCAGTTTCCCATTTTTTTAAACATACTTCACAACAAAACTGAAACATATATTTATTTATTGCGCATAGTATTGGTAACTTTCAAAACTAATCTATACAACTTTGATAATTTCCTAATGGTTAACAAAATCACAAAGAAACCATTACCAACGAAAGCAGCGTAATTAAAAGAAATTTTTAAAAAAAGCACGGTAACAAAAACACTTTAAAAATACACGGCTATTTATAAAAAAAAAGCCTTACAACCCTAATTTTACACTTATGACAATTGATAAAAATAAATTATACTAGAACCCTTTCTATTTCAAGTGTGCCCACGGAAAATATGTGAAACATACTTCGGACTTACCCCAGTCACCCCTCTTGCGTAGAAAACCCTCTCTTTGCTTTGGGAAAGGAAGTGAATGAGCTCGGCTGTGTTGCCAGTTTGTCATTCAATCGTTTGGTCGTAGCGACTGAAGATCGTAGGTTACTTAGAATGGTTAACAAGATGGTGCACAGCGAAACCCTTGAAGTAATTCAATGTGGCAACTGTGTCCGTATCCAATCATTGAAAGGTGTCTGTCACAGGAACTTATCCCTCCTCTTTTGAGGGAGGTACGGGAAAACACACATCGACAGCAGCGCCAGAAGGGGCACAGTTGAAATAGAAAGACTCTACATAATTGAAACTTCTACAAATTATTGTACTTCTTCGAAATAAAGAAGAGAAATAAAACTATTCTTTGAATGAATGTCTTAAAACATTACACCACAGCATATATTAAAATGGCAAATAATTTTATTCATTAAAAAAAAATAAAATAAAATAAAAATAAACGGTATAAGTGTGCAAAGTATCCTGAGTCATCAACTACAGTCGGTTCTGGTGGTATCAGGGATAACTCTAAATTTCTTCTTCAACTATTCTACCACTCCCATTATGTTTCACTTCACTAGTTCAAAAATAAAATATACATATGATCGTTAAGTTAACAGTACTTCAAGATATACAGCACCTCACTAGCACAATAATACTTCAACAAGCTTCACATTAACTGAACAATATGTTCAGACACCCAAAAAAATAAAAAATAAAATGTAATTTTATCTCCCATAAAATAACGAAGTTCTGGATCTTTACGTACAAATATACACACATTTATTTATATATATATATATTTATAGACTTATGAAGGTATACATATAAAAGTCACAGTATAAAACAACATATTATAAATAAATTATATATCACCACACCTATGTCACCTGTTTTCAAATGTCAATACACATCACCCTACATAGTAGGATTAGGAAGTCCGTTTTATTTTTCTTCACTGCACAAGTTAAAAGGCAGCTATATCTATATATTCATTTCTAGAATTCGTTTTGGGGAATTTTTTTCATCTTTTTTTAAAAACAAATCTTATCGCTCAGCACCATACATACGCACACACACAAAAAAATTATACACAATCTTCTCGAAAATGCCCGTTATTTAGGATTCACCATCACACTGTCGTGTTTATTCACTTGATCTATTTGGTGATTCTGAAATTTAAAACAATAATTAAATAAATACTATATTAAAATATAATGATCTTAACTCAATATTACATAATGGCACAACATTCTACAATATTGTTAGCGTATATATATTTTAATACATGGCTACACGTTAGTGAAACCACCCACGACGTTTGTGTTGAAGTATCCAATGATTTTCGCAAAACGCTAGGTAACTGAGATTTAAAAAAAAAATCATTATAACACATTGTTTCAAAAGAACGAAATAAAACCAAGCAATATCAGTGAGTAATAAAAATAAAAGAATGTACAGTGCAATGATGAAATCCTATTTAGTAATAGTAAAACTTATTCATTTTCGAAATACTTTTTTTTTTTTCAACAAACTGTTCAAAATAACTCAAAAATGCATTTTGGTAGTGTACACTCCTCAAAAACTCAGAAAAGTATTTCACTCACATAATAAAAAATAATACAATGAAAGGTAAAATAGATCGAATGGAAAATTTTTCGTGGGTGCCATCTAGGAATGTTCTTTTTCAAAGTTTACAAGATGAGACAAGAATACCTTATTTTTTTGTCTCGTCTCGTTTCATACGCAACACTATACGCAAGTGTAAGTTCACTGTCTTTCACGGGACAATACCTTACATCTGATAATAATAATTCTAACATTTTTTTTGCACATCTACAAGCTTCAACTGACAGGTATCGAATGACATTATGCCTGGACCGCTGTGACTCATATACCCTGAAATTTGAGACACTAATGCCATCTTCCAAAAGGCTCAATACCTTTTCGACTGATATTTGTCAACAGTCTAACGGATGACCGAACAGAATCGTTCTGTAAGTTTCGATCGTTATGCATATCCGTTATCATGGTTTGGATGTCTTAAAATGTACTGTAGCGAGATTATATGAATGTTAATTCTTAAAAAGTACTTTGTCACCTATTATGCTTTGTATTTAATTTTGGATCAATGGAATGAGTATGCACCTTTTCCTAGAGATTGTACACGCATAGATGACAGAATCTAAGTACATGCTATCACGTTAAAAACGTCAAAAGAATTATCTACTGCTCTCCAAATGTTGCCGAAGAGAAACCATACTATTTACAAGAGATTCTGCAATTTTAAGGATTTACAACTTGAAATTTTCACCTAACATGAACCTGTCTGTCACACGGTTTATAAGATAGATCTAACACAACTTTTTTAAAAAGTTATAAATATATTAATTTTGCGTTTTGCCTTGCAGAAATTCTGAATATCATTAGTCATTTCAACTTACCTCTTTCTTCACTGGCTTAGCTTTAGCCACATTGACTCTATCATTGCCATAATCTATTTGATCAACATCCTCATCGTCATCTGTAAAACACATGATATTACAAATAGAACAAATTTTGGCATAATAAAACTTTAAAAATCAGCAACCCTTTGGAAAGAATTAATAGCAATATTTAACAGTGACCTGATCTATATTTATTGATAACTATAAAATTTAAAAAATGTTTTATACAAAATGTTACAATAAGGAGACTTACACAATCCGACAATTAATGTGACTGATTTTGTCGAGAAACGAAATATGTTAGAAAAAAATGACTGCATCCTACAAAAATATGTAATCTTTGTCTACAAATTGGCAAATTACATCGCTCAACGCTAAGCATGACGGGAACTATGACGTTATATTCAGTCAAGAGCGAGAGACTGTTGTCACGGTAGTACCATGAAGCAGCGAGTGAACATTAAACCGTTTTAAACTAGGCAGAAGTACAACCGAGACTATGAAAATGATGCGACATTTGTACGGGAATATTTGTTTTATTTGATGCACAGATATTCAGATGGTATGAGCGATTTAGGAGTGGCGTGGAACCAATTGAAGACGAAAGAAGACCTGACCGTCCGACTTTTCAGTGCGTAGGGAAAAATCTCATTACAAAAGTAAAAGATGTCTTACAGAAGATCGCTGTGTGTCTGTAACACTATTGGCAGACGAGTTTGGTGTAAACCGGGAAATGATTCATCACATCTTAGTGTAAGACTTAGGGAAGAAACAGGTCACTCACATCTCGGTAAAAATTTTGTAAATTTCATTATTGCGGAGGACGAAACATGGTGTTTTCGCTGAAATCACCAGCACCCCCCCCCCCCAAAAAAAAAAAAAATATGCAGAAGTCGGAAGTAAAGACAATGCTGTTTTGTTTCTACATCAAAGGAATTATTCACTACAAATGTCTTCCAAAGGGACAGATTGTCACTGCAAATTATTATGTGAGTATTTTGGAACGTTTATGAAAAAAAAAAAAAAAAACTCGACGTACTCAACGTCAGGCAGTTGATTCCTGCTTCATGACAATGCGCCCATTCACCGAGTAATAGCCGTACAGAAGTATCTGACCCGAAAGCAGGTGTGCGTGCTCAATCACCCTCCCTATTCTCATTGTGACGATTTTTTGTTTCCCAAACTGAAGTTAATGTTGAAAGGACGCTTCTTTGACAATGTTTAAAACATACAAACGATTGTGACATCAATTCTTCGACACATACCACATCTTATAAGATCAGTCTCATTATACAACTGCCGGACCGCGTATATTCAACATGTCTTCAGAAGATACATAATTAGTCTCTGGACCCACAATATTTACACTCAAAATTTTGGAAATCTTAGTCATCACCTGATACATGTTGAATATCCTTCCGTTGTAACAGTTGTTCGTAGTTTTGTTGTATATCAATAAATAGTTCAGATCCACGGTAAAATTTGACACTTTTTGCTGCAATTGCCTTCATTTTTATTTTAAACGACGTTACCGTCTCAGCTCTCTTCTTCAAATATGGACACACGAATTTCAAATTTTTGTGAGTTAGCGACTCATGTATTTAGAAAACTAAATTAGAGTTTATAAGCATAATCAATAAATATTTAAAGAAAAAAAATATTTACGAAATTTAGTACTGAGCTTCTCGATTAGGACAAAATTCGCTCTTCATTGATTCTTACCACGTTTTTCTTATGAGTATTTACTTAATGTTTGACAGATTAACTTTTGCCTATGTCCGGACTGCGATTTTCATAGCCCAAAACACGCAAACCAAAGGTCTGCACAGGAAAACATTTTTCACTCATACTAGACAATTTAAAGTCTACCTTCATGCCAAGTTTGGTCCAGATCGGATGTGTTCTGAAGATCGTATAAAATATATATTATCCTTGTGATTGACTAAAAGAAAAAAAAAAAATGTGTGGATGGAATCCTTATTCAACATTCAATTTTTACTTCGTAAAGAATATCTTATTAACTGATCAAAATTCGACGTCCGTTATTCATAGTGCAAGAGTAGAGCTAAGAAGGAAAGTTATAACTTTACTAGCTGAGAAGGAAAGTCTTATAAATTTACTAGCTGAGAAAAAGTATTATAACTTTACTAGCTGAGAAGGAAAGTCTTGTAACTTTACTAGCTGAGAAGGAAAGTCTTGTAACTTTACTAGCTGAGAAAAAGTCTTATAACTTTACTAGCTGAGAAAAAGTCTTGTAACTTTACTAGCTGAGGAAAAGTCTTATAACTTTACTAGCTGAGAAAAAGTCTTGTAACTTTACTAGCTGAGAAGGAAAGTCTTATAACTTAACTAGCTGACAAGTGAGAAAAAAGTCTTATAACTTTACTAGCTGAGAAGGAAAGTCTTATAACTTTACTAGCTGAGAAAAAAAGTCTTATAACTTTACTAACTGAGAAAAAAAGTCTTATAACTTTACTAGCTGAGAAAAAAAGTCTTATAACTTTACTAGCTGAGAAGGAAAATCTTATGGCTTTACTAGCTGAGAAGAGAAATCTTAGAACTTTACTAGCTGAGAAGAAAAATCTACTAACTGTATTAGCTGAAATACTCGTTCACACGGAGAGAACAAGTTTATGAAACATATTTGAACCCTCTTTCTCGTCTTAGGATACGCATTTCAATGGAAGTCTAATGATAAAAACTCATTATATATTATATTTTTGACATAAACTTTGAACCCTCTACCTCCCTTAGGATACACCCATTAATCAAAGTAACTGACAAAAACCCAGCTTGAGATAGTTATTAATTATGTCAAAAATTTATTTTAAACAGGTCAGCCATTTCTCCATGATGCAATCACAAACAACACTCAATGTAGATCTCAATGTGGCGAAAACTGTTATAGAATTCCCTTCTTCCTCCACTAAAACCGGAATCTTACGACTCATGTGGAAATTGACAATCTCATCGGCATCACTGGGGGAAATGAGAGAACTCTCCATAGAAAATAATCAAGATGTGCAAGATCACATGATCTGGACGACCAGTCCACATCATTTCTCGGTATAACGCGTCTGAGGAATTATTCGTGCAGTAAGCCCAGATGTAATCCACTCCATTTACCGAAACAGAGGAGGGCATTATAATAAGGCAAGGCAGAGGGAGGGAGGGAATATGCCAGTGATTGCTTTTCAAAATTTAAAATAATATATATATATATAAAGAAGGTAGTTTTTATTCTATCCCATTTTTAAAAGTTCTGGTGTTCTCATTGGTAAACCCTTTGTATGGATTTACATGATATACTAGAATTTCGTTCTAAAAGAAAATGTACGATAGAACTTGTTTCCAATTGATACGGTGTATTAGTATAGCATAATAATTCTGTTAATCCAATGGAAGACAGATGTGGAAAATTTAGAAGACTTACTTACCATCTTCATCTCCTTCTTCGAGTTGAAGATCTTCCTGTGGAACCCGTGGTATTTCGCCTTCCTCTGCCTTCGCTCCCCACCCGCCTGCATGCTCTCGGCCTACCTTATTGTCTCCATAGTTGTCCTTATCATAATCATTATACTGGTGATTGATGTGAAGAGGATCTTGTCTCTGATTGCCGTGGACAGCCCCACCCCCACCTAGCTGCCAGTTCATGTTTCTCTGTTGCTTGTCATTGAGCGGAACTCCTGCTTCACGCCTGTGAATGCTGAAAACATGATTTGTGCTACTTATTGAAAAAAATGAAGATATAAATCAAGAACTCACTCTTCTGTTATATAGTAAGTGTAAAACTTTGCAAATACTCCTCCGTTAAACGAATATTTACGTTAATCAAGCAACTAATATGTTACAGCAGTGACACTATAAAATTTATATCTCATTAAGAAATTCTTTGTATATCTTACATAATGCTTCCCAAGAGAGCCTTATTAACATATGAACACATACTTACATGTTTTAAGCTTTCGTTACTACCTGCAGTCAGAAAAGGAAAAATAGTAATAAGTAGAAAAAAAAGTCACATTAAGTCTCTTACAGTACAGTTTGTAAACATGCTCACAAAGCAAATATGGCTTAAATTTATGACGTTTATTTAATACAGTTAGTTGGCTTCAGTTTCTATGATCTAGCAAGGTGTGTTTGATCTGGTTTAGCACTGAGGCTATAGCAGGACCCAGACCCATATTTAGATAAGTGCTATTCTGTGCTCGAGCACAGGGCGGCAAAATTTTGGATTTTTTAAATATTATTCGCAATAAAGTAATATTTAAAACTAACAACCCGCAGAGTCCCGCGCATACGCAAGCAACTACATTAATGTGTTAAATTTGCTCTAATTACAGTAGTTACTAATTAGCTAGCTTATCTGCTTATTTTTTTTTTTTTTTTAAAAAAAAACACCCTCTCCCACCTCAACTCAATGAGGGTGAACTTGAACATAATGAAAACTGATACTGTTAAACTCAGTAACCTCCAAAACTATGAATTCAACATTAATATATGTCGTTTTCAATTACTTTTAAAATCTCGCCCTCTCCCTGGGGAGTGGAATATGAACTTGAAGTTCAATTGTATTAAAACTGTCACTATTCATCTCAGCGACCCTAAAAACTATGAATTCAACTCTAATATTAGTTGTTTTCGATTATTTTTAAAATGTCCCCATGTTATTCTTATGGGGACTTTGCACCCCCATATCTCAGCTCAGGTGTGACCTAGGGACCTGGAACGGGTCAGTTGGATTATTTCTCTGAGAGCTTTAAAATACATTAAAATTTCATGTTTCTATCTATTATGGTTCTCGAGTTGAAAAGCGCTACAGACAGACACATAGCTTATTGTATTATTATTATTATTAAACCTTTACTGATGGTGAATAATGTAAACAATTATTTTTTCCCAATGGATCAGTGGTTAAGCTCGTGGCCTTGTATTTAAGGCGTCCCGGGCTTGATTCCCGATGGAGACATAAGTGGTTCGGATCCCAAGCTAAACTGTAGGTCCCGTCCTTAGTACGTCATCACCATCCCACGAAAGGCAATGGCAGAATACCATGGGTTTACCTTGGTCCAGATTCCGGATCAAACACCTACCTTCGGGCAGAACATCACATCATAATCTTCATTGAGAGAATTAGGGCATTTAAAATTACGTTGTAACTTGTAATACCTCAACTGCTACTCAACAAGAGCTGGTATACAGAGGTTTTTTCCGATCTATGGTGACGAAATTACACACCTTGTGCAGCACCACCAAGCGGGAAGAGAAGAAAGCTGCCAGTCGTGTGAGTTCCCTGGACCACTGACTCTGCGTGACAGGTGTGGTAAGCGCATATCAGGACAAATGCCGCCCGAAATAAGTGCTTATTGGGAAGGCTACATAACTGCCCTTTCCGACGTGAATTACAGTTACAGTGCCATTGTCAAACTGTGCAAGGAGCGTGGATTCACTGTGTCCAAAAATGGTATATCACAGGCGTTGAAAGGGGCAGGTAAGGCGAGGTGTAGGATGATTCCTGTGTGGCAGAAACAGGGCAACTCGTGGCCTGCCACTAACCGCACACGAGCTAAAATTCGGGAAGTTGGCGCTCTGGTCACCAGGGAGAAGCCACCCACACAGAGGAGTATCGCGAACCGGCTACAGACATAACTGAAGACAGTGCATACCATGATTCACCGCGATCTGAGGTTGGTAAAGCGACGGAAGGGGCGTGTTCGTAAGCTCTTGCTAAAACACATCCAGGAAAGTCGCACCAATTGTCGAAATCTGTATAAGCGGTACTACGCCTGTGAAAAATGGAAGTTTGTTGTAACACTGGACGAGGCATATGTTTATCTGGATGACTGTCACAAGCCACGTGCAATTTTTTATCGATCGACAAGTGCGAGGAACTATCGAAGATGGTTTAGTGAATGCAAGGAAAGATTTGGCACAGGCTTCATGATCACTGCTGGATACTCGTATCAGGGCAAGCTGGCCATACATCGTGTAGCCAAAAATACAAAGGTGAATTCGGAATATTATCAGACTAATGTCCTGACACCTGTTTATCGTCATGACATTTCCGATCTCTACGGGAGGGACAATAATCGTGTGTGGGTGCATCAAGACAAGGCGTTAAGTCACACATCTCGCTCAACCCGCTCGAGCCTTGTTTCACAGGAGACCCCACACCGTTGAAGGGCTATGGAAAGCCTGTCAGAAGAAGTAGTTGTGGCTTGACATTACTACACTGCGTGCCAGTTTCCTACAGTGGAAACTTCGCAGTCGGGCAATTGCCCAGATAGTGGGCCACCAAATAGAGCACTCTCAATGGTGACGACATGGTTTCCCTTAAGCTAAATGCAGTTTGAAATCGTCACCATAGATCGGAAACACCCTATGTATTAGCAAAATCACGGCTTGTTTCCTTGTTTGAGACATAAGTTTGTGCGGAAGGGGGCGGCAAATTATTTAGAGCACAGGGGCACACAATATATAAATACGGGCCTGGCAGGACCTATAGATTAATGTGAGACCCGAACCACATGTTCTCCCTGGGTCTGTTGTATATATTACGTAATATGTATTAGGGTAGATATGTTTAATTTCTGTTAACTATCTAACAATATATGATAAGAATGGTTCTCATGCCATGATCACGACATTTGATTTCTGCTTGTTGGAAACTGTTTTCCTATCTTGTGTTATTTTGTATTGTTCTGCACAAGAAATTCAGTTCCAAGTATTCCAAGAAAGACTTATTTTACTTTAAACGTTTACGTATCTAATACTGTGTTCGTCCAATGACAAACTGAAGAGTACCCGTCCAATATATAATACATAAACGTTAAAAGTGAAATAAGTTCTTTTGAAATACTTGTGGTTCGATTTCTTTTATAGGAAAGTACAAAACGATAAAGGGTGGAAAAATAGTTAGTTTCCAGCAACTAGAAATATATAGTGGTGCAAAGGTAAGTTCATTATTCGATATTAAGATGCACTCTATAGCATCTATTAGTAATTACAATTTCGTGGATTACTTATTTTTGTCTTTCATTTTCTTTCCAGATCATGAATTCGTGGGAAGATGTAAGGCACACTTCATTCAATCTTCTTGAAGAAAAACAAGAACTATTCAATGATCTACATAAATGATCTCATGTTCCCTTCCATTATTATTACAGTTGATTTGTTCGTTAGTATACTAACCTACAAACGAGATTGTTTATATTTCATTGTATAATGTCTTGTGTTTTAACAAATACGTATATCTTAATATATCTGCTGCTTTCGTTTGAATTGCTTTAAGCATTTGCTCCTTAAGAATAGAAGAGGAAATATTTCGAAAACTCGGATCATCTGATCACAATGGCGAAAGGAAAGAATGAAAAATAAATTATTATATATTTCTTAAATCTTTATGTAGATATGTGGTAACCCAGGGTGTCTACTAAAATTCCAAAATGAAATTTCGTGACCTTTTCTTTACTAAACTATGAAATTTCGTAATATTCTCAAGTGCGAATTTGGGTGCGAATTAGGCCGAATTTCCATGCATGCGATAGTAGCATGCTTTGCTTACGATTTGGTAGCGTCTAAAGTCGACCATAGACATTTTTGGTGGTGAATTTTTACGTTTTATAGAACAAAACTCTGTACTTATATTTGTACAGATAAAAAATATTCGTGACCCAAAAGCTAAATTTCGTGACTTTTTCATGACTTTCGTGACCGATAGACAGCCTGTAACCTCGGTTTTTCTTTCTCTCTCTTCTTTTCCTTTTTTCTTTAACGAAAAGAAACTAAACTGTTATTATTATTTCAATCACTTTTGTATGTATATAGCATAACACTTTGATTTGATCCAGATATACTTGTTAATTTTCAAGATATTTGTCTGAATATTATTTGTTGATTGTCATTTTCCCATTCCTATAACTTCACGCCTACTACTGAAAATGAAATGGTTTATGTTACACATTTAGGACGCTAAACAGAGATCAGTTGCGATGAAATAATTTTATAGAATGATGACAATATAGGAATACTCTGATCAAACTAATAAAACATTTTATTCTATCTACCACCAAGTCTTTATGTCTGGAATCGAACCACCTGCAATATTGTGCTTAAGAAGTAAGTGCTCTGCCACTGAAATATTTTCCCTTCATACATAACTGTTTTCAGTAAAATTGTTCCACATCATGACGCTGACTGAACTCATTATACCATTAAACACAGCATGCGAAAGCGAATCTTCAGAAAATTGCTACCTACCCATCTCTGTGTCCCTGTCCAACTGCATAATGCCCCTCTAAATGTGGTTCATCAATTTGATGAGAATTTTCTCCAACTACGACGAATTGAGCATTTTGATCCCGTGGCTCTGGTGGTAACGGTTGGTCAATTTGATGACTTTCCTCCTTTCCAGCTTGAAACTGAACATTTTGCCATGCGTCTTGACCCGGAGCATCCAGCTGGAGATTTCCATTGTGGACTTCTGCTGGCAACGGTGGATGGAGTTGCTGTTGATTTCCATTCCCTTGTATCATTTGATGAATGGGATGGATTCTGTTATTATGCAAACTGTTTTTCTGTAAATAATTATTCATTCCCAAGTGGAAATCGTTGTTCCTATAGTTTGGAGCATGTAATACATTATTTGCTACCAAGTTTTTCAATGAATATTTGTCTGACGAAATGGCCAATGGCTTTGTTTTCTGTTGATGTATTGGGCTATGGATAGAATTTAATCCGTGATGTAGGTCAGAATGGATTTTGTTGATGTTATTGTCTGCATGCTGTTGGAAGTAATTCTGATCATCCTGTAAAAAATAATAATATTAAAATGGAAATTATAGGCCTGAAAACACATATACACATTTTTGTATGCACCTCTTAGCAGTGGACACATAACCAGAATCTAGAAATTATTACTTTTGACATAACACAAAAAACGATATTATTAAACTACTTTTTATCTCAAAAAAGAGAACTCACACCTGATCAGACTATAAAAAGGGAACAAAGCCGTATAAGAAGGTCATAGTATTGATTTGGTACGATATTTAGGGTATATACCAAAAATTCCGCCTACCAAATTCAACTCTCAAATGATATTGTATTTATATATGTATGTACGTACTCTCAATATAATAACAGTATTTTACTGACTTGTAAGTTTCAGTTCATTATTTTCTATGAGTGGTTTTCTTGTGTATTATCGCAGTTGTAAGAATAATTGGTATTTGGGTATTACACTTATTAGGCCTTTTTCCCAGTATCACACCATAAACTAAATTCCCTGGCACGAAGATGGAAAGCGCTTAATATCTGGTTGTCTAAAAAGTACTGAGCCTTTGTAAGTCAAAACTGAGAAAACATTTATTGTGATTTGAAAATAATTATGGAACCACGTGTGCACCATTTCGTTGCTATAGATTTTATTTTTGGTCAAAAAATTGTGGCGCACGTAGTTTTTACATACCTCTTTTGAAACTAACTTAACACCATTCAGAGAGTTCTATAGAGACTGAAACAAATCATAGTCTGCCGATGCCTGGTTTAGGCTATACAGTGGATGCATCTCCCAGCCAAATTCTTTCAATTTCTGACGAAGCGTTAAACTTGCACGCTAGGTGGTGTTGTCGGTGTTGTATACCAGGGTTCCCATTTATTTGGCGAGCAAAGTTCCCTGACTCTCTAAGGTTACGATGGGAATACAAGGAACATGAGATTAAACGGGTACCTGCTTGCCCTGGATCTTCCGGCACATTCATGTATCAATCAGTAATTATATTCGCATCTCACTCTAAGGATTCCGTAAGTGTAAGTCTAAAGGGATCGACGAATAGCCTCGATTTTATGTGCTTCCACATAATTTCTTACAACTGCACCTTATACCGGGTGTCCCACGTAAAAATTGGCTCAGCTCGTCTGAAGTATACACCTATAATATTGTTTTATATGGTTTGTAAAATAAATTACGATTTACGGTACTCGTTTGTTAGATTGTTTGAGATCTATTCATCAGAGACGACTATTTCAGGGGCGTCATTTCAGACTTCGCTTGAGGGGGGGCAAGAGCACCACCGACATAAGACTTTCACGTTTTGTACTAGTACACGAGTAAAAGTGGATCTGAAAAGGTAGGGGGGCGGTAGGTAGCGGCATGACGTGACGCCGCCCCCTCTGCCTATCTTTGCCCTTTATAATTTTTTAGAAACTGGAGGGACGCCGTACATACTTTTTCGAGATGGGGGATGACGTCCCCCAGCGTTCCCACTCACTTTCACCCCTGTACTAGTATATTAGTAGACAACCGATTAAAGTATATGTATTCCTCAAACTCTTTGGGGTGGGCAATTGCCCCCTCTTGCCCCCCCCCTAAATGACGCCCCTAACTATCTGTAATGTAAATTACTACAAAGCATGTTTCCATGCAGAACAGACTGAGTATATACTTCTGTCGGGCCTGTCGGTTTCATATAGGGCACCTAGTACTACTTTTGAAGTATAACGTGCAACACATGAAGATACTGAAAATCCTTTTTCTTATGTGTCCGTCGTGTTGTAAATGTGTACATGAGTAATATATTCGTATTCTGTTGTGAAAAAGCACCTCTACATCACATTTCGTGGCTTTAGGTTAAGTCGTTGGAAAGTATTGCCTGATGGGTCAAAAGAATCATCCTCTCGTTTTCAACCGTCCAATGGTTCAATTTTCTTTCCTTCTTAAATTCTGTCTTAGCAAGTACATGTCAACTCTGTCATTATTTATTTCATTTCATTGGATAAGGAATACCAAAGATACAGTGATGAGTCACTTATAGTCAGTCAGTGATATTTTACTTCTATACGTAGTATAACAAAATCATCTTCGAACATTCTTCTCTTCGCTGACAATTGCAAAAATTTCCATAAAATCTCTTCCATAGACGATGCTTTACGATCTCAACAAATTCTCACTAAATTTACTGACTGGTATGCAACTTGGGATGTAAAACTGAACCCTCGAAAATGTTTCAATCTTAGTATTTCTTCGAAGAAAAATAAAATTTATCACAGATATCGTATTAATCACAGTCCTATCGAAAGAGTTGCGACACATAAAGATCTCGGAGTAGTATTTGATGAGGAACTTACATTCGCTGATGACATCATTGTTAGTTACTGTGAAGAGTGCTATAAGAATACTGGGTATTCTTTACAGATTTACTGAAATTCGCTATCTCTAATCACTCAGTATTTATCACTAATGAATATCGGTGAGCAATATTCAATTTTGTATCTCCTAAAATTGAATATTGCTCATCGATATGGAACATGGGCTGTGCTTCAAACTTATCCCGTTATGATTCTGTTCTTAACTTTTTTCTTGCCATTGCGAAACAAAGAGTTCCTTCAGTGGGTAGTGTTAATAAAACACAGCCCCTAAACAAACTTTTCCGTGCCGTAAGTGTCGGTGGACCACCGATGAGCAACTAGCGACCTCTCGCCAAAAATTGGCTGCCCCGCAGCGACGATCCGCGGTGGTCTCACTTCCGTTTTGAAAATTATACCACCAGCAGCCCACCATGGCAGAGACGCGACAAAACGCCAATCAACCACAAAATTATTCCACCAAAATATGTTAAATCGCCTATATGTGTAATTTATTTACATTAAAGTGAGTCTCAAATACACTGAAAAAAGTACTCAGGGCAGGGAGAGAACCATCAACTTTACGATTACTAGCTGCGTGTTCTTTCCGACTTCGTCACGGAGGCGACGAAGAAAACCTCGCTTGTAGAAGTATAAATATTTGAGGTCTCTTTAATTTGGTCAATCAGTGTGCTTCTTTAACCGTGTATATTCGATTATAATCGTTTGGGATAAGATAAAATGCGTTCACCATGTAATTTTACAACAAAATGACGCGCGTCTATTTAATTTTATTTCATAGTTCTACCACATTCACTTTCTAATGATAGGCGACAGTTGCCATCTAAATTCACACAACTATACGCACTCATCTCAATACTTTTTACTGCACGATGTAGAGGCAGAGGTTACTCTTGACCCCCGGAGCTCACTTTAGGAACAGTTCATCAGGAAAAAATAATATATAATAATAACCGCATGCACATGACTGGCGGTAGTTCGTTGGTCCCTTCGCGATTCTCCGCTATGAATCGAAGGAGCGCGGACCAAGTCCTCGCTGCCACGCGATGGTAACTTCAACACTCCGACTCTAGATATCTGTTTCGACTCGACGAAACCGCGCCAACAGTGGCACACTAGCAGCAATCTTCGACGCGGACCAAGTTCTCGCTGCCACGCGATGGTAACTTCAACACTCCGACTCTAGATATCTGTTTCGACTCGACGAAACCCTGCCAACAGTAGCACACTAGCAGCAATCTTCGATGCGTCGCTCTATTGACAATCGACATTTACCGGCAAGTGGGCCACAAGGTGTTGGCGACGGCGGCATAGGGTTGTTAGGTTTTCAGACTTTAATTGCTCGACGCATGGTGGCAGACCTGTTGTTTCTCCATAAAATTATCAATGGGAAAATTAACTCCAATTTAATCGTTTCTGTTCTGTTTTCGTGTACTTTCTCGCCTTATTCGCAGTCATGCGTTACTATCATATGTTACATCCAGACTATCAGTTACACAACGTTCCTTATATTTCAGGCCGGCAGCATGCATAATAGTTTATCATCAGATGTTGATATTTTCGAGTCTGAAAATCATGTTAGAAACAAATTGAAGTCTCTGTAAATCTTGTACATACTTTATATATTTTAATTATTTTGTATACTTTATATATTTTTTGTTATTTATTATGTACTTTGTTACATTGTTTCAGTGTAAAATGAACTTAGATCTGTATCTGAAACATTTATAAATAAATAAAAATAAAATAAAATAAAACTTTATCATTACGTGGGTGACCAATATTTTACTTCTGATATTTTGTTTGATGAAGTTTAGCGTCCATTTTAAGCAGTGAGGCTTAAAAGAAACGTAGATTTACAATCTAATGTGAAATTCAAACCACCGTAATTCGTTAAATGCCCTCCCACTGCGAATCGAACCCGAGGCCAGGTCCAGTATTCTGATATCTTCACCCTGAGGTGGATAATTTCGTAGGATCCCACTTCAAACTTCATGAAATGGACCATACAGAAACATAAATAATAATCTATATTACAGTGTCGCGAATAGCTTTGAGCAAACACAACACTTCGTATGGTATCAAGATATAAAATATATTCAACTTATGAACTGAAAGGAGGGAACATCACAAAAAATGAAAAAAAAAAGTCAAATAAATAAAACATAAGTTCCTTGTAGCGCTGTTAAGAAATTCAAGCTCACAGGGTAATCTGCAAATGAACAACAACAACAACATCATGGTAATAATAAATACGTTAAGTTATAGGTTCACGTCTCATAGCCTAGGTGCTTCAAACCAAACAATAGACTTAAAATTTGAATATTCTCAAAAGGATCTGGTCCTTTTACCATGTCTCTGAGTGCAAATATTTATTGAGTTCATTAAGATTCCTTCTGAAATGTTTACCTGTTAGCTCTTAATTCTATAAGAGATAGCTAACTAGACTGAGAAAGACCTTTTGAGAATTTTTTCTTCTGCTGAGCAGCTTCTATTTCATATCTGTCAAGTCAGTCCTTATAAACAGGTATAAATTTAATAATAATTAAAAGGTACATACTTGTGCATGATGATATCCGTATCCGAGTGGAGCGGGAACTACGCCTCGTGGAGCTGACTGAACATGCCAGTAGGATTTATCATCAAGAACTCCTCCCATCTCCTGAGCTCGATTTGCATTATGGATTAACAATCCTTCTGGCCTCTCAACATTGTGTACTTCCTCCTAGAATTTATGAAGAAATAAACAACAAATGTAACACTCTTAACCTTATATACAGTCGCAGCTCTTCCTATTTCTAGTTTTTTTTTTTTTTCTCGCTCTCAATTGATAATTCATGTTGACTTCAAATTCAGTGATCACATGTTCTACCGTCATAACATTCAATATGACTGACAATGACACACGATCGAAATTCCGTCTCTAATATTGCTTCCTTCAGTTCTTTTTCTGAACACAAACTAAACATACTTTCTTACAAGGCTGTCTATAATCTTTATTATAAATTAACTAGAGTTGGAGTAGTAGTCTGAAGAAGGAAGTGATATACTTCCAAAACTGTAACATTTCTAGTTAAGTTATAATAAAGATTATAGACACCCTTGTAGGAAAGTGTGTTTAGTTTGTATTTAAGATGGACTCAAGGCCTTTTTATCATAATATTCTTTTTCTGTTAATATGATAAGCTATTCAGTCTCGGAAGCTGAGTATCTCTATTAGTTTACTTTCTTCCTCGGAACTATCTATGTAAGTATTTTACTAATGGACGTTAAAGTATACATATGACACATTTACCAATCAACGTTACCAAAATTGGATGGAAAATATATAGTTAACTGTGTACATTTAAAGATTTCAATTTTAATAGTCACTATGAAGTTAAATTCCACAATAAAAAGACATGCTTTATCGTCTTTAGTGGGAAGAAGTTACAGTGGTTTTTCTTTCAATAAGTAAGTCATTACGGTTACGACCATATTTTTCACCATTCTATAGGAGCACTTTTTCAAAAATACAAAACAGTGACATTCTTAGTTGAAATGTCTACGGCATGAACAAAATTCCGTGAATGAACAAGTACGAGAAGTAACAAATGAAACGAACTCTTTTTTTTTTTTTTTTTTTTTTTTTTGATGATTTTGTTTCAATTTACCACGGCAACAACCCTTCCTCGAAGATGATTATATCAAGAAATTAGTAACAAGAAAGAGAAATGGTATAGAAGAAAGTTCCAGAGTGAATTAAAATTGTCCAATAACAAACAAAACAATTTATTTATTTATTTTCGCAGGGAAGAACAGAGGTGAGTTTACCAATTACTTATCAAGTAAGTACTTCTTTTAAGTTTATATGAAGCAAGTTACTGACACCTTGTAACTTCTTTGTTTATCAATAACTAACTTCTTTTATTTCAAATTACATATATGCCCGACGAGTTTCTTATTACATTTGAAGAATATACACTCATATTCAGTTAAACTAGAAACTGGGAGTCAACGAAGTTGCAAAGCTGATCTACTTCATTGTATCCACCTATTGAAGATGACATCTCACAGTTTCCGTTATGATAAATCCTCCGTTATTATTTGATAAACGTTATCCTTATTCACTCCCATGAGATCTAATACTTGGCTAAAACTTGCTACTTCTGTCACTCAAAGTGATATCTTGAATTCTGTCAATCATTTCAGTTGTTTTGATAAACCTGGTTGGACGCTCGTTTCCTAATTGCCGCACTGCGTACAAAACATGGCACCATCGTTCATTTAATCATCAATTGTGGCTTGTACACTGATGTTTGTATATACTCAGGACAAGCTCTTACCTCTTTGCCTCCAAGGTAACTCTTCTCTTTGTCCAATCCAAACGGCGAATCATCCACTAGATGAGCATGTTCAAATTTCTGGTCTGGAGGTGGTATTGGAATGGCGTTTGGGTTTCTTTCAATTCTGTAGCTAACTTCACTTGTTTTTGGCGTCGAACTCGTAGAAGACGCCTGTAAGGAAAGATGTATACTTTTTTTAATATACATATATCTTTGTAATGTAAGTGTGAAAATATCGTGGACACCTATCTTTAATTATGTACGAATAACTCTGCCTCAACTTCTAAGCACTTCCAAATATAATAGTCATAATAAGTTACGAAAAAATTCCATTAAAATTTCGGTAATTTGAAGATAAATATGTGCATTAGAATTTTACCATACGAAAGGAACAAGTTAATTGTCAAGTGGCTGTTAAAGCAAACGTAGATAGTTCTACTGTTAATGATAATAATAAAAAAAATCGATCTTCATATTGAAAATTACATGCAGAAAAGTATAATAATTAACCAAAAATGTATTTAAAAAGAAAAGGCAACTTACAGGAAAACTACTGTGGAATAAAATTAAGGGAAATTTTAGCTTCACTGTGACCCAATTACTGACCTTCACACAATGTGATAGAGAGTTATGAAGCAGAAATTTTATGACATATGTTTGGGAGGAAAAAAAAAGTTACTTTCATGAACCATTATGATCTTTTATTAAGTTATCAAATAAAAATTACCGAGTAAAAAACAGTACTTAATCAAATTCGAAATTAATGAAGTTTTTACCGTTTTTTATCGTCACGAAGGCTGACACTTGCCTACCATTAGTTATACAAAATTAATAAAAGCTGTTAATTTTTAAAAAAGTATTTTACTTTATTACTTGTGTTAATCTTTTTTTTTTTTTTTTTTTTTTTTTTTTAAAAAAGAAAACAAAAGCATTTCAAATGTCAGTACGCAAGCAGTGCTATTATTCTAGTACAATTCGAGGCTGTTTTAGCTTTCTGCGTGTCTACCCAGAATAAGCTTGTGTTGAAGATGGGAAACTGAAGGTTTCCTGGGTTAGAATTTACGAGATGGACAAATCACAAAATTAGGATAGCACATGAAGAGCTGAATGAGGCTACGTTTGAAGGTAAAAATGTTTAGTAAGCAGTTGTCAGCAAACAGGATGTTATAGGACTTTGGGTGTTAAGATGAGGATGTCGTGCATTATGTGCAATTTCCATTACTCTTTCTGAGACCTTTTGATTACCTGAACTGTTGCGCGGATAAAAATTCGAATGTGTGAAATTTGTGAGCAAATCAGGACAATTATCTGTTAGTTTGTGAATAATAATGTGTAGGTATGACCTCCTTCGAAGTCTGTGTGAGTTCTCACAAGACATTTCTTGGACAAAATATCGAAATGGGTGGGCTTCATGATACCTTGCTTAAGTCACTATAAAAGTTCGTCTATGCAGTAGGAAGTTGGAAGTATTTTTGAAGTATATCCAAAGGATTTATTCGAAATATGCGCCCATCTAGGTGTCCGATCTGCCTTTTGAGATAATCTAAAGGGTACAGGAAGATGGGAGGGGAGTACAAATGAGCTTGTTTTGGAGCTGATCACAGCCATAATAAAAAGTAACATTTTCGAATTGGAGGGGGAAAAATCAACTTCTGATGGATTTGTCTAAGCCTAAAATTTTGAGGTATAGCGAAAATCCACAACTGCTTTCGCTACAGTTCAGTCCCCTCGACCTCAGACCCACTTTCCTTCTATTTCTTTGTAAGTTAAGAATAAACACATAAGCTATTCATCAACATCAGTTTTCCTCACATCAAAACACTAATAACTTGTTTACGAAGGAAAGGAGGGGAGAAATTGAAAGATCGTAAAGGATATCAAATCAGAATTTAACTTGGAGTTATAATTCCTAAATATGGGGAAAAATACAAAGAGACGTAGGTCACACAACCCTCCCTCAATATCTCCACCTTGCCGCGGTGGGGGGCTTGCGTACTCTAATGATCGCAAGAGCTATGCCGGAGATAGCTTCGCTATCAGAGGGCTTCCCATGCCGGACAGGTTTTTAGGGGTAGCAGTCAGACAAAGAGAGATATTATGGTAGTGGGCAGCAGCTCTACCATTACCACACTGAGGCTGAAGATGATTGACATCGGCAAGGCTCAGATGTGGGCAAAAACAGGCAGGGACAGGATGTCCTCTATGACTGTTTCACTGCAAGGTGGAAGGACTTGGGACACCGCCACTTTACTGTCCCTAGAAAACAACATGGAAAGAGAAATGAGAGAATGTAATATTAGAGAATACGACACTACTGTTTTTCACAGAGGGTTGTCCCCGGCAGTGGAGGGAAACAGCAGGGCCTAATCGGTCGTCATCAAACGAAACCCCTGCAGGATAGGAACCTGGAATGTGCGATCACTGTTACAGTGTGGAAAATTGGAAAACCTGAAGAAAGAAAAAAAAAATGAAATGAAATCTTTGAGTTTTACGTCCCACGGTTATGCCGGTTAGGCTAAAGGAGACGGTGATGATGAGTAATGAATGAAATGGTGGAATGAAGGAAGGGAGGAAATGGGAGAACCCCGAGAAAACCCACGCACACGGTGTTTGTCCACCACAAAGTTCACTTGGCGGGGGCTGGGATCGAACCCGGGACCCCAAGCACCAGAGGTGAACGCTCTACCACTGAGCCACCGCGGCCCCCCTGAAGAAAGAAATGGAACGCATGAAGATAGATATCTTGGGAATCAGCGAAGTAGATGGTCTGATGGAGAAGACATGTGGAGCGGAGACTTCAGAATGATTTACTCAGGAGCTGTAAACGGTACAGCAGGAGTCGGTTTTGTCTTGAATAAGAAGATAGGACAGAAAGTTACAGGCAGTTGGAAATACAACGAAAGGATAATAATGTTGAAGATGGCAGCCGAACCGAGAAATATGACAATAATCCAAGTATATATGCCTACATCAAGCTACACAGATGAGGAAGTAGAAGAAATCTATGAGCAAATAGAAGAAGTATTGATGAAGGTTGAAGACAAAGACAATTTAATAATCATGGAACGCAGTAGTCGGCGAAGGCGAAGAAGAGAATGTAGCTGGGAATTTCGGCCTAGGAGAAAGGAATGCGAGAGGTACACGATTAATTGAGTTCTGCAAAAGCCATAATCTGACTGTAACGAACACTTTCTTCGAACAACCACTAAGAAATAGATACACATGGACAAGACCAGCAGACAAAGAAAGATATCAAATAGACCATATACTGGTCCGACAAGCATTTAGAAATCAAGTGAAGAACAGTAAGAGTTACCCAGGAGCAGACGTTGACTCAGACCATAATTTGGTTTTGATGAAGAGCGAACTCCAACTGAAGAAGAAACGAGTGGAGCACCAAACAAACGATGGAACACAATCAAGCTAAGAAGAGATGAAAACATGAAAAAGGAATTTGCAAATGCGACAGACAAAGAGACGTCTACGGTAGCTTCAGCAGGTGATGACATCGACTCGAAATGGGAAGCTATGAAAGCAGAGATTACAAAAGCTGCCTACCAGCACACAGGAAGAGAAACGAGAACCCAATATAAACCCTGGATAACAGCAGAAATATTGGAAATGATGGAGCGAAGAAAACAGTTCAAGATAACAAACAAAGAAGAGGAATACAGAAGGTGCAAAAATCACATCAACAGAGAAGTAAAGAAGGCTAGAGAAAACTGGATAAACAATATATGCAAAGAAATTGAGGAAAATGTAGTCAAAGACAATACAGAAACGGCATATAGAAAGGTTAGAAAACAGTTTGGTGAGAAAAAGAAATGCACAGACATTATCATAGACAAGGACGGAACAAGGCTAATAGAAGAGAAGCAGATAACAAGAAGAGGGAAGGAATACATTGAAGAACTCTACAAAGGAGACAGAGTGAGCGAAGAAGAGATAGAGAAGGAAGAAGACATGGATGAAACTGAATTAGGACCATTAATTTTACAGTGCGAATTTGACAATGCTTTGGAGATAATGCCACATGGTAAAGCCCCAGGAATAGATCAAATACCAACGGAAGTGATTAAGAATCTGTAATAGCAACAAAGAAGAAACATTTAATCTTATCAATGAAATGTACATCTCGGGAAAAATACCAAGACTTCGAGAAAAGCATATTGGTACCTATCCCGAAGAGGAAAGGCGCACGGAAATGCGAAGAACACAGAACGTTAAGTTTGCTTTCCCATGTATCAAAAATACAGCGAAAAATTATCGAACAACGAATAGAGGGGAAGATCGAAAAACGGTACTAGCATCTGTACCGTTTCCGCAGCGTCAACTACCTCGATTAGTCTTCGAGATAAACAACTTGAATGAGAATGTTTATACGGTAGTGTCGGAGGTGGTTTAGAGTAGTCATGTTTCACATGAACAGTGAACAAAGAGTTTTACTTGGAAGTTCTCAGGCGTTTGCAAGATGCTACGCATGAAAGCCAGAGCTGGTTGCGATACCATTATAACGAGTAACCTCGTACTTCTATCTTAACTCGTTAATTTCTCGACATAAACTAAACAAATCATTCCCCACCCACAATACTGATCAGATCTTGTTCCAACAGACGTTTCTCTATTTCCCAGGATGAAGAAAACCCTGAAAAGCCGCCATTATAACGAATAATCTTGCACTTCTATCTTAATTCGTTAATTTCTCGCTATAAACTACACAAGTCATTCCTCACCCACAATACTGATTAGATCTTGTTCCAACAGATGTTTTTCTATTTTCCAAGCTGAAGAAAACCCTGAAAAGTCGCCGATTTCGGTCAGTTCTCCAGAAATACAAGAAAATGTGACGAGGGAACTACGAGCCATTCGAATAAATGAGTTAGAGAAGATGTTCCAATCATGGAAGAGACGCTGGCAGCAGAGTATCGTTAGTGGTTGATTAAACAGCTACTTATCAATACAGATTTTGTAGCACCAGTCTGATCTTTAATTGAATGGGTCTTTGTTTTATGATCCTTCTGAAGAGTTTTGGCTTATTATTAAAATTAAAAAAAAAAAAAAAAAAAATGTTCCTTTTCTGCCAGAATTTTTCTCGAAATGTTGTTGCCTCTTAACCACTGAGGGTTTATCGAAGTATACAGTTATTAAAGATTGACTTACCGAGCATCATCCTTTCATTTGATTACTTTTCCCAAAAAAGAACAATCCTCTGATACTTTGTGCTCACATATCTTTATTTTTATCAGTTTCCCTTTAATCTTCTTTTCTTAGTCAGCCATTGCTCAGATTTGACTGCCTCTCAGAGTAAAATTACATCTATTTCATTTTACCTTCTATTTATTTACTTAATTTTAGAATATTGGAAGAGAATCTGCGGCAGGCTCCACATAGATATACTTATTGGCGAACAAGTAAAATAATGTAAAGAAATGATAAAGCAAGTAACATAGAGAAACTATTTATAAGGAATATCCTTTAAATATTCCAACAAATTCCACAAATGGGGCTAGTCACTGGTACCTATCACTTCCAAAAGGTGTACAGGAAACCAGAGTTTGTTATGACAAAACCAAAATAATTTGTTTTGGAGTCTAAATTTAATTCAATTTAGCATTCCTAAAAACATCATTATATTGTACTTACAGTTCGACTGTCTCATTTTCAATAACAAATTATGCCCCCCCCAAAAAAAAAAACTCCATGGGCACAACCTATGCCCTAAAAGTCACCTGTGGGCACCTTTTGGGCTTATAGTGTAAAAGCATTGTATTTTACGTTAGGATTTTTTTTTTAACAACGTGAAGTCAAAAGTGAATATTCGTGAAGTTAAATTAAACTCGTAGCACCTTTCGAATTTAAACCAAATACAGCATTACAATTAACTACTATCCTTAATCGGTCTACATAACGAATCCTTGATTCCTCGATTTTTTTTATACATTGATTCTTCAATCCTAATTCTCAATTTATTCCTTTATGAATTACAGGGGAAAGAAACTGGCTACATTAGGTAAATAGGATAAAACCTGCCTTTGGGCAGAACACTCAGACAAGTTAGATTTAAGGTTAACAGTAGTCTTTCTTTTTCTGTACTGATAAAATAGGCGTCCGGAAAATTTTCTTTCAGAAAAATTGTTCAGATTTTTTATAAAATCATACAAGATAATAGAAACAATTAACTATTTTCCCGCCCGTTAAATTCTCGTTCTTTGGATATACTTCTTGGCAAATTACAATGAAACTTTTGAATAACGGACACCGAAGAAACATGATTATGTGTCCGCATGAGAAATATCTTTTACAGAGCTTACACATATACACATTTAGAGTACTTATAGCTCGTGATAATTGTATGTAGTATAGAGTAAATACATTAGTCATAAACGTAAATATGGGTTACTACTGAAATACTCAGTGTTCGAATTACTGAGAGGAGGTAGATGTCTATCTCTGTAAAGAAGACGGTTTGGGTACAAAACCTCGCGGCGACAACCTCGCGGACCAGAACCTCGCCTGGCCAAAACCTCGCCGGGCCGAAATCTCGCCTGGCCAAAACCTCGCCTCCCAAAACCTCGTCTTCCAAAACCTCGCGCCCCAAAATATCGCAATACCCAAAATCTCGCCTGACCAAAACCTGATCTCACGACACAGAATCTCGCCTGATCTAAATTAAGCGAGACGTAGTGTCGCCTGGGAAGAAATGTCGTCAGGATAAAACCTCTTCACGACGATTTCTTCAATGTAGAATGTTCTATACATTACTATATGTATATATTTAGTAATAACACATAATTACATTAAAATAATGACAAGAAAAGTTCTAATGTATGCTTTGAAAATCTATATATATATATTAAATGACTATGTTTGTTACATTATACCTCTTGAGCCATCCTACCGATCTCAATCAAATTTTCAACATAGATGAGTTTCGAGCGTAGGATGTCTTTTATAATTTCACTTTGTCGGCACAACAAAAGGGAGGGGGAATAGGATATATATATATATATATATATATATATATATGTGTGTGTGTGTGTGTGTGTGTGTGTGCAGAGCCGTAGCTAGAGATTTCGACGCCCGGAGTGAAGTAGAATTCGACGCCCCTACTCTCACCACACCAAGCTCTTCCCTCCTTTTTTTTTACTCATAAGAAAAGCAGCAGATATTGTTATATTACACTGAATTTTTATTTAGCTGCAGGCGAGATTTTGGCCCACGAGGTTTTGGCCACGCGATGTTTTGGCCCGGCGAGATTTTGGACGGCGAGGTTTTGTCCCGGCGAGATTTTGTCCCGCGAGGTTTTGAGCGGCGAGTTTTTGGCCACGCGAGGTTTTGGCTCAGCGAGATTTTGTCCCGCGAGGTTTTGGGCGGCGAGGTTTTGGCCACGCGAGATTTTGGGCGGCGATGTTACGGCCGCGAGATTTTGTCCGTATCCCAAAGAAGACAAATGTTTATATGGACTGCAAAATAAAAATTGCGTCCAGAAAATAAGTTCCAAAAGTTCCCCAAGGTGGCACGAGTGGTAACAGAGGAACGCGCTTACACAGGAATGGAGAAGTAACACGTAGTCATAATCTGGCGGTTATATGGGAATAAGTGATGAGAGAACTGTGGTACGGTACATGTCTGCGCGCATACAGTTTCCCACCAAGTTCAAGGTACGCGCAGTAATATGGTTTCTCCACGCTAAAAAGCTGTCGGCGTCAGACATGCATCGGCAGTTACGTGAACTATAGACCAGGTGTCATGAGTGAAGGTATGGTCAGAAGATAGCGCAGACAATGCATAATAGATCACACCAAATGTGCACGACGAACACCGTAGTGGCCGACCGTCCATAGCTACGCCTGAATTTGTGCAAAGTGTGCAGCAAACAATTGTACAGAACCGACGGTTCACAATAACCGAACTCTTCATGTTAGTTTCCGCAGATCCTCCGTTCTCTGCCTCATGAGATCGTCACTGAGTGACGGGAGTTTCGTAAATTGTGCACGATGGGTTTCAAAACAATTTACAGCGGAGCACAAGAAGAGCCTAGCGTCTATTTTGACCTTCCTGTTGTGTTCCACCAGGAAGGTGACAAGTTCCTCGACCGCACTGTCACTGGAAACGAAACATGGGTGTCCTACGTGACGCCAGAAACTAAGCAACAATCCATGTATTGACGACAGTTGACAGTTGATGAAGCGATTTCTGGCCGGACAATGCTCCGACAGCGCAGCTGAGTTGTAGATGGTTGACATCCAGGTTCCAGTTTTTTTGGCGCAGAATTCCTTGACGTAGACATACTTAAGTTCGTCCCACGTTACGACAAAAACCTCAACAAGGCTGGTGCATTTGTTGAAAAGTAGCACTAAACTCCATACAATAATAAAATAATTTTCTTCTGATGTTCGTTCTTGATTTTACAGTCCATCGGAACTTATTTTCTGCATGTGCGGTAATTTTCTTTTCAAGTAGGCCTACATGTCATTCCCCAGTAAAGATTCCTTAGTTCGCATACTGACTGTACTAAAAGTAGAAGTAATGCAATAAAAACAAGCAACATTATTATTAAATAATGAAAATATATTGTGAATAGAGAACAGAAGTATTTCAAGTTTACTTGCAACTGTTGTATGTAAGGATTCACCGCGCCATTTTGACAGATCTATGTGGAGAAGGGACTTTGTTCTCCACCGCATTATATCACATATCACGTTGTCTAAAAAGTACTGAGCCTTTGAAGGTCAAAATTGAGAACTTATTTATTATGATATGAAAATAACATTATGAAACCACATATGTACCATTTTACTGACTTTGTGTAATTTTCCCGGCAATACCATAATCTCATAGCTATAGAAGTTCTGTGGTTTCTGGTCACAAAATTGTGACACGTGGTTTTCATAAGCCTCTTTTTGAATCTAACTCAAAGCAACTTAGGGAGATATACAGAGAACGAAACAAATGAGTTACGGTACCAGGTCCGAGCTACATGGTGGATGCATTAAAACCTCCTAGTCAAGCTCTCTCAACGTCTGACGGATTGTTAAAGACGTATGGGTCTGGCGTTGTCAGCATTGTATACGACATCCTTTCTGTTGACCAGTTTCTGGCGCTCGTTTGAATTGTTACGTGAACTTACGCTAATTGTTGGTAGCACAGGTCCGAGTCTATTGTTAAGCCCGGTGGTAGCAGCTCGTAATACACGATGCCCTTCCAATCCACCAAACGCAGAGTATAACCTTCCTGGACGTCAGTATGGGTTCTAACATAAACTGTGGAAAGTTTCACCTTGCACGTTGTCGTACATTATATACTTTTTATCACTCATGATCAACCGCTTCAGAAATGGCTCGAGTTCGTTACGTTTTGGTTGAGCTTTGCAGATAGAAATTCTTTCGAGTAAATATTTTTGAGACGGATGATATGTCACCTAAACGGAACTTCTTTTTGCAACCAGCTTTCTCCAAATGGTCTAACACTGTTTAGTGAAGATCTTCGTTTAGGCCATTTCTTTCGAGTAAATATTTTTGAGACGGATGATATGTCACCTAAACGGAACTTCTTTTTGCAACCAGCTTTCTCCAAATGGTCTAACACTGTTTAGTGAAGATCTTCGTTTAGGCCATTTCTTTCGAGTAAATATTTTTGAGACGGATGATATGTCACATAAACGGAACTTCTTTTTGCAACCAGCTTTCTCCAAATGGTCTAACACTGTTTAGTGAAGATCTTCGTTTAGGCCATTGGCAATCTTATAACTACTTACATACTGGTTTTGCTAAACTTATGCCTGAATATCATCCACTTTTGCTGTAATTGGTCGCCAACTGCAAGGATCATCTTGCACATCCAAATTTTCAGAACAAAAGCGACAAAACAATCTTTCGACTGTTGCTTTTGATAACGTATTTTGTTCCTAAACAGCACAAATTTTTTCACGGGCCTTCGCCGCATTTGCATCTTTCTCGAAAATTGTACAATCTAGCGCAGTTTTGCAGAAAATTTGCAAATCTACTAACTTCAACTTTCAAATTAAAAAAAAAAAAAAAAAAAAAAAAAACGTCCCACGGTTATGCTAGTTAGGCTAAAGGAGACGGTGATGATGAGTAATGAATGAAATGGTGGAATAAAGAAAGTGGGAGGAAACGGGAGAACCCTGAGAAAACCCACGCACACGGTGTTTGTCCACCACAAAGTTTACTTGGCGGGGATTTCAAATACCAAATGATATTAGTTTTGACCCACTACGACTCATACCTTGAGATTTGGTACACTAACGCCATCTCGTGCGCAAAAAGCTCAATATGTTGTTTAGACTAGTTGATATTTATTTTCAAATTGCGGAAAGTACTTTCTGTGCTACTGTGCTAAGTAAGTATGAACTGAGAATAACTCTGCCTACTATATGAGAAAAAAAAAAAAAACATCCACAAAAGAGTGTTCTGTCCCGTAATACTACTTTTTTTTTCTAGGACAAAAATGTTATAGATATGTCCGTTAAAGGGTGTTTCATTACAATCATAACATATATTAAATTATATATTTAGCCTTAAACTGTGCATTTTAGGTCTTGTGTTGTAAGTAGAAATACTTTTAAAAGAAGTTGCAATTAACTTAATTTGAAAGAAAATTTATGCATAAGACATAAATAGAAGATCTAAGAAAATACGAGGAAAGCGTAGCATAGATAAAGTTCGAAATCAAAATTTTTTAAATTTTGATTATTATTATGAAATAGATAATACAGTACTTGCTATTTATATTTGTGAAACATCATCATCCTGGTTACTTTGCATCAGTAGTCGATTACTCAAACAGACAATTCATCTTTCACTTCTCAGTTATTATACAACCTCCAGCCCCCGAAGTATTACGACCGGCTAGATGGTGCATGTTCAAGGTAGGGTTGCCAACTGGCCAGTTTTTCTCCGGCCTTGCCGGAAATATTGGTGTTATTTTGATTAAAGCCGATGACCGGTACAAACTTCGTACCAGCTCCTTTATGACCGGTTTTTTCAAATTTGTATCTAGTTCGAAGCAATTTCATCCAGTTCGAAGTATATTCAAAAAAGTAACTTTCAATCTGTAAATCCAAAACTGTCACCTTTCACCATATATCAACGATTAATATATTTTGTTCATTTCTTTAGATAATTTTAAAGAGATGACAGGGGCTGTATCAGGGAAAATTTAAAATTTACTTGTAAGGAATTTTATACATTTATTGAGAGTGAAAAAGGATATCTTAAAGCAAATTCTTGTAGTTGTGGAATAAGTTTAAAGAGTAAACTTCATTTTCCAAATCCAAAATTGTCACGTAAGGATTAATATTCTTTTATTCATCTGTTTCAATAATTTTAAAGGAGTAGCAGTTACTGCAAATATAATAAAATGATCAATGCCGATTCCAGTTTATCATTTATAGCACAATGTATATATTAAGCTTATTAGTGAATATACTAAGGATATGCAGAATATGTGTTAATGCACTTTTGTTCACGATATTACATTTAATTCCCATGGATGGGTTGGAACAGAGATACTTCACACTTAGACCTATATTATAAGGAATTTTGAGAGGATGCCGGTTGTTTTATTTTCCAGAGTTGGCAACCCTAGTCCAAGGTCAGTGGCGTATTTAGGGGGGTGGCTTCCGGGCTTAAGCCCCCCCCCCCGAAATCTTACTTACAAGGCAGGGTACCTCGGTGTAACACGCCGATTTTGATAAGATTGCACAGACATACAGATCATCAAAAAAGAAGCGACACGTATTTTTTTATATCGGCCAACAAGCGTATTGAAAGGGTCAAATAGGGACATAAAAATGGGGTCAAAATGAGATTTTATGCAATATAGCGAGAACGAGAAGAGATATCGGGAAAGGTTAAATGTACGAAATACTACCCATAGTTGACGCAAGCCATTGAGGTAGAACTTACCCATGTGAAGAAAGCAGAACATCCGGAAATGGACCAATAACATGTACAACATATTCATAATGTGCTACAGAAATGAGTGAAGAGGGTGGCAAGGAGCAGGAAGAAAGAAAACACGAAAATGTAAAATACGTGTTTTTGCTTTGGGTGCATACGTTATCCATATGCGAAAGAGACGCAAATTTATCTCACTGCACGAAGATTCATCTCTACAAGCATGAAGGATGCAAACGCCGTTCGTATAGGCAGCCAGTGAGACAATACTGCACAGTGGGTTGCATATATTGTGCAATGGGAGCAACGGTGAGATACATATTTAGTCAGCCGGCCACTTTATCGGTACTTGTCAACCGATGGCATTTGCGTGTTAGCAACAGGCATCCACCGTAGAGTCATAGTACATAGGCCCCTGTAACACGCCTTGCCGGATGCCAGGCTGAATTTTGGGGGGGAAAGTACCCAAAATGGCGGACTCCAAATTCTTATCCTACACAAGAACTTCCTTATTTTGCGGTGGATCTTCAATATTTTGGCACCAAACCTAGGGTTTTTGGGGGCGAGCTATTTGTTCATGCCATTGGTTCCTCTCTGTAGGTTTTCAAAATGGCAGAAAACAAGATGGTGGACGCGATACATGTAAAAAAATCTCTAATGTATTTTTAATATTGTCATGTGAAATATCACTTTTTATACGCAGGAAGCTTGTTTCTACAAACTACTTAATTCTGAATATCTTTAAAATGGCGGAAAACAAGATGGTTGAATCGTAATGTGTATGCATAAAGAGCCATCTTAAGTTTTATAGTCTGACATGTTTTCAAAACTTCCGATTTTCTAGATTGTACATTTCTCTTCATTTTTATTTTATCGTAAGATTCCAAAGAATTGAATTAGACGAAGGCATCCACCGTAGAGCCATGATACTTAGGTCCCTGTAACATACCTTGCCGGATGCCAGGCTGAATTTTGACGGGAACACAAATCAAAACGGCTGACAAGACATTCGTAATCTGCAGGGAAATGCCCTATTTACCAGTATATTTTTCAATATTTTGTATTGGAGTCAATTCTTAAGTTTAACTAATTTGTTACACTCTAAGAGTTTTAAAAAATGTTGAGGAACAGAATGGCGGGCATAAAATTCTACTGTTCGTTTTCCGATCGACTTTCTATAGTATTAAACGAGGTTTCGCGGTGATTCAAGAATTGTTCCAAGTGTTTCAAAGTGGGGTGAGATATCTTGCATCCTTAAATATTTTCTCTCTCTCTTTCACGCAAAAACACTCATTATATTAAACCTTATATATATATGATAATTTGACCGAATGAAATTAAGTTTAAGAGCATCTTTTGTAGGTGGAAGATGTTCCAACTGTTTCTTGCCTTCTAGAAACTGTTCGTATCGAACACGGTCGATACCTCCAAATGGATCGGATGCAGAGTAAAGTCTACAGACGAATTCCTCCACGTCTTCCATTGATCCATCACGTCCGACACCTTCTAGAAGATGTGGGTATTGAATGAATATTTTCTAGGAGCTCTTTTTTCCATGGCCGGTAAAGGATGACGTCGTATCGCAGCCCGTTACTGAATTAAAACCCACCAGATTTTTCCTCACAGTCTTGTTCAGATTCGCAGAAATAGCATTGATATTGAAGAATTTCCGATCTCTTGATGTTCCTCCCGCCATCCAAACCTTCTTGGAGGATTCACCGAAGAAATGAATTAACATAACTAATACATCAGTGTCCCTGCTCATCACTATCACCTGTTCAATTTCACTATCTCGAATAGCTTCTTGTGCATGCAGTATCATTAGTGTGTCTGCTTCCTCGTGATTAGATACCAGATGCCTTAGTTCCCCTTTCAAATTTGAGATAACCTTATCAGGAGAAGCACAAGTTATCAATTCGCAGCTTTCTGGCAAGTGTTGACATGCTAGTTGAAGTAATTGGTTTGCAAGAAAGGATGCAAGGTCAGCCTTGTTGCTATTGAGACCAACATACTGATCCCATGAAACTGGAAGTGGAGTGTTCCCATCGCCAATGATTTTTCTTATAGGTCTTTTTTTTTATTATCTCTTTTCCTTCTAGTGTGATTCTTAATCAATCATGGTCGGTAACTGTCAAACGTTATTACAATTCTTTTAACCTCTGGAGATACGTACGAGAAAATTATAGCTGATATTTTTTCTCCATAATCGTTGAATGTCTTGCAGTCTGAAGTTTTGCCAACACAATGCATCAAAGCATGGCCATCTATGATTAAACAAGTAGAAATATCAGAAACTGGTGTTGTGGCTGAAATGTTTATTGTTAGTATGTCTATCAAAGTCGACTTGCTGGTGAAGTTCATCAATCCATCGTTCTTTGCCAAGGAAAGTGGAACGGGTGATAGTTTATGTGAAAGGATATCCTCCAGTTGCACGTCCCGTCCTGCTTGTTGTGCACAGAATAAACGTTGTATCAGCTGTCTGTCAAACTTTATTAATTTCTTTTCATTTTGTGGAGTGGTAACAACTACTTTGTACAGTGATGCAAATGTCAGAGAATTCTGTCTCTTTATAGTCGAAAAGAATGGCACTGTTTGTTTTATTAACCTCTCTGCCAAGAATGTTTTTCCCAGACTTTCCTCTCGCTGTTTTGCAGACAGGAGATGTTCCTGAACTTCAGGTGATACTATGTCATTTGTCGATAAACTAAAAAGCATTTGTGGGTCAATAACATTTTCTTCATCTGCACGCTCCGAAGGATGCGGAACATTCTTACACATGGAGAACATGTTAAATCTCTTAAACTGTTCAACTAGACTTTGAATATCTTCCTCATCGCGGTGTAATCTTGAGACTTGAGAGTCTTTGAGCGTTGTGATAGAATCATCAACTTCAATACCAAACATTTCCCTTGTTTCGTCCGATACCAATGACACCGTTTGCTAATTTACATAATTTGTTAATCCACTCGGTAGCTTGGCCAAACGGTACTTGATTGAAAGCATTTTTTGTCCGTTTGGCGACAAAATTGCCTTTTAATGAATTCATGGTATACTTCCGGAAATGTTTGATCTAGTGTTTTCAACTGAGCCCAGTAAATTGGAGCCCATCTGGCATACTGAGTATGGTCATGTACACTTAGCCATGGCACAATTTCTTCTAGTGCCTCAACTTGTAGCTTCCAGTTATCCTCTCGATCAATTTATAGGCTATTTTTTTAGGCGAATACAGTGACATCGGTTGAGCAAATAAAATAATAACACTTGATCGTCGAAAAGTGGCATTTTAACAAGAATTGTATTTCTAAATTAATTAAGTTATATTAATTATATTAATTAATATATTTAATAATTACATATGTACTATTAATTATATAGGACAAAAACTACAACTATGTTCAGTGTCGGATTAACGCCAGAGAACTTACAGAGTCCGTCTTCTTCTAGTATAGGGGTCCCATACGAGCTACGGGTATTACTTTATTATTATTATTATTATTATTCAACCATCTTGTCTTCTGCCATTTTAAAGATATTCAGAATTAAATAGTTTGTAGAAACAAGCTTCCTGCGTATAAAAAGTGATATTTCACATGACAATATTAAAAATACATTAAAGAGATTTTTTTACATGTATCGCGTCCAACATCTTGTTTTCCGCCATTTTGAAAACCTACAGAGAGGAACCAATGGTATGAACAAATAGCTCGCCCCCAGAAACCCTAGGTTTGGTGCCAAAATATTGAAGATCCACCGCAAAGTAAGGAAGTTCTTGTGTAGGATAAGAATTTGGAGTCCGCCATTTTGGGTACTTTCCCCCCAAAATTCAGCCTGGCATCCGGCAAGGCGTGTTACAGGGGCCTATGTACTATGACTCTACGGTGGATGCCTGTTGCTAACACGCAAATGCCATCGGTTCATTTTCTATTTACATTTCCGGGGCTTGGCCGGCTAATTGGAAACGGGAATGTTTGTAGCTAGTAACACACACACACACACAAAATGCATTGCACAGTAGAATGTAATAGCAGGTGGTCCACATGTAAGATAAAGAGCAACAGCAATATCAGTTCTACGCATGAGTATCTACATTATATCATGAAAATACGCGTACATATGTACGTACAACATAAAAGTCAGCAGAGGTGTATGCTGAAAACAAGACGCTCACTCCTGATAAGTAGCACAAAAATGATATTTCAGGAAGAAATCGTCCAAACAAAAACAGTATTTGCACCACGAACACTTGATGATGGATGGGTTCTGGCACTCTGCTTCTTCGCAGACCAATGACGTCAACTGATGAAAACAAAACTCCACTGGATTTGGAAAATAATCTGGTCGTGATGAAAGATATCCAGAACAAAACCATGCGTATTGGAATAGATGTATGTACCGTGGAGATGAAAGTTGATTATGCACAAGGGATTGAAGTTTCAGTATATTGTCTCTGCTGTATAGATTGATGTTGAGTTGCTGAAGGCGTACCGCATCAGATACTTTGCGTACGAAGTTCTTCCAAATTCTGAAACCATACACATCCAGAGGTTGTATTAACCCAGTTGTGTGTGTAGGTATCGTCATAATGTTGCACTGCTTGTCCTGTGGCATTATTGTTGCCAAGTCGGATCGATCATAACCCGTCCACGAGTCGACTAACAGTACCGTTTGCTCATTGACTTGTGGAAGGAACACTGATTGGAACCACGTCTTAACGATCTGTTTTGTCACTTTCCCAGATGATGATGCACAAATATATGTGTTTTGTGGGCGGAACATTGTTTGCTGAATCCGTGGCCCAAACGTACCATGAAGTTCTTTCAAGACTATGAGCATGGGCGACAGCAATCTTCCACTGGCAGATATAACAGGCTGTATTGTGTAGCTATGTGTGATGGCAGGTAGAGATTGCATTGTTGCTGTAATATGCTTCTCGCCTCGCAAAGCCAGAGAGCGTCCAGAGTGAAATTCTAAAGCAAAGCCACTCTGATCTGTGTTATATACGTTATCCTCGCCATGAGCAGTAATGAGTGATTGTACATTTTGGACGAAGGTTTTAGCGCTTTCGTGCACTTGTGTGGCCTTCGCTGTAATGCTATGTGTTACAAATTTTGTAACTTTGCGTGAGACGATACCGTGACGTGTTTTAAAGCGCCATAACCATTTCTTCGAAGCTTTGAAATTAGCAACGGCTGTTGTTTGGTTTGCTTCTAACGCCCAACGTTGCAAGTCTGTGTCATGGACAATTAAATGCCGCTGTTTTGCTGTCGCAAATTTTTCATACACAGTTCGGTCTATCACGTTTAGCTTTTCACGTTTGGTTCCACCTTCTGTGATCTGTTTCTCCCATCTATATAGATCTGTTCTGCATTTGACACGCTTGAAGTGTTTCTGTACAGATTTCCAGGACATCTTTCTCTTCTTCCCTCGTTTCCAAAACGATACTGCCTTCCGCTTGTATCCCATGTCCACAATATCTCTGCTCTTGACTCCAGTTGTATGTACGTTGGAGGTCGTTGGGCCATCCCACTCATCCATCTCATCTTCACTTGCCATACTTGGGATGTCTGATCTATTGCTGCATAATAGGTCTTCTTCAATCTCAACATACATGTGCCCATTCGTTTTGAAACTTTCTAGGATGTTAAAAATATAGTCCTTGAGCTCCATTTCCGTTACCGTTCGTGGTGTCCGGACATATTGTGTTGCCTGATATGCCTCCACTAGCATATCCACCACATTCAGGGGATTCACATAGACCATCTTGCGACCACAAACGTCACAAGCCCACTTACACCTCACCTGAATTTTGTTACACACGCACAAATACGCACAAGCACAACCACCAGTTACACAACAATCAAATACCACTCCAGCTACCACACTGTCCAATGTTCACCACTAGGTCTCACAAGCAGTTAAACGTCGCCTTGCTTGTCTTGTTGAGAATAGTACCTGTGAAAGACACAAATGCACATACACTTTGCTGGCTCTACACCTCGCGTTTGGCAACTTTGTATACTCAAACCAGCTCGTATTGCATACGCCGCGTCCAATACTCTCACTGTTAAAACTGATTTTGTGTACAACGTCAACTTGCTCTTTCTTTCCTTACAGTACCTGCACCTGTCATAATGTGCTACGTCATCTGACCTCGTATTCCTTCATCTATTAGTCGTTTCTACCACTCAACTTGAGGTTTTGATCTTATATGCAACCCGCTGTGCAGTACTGTCTTGCTGGCTGCCTATACGAACGGCGTTTGCATCCTTCTTGCGTGTAGAGATGAATCTTCGTGCACTGAGATGAATCTGCGTCCCTTTCGCAAACGGGTGACGTATGAACTCAAAGCAAAAACACGTATTTTCCATTTTCGTGTTTTCTTTCTTCCTGCTCCTTGCCACCCTCTTCACTCATTTCTGTAGCACATTATGACAATGTTGTAAACGTGATATGTCCATTTCCGGATGTTCTGCTTTCTTCACATGGGTAAGTTCTACCTCAATGGCTTGCGTCAACTATGGGTAGTATTTCGTACATTTAACCTTTTCCGATATCTCTTCTCGTTCTCGCTATATTGCATAAAATCTCATTTTGACCCCATTTTTATGTCCGTATTTGACCCTTTCAATACGCTTGTTGGCCGATATAAAAAAATACGTGTCGCTTCTTTTTTGATGATCTGTATGTCTGTGCAATCTTATCAAAATCGGCGTGTTACACCGAGGTACCCTGCCTTGTTAGTATAGTAAAGTAAATGAAATATCTTGCAGAATTTTCACATTTCCAGGCAAAGCCCCTCCCGAAACAAAATCGTAAATACGCCACTGTTCAAGGTTATTATCTTTGACCTTCTAGAAACAAAGTTCACTCTTTCATAACTTTCCAATTGTTTCATGACACTGGGTCAACGCCAAAAATCCAGAACTGTCATTGGAAAGACGTGGATTTTTTAAAAGTGCATATATGAAAATGCGTATTTTAAAAGTAAGTGTATAGTCTAAGGGTATTCGCATATTTCTGCAAATATATTTGAAATTGCAGATTACTGCAATATTCTTAACGTTCTAACTGATAGTTTCGTGTGTGTTTGATACCTCTTAAGAAGGTATTTTTCCTACCCTCAGAACGAGACTACATTTTCTAGCGTATCTTTCAAACAAAAGACTCATGACGTTCACAAGTCTTCACCACTATCATACATAGACTGAGCATAACGGGATAGATATCTGGGAGGAACTTTCTCCAATTATCAAACACTATATTAGTTAAGCCTGTTCATTTTTTTTTTTAAAGAATTATTCAGTTTATAAGGTGCTTTTAAATGAGTATAAGATTGCATTGTGTTATACATATTCTGTAATTTCAAAACTTTTGCCGGATAAATTATTTTCTGAACATACCTAAGGAGAAGTGTAGTCGAAGCTTTTAATTAAAGCGGTGGAAGTTAAAAGGTCATTTTCGGGCTAGAAACTTATTTTAACAGACAATAGATAAAGTTTGAGAACAGAAAACATTGAAAAATTCCTACTACCCAATTTGAAATTCATTTTGTGCACAGTATACGTTACAAATAAGTGAGTTTGAAATGAATAAGCGGTTTCTTAAGAGGATGCTTCCTAAGCTTTTAGTGCATACTTTCTGCTTTTTTTTAATGCATACAAATCCGAGCACCAATAATCGGTAATTCAAATCGAGACAATACAATCAGAAGCAAGCGCACTAATAAGTAGTTTACACAGAAGAACAAATCTTTTTATAGTATAGCCCAGCGAAGTAACTTGTGGGAACAGGGGGGCGGGAGCGATTGCCTCCGGGGAAGCTCCCCGTCGTTCGAGGAAGGCCCACTTTAAGACAAAATTTTGTTCCTCCATATACGATACGAACATGAAATTATAAATGAGCATCAAACAGGTTCACTACATTACATAAACAAAACAACACACAAAAGGTAAATAAAACAAAAATGAGTCGTTGGCCCATTTCAGTAAAAAATGTCTACTATTAGGAAGCCCTAGAAATAATATTTATTCGTATGGTTTTGAGATTTGTCAATATTGTTCCCTTAATTAATTTGTCATGTATGGAACTGGCTCAGAGGCGTGCGGGAGGGCCCACAAAGAGTAAGAGAAAGATGGAAAGAAGGGGCCTATTTTCGAATTTTGCGGGAGGGTCCAAAACAACTTTTCTTAGGGGTGTCAAATATTAATGCTTACTCCCTCCTCCCAGAAAAAAATCAAAGTTACGGTAGTGGTATAGTCGTACAAAGCATTTTTAAGTATCATAATCACAATAGCGTTAAGTATGCAGAATGATTTCAACGATGACTACGAGACAAAGGGAAGAATGTTGAAGTTACTACAAAAATTCGTCTTGGAAAATGTTTCTTACACTCTTTATACATATTTGAAAAAAAAGGAAAAAAAAAAAAGAAATATAGCTATAACATACCTATGCAAGGATATATGAGACTTCCTGTGACCACGATTAAGAAGTGTTGTGCAGAATTACGGTTTACGTTTGAAAAGGAAAATAACATGCTTTAGTATCAACAGTGAAAAACGTTACAAAATCAACGAAGACAACAACAAAGGAGAGAGAGAGAGAGAATGGTACATATTTTCTCCCACTATCTGTTCGCTGAAAAAAAAATTTCGCCGTCAGTAGATTTAACAGTGATTCTTCTAGAGATAGCACCAAATCTACAGATGCTTGACAGCTCAAATTCTTAATAGGAGAAACAAATACACGAAACAAAATGTATAAAAAATATAGCTATTTATATGTTTTATCCTTTCTTGATTTTTCGTTTATCTCACCTTTTTTATAATCTTGAAAGTGTTGTAAGAAGTACAGCGACAATTCGACAAGCTGAAATCCTTATAACATGCATCAATTGTTAACTTAGCATTGCATTGGTACTCTCTCCATGGCATCAAAGAAAATAACGATATTTTATCAGAGGTCAATCCTGTAACTTATTCATTCTTCTATGCCAGACTGACAAATAACAGAAAATATCAGCTCTACTCGTATTTATTTCTGAAGCCAATTCTTCCTTCTTCTGGGATTTCTCGTACCAACAATACCTTTTTAAATTTCCACTTCCTTCTTCGTTCCATGTATGATGTTTTAATATTCTTGAAATTGGATAACAACGTCAACTGTTAAGAGTTATCCGAGTAGTTAGTACTTTCACCTCTGACACACGTAATGTCATGTTTGATACCAAGTGAAGATCTCTGTTAATTTACAACAGAGTATAAAGATGGAAGATTAAATAACAAATCCAGGGAGGTTAGAGGTTAAGAATCAACTGTTATTTCGTAATCGGTGGTTTTAGGTATCGAAAGCGGCGGCCAACCATTTTAATTACGTTTATTCAAAGGCAATTCCTTAGTTCCTTTGCACAATACCCCAGCATGTATCCAACCTATCCGGATTCCTTCCGAAAAGTCTCTTCCACTTTTCACTTTTGCTACAAAATGGTGTTATGCTTACTATACCTTGAACTTCGTTAATACATTTACAAAGTGAGATGAAACAAGTTTCCAAAAAATATGCAAAAAAGATTCACATACATAAGTCATTTTAGCTGGTCTATGCTATAGGACTCTATTCAATATTTAAACAGACAAAGACATTTACCTACACATCCTTGTGTTAATTTTAACACAAACCATTTTGGGGTTTCTCTGATCTCTTCCTCAATGAGTAGTATTTTACTACGCTGCTGAACTTATAACAGAAAGGATTTTTCACTCTTGAAAATTTCATAACTCAAATTAGTTATACAGGGTGACTGGTAATTCGATGCATTCTTTGCAAGGGGATATTCTTTAAGTACTTTGGAACATTTTCACCTATATGAACCGGGGGTTGGAAATTAACAGTTTCTGAATAATTTGCACATGTGTGATTTCTTTGAAATTTGCCGGCTAACGAGAGGTGCGCGAGAAAGTTTTACTCTGACTCACTTCCACATATCGTAGAGCGATGACATGTTACATATGTAATCCTGCATATCTATGTACGTCATGTGGTAACGTACAGCTCGTAACTCTGCACTGATGTTGTGTTATAGGTCCAAACGTGGAAGTAAGGTGTAGTGGTCCAAAACCCATTACTCCACCTGAGAAAGCAGCGTGGCAACATCGCAGAAGTACTTGCCCCTACGAAATGACTGTATGGTTGGCAAGAGGTGTAATGAAGATGGTGTGTGGTCAAGAGAAAACGCGAACTATGACGGATTTTGTACTCAGGGTCGTGCATCGATCTGGCCAACATTCAAGCAGTGAACGGGTGCGTTGTTTTCAGGAGGCGAACACCTTTTGTCCGTATGTCATGCTCTGGGATTTCACAGAATTCCTCAACGCACGCAGCAGTGAAGCATAGTATATCCTAGTAATTGTGGTACCCTGGAAAACAAGTAGTAATACTCCATGCTGATCCCAAATAAACGTGATCACCACTTTGGTCGCTCAGAGTTGAATACAGACTTCCTTTAAGTTTTACCAGAGTTATCGTGGAACAGACAGATGGACAGACACACAAATGCCAATCGAGCCGAATAGGATAAAAAAAAAAAAAAAAAAAAAAAGATAACTTTCGCTCCAACTGACACTTGGGACGAGCTGGGTGTCTATTATTTCATTTCGATTCAAATATGCATCTCAAGTGGATGGAGAAGGGAATATAAATATACCTTTCAAATATTTGTCTTGTTAATAAATAGAAAGAAAAATGAAAAAAAAAAAATAAAAAAGAAGCCATTCTTGATTAGCGACACCTTACTACTAAAATATATTACATATTGTGCTGTTGTCTTTGTCATATTGAGTGCAGATAACTTGAAGTTAAATATTTACATTCATGTACAATATATGCTGATATGCAAATTTATCTTGAATGAATAATTTTGCAATTTTAAAGCTAACGACGCTGATATTCATAATTTAAAAAATATGATAAAAGGAGTTTAAAAAATATATTCAATTTATAAATAAAACGTTTAAAAGGCTATATACTAGCTGAGTAGCGTAATGCAAGAATGTTTAGGTAAGACCGTCTTTTTTTAATAAGTTGTTTTAGTTTTGCATAACTTTCTCTCCGAGTATACGGAACTGACTTAAATCACTCTTTATTTGAAAAGTTCTCGGGTACGAAACACAGCGAAAAAAGAAACAGGCGTGTAGAATATAGTGATATTTGTTTGAACAAACAGAAGAAAGCAACTGCTAACTTCGGCCAAAATGGTCGTTTAGGCAGGGTCAGCCTCAGGGGATTTGCCACCCCATGCAATAGTATCATTTGCGTTCCCTTCTTCCCTAGAAAGAACACACCTTAAAAGCCACGATTTTAAGTATGTTACCCATTCATCAATAAAGTAGCATTAATGAAAACTTACGATTCATCAAATAATAATAATAAACTATTAATAAGAAGAGTGAGTACAGAGTTAGCATATTTATCAGGAATTAACTTTGAACCATAAATATGTATTTTAAACAATGCATTTTTCATACTTTCAGTTTTAAATACTTTATGCCAGTTTTTTGCAGCCTCCCAAAACTTGTTGCCACTTGAAAATCTACGTGTTACACATATGGTAGAGCCGGCCCTGCGTTTGGGATCCCTCAGTCAAGAAACGCAGTAATAACAGCGGTAGCCAACAGGTCTCATTGGGAAGGAAAATAAAAAGCTATCTCCTGTTTTAATTCATGAGCATGTATGTACAAGAAAAAAAGAAGAAAAATTACGCTAAGTGAAACAAAAACTACCTTTTCTAATATTTACTGGACAAATTAATAAGCGCACACGTAACCCGTTACCCTGTAACGTTTATTTGGAAAACAAACAAACAGAAAAATATATATATAACAAAGATACACTTATTGCAATATTACAATAAGAACAGAAAACTGAAGATCGCAGCTATAAAAATAGACGTTTTATATATAAAGATAACAAAAAAAAAAAAAAAAGTTTACTCAAAGTAAATGTTCAGACATAATACATAGAATACCAGCGTGCTTACAGATTAAGTGTAAAAGTATTTTCAAAAGAAATCTTTAAGGAAATTATACGAAATATTCAGAACATCTGGAAACGTTCTAGGCAATCTGCGAACTACAATTTAACTCTTATCTGTCTAATTACGACATTGTCACTATATACATTTTGTCGTTAAATATTCATAAAACTCTCCTTGTCAGGCAAACATAGTAGAACAGATCTTGTACAATGCTCATACAGATCTTGTATCGTGCTCAGTAAATTCTGACATACAACTGAATCCGCGGATTTCAAAATTCTTTATAAACTTATAATACAAAATTTGTGCATTATATTATTATTAGTGTATGCAATCATGGTTTCGCTCAATTTATTGCACGACTAGAAAGGGAGATTCTTATCTGAAAATTTCTAATGTTAGTTTCTACGCTGATCTGACATTTCGGAATCTCCTTTAACAAATTGTTAGTCAAATGTTCCTTAAACATAAAAAAATTAAACCTTAATAAAATAAAATAATTTTACAAAGCAGCAAACTACAAAACTGAAAAATTGCTTGTTGTCTACAAAATTTTACTCATTGGTTGGTTGATTAAGAATTTAGCAATCCTGTTCAGCACTGAGGTTACACGAGATATGGACCTACAGTTTAACTTAGAATCCAAACCACATAAGCTCCCACCGGGAATCGAACCCAGAAATTTTATTTTCGTCAACATATATACTAAAATATATCCTTCCTGAGTTTTACACTTTTTAGATATTGACGAAGGACGAAAACTTGCTACTTACAACGTAAATTTATCTGTATGATATATTGTATATAAGTAATGAATAATTATAACAATCACTCTTTCAGGCTCTGAATTTAGTTTATAAATTAAATATATTAAATTGTAATTTTAACCCATCAAGTCTCTTACGAACGTACCCATAAAAGTATAATGTAACTACAGTAAGACGCAATTAAAATCTGGTAAAGATTCCGTAGTATAAGGGAAATAAATATCCGGCAAGAATAATCTCAATAAGTGATACCTGGACGGTACCTTAGTACCTTTTATATGAAAAGTACATTTTGTTGTTATACTCTGACGTGACGACTCTGAAATAACTCTTTACAAAAGAAAATCACCTTCCGAAAAAATAAAAGTAAAAAAAAAAAAAAAAAATTTAGACCATTCTATCTTAATAAGCTGAGAACTTCCCAACTCGTCGCTACATTTAAAATTACAATTCCCTCAAATACGTCCATGCAGCCATTTTTCAACTCTAGAATTAACTAGTTCAACGTTTTAAATAGCTATTACTTTTATCATGACATTTTCTCTTTTTATGCTGCTCTGTTGATATAACGAGTCGCAAGCAGTGGCGTAGCCAGACTCTTTAGATAGGGAACTTTACGACCATACAGAACTGACCAAGGAAGGTTACATTTGCTGTATTGGATCAGCCGTGGTCACACAAAATAAGATCATGTTATTTCCAATAGTCCTATCGAAAGCGCTAACTTATTTTCAGAATAAATAATTTTGTTTCTTGATTTATTTTTTTGGCAACGTAAAATGAATAAGTGGTATCTCAACATTCTGTCAAATGTACCAATATAATGTGATAGTGTTTCTTCCTACGTATCATCTGGCAGACACTTTATTATTAATAATGTTTAACAGTAATAACATTTATTACTAGCCAAAGTACTATTATTATATTAAAATGTTACATTTGAAACTAAATGAATAATACATGTATGAAATCCGAATGAAAAAAGGATTCTTATTAGGGTTAGTAAAGTATCCACCCTAAGTCTTCCTCCCAAGCTAAATAGCTGGTGACGCCAATGCTCGTGAAAAATACAGACAGTCCCCGATTTACGTAAATAGATCGCTCCGAGGCTCTTTGGGTAACTCGAATTTTCACCAAAACCGAAGGCTTGTCACAAAAACTGTGAAAACAAATAATACTAATACTAATACTAATACTAATACTACTACTACTACTACTACTACTACTACTAATAATAATAATAATAATAATAATAATCGAACGTGTTTAATAATACTGCAATGCAAAAATTCAATTACAGAATATGCTTTATAAATACGGTACACAAGAGTGACGACGCCAGAGGGGTCGGGCGAAGCAACTGGTGGCTACTCTGTCTCCTCTCCAGACAGGACGTATTGTAATGTAGGTCAAGTAACATAAACTTATACTTTTCGATATACAAAATAACATGTTGTGTTTACCCCCTCCCCCCAAAAAATTAAAGCTGCTGTTGTCACTGGTACAGAACCGTATTTTCTGCAACGCCGATGGTAACAAAATTAACTAATTAATAACAGTTCAACAATAGTTCATTACCAAATTAGTTCATGCCTTATTAGATAGTTCTCAAAAATAGAACTTACTTCAGATGTGTATACCGTTTGTAAATTTTTATTATATCAAAAATTTCTTAAATAAGTATGAATTTACGTAACTCGGGGACTGTCTGTATATAGCAATTATGAGTGAAACAGCATAAATGACATGCACAAAAAAATACAAGAGCATTTGAGGAGAAATACAGAAAAAATACTGCTGCCCCAGCACATTTCTTATACAATATTAGTAACATCAGTCATAAAACTACTGACAAGCAAAGAAATAGCTACAAACTTGCTTTATAATCTGCTTACAGATTTACATCGTCTTCATAGAGTAATTACATCATAAGAAAAAAACATGCTTGAAAACAATTTATGGCACATATCTACATAATCGTGTAGCAGTATTCATACACAATTCATGCTGACCACAACCACCTACACTACAGATTATACATCCACAGACGTAAAATCTCCTGTATTAAAGAACATGCATGATGGAAAGACATTAAGGAGTTCAATGTTACCCATGCAGAAATATTATGCTTCACCAGGAATATCAGCCACTACATCTTCTTTTAGTGCATCCACAGACAGGGGTTTATTTATATTAGGAATATTATTATTATTAAGTGTTTGAACAGTAACTGTGTTATCACTCTGATGCACCACTCTACTTTCCAACACAATGGGTTTTTTAAGTACTACTTGCGGTTTGGGTTTTATTTCATTCTTGCCAAGACTCTGTGTAATAGAAATTTCATTAATAATGGATGATTGTGGAACATTATTTATATCCTGAGAACCTGCTAAGTTCTCTTGCAGCGGTCTCTGGTTATTAGTAACTGTATTTACACCATTATGGTGTTGAATTGGTGGCTCAATATTGGGCACAGACACATTAAAAGCTTTTAGAGAAACAGTACCTACTTCAATTGAGCGATTATTTTTTTCTTGTACCTTGGAAAGACTTTCGGGCTGATGTAAAACATGTTGTTGATTCTGCTGATCTTGACTAGGAACTGGGGAGCTGGAACTAGGCTTTGGGCTCTCGTTCTCTTTCTTATTACCTTGATCAGGGATCAGGACCCGTAATGGCCTCTCGGTTTTCCCACAACCTAAGCGAAGCTCCTTCTGCAAACGAAAAAAAAAGAAAGATTACTGATTGTAATAAGAAGATGCATATTTAATATCAACTTTTTAATTATTATTATTATTATTACGTAAGCAGTATTGTAACAATGGTACTATTGACTTCAGACGTTTCAATGACAGTCTGCCATCTTCTTCAGTACAAATTATTTAGAAGAATTATATTGCCGGTGAATTTCGTTCCACGTACAGCGAGTATCAACATGTATAAAGAGGAAGCAGCACATATGTAGGGCTAAAGATATTTATACGCATGTTATAAGACTTTATTTCCATACTAAAAAAGGACATACATAGTGAAAGAAGTATACTTCAGTTTGTTTATTTATACATGGAAGGAAATTCCCCACAATGTAATTCTTCTCGCAAGGTTGTGTCTTTAAAGAATTTGTACTGAAGATGATTACAAACCATCACTGAAACGCAGAACTGTAATACAAAGCACTGGACACAATACAGCAATGGAAACTTGAAATTAGGAAACCTATCATATATATATGGACGTTTTTAAACTCTTATATTATAGTGAAACTGTATAAAATAACAACCCTTTTTTGTTTTAAACTATTATTATATACGTTCCACTACAATTTAACCAAAGCTACGAGGTATAGCAATCTCAGACGCCGAAAATCAAGCATGTACATTAAAGCACTTAAAAAATACGAATTCTTAAAAAAAAAAGAAAAGAAAAAAAAAAAGAAAAAGAAAAAAAGAAATAAAAGCGATCTTGGCGAACAATAATTTTTCGAATTAGTTACCACAAAATTTTTGAGCGGCCCCTAAATCGAGTTTTCGTATTTTCTACAGAAAAAGCTCATCACACTTAGTAACTGATAATCAGCTTTGCCTACACTATATGTAGTTCTCCAGGAAAATTTTTGGTTGTTGAAATATATTGGATTTTTTGGGCCAATTGATCAGGACCCACAAAATTTTGGAACGGGCCCTAAATCGAGTTTTCGTATTTTCTACAGAATAAGCACCTCATACTGAGTTAACTGAGAGTTTGGATTTGGCTACACTATATGTAGTTCTCCACATATAGGGCCTACAAGAAAATTTTTGATCGGAATATATTGAATCTTTTGATTTAAAAAACTGTTCAACACGTTGTACAACATTATGTAAGAAACACGACATACAGTTTCAGAGTCCACCTTGTTCCCATCGAAGTTATTAATATTAGGATCACATTTAAGTTGAAAACTGAACTGGGCAAGTTTGTCAAGTAAATTTAATTTTAGATAAATTTTCTAACTGGTACGATTTATTTTTCTTCTCTTTACATTTATTCTTTCCTTCTTTCTGCCAGTACTAGCTAAATCGCTTTCCTGTACTTGAAAATGAAACTGTTTAAAATTTCCGGACAATTCTCCATTCTATCCTCCTTTTACCCTTACTTTGTTAATTACTAACTTTTGAAGCCAAACGTTGTGTTTTGCAATAGAATATTTTTTTAAATACTGTATTCAAAGCGTCTTCACAGAACCTCCTATGTAGTGTGGTATATTTCAGCAGCGATTTATTTCATTCAGGCTCTTGATATGTGTAACACCGAACCCTATTTTGAAGTTATAGTGCTTATAGCACTCAAGCATTGAAGTATGGTGTACAGAGAAACCTATCTAAGTTGGACACTTGCGATTCCTTCGAAAACTCTCCAAATTAAAGGGATAGCGGTTTGTATCATAGCCACGTTACGTAATAAACAATACTACACTACTACATGCACCAGTACACTGTATAACATGTGTAGAACGGTATTTGTATATCATGTTATTGTTGTTGAATACTTCTACAAATCTTCATGTAGAAATACATATATAACCTTGAATTGAAGTGTGCAATACAATACAGGATACAGAAGTGCACAACGCAGTTTATAGTGTACGTACGTACTTTAGCAGTTCATAGACACTTAAACATTTGAACAGTAGCATACACAGTAATAAACACATATACTCACACGAATATGCAGAGGAAAAAAAATCGTTCCGCAGTACATGGTTATTTTTCGTGATTTTCATCTTTCGTGAAGAGGTCAGCTACGAGGGTTTGTTTCCTCTCCTGTAACTTGTTCTTTATCCACACACTTTCAACCAATTTTCTCACGCCAATTACAGTTGGTCACTCTGCCGAACCTCTCCACCTGTTCTCGGAATTTTATTATTGTTTTCTCATGAAAATAGGTAAATTGCTCTGCTCCCTCACCCACCATTTTTTTTCTCGAAATTCTAGAAATCTAATCTCGAGAATCATCAGATTATAACCTACTGTCAATGGCTGACTCGTTCTCCTTTATCTTTTTTTGTGTTTCTTTTAAGTGTTCAACTTTATTTCGATTCTGTGTGTGTCTCAGATGCAAGATAGAAAGGTGTCCAGGTTACAGGGATTTAAATAAGTAGAAATAAATAGGGGGGTTTTCTGGTTCCGAAAAAAATGTATAAGTTAGAAAGGTGTTCAAGTTGAGGGGTACTTCGCATATGCATGTGCAAAAATTAGTTTGGTTTATCAATCTATCTGAGTCTGTGATCTGTTTTACATGATTGTATCTGTTTATACTATGACGCATAACACATCAAATGGTATAAGTATAGTCACTAACTCCCATATAAAATACAAACATCCTATAGGTTAAGTTTAGTTAACTTTAAACTATTTTAGATAAGAAAAGATAGCGGAAAAAATGTCTTAAGTCACTAAAGACTACTCTAGCTTATTTAATGTTTCATTAATGATACGATTTCTGATGAGTGCAAATAACATTTCTAACTAGCCTGCTGCCACTGGTAAAATAATAAAGAAACAGAAAATGTCCAATCAAAAGACTTTTAAATACGCAATATAAGTGGAAGAGAGTCGTTTTACCCGTCATACGATTACGTTGTGTTCCAGAGCTGCTCTTTATGTAAAATGGTGCTACTCTGCATTTTGGAATTTTATCTTGGCTGGAATTCGCCCTACAAGTATTTTTAAGGACCTTAGATAAGCTTTCGGAGCCCACAGGAATGTTAAACTATATTACTAAACTTGAAAACGATATTCAACAACTGATATCCCCATGTTCCTGTTGAGATCGTAAAGCAATATCATAGTACTTGTCTCTTTATATACATTTTAAGATACATTAAATTAATGGCAAACAATAAACAATACGAAAGAAAAAAAGTGTGCGGCGCTATTATAAATTTTGAAGCAAATATATTTTTGAAAACTGCAATTGACTTTTGGCCTATTGACTAACAGTATTTGATTAATATCTTCTGATTTGAACCCACAACTTACCTTCGCGTCATCAAGTTCGTGTTCTAACTGGAATTTCTGTTTTTGAAGGTAGTTCACCATATCAGTAGCTTGTTGATTTTGAACAGACATATCTCGGTATTGCTTATGAAGTTTTTCGTTCTCCACTTGAAGTTCCAGGTAATGAGTCTGAAAATGAAAAAAACATTTGAAAATGAAACCACGATACCAGAAAATTCAAAACTGTATAATATCTGAGAGTTATGCTAGTTTGATATAGAAGTTGTGTTTCAACCGATAGTAAGGAAGAGGGAGGTATGTAATACAGGGTGTCCGAGAAGTCCTTCCCTGATTACAGAAATTGATAACTCAGGCTAGAAATAAGATAGAAATATGAAACTGGTGTTGAATTGTTTACAAACTATAAAAGTTTTTGTCTGTGTTAGGTTTGTTCTGTTTTACCAAGTCTCAATTTTGTTTGTTTTAGGTTTGTAGTACGTAAGTAAGAAGCCCAAGAAGCCATGCCAACCAACCAGGAGAAGGCACAGTGTGTCCTGTGGTACCATGAGACACGATCACCAACCACGGTGCAGAGATAGTTCCAGACAACATTTGGGAGGACTCCACCTGATGTCAAGAGCATTAAAGCCTGGTATGAGAAGTTCAAGAACACAGGGTCAGTTGCTGACCTTCCGAGGTCTGGTCGACCAAGAACCTCAGCAGACACGGTGGAGGCTGTGCGGCAGTCTTTTCTGAGAAGTCCTAAGAAATCGGTGCGCAAGGCCTCACGTGAATTACAGATGCCAAAAAGCTCTATCCATGACATTTTACACAAACGTTTATTGTTTCGTGCTTACAAAGTGCAACTCGTTCAGGCCTTGTTGCCCGACGACGGTACACGTCGATATGACTTTGCGGTCGAAATGCTATCACGTATTGAGGACGATAATGGTTATCTCAGACGAAATGCCTTTTCCGACGAAGCGACATTCTTTGTCAGTGGAGTAGTGAATCGCCATAATGTACGCATTTGGGGTTCAGAACCCCCCAGGGAGGTCAGGAAGTTCACCAGAGGCAGTCCAAAGGTGAATGTTTGGTGCGCGTTATTGCACGATCGAATTATCGGGCCACCAAGGGTGCTCATGTGGAAGTGTACTGATGTGACCAAAACTTTTATAGTTTGTAAACAATTCAACACCAGTTTCATATTTCTATCTTATTTCTAGCCTGAGTTATCAATTTCTGTAATCAGGGAAGGACTTCTCGGACACCTTGTAGATAACCACGCTGAAAGTTTCAGAACTATCTACAGAGACCAACTGTGCTGTTTAAATGTTACATTATCAAGCAAAGAACATATTTTTACAAAAATTAGTTTCTTATCGTTTCCAGTACCAGAATTTAGCATGCACTTGCTTGCTGAATATTTGATGCTTAAGGCTACCACTTTATTCCAAACCTTTTTGTATGAGTGGAATTGGAACGCTTTAAGTAATGAGAAGCAGCAGCTCAAAACTGTACGATAAATACCTTAGAATGTTCATTTAGCTAATGACTCTCTTCCATTCACACTTTACCATTTCTCCTTTTCTTTTTGTTGCATGTCTTTAAAATGTACTTTCGCCAAATGTTTGTAATTTCCAACATCAATTCAAAAGCCACTAATTGAACAATTATGTAGAGGTGAGTATTAAAAATATATTTATAACTTATTAGGGACGGACTGGCCTGCCTAGTAGTTAGTCCATCAGTACGGTTAGCCGGAGAATTCAGCCAGTTTAACATCAGTCAAAATGGACCGTCTCCCACTCATCATCTTGTCTGTAAAACAATTTTTTATCAAGATTTTCATCTTAAAAAAAATCGATGGACTTTTTTTTTCAGTTGGGAAGCAGAAAAAAGAAGTATTAAAATACTCCACTTTGAATTCCATTTGGCTCATACCTACCAAATTTTTTGCACAGGTAACTTAAAAAAAAACTATGTAATAATAATAATAATAATAATAATAATAATAATAATAATAATAATAAAAGATTTTAAAAAGGACATTTCTGCGTTTAGCATACGTTCGCAAAATTTTGATCACAACCTTTTTTTAGGATTACGTGTGACATATCAAACGTACTCGTTAGCTGTATTTTGCATGACACACTTAATACTTAAATAAAGTTTATAAAAAATTTCTATTGTAACAAGATCAGAAATATTTTTTATTACACTGTATGGCGAAGTCCCGCTGCCAATGTTGGCAGGGCCTCAAGCCTACTCAAATATCCGTTCATACTCATCATTTCATTAAATTTTCTGCAAACATATTTCGAAATCATTTTACAACTGGAAGTCTTGTCAGAATTTTATTTTTTTGTGCAATTGCTTCTAAAAAATCATATTAATTATAATTAAAAAATCATATAATATATATAACAGTTAAAACATAATAATACACATTAGAAAGATATACTATATGGATTTTCATTGAATGCTTTATCGCATATGGATGAGAAAAGCTTTGGACAAAAGTTACAGAGAAGGAAGTGTGTGAAAGACCGTGAAGCATTCAAGTAAGCGCCATATTGAAATCCAGTAATTCATTTTTCCATTTCCTGTTGCAATCCCGAAGAGCAATAGAAAATTCAAACATGATCAATTACAATGAAGAAAGTGTAGTAAAGGTGCTTTCGGTCATCTAGCGCGTTTCATCTTAGTAGCTATAGAATCGCTTCAGGAAAGAAAATCCAGGTTACTGCAGTGCTTCTTTCAACAGAGAACCTTGTAAAAGGAAAGTTCTTAGGTCTCTCCTATTATTTTTGTCCATCTATCATTTTTTCTTGCAATAAGATCGACCCACTGTAACTGAAATGCCTTTTTATTTTCGGCCACTCTTATCGTCTTTCTAATCCATGTGATTATCTTCCTGTATTGCAAGTGGTTCCCAGTGTACTTCGTTGAGAGTTTGCAAACGGTGAATGTCTGATTTTGCTAGATTGTTGTTTCTTGAAATTCAGCGTTTCTTTTCACAGCACCAAGACTATATGAAACATGGACTTAAAAGATTTTAAGGTAGAATCCGAACCACCATAATGGGTTCAAATTGTAATTTTTTCTCTGGGAATCGAATCCAGGACCAGAAATACACACACACTAGCCAATAAGCGTCACAAAGAGCGTTGGTATGATCTCAAAAGAGACTGAAACGTGGAACAACTATCGACTGCATATCCCACTATTTAAACTCGAGCAGAACAACAATGCTTGAAACATATTTTGGAGTAGACATTTATTATTAGCCATTCTTCAGTTTCTAACTTCATAAGATTTTAGCATTAAAATTTTCGGCAACTATTAATTAAAACAAGTACAGAGAAACCAATTGTCACCTTCATTATCAAACCTAATCATAATAATATTACATTATACGTAAAGATACATAAAATTCGGCGACACTTTAACTAATTAGAATCATTAATGAAATAAAGATTATTATTCTCACCTTCAGATCTTCTAGCTCTTTCTCTTTCATTGACTGCACCTGGTCGAGCTCTTGTTGAATAGCCTGCACTTGAGACAACAGTTTATTCCTTTCTTCGACTATTTGCAAATGAGATTGCCTTGATTTAGTAAAATCCTCTTGTAGATCATCACACTGACTCTGTTGAGAAAAGTAAACAACAATACATTACTAAATATAGAACTAGTTAAAATGACTAATTATGTAGGTCACTTACAAACAAATCGAACACAAAAGCAACAATTCTTGGTAATTTTTCAGGAGTATCTACCCTATTCAGATGTTCGTCCCTCCCACAAAATATCCCAAGAACCACTTGAGGGATCACCAAGAAATTTGGTCAGGGTGTACACAGTCAAAAGTTAGTTTGTTGCTGGAGGCGATATCCAAACCAGAAGTGGTGGAAATCAAACATTTCCCAGGGGTGCCCACAAAGGGGGGCTATGACGCAAACTGCGTCATTGAAATATTTGGGGGGGGAGTTAGAAATCTATATAAATATGTTTGAGGAGGTGTAAAAATTAATCGAAAAGATTTTTTTTTCATGGAAGAACACCTACGGATAGACAATTGAGGGGGAGGTGCATCATGGACATGAGGGGGGTAGGCGCCACTGCATTTCCGGTTATTATGTTTATCACTACAGAGCAAAAACGGTAATAAATAGCAAGAAGTAGTTTTCTGCAATCAATTAAGCGTCACAAGAATATCGCAGGGGTCTGTCTAATATTTTTCAACTTTTCCAGGAGACAAGTTTAAAGATATTATCACAATTTATTCTAACATGTCCTATTAAAATTTAATTTGATCTCGTAAGTTATATACCTAAAACGAAGGAAATCAAACTAAATTTTAAAAGAAGACGATAGAATAAATGACAAAAAAGGTTTAAGCTTGTCTTTTGGAAAAGTTAAGAAAATGGGATACGCCCTTTTGCCTCGAGAGGGACGATTTATTCCATCTCCAGTCTATTCCATCTCTATTAAAACCAGAAGTGATTTTTTAACGGTGAACACTATAGAATAAAACGGTAACAGATAGCGAGAAGCGGTAAAATATCACATAACCTTGCATTCCGAAATAGCAGGCAAATGGGCACTTTTCATTTTTTTTTTTTAACTCTTATAGTATGTGTAATTATATTTATACTACTTCCTGATAAGTAATTCATTTTCTATTCCTGCTTCAACTTTCTCGCTGTTCTAGTGACCAGTGTGTAAACGAGTTCCCGGTAGAAGAGCATCGGACGCACTACCTCCTATTTTAAACTTAAGTTTCATGTTATCTAGCCTTGTTGCTGACAAAGAAATAAATAGAAATCAATCATTCTTACTTCGGAATTCCTTTGTTTTAATTATCTCTATTTACCATTTATTATCTATCTATCCGGCATTGTACGATTTGAACGAAATTACCACCATGTTCATCTCGGTTTGAAGGTTCCAGTACAACGACCACGGTTTAAAGCAGAGTAATAGTATTCTTTGTAGAAGGCATCCTCTAGTAATTTGAAAATAGCTGAATGCAGTTGTGTGTGCGAATCTATAATGCGAGGACAACAGTCTCTGTAATGTCAGGACGACACAAGAGAACAAATATTGTGTAATTAAGCGACTTTAAGCATTGCCCTATATTGGGACTACGAGAGACCAGGTGGTAGCTCCTCAGAATTGCCACTCGCATGAATCATGACGTCTCAGTGGTCCATCGATGATGTTTAGGATAGGAGTCAGAGGGTTTTCACAGCAGATGTGCATCAGCGACGCACCAGAAAGCGCTTAGATACAATGATTTTTCACGTCGCCCTAACTGAAAAGAGACAACCGCCGGTCTCCTCATATCAGCGCACGAATACTAAACAAGCAATTGTTGGAGACAGGTCTACGTTTATGTGCTCCTTTCGCACGATTACCCTTGAGACTTACCCAGTGTGTTTTAAGTTGTAGCACGAGGGATTGTAGTGGTAAAGCAAATAAAAAGAGGTGATATTTAACGATGAGCAACGGGTGAATGCCTGTTCGTGGATACGCACGTGAGCAGGAAAATCCAGTGTGTTCGCAATCGTTATACCTGACATCCTGTATGGGGGAAAAAGCTACACAATGCTGTCCTCCAATGGTTTTCAATCGTATGACGGGTGCGTATATTGCCGACGTCGTCAACTACCCCCCAAGCTTATCTACACTTTGTAAGAAGCCATCTTCCAGTAGCATAGCGTGCGTCCCCATACTACTATGTCGACCCATTGTATTGTGCTCGGTATGTCTTCTATCTGGCCTATAGCACGGCCAACAAGAGATGGTCTCTGACGTTTCTTACCACATGCGGTGGGACATTGCAGCCCCTACTTTGATACCAATGTTACCAACCACGATCACTTTGTCTTATACCATTAATTAAATTGCCACTACAGTTGCACCGAAAAAAACCTTGACACGCGAGTAGTGGCAATGTCACTGTGAGCTGTCAGAGACGTTCTCTTACTGGACGCACTATAATAGTCCTCTGGAACAAAGCTCTATCATAGGTCATGTAGGATGGAGTTTGATTGCCTACTTCAAGCCTTGCTATTGAATTCTACCGAAGAGAAAATCCAGGATAAATTTTTACCTATTTTCTTTAAATCCTGTTTAACACCCTCCTCCCACTTTATTCTTGGTCTACCCAAAGATCTCTTTCCGACAAACTTCAAAACTTAAGATTATATGTACTTGCGTATTTCCCATTTGAGAGACGTGTCTTTCTCATCTCAGAAACGCCCCTCAGACATTTGTGTTCTTTTCTTTTCAAGACAAATATTTCTTTGAAAACTGCTTTCAAATTCCTCCGCGAGTTGTTCTCTGCACGTCAACGACCAACGTTCACATCCATACAACACGACGGTCAGAATTATGCAATGTCGCAACAACAAAATATTAGTATAACGTGCATTTTCCGCCATTCATTTCTTTCTTAATTCATCGCTGACTTAGTATTTAAAACGAGATGCTTCCAGAAAGTAAGTTTCCCTAAGGCGGCAAAGACAAAGAAGACACAGTGACCTTGATACATTTATTGTCACAGATACAGCACAGGTGCCACTATCACCCCGAAATTCAGACTTGTCACACTGTGGGATCAACTTCTGTATTCAGTTTGTCATAAGTCATATGTCTGGGAGTGGAACCAGTGTATGACAACAGTCTGTACTTCATCACTATCGAAACGCTTACCGGATACGAACTTCTTGAAGTACAAGAAGATATGAAAATCGCTGGGAACAAGATCCGGGCTATACCGTGGGTGGTTAAATATGTCCCAGTGGAATGACTGCAGTAGATGGGTTAGTCCGGATCTTCGAGCGATTTTCATGTCTTGTTATACCTTTCCTGATCCGTAAGCATTTTGATAGAAAAATAAACGAAATTTCTCGCATTTTTTCATGATTTTCTCACTCAAGCACTGTCTTTGATTTCCTTTAGTAGATTCTACAATTAAGAAAGTGCTTTCAAACATTCAGTACTTCTGAGTCCTACGTTCACTCAGGGGCTGGCTATCTTGATTGGTTTTCAAACTGGCATTACATATGTTGCCAGCAAGTGTGTTATGGAAGCAAACAAATCACGGATGTCAAGCTTCATCATAGCTATACAGTTAATGTTCGCGCCTTTGACAGCGGGAACCTGGATCTATTTTTCTTTCTTTACTATTATATTATATCAATACTGTAAGGTTCCACGTGTTTCTACATCACATGCTAGATGTTAACACTCCTCAGATGACAACCACGAAGATGTCGCCCACCATCGCCAACGATCGTGAAGATTCAAGCAGTCAGCAAAATTGTCTGCATAAAAGGAGATAGAATACCATAGAAGACATTAATTTCGTCCAGTTGATCAAACTGCCAACTCTCTAAGACACCTGGTCATTGAGGGCTCCTTAACCTCCTCTCTAGGACGCTTGGTAATTGAGAGTTCCTTAACACACTCTCTAAGATAACTGGTTACTGAGAGGTACCCATCAACAATCCCTAAGACGCATGGTCATTGTGCTCTCTATAATTTCTCCAAATAATTAGAGAAACTTATACTTATTTGTAATATTTATTGTATACAAGAGGAAACTTCATAATAAAAGGCTATGTCCAGACTCCCGTGTATCATCTTTTAGCTCTACCCTAAAAGACAAAAATTTTCACAATATGATTGAAATAACTTTCCAGGTAACGTTTATTAACTTTCTTCCCTTCGAATTTTAATGGTCTCAATAAATGCAATATTATAGCGAGAGAGACTCGTTCCGCATATGCTCATGTACAAACGATATGATAATTAAGTTCCACGAAATCTAACATTTTCTAAACAATTACTGCTATAACACTATTGTCACTTTCTTAATATTAATGTTAACAGTGTAGAACATTAGTATTAACATTATTCTAATAGCTCTACAAACAATTAGTTGGAAATGGACCACCACTGCATCCACCAATTCGTAATTTTTCTTTCTATCTTCTAAAGTGACCGAGTTTTTTTTTTTTTTTTTTTCAATTTCAGAAAACAGTAATGAAATGTTTTTTTCATGTTGTAATATCAAAACAAAGGTTGAACTTCTATTATTAATTCATTAATTTTGAAATATTAAAAAAAAAGGTCAAAATTTCCCGGGAAAAGTCATGGATTTTTATTTTCTTTCTTCAAAAAAGCTCGTTTTTCCTGAAATCGGTGCATATTTTTAAAAAAATATCGAAGCTCTTCACTATTGCCTAATTGCTGAAGGAACAAGACTGACAGCCGAAATCATACTAGGAATATAACACTCTCTTTAGGATTCTCAAGGTACGCGTTATAGATTGTCTAATGTTTCATACTTCAATTATCGCTACCTGGCAAACTTACTTGTAACATTTTGTACTGCCTCTGTAGAGATGAATATTTATTTTCAAATTCTGTGCCTTCCTTCTCACGAAGACGTTTCTCTTCCTCTGCTTGATTCTGGAGTTCCTCTTTTGTACGCCGATGATCTGCTTTCTCTTGCTGGAGGGATTTTTCTAAACGGACTTTATATTCAAATATTACTATAAAAAAGAAGAAAAAAGAAATCAAGAATTAGAACTGTATAGAATTAACATTTTTGAAGATGGCAATCCGCAATATTATGAACTGAAAATTCAAATTCGCGACAAGAAATTTCCAGTAAATCACTCCTATTTCGTTTGATTTTTTCAGTCAAAACCTTGTCTACTATTTTCTCAAATTATGAGAACTGGATGTATGAATGAACTACGATGGTGTTCCCAATTTCCGACATTTCAATACATAGCCTAGATGGGCTTCATCGACAATTCTATTATATCTAAGGGACACGGTGGCTCAGTAGTAGATCCATCTCCGATGCATGGGGGTCCTTGGTTCGATCCCAGCTTGCGCCAAGTGAACTTTGTGGTGGACAAACATTGTGTGCGTGGGTTTGGGTTTTCTCGGGTTCTTCCGTTTCATCCCACTTTGTTCATTCTACCAATTTATTCATTTTTCATCATCACATAATCGTGGGACGTAAATGAAATCTTTAAGTTTAACGTCCCACGGTTAGGCTAAAGGAGACGGTGATAATGAGAAATGAGTGAAATGGTGGAATGAAGAAAGTGGGAGGAAACGGGAGAACCCCGAGAAAACCCACGAGCACGGTGTTTGTCCACCACAAAGTCCACACGGCGCGAGCTGGGATCGAACCAAGGACCCCAAGCACCGGAGGTGAACGCTCTACCACTGAGCCACCGCGCCCCCATAATCGTGGGACGTAAAACTAATGATTTCACTTCTATTATATCCAACACTCAAAGCCAAGACATATCGGTGAACTTACTATAGGTACATGTGTAAAAGTTAAGTAACTTCTTCAATACCTCTTGCACAAAATCAAATTTTAGAAATGATATTTTCCACAACTAAAGTAAAAGAAATAATGTAAGAGTAGGCTTCGATGGAAATAAGAAATGAATTGACATTTGGAGAGGCACGTGTTGCCCTGTTGCCATACCGTATGTACTCCGTTAAGGCGTCCGCTTTGCTCGTTCCACTTCAGTTGACAAACACTTCTGAACATGTGTAACAGGGCGACAACATTGTAATGACGATGTTCCTTTCTACAAAAACCCACTTACAACTATCAGCATGACATTTATGACTGGCTCGTTTTCCATACTTTAAAAAACCCATCACGCAGTTTCTCTACTCAACACAAATTTCCACGCTCTTCTGAAATGTCAATTCATTTCTAATAATGATCAAAATATAGTAATCCTAGAGTAATTATATATTTTATTGATGAAACAAATTACATCCATTACTATGTGGAAGTTGTTTAAAGAATGAATTATGTATTTACAGACAAAAATATTGTCAAAACATTTCTGAATCTAGTTTAAGTAATTTGCCTCAAAGTTCATCTCAATGGATGCACTGCTAGTCTATAGAGTTGGCTGAGGACGAGACTAAAGTAAATGTTATGAAATGGGTATATAAATGGGAATAATATACGTACAATGCGCACATGAAAACATCAATGACTATTATATATATGACTAGGAGTCATCAATCCACGACTGTTGTATCTGTAGGACTATCTATGCTCTTGTTAGATGTCACCACTGACTTTACCAACGCTAAGTTTTCTTTAAATTTCATTGAGAAGGAAGCCTGAAACTGTGACGTCATATAGCATGTAGTTGGAAATTACTGCTCTAGATTGTAATTCCAGATGCTGTTTTGGACATAGAGTGGAGATCTTTATTTTGAGATAATATAACAGCACATCAACTTCTTTTAATATTGAGTTCATTGACAACGGATTCTAAGAACCTGGAACTTCCTTTTTTATATATAGTTATTTCAAATGTCTTAAGTATTTGATTTTAAAAGCTAGTTCTTATCATGTCATCATCAATAGACTTCTTGCATTTAGCTCATGAGATCTATATATCCATATGATAGGCCTATTACTCATGCTGAAGACGAAAACTAATTATGAGTACTTACACAATGCAATATAAAACTACTTTAAAATATATTTAATTGAAATTTTATTACATGTATTTTACAAACGTTCAGATACAGACTCTTTGATCTCTTTACACAGGAATCATTAATAATAACCGACAATAACTAAAATGAGAAAATGGAAGGAATTAGACTGTCCCATATATTTAAAGTAAAATCTCGGTATTCACCAGATGGAATTGAGAAGAAAAACCTGTTAGGATGGCCGGAAACCAGATTCGAATTCGGAACTTTCCGACTGCAAGCACGTTAATCATTGAAACTTTCCAAAGCAAGAACGTTAATCATTGAAATACACCCACTCGATATTACATTGTTTATAAGCTATATCAATAAAATAATAATAACTTTCTTCCTTACCTTGTAATTGTGCAGACAGTGATTCTTGTTGTTGTTGGCATTTTTCTGCAGTCTTTCGAATTTCACCCAAGTGCATTTGGGTCTCATGGAAGACATATACTACCACACCAAAAAATATTAACATTCCCACATACAAAAAGAAACGGCTCTTGGTGCCCCTCACAAACCTTGGGGCACTCATTCTTCTCCTTTATGTACACTATCACTTCTCAATATATTTACATCATCTTGAATTCCTGCAAAACTAAAACAAAACGTAAGAAAATTTACTAACTTGAGTCTTTCAAAGCAATTAAATTTGCTCACTTTCATGTTTTCTGAGCAGCTAGACAGTTTTTAGCTTCTACATATTTCGGAAAAGAACAACGTTTCCCTTCTTCGGCAAACCAAGGTTTCTATCAATCATTTGATGGGATTTAAAAAAAAAAAAAAAAAAAAAAACTGCTTGTGGAAGTAATATATATATATATACGAGTATTTTCCATCACATGATTGAATAGAAGCTTTAGTCTGCTGAGGAAGTAAACGGTGTTGTTTTCCGAAATATTTAGAAGCTAAAAATTGTGGACTACTCAAGGAACAGAAAAAAGAAGAACTTTAATTTACGAAATAAATGTTCTTTACGTTCTATAAGTTATACTTTCAAAACATCTACAAGGTACAAGCACATCGACAAAGTGGAAGAGATGAAGAAATCTTCATCAATCACAGAAAGACAAGTATATGAAACGAAGGAATTAAAATAAAATTTAGGTACGGGCTGTTTCCAGTAACAGCCAAACTTTCGAACCCAGTTTTCGGGCTCAATCGTCCTTGAGCTCATTAAGTAAGCGCAAACTCGTGTAAGCATGAGTCCTATAATTCGACAGCGATCCCGCGTCCGAGCGAGCGCGAACTACAATTAGGATAATGAACACAAGTACGATTACTACAAGCCTCATTGAAAATAACGAGAACGAGTTCGAGCAAGTGCGACTCTCAGCTAGCACTGCATCAGGGTTGGCAAAAACCATGGTTTTTATTTAAAAAAAACCAAATAAACCGGTTTTTTTGGTTTAAACCAGGTTTTTTTTGGTTTAAACCAGGTTTTTATGGTTTAAATAATTTGCTCTATACATTCATATCATATATGGACAGAAATAAGTTTGTTTCGCCTTGATGTTATTATGCGACAACCGAGTTATGCTGGAAGTGGTCACATAAGCTTAAAGCGGAATAAAAACCGCTTCTCGAGTTACATCCGAGAGAAATTGTCCTCCATTTGAACTCGGAACCAGGACTAACTGGCCACAAATGCGATACGTCTGCCGACTCACTCACGAAGGAATCCTGATAAAAATCGTTGTACTGATCTTTACATGCTTCTTAATATAACTGTCGAGAGTCATTTCAGAAGGACAAAAAGATAAACAGTTGCACAAGTGAAACCATTACACAGAATTACATATGAACAATTTCAAAGTAACACGGAGTACAGAAGAACTAATTTAGTTCAAGTTAGTTAACAACGACTTTTGTTGGTCCAAATTAAAGAAATACACCGACTTAATCTGCATATCAATAAGAAAAGTGAATAAAGATACGAATTATTTGAGTCCACTTTGGCTCAGACTCATTTATACATAAATAGATACCAAAGATACTTATTTCACTAAAGGCCTCTCGTGAGGTCTGTATGACCCTTCCTCCCCCCCCCCCCACACACACACTATCTTTTAGAGGGAGCAAATTTTTTTATATATATATTATTTTATTTACGAACATAATTCGAGATACAGCTGAACGCGAGCTCGCGAACGCGTTCGCGATTAATATAATACGAATAATATACGGGAGTGAAACGTGATAACCCACAAATGTGTGTTCATCAAGATTTTACAAACACTTACACTTTTACGAACATTTTTTGTTTTTTGGTTTAAACCAGTTGGTTTTTTTGAAAAAACCAGCTGGTTTAAACCTTGGTTTAAACCACCTTGGTTTAAACCAGCCAACCCTGCACTGCATTATTAGTTTAGTATCCCTTTCACCACAAGGTTATATGAGACATGAACCTGAGCTAGTGTAAGCCTCTTTGAAATTAGTAAGTGCGAGCCACGTTAAGGATGGTGAGTTTAAGGGAACCCCATTGCTGCAAGATACCATAACTGCTCTGGACTGAAGTTGGAATAACATCGCTGACACATTTGTCGTCGTTATAACGTCCATAGCCAGGGAGGGGCTACACTCTCTCAATGTAAGCTCTATCTTTTCCATTCAGTACGACCTAGCTTGTCAATAATTCAACGCCCTCTGTTCTACAGGCTTCCTAAGTTATACAATGAAATATTACATACACCCGTAGATTAATTCTGAAACTGCATATGAAGGGTAACGGGGAAAAAAAGAAGGAATGTCACAAAATTACATTTTCGAGAAAACGGCTTTTTAATATTGAAAAGCGCGTACAAAATGAATAGGGTTGAATTACACAAACGATCACTTAATAAAGTTAAAGTTTATTCCTCATTCGTTATTGTACGCCGTGAAATAGTACCAAGAGTCACCAACAGATAGACCAAAGCACTCGTTAAAGCGCACACATGAACATTCCTTGTTTTTTCCCCTTACCGTTCATATAACTCTACACTATGACGTCATCTTAATGGATAAATTCTAGTCAGTTATTGTCAACCTTTCTTGTTATTACTTAGATGTTGTTACTTATTATTATTATCATCGTAGGTTATCATGTCTTAGATATGTTAGATATTCCAGCGTAGACTCGCGTTCAGCTGTATCTGGAATTATGTTCGTAAATAAAATAATATATATATATATATATAAAAATTTGCTCCCCCTAAAAGATAATAGTCGTAAATAATTTTAAAATTGACTCAAACCAAAGATTAAATTTTTGCAATTTTATACAGCAATTTTTTTTTAACACAAATTACTTATTTCTGCGTGAAATGATAGCTACCGTATCCGCTCTTTACGCAATCATAATGTTCCATTTGCATGAAAGTAATGGACAATGTAATTTTGTTAGTTTAAGTTGATGGATTTGGAGTTTAACGTCGGTCTTCAGCACTATGGCCATTAAGTCATGGACCTAGAGCTTAAGGTGGGATCCGAACTACATCAGCTCCCACTACATGGACCTCTTACAACGAAGTCGTGTATGTTAGTACTATTTTGCCACCAGAAAGCTCTGCAATTGTATATGCCTGACGTATTGTAACTCACTTAAATTGTACATGTGATGATGATGATGATGATGATGATGATGATGATACTACTACTACTACTACTACTACTACTACTACTACTACTACTACTACTACTACTACTACTACTACTACTACTACTACTACTACTACTACTACTACTACTACTACTACTACTACTACTACTACTACTACTACTACTACTACTACTACTACTACTAATAATAATAATAATAATAATAATAATAATAATAAATGTATAACAAGTTATGTAAATTGGATATTCAATGTACGGATGCCATCTGTTAGGGTATATGTCCCTACAAATACTTTTAAAAAAAACTTTAAATACAAATTAATATTTTTTATTCTTTCGCAACTGCAAATCTGACTTCTTATAAATCTGTCAAATTCTAATCCAAAGATAAGTTCCACGTTCTCTTTATATACATGCAGGATTTGCCTGCGGATTTTTTCGGGTTGGACCCACTTGAAAAACCCACCTGAGTTTTTCAGCTATTTGTTTGGATATAATTGGTACAACTAAGGTGCTCACATTGTCAGATTTTGGACTTTCCTTGGGCGAATTAGATGCTTTCACGTTAAGATACACAACAATTCAACGTAAGATCTTTACAAAGTTCTGAATACATTGAATGAATAAAAAACCTCACTTTAGCTTGAGATAATTATAGAACAAATTAATGTATGGATTATGCTTACAGTCTATTTGAAGTAAAATATGCGATATTATATTTTAGAAAATACTTTCCGTGAATAGTTTGCTCGCCGACTCTGCGACGCCAAGGGATGATACCCCTTATATATTTGATGGGTTTAAGGCCATAGGTGCCGGTACTACCAGTAAATACATTGGGAAAACTATTAGTCTTAGCTATGATGGTAAATATTCTTCGGTAAAATTTGGTATTCCAACAACAGTTTAGTTCAATCATTTGTTGCTACTCTTCAAATAAGCATTCTGTAAAATCAACATCAGCAATAACGTAAAAATTCTTGTCAAATTTAACAAGATTAACGCTCGGAGTTCCGAAGACTACGTAACGCTTACTATTTCAAGTGCTGAATTCAAAATTCCATACTAGTACAGTGAAGCAAGCTGCATTTTCGGGAAAAATGAAGTCGTGAAAGAAGTGCTCGGGAAATTCCAATAATTGAATGCACAAAGCATCGGAAGTGAATACTTCAACAATAAAACTATTTATTTTACGCTGGAAAATAATTTCATTTAAGACCCTTTGAAACATTTACTCTATAAAATATGAATTATATCTTTGTTAATTGTTTTAAATTAATTTTTTGGAAAGAACCGTCTTGCAACAAGTGCTCGTGAAATTCCCGTAATTGAACGCACAAAGTATCAGAAATGAACATAAACAATAAAACCATTTATTTTACGCTGGAAAATATTTATTTCATGTAAGACATTTTGAAACATTTATTTTATAAAACATGAATTATATATTTGTTTTAAATTAATATATTTGGTGTTCATATTTGGCGAACGTCATTGAGACTCCTGGGATGACTATCTACATTTATTCGTTTGTCTGTCTGTACCACATACAACTTTTTTTAAGTTTAAATTTTCAGGGTACAAGCATGAAATTTCCTGTATAGATTTTGACGGATACCGACGTAAAATTTCAAAATGGCGTCCTTTTTTTTCTTCTTTCAAAATAGCGGGTATCCACGCTACAAAGCGCAATTTTCGGACTTTCAAGTTGAAATTTTGAGGGTAGAAGCACAAGATATTCTAAATTTGCTGTATATATTTTTCTAGGCGATCCAATGTAAAATTTCAAAATGACGGCCATTTTTCAAAACAGCAGTAAATAGAAAATTGTTGCAAGTTGTGACAATGACAATCTTGAAATTTAAATCATATTTTAACACTTTTATCCCGAAGACATTGAAATATTACGGAAGAAACCAATTGAACCCATGTGGGCCCAGGTGGGTTGGTTTTTCTCAAACCCTGTACACATGACAAGCCTACTCCTGTTACTAGTTTTTAAAAAATCCCGTAATTGAAAATACATTGAAGAATTCTTACAAAATAACTTCTAAAATGCGAGGAAATTATTTATCTTAATACGGAAGTAAAATTGTGTAGTAATTAGGCTAATCTTTATTCACAGTAAATTATATAAGCTAGTTCAGTGAAATCTGAACGATATGTGACAATAGTCAGAGAATGGCTGAGAAATTGGAACACACATGGTTTCAACAAAACAATACCAGCGCCCACAGCTGCGAACACAGTGAGTTATTTGAGTGTTCTCCAGAACGACTCATCTCAAAGACATTATGGCCATTGCGATATCCACATTTACCACCTACAGACTACTCGTACCTTTTGTGGTGTTACCTTAAGAATTCTGTCTACATAATTTATTCGTACAATATTCCGAAATTGAAATACAATATATGTTGCTGTGTTGGTAACATCTCACAGATGACGCTGAAAATGTTTTTCAAAAACATGGTTCATTGTGTCTACTTGTGAGAACTTACTTTAGTAAGAACTTACTACAGTTACTTTCAGCACTTAATGCACAAAATATAGAAAATAATAAGAAATATTTTCTCATAAAGTTACATAAGTTTCTGAACACCCTATCGTAAGGAAACATGGCAAACATTTATATTTTTGGGGAGCAGTATTTTTAATCAACAGCCCGTTCAAGTTTGTCAGTTATCTACAATAGCTGTGAATATTAGTTTAGTTCACAGCGAATCAAAAATCGACATAGAAAATGGATGAAGATAGCTATAAACATGATTTCCGCTGTATTACGTTCAATATACTTTGAAGCGTTGCATTAATTGCCATTTGTGAAATTAAGTAATGCAGTCATTGAACTATAAATGCTAAAATATTTAACTTGGTTGAAAAAGAAGTGAATATACAAAAAATGAATTACCCTATGATCAAAGTTGTTTAATTGTTTATTACTGGTAGGTTTTAAAGTAATTTTTATTGCCATCTGTACAATCTCATTTGAAGAATCCTTCTTAAAATAAGAAGATCTAATAATGTACGCTTTATACTGTTTATTACAGGAGGGGAATCAACTCATTTCGGGTTTAAAACAAAAATTACAAGAAGTCATATTATCATTCCTTCAGCACATACTACATAATTTAACTAATAGGCCTACTCAATATTTACAGATGGCTGTGTAGTGCAGTATAAGAATTGTAAGAACTTCTTAAATTAGTGCTACATAAGTAAGACATATTATTACCCATAGAGCGTATGGAGCACATTGTAATATTATTTATGTTGCTTCAAATTGTATTGTTTTTTCCCTTCAATATCTTGAATGCACTATCTGAACATTTTTCGTCAAAAACTCAAGGCTTAAGGCATTATTTTTGTAGTCTTCACATTGTTCTTGTATTTTAACAGTAACAAAAAGAAGGGAAAAAAAGAAAGAAAGAAAGAAAAAAAAAGCTTCCCAAGATCTGTTAGCCCGGTACGAATGTGAGGCTTTTCTTCAGGGCATTCTCACCGAGAATAAATTATTATAACTCCGAGAATAAGAGAATGGCTGCAGTATCGCCATAGGTTATCTCAACGTTCGAAAGAGATGAAGGTAGTCCAAATCTGCGGGAAAGCCATTGTGATCATTTTCTGAAAGCTTCCAAGGTGTCGTCCTTATTGACTTCTTGGAACAGGAAACCACGATAAAGTTTCAACGCTATGTCGAAACGTTTGAGAAGCTTCGCGGACGTTTGCGCCGCGCCCGGAAGTCTGGACCATATTCTGCAACACGACAACGCCCACTCGCATACGAAATTAAATGAAATGAAATCTTTGAGTTTTACGTCCCACGTTTATGCCGGTTAGGCTAAAGGAGACGGTGATTATGAGAGATGAGTGAAATGGTGGAATGAAGAAAGTGGGAGGAAACGTTGTCCACCCACTTTGGGTGTTTGTCCACCACAAAGTTCACTTGGCGGGGGCTGGGATCGAACCCGGGACCCCAAGCACCAGAGGTGAACGCTCTACCACTGAGCCACCGCGCCCCCCCACTCGCATACGAGTCACGAAACACAAGAAGACTTATGCCTACAGTTCATAGAGGTACTACACACATGCTGTGCAGCCCTAATCTTCCAGCTTGTTATTTTCACCTCTTCCCAAAAGATGAAAGAGCACGTTAAGGAACATCACTCACATTCTGACGACGAGATGAAAGCTGTCATTCAACCCTGATATTGACAACAGCTAAAATTATTCTCTGACAAGCTTGCCCGACTACTCACGTGTTGGTGCAAGGGATCGGGACTATGTCGAAAACTAAATAGTGCGCTAATCAGAGGACAAATGTACTTATCAGATTATTAAAAAAAAAAAAAAAAAAAAAAAAAAAAAAAAAAAAAAAAAAAAAATTGAAAATAGGTCAACAAATAAAGAAGTCTGAGCCAACAAGGCATTACTTTTCAATTAACCCGCGTAATTTATGACTGCTACACAGAAACTGTGCAGCATGTAATTGAAATAATTATGTGGTGTTCGCAGCTTGAGTAAACCAATATGTTAACCCAATTTTAAGAATGGTATCTAAGATAGTGTGTGTCATGGAAAAAAAATGTTTGTATTAGCACGGGATGACCGAACGCCGACTGAAGAATGAGAATGAGTGACTGGATACGAGAGACAGTAAGCAGGAAAACATTAGCTCACCGGCAGACACGATAAGCCAAGAGACCTGGATTTGATTTTCAGCTGCAAATGAAACTTAAAAAAAAATAAATAAATAAATAAAAAATAAATTCACTGTAAAGCGGAGAAACATCAACTGTAATATTAACAATCCTATTTTGCATGATTCTACAGAGTTAATGAATGACTGTTGAAGCCTAATATCCTTCTCCTTTTCATATGCAAAATCAATAGTGCAAGATTTGTCAAATCTTTACTTTGACTCGAACACGGTTTTTATAGGTTCAGTCACTTCCTGGAACTCTGTGCCTCAGTCACTTGTTGGAACTGTTTGTGTGGCTGAAAGGTAGATTGGTGGTAGTTCATATTTTTTTCCACTAAGTGTCGGCGTACAGTGATATGATAGTTTGCTACTGTGATGTTACATGTTCTGCCTGTAGTTAGTGTGTTTCAGCTGTGTGTGTGCAAGCGCGTGATTCAATTTTCGTTTTATGGCTAATAGCTTAATGAATTTGATATAAAGAATTTGAATTTGTCTTTTCTGTATTAAATTCGGATACTACTTTCTCTCGCTTTGAAGTTGTGTGTAGTTTGAGTTAGAGAAAACGTGATGTTTATGGTCGAAGGCTGAAGCTATTTCCAATGTATGGTAAAAGTGGGAGTTTATTAGTTTTTCTTGTTTGTAATAACAGGAACTGTGCTCGCTCTAATAAATCGACATCTGTGCGGAAAAGAACAATTTCAGTAATGTGAACTTGAGTATTGAGCAAGTAATCTTGCTATCCAATTTTTTCGTGTGTGGTATCAGTAATTACTGGTGAGTTTATTATTCATGAGTGTTCTGGGGGAAGGTTCTAGAACACAGGTTCCCCCCATATACGTTAGCACCTAGGATGGTTCCTCTCTATGCTAAAGTCCAAATAGTAGTGCCGAGCGAGCGTCAGAGAGTGAAGACTGGTTAGCGCCCCGCGGGGCACGTTGTTTTAGGTCTTTATTACAGCTAAATGGTAAGGGGGACCTATGTTCTAGAACCTTGCCGTGTTCTGGTATGGCGAAAATGTTAAGTACTGTACTAAAACGGTCTCCGATTGGCTAACGTTTTGTCGGGAGGTCTGCTTAGAAACTTAGTTTAAAAATCAGGTGGTTTAATAGGCACATATGTCATTACATGTGCATCCGGGATCTATTGTAATTGCTGATTGCTGGAAAGGGTACAGTGCTTTGCATAAACAGATATTTTCAATTTTTACGCCATGCCGAATCTCCATATCATTAGCGGTTGAGTGTTTTTATTTTTTACTTGATATTATTTTTATTCTTGATTTGTTTTGCATTTGTACATTTTTTTAAATCACGAGATCTATTTTTATAGTGTTCATTTGCTTCAACTATATTTTAGGGGGGTTTCGGGGGTGGTCATGTACTTCGTATACAAGCTGTTCAGATTTTACATTTTTTTTCATTTTGAAGATTTTAGCTGAGAATTAAATATCGTAGTTGAACATTATGGATAGTTTGGATTAGGTTTTCACTTCATTTAAAGTATATTAGTTTTACTTGTGGTTGTTTTTTGATCCACATTTTGGAGAACTGTGAATTACGATTGTTTAAGAATTGATTTATCTGAACCGGTTTCCAGAGTAGTTTGGAAAGCAGTTCCCAAAGATTTTTCTATTCTCCGGAGTAGTCTAGGAGTGAGTTTTGGGGTAGCGTAACATGTTGTCTGTTCCGAGGAACTGGTTCGTACTGCTCTGATGAACTGAATCGTTCTTGAGAAATGATTCTTAAACTGCCCCGGGAACCGGGTCAGATGAATCGGTTGCAGTCACTGTCCGAGTCAAAGTAAAGACTTGTCCAAGATTTTTCCCAAATGACAGCATTTGACTTCTTATATCTCAGATGCTGAAAGTAATTAAAATTCTGAAATTTTACTGTTTAAAATGCCTTAGAGGTATATAAAAAAAAAAAAAAAAGTAGAAAAAATTACAACACTGATAGGCCTTCTTAAATGGTAAGCAAGATATATTTCAACTACAATATGCCTATACTCATTAATTTTCGTTTCTTAATTTTCATTTTCAAAAGAGAAAATTAAATGAAATGAAATCTTTGAGTTTTACGTCCCACAGTTATGCCGGTGAGGCTAAAGGAGACGATGATGATGAGTAATGAATGAAATGGTGGAATGAAGAAAGTGGGAGGAAACGTGAGGAAACCCACACACACGGTGTTTGTCCACCACAATGTTTACTTGGCGGGGACTGGGATCGAACCCGGGACCCCAAGCACCAGATGTGAACTCTCTACCACTGAACCACCGCGGTCCACGTTCTTAAAACGAGTTTTTGACGGGTTTAGGAAAGAGACAATCGTAAGTTAAAAGAACGTATAGTTGCTGTTGTCAGATCTGGTGAAAAGTTTCTTTAAAACGTGCTCTACAGCTCTCACATTGTATCAAAACTTAAACAATGTCCTTGGTCTCCCACGATGGAAGAACTACACAAAGATAATATTAGTTTGGCTACAGACTTCATTAACGTCATCGAACCACCACTTGGTCTTCGCAAATACAAGAAGCGTACTCATCCGCAGCAAAAATCTTTCACAGATGTTTCAGTTGCTTCCAAATCTTGATAATCTATAGTTTGATATTCTGTAACGTCTAATGGTAGTTTGGTTATATCTATGGCCATTTTAGCCTGTCATGTACGAAGAATGACGTCCCTTACACTACTCAGAGAAAGAAGCGGCGTGGCATATTTTCCTTCAGTAAGGACGACAGAAAAACGTGGTAGAAGTTTACAAATCCTTAGTAATATGGAACATTATCTGGAGAGTGTATTCAATAGTCTGTTCCTATTACCAGTATATTTTAAGTGAATACTTAAACAGTTTATTCTACGATATGTAACTACCAGAAGGCTCTCCTTATCAGCTAATGAAATATTGCTTTATGCTCCACTTAATGAAAAAAATATATATTGTAATTTCTCTTACCTTTCAGAAGCGCACCGGTAATAACAGACAGATATAATGATTCCCAGTGTTTTCAATTGCAAACTTCGCTTCCACAAAATATAATACCATCTGATAATGGACAAAGTGCAAACAGCTAACAAATACGCTTCAATCTTTGTGAAACGTATACCATAAAATAATCATAAAATGAACACTATACCATCAAAGTATTACAGCCAATCAGTAAGTATATTAACGGGTACTTCAGACAAGTTGGCACAATATCAGTCTGAACTTTCACTTCGAGTTAACATAAAAATAAGACTCCTGAATCACTTAATACTTACCAAAATACGATAGACGCATGAAGATATGATATTCTACATATTTACACTTTTTAACGTAGATTTTCATGTACTCATGTTTTTACTTAAAATATAAATTCTCTCACACATCACATCGGTGTGTTGTCAAAATTCGGAGACAAAACAATGTCGATCTGCGTTTGTGCGACACAATATTGCCAGCACAAAGAAACATTGGTTATAATAGATATTAATGGCTCCTTTAGCCTTAGGGCATGCTCAACGAGTGTTAGCTAATGATTCAATTTCTCTTCATTTGAAGTTTGGAAAAAATCATACAGGAAGTAAAGTTTGAGATCATTCCATACGAGATTTCACAATTTCCAGACCACAACACAACGCAAGACCTGAAGAAAGAAAGAAAGAAAAAAAAAAGAAAGAAAGAATAGAATTGTAAGTACTATTACATACTACTATTCTCTGGAAACTAGCTAAAGTTTTGACATTGCCAAAGAAGATAAATTGAATCAATTAGTGACCTTAGGCCATAGGGTGACCCAGTGGCGTAACAACGGCCTTTGCGCCCCTAGGTAAAATTCCTAATGGTGCCCTCCGCCCATCGGATGGGCCTCGTGCATGATCATCTATAGCTTATCCAGACTTAAGAGTGGACTGTTGGTCTTGTGGGAACAGCGATGCCAAGTTGAGCATTAAAAACAAATGCAGAACAGATCGCGCTTCTATTATACTGCCGACTGATATTGCCAACTCACGTAGTAAATAATAAACAACTTACCACATTGAATTAATCACACTCCAAAGAATCAATTCCTTCCATAACATCATCATCATCCCAACCGAACCCAACTTATACTTTTACCCGGGTTTTTCTGCTTTAAATAAATAAACACGTTTATAACAATAGCCCTTTATTTGCTCTTCAATACTTGACCACTCTTACGCTTAAAAGAGGTGCTGGCTGTAATTTCTTCCATTTTGATATATTAACACACACTCACGCACCTATGCACACACAAATGGCGCGATTTTGTTCCCAGAACAGCACAGTAAGTAAACGAACACAATCAAGAAAATGTCGAATGTTCAGAGACCACACTCCGTCACACACTGTACAATAGCAAAGACACAAGAGAAGAATTTCGTCTGGAATCTGACATGAGTCATCTAGCGCGACAATAGACGATACAGTAGGTAAGCTATTGCCCCACGCACCGCACCAAACGGTCTCCCTATTTCCTGGTGTAGTTTCTGAAACCAATGCTATTATGAAACCCAACAAAAATCACAGTCAGTTATGAACTCCCAAACAAATTTCAATGCACGAAAGATAAAAGAAATATGAAATGCGTCCTGCAGCAATCCTCGCTGAAATTTCCTTTCCGACGAGGAATACATAGGCCTATATATAATTAATAATCGAACTCAGATGTTCCAAGAAACACTTCATGAATCAGTGTTTGGCCTAAGAAGTTTTAAACTTACCGTTTATATTTAATACAAATAAGATAATAGTTATGGAAAGATATGGATTATGGCTGTAGATTGGTTAAATAATAATAATAATAATAATAATAATAATAATAATAATAATAATAATAATAATAATAATAATATAATAGACCTAATAAAACTGAAGTACTTGAAAAAACATCCCGCAGACCATCCCCTGAAATTATTACTGCCTTTTTATTCAGAGTGCCCCCGTGGATGAGTGGTTACGCTCGCCGCCTTGTAATCAAAGGGTCCTGATTTCGATTCCCGGTGGGGACACAAGTTGTTCGAATTTTGCATTAAGCTGCAACAACATTTCCACTCTATTTCCTTTTTTGATTAAAATATTTTTCTTTGGTTGAGATAGAAAAACAAACAAAGAAATGTATATGGAAGTAAAATTTTACTTTTTCTTAAATCAGAAACATTTCATTCAATTCTTTCTACGGGGGGCGGTGGCTCAGTGGTAGAGCGTTCACATCTGGTGCTTGGGTTCCCGGGTTCGATCCCAGCCCCCGCCATGTGAACTTTGTGGTGGACAAACACCGTGCTCGTGGGTTTTCTCGGGGTTCTCCCGTTTCCTCCCACTTTCTTCATTCCACCATTTCACTCATCTTTTATCATCACCGTCTCCTTTAGCCTAACCGTGGGACGTAAAACTTAAAGATTTCATTTTCAATTCTTTCTGGTCGTACTTTTATTCCTTTTTAGTTACCTTTTTTCGTACTTGAAATTAGTGGAAGTGACAATACTAATGAGCGCACGAATGTAGGTTGACACTACGGTGAAATTTCCTGTCAGTTGGCGACGGTATCTTTGAGCAGACAGTTTTAGTCACGTGAAAATGCACAGGCAACGTTTTAGCAGCCGTTACGCTTATCGTGTCTTCCCCTTTCGAAAAAGAAACTAGCCATTAGAATCTAATTAAATACTTTATAAGGAAAAGAGAAGTTATGAAAATTATTTTTGTATCGTTGGTAAATATTTGACATTCTTTAAGATAAACTACAGTAGTGAAACCTGTTTTGTTTCAGGGGGTAAGTACGCAGAAGTGAAGGCCCATAAGCAACCACAGTACAGACTTAACTCTGGACGAGCTATATAACTTAGGCGCAGAAACGTCCATAAACCGAAAATTACCAGTGGGAGGGTGTTGACCGTTTTTCTTTTTTATTTCGTTGTAGTATGTCTTTTAAAATAAACTGGACTGTTCATTAAATATTAGCTCATGTAACATTCGGACTTTTTTGTAGTGGTAGTGTAAATAAACAGTAATGCAGTGTTCGAATTAATGGGGGGATGGAGGAGAAATACCCCTCTCGTAAAAGATCATCCCAGGTTCGTATCACAGAAATAACGTAACATCCTTGCCTGATATAAATATTTCCCTCTTGTATATATTTTGACATTATACAAGCATCCCCATCTCGCCTGGAAGATTAATTCGAACACTGCAGTAATGTATCAACCAGTATTAGCAAAATGATTTCAAATGAATATATATCGTATGTTACGATTTTACATAATTATAAAATAAATAATAAACCTTGAGAAACCGCTTATAAGCATTTTTCTATTTCCAGTTTTTTTAATCGACGAATTGTCTACGAAAGAAGTTTCTTTCTCATTTTTACTTCTGCAATTCCTTTGATCTCAACAGAGATGTTCAATTTATAAGCTCTTTTTCGCTCGATACTCAGTACGGCCACATCCCAAAGACGCTCTTGAGTCATACTATTTCTGAGATATTTCTTAATTAATTTTAACTTAGAGAATAATCGTTCAGCAATTGCAAATGTAACAGAAAGAGTTACACGGCATGTCGCGTTCTCAGGTTGCGGATCTAGGACAAGGTCTCTAAATATAGATGTTAGCTGCGAATATACTGAATAAGCAGCCGCTGACAGCCGACTAGGAGTGGTCCTCCAGCTTGGGGGTTTAGGTAAGGCTAACAACCTTATCCTGTATATATACCTGTATATGTCCTTAGGATCTACCAAAGGAGCGTATTTGACGTTGCATTCTCCAGGTACGTAATTCACTCTAGGTTCCCATTCCTTCACTTCATAATGTTTGTCATTAGCTCGGCTATCCCATAAACATAAAAAACATTGGTACTTCGTATAACCGCACTGCAGTCCTAATAAAATACCAACTACCTTGAGATCACAACATATTTGCCAACAATGGTCCTTGTAATTTATAAGATTTAGCAAAGTTGACATGGTGTCATAGGATTCCTTAATCTTCACTGAGTGCGCAAGTGGTATAGAAGGTTTTTTATTTCCATTATGTAAAAGGACAGCTTTAAGGCTGACCTTTGACGCGTCGATAAATAACCTCCATTCTTCTGGAACGTAAGGAATTCCTAGCTCCGCCATCAACCCATTTATATCCGTACATACGCACACATTATCTTGCATTGAGAAATAGCTTGAAAATTGAACATGCCTTTTCCTGTACACTGATATGTTCGTTTCTGCATCCAATAAGTTCCACTGCTGGAGCTTTGATCCCAGAAGTTCCGCCTCTTGTTTTGTCAGGTGCAAATCACGGACTAGGTCATTAAGTTCACATTGCCGGATGAAATGTGGCTCGCGAACACAGTCAGGGATGAACGTTGGATCCTTGGATGTACATGTTGATGTCGATGGTTCATCAAGGTCATGATCATCATCAGAGTCTTTTGGCCATATCTCTTCCCAGTTGGTAGGGGGCTCGGGAAGTGGAAGTTCTTTTGCATTCTGTTACATTTGATAACAAATATTGATAACCATGGAGAATTGTATATATATGTATTAAGATATACATATACTGTACGTTTAAAAAAAATATACGTTGGAAGTACATTCTATTTTTATACACGTTTCTAATTTACAGAGAGCAATACAAGTGTGTTGTTGACTATTGTAAATATTCATTTTTATGTCTGTGTTTGTAGTAATAAAGCAAATCGTTTTTACCCCAACTCAGGAGATCTGAAAGCATTACTATCAGGTGCAATAAACAGTGCACACAGTATACATACAAATATATTTATTTCTCTAGAAAGAACAAAGCGATTTTTACGAAACTTTTAGGGTTTATTAAATATAAATCAAGGTATACTTAGGTATAATTTCTATGTTACTATATGTAAGGAGACAGGAGCTAGGGGAATAAAATATCTGAATAAGGGAAATTTTTGAGGGAATTTCCCGAAAATCCCTCTGTTACGGGAAAACTGTACGTGATGGAGAGAAACCGAGTGCATATTCGAATTCAGCGCAAAAAGTTCCTTTAAGATCAGGTGATTTTTCTCATGTAACAAACAAAAAGTTTAAATTTGTTAACTAGTGTATTTCATGAGCAAAGGTTTGGAGGGGTCCGCGCCCCACCCAACGATTCTTTCTAGAAAAACACGAAACCCGTATTCCCTCATTTTTCGTCTACAATATTTGTGCACGATTTCATTCATTTCGGTCCACTTCTTGCCTTTCGGGCGACAATTTTCAAAAGTTTGGGTGGGGGCTTTTGCCCCCTAAAAGTTTTTCCGCAGAAAATAAAAAAACACGTATTGACTTATTTTATGTGTAGTATCTGCCTGCCAATTTTTTATCAAAATTGGAGTGTTACACTTGGGAAGTGTTACTTGTGTAGCTTCTTATTTCTAAAGGAAATTTTGAAATAGAGATTTATTCTGCAATTTTCTTTTCGATAAAACAAATATATATTGAGATATTCAGAAAAAACGTAAACGCCTGAAAACTATAAGGTCACCTTTCTTTGCTTTCATTAATAATTTTACAAAAATACAGTTTTAGCTTCGCAGAAATACAGTTGTAGCTTCGTTGGTTAAGGAATTCACCTCCCAAAATGATAAACAACCCTTTGAAGAGCATACTCCCTCTTCATTTGCGGACAACATTGCCTCCGCATGGTCATGTGAATCTTGTATTTGGTTTGAGACTTTGCAATGGATCTTAAATGCAGTGGCGTGCCGTGACTTTTCTCACAGGGGACTAGGTTCGAAGAGAATGTGTGCTGTAGAGTGGAGGTCCTGAGTAGTATTGTTGACACCTCATAACAATTTATATGTTTCTGTAAACGCTTCTTCTATCAAGCCTCTTTCTTTCAAGAAATGGATAATTTCAGTCACAGTTTTATTTGAAAAATCTAAGTCTGTAAACCTATATTAATTCACTCCGCAAATTGTTAAAATTAAAAAAAAAAAAAAACTCTCGTAAATTGATTTAAAGGTCAAAAACAAGCAATCAGGAAATCGAGATTTCAAGCACTGAAAATTATTTAAATCTAACAGCTCAAGAAATTGTAACTCACTGAGATCTTGAAATCACAGTATCAATAATGTCATTGAAGATACGCACATTTAATTTCTGAATCTGTTCAGTCATCTACTTTACGTCTTTTATTAGAAGGTTCCCGTTGTCATCCAATTCTACTTTTCTATAAGTCTTCAAAATCGTTTCTTGCATTTCTAAGTTGAGATAAGATCTTTTGTACTTTTTGGATGCAATATTTCACATCCAAGGTTTTACTTTAAAGAATGTTGAATAGTATATCCGTGCGGAGAAATGCAAAATCGAAATCCTTCAATGATAACTCTCACATTTTTTTTTTTTTTTTTTTTGTAGTCATGAAAGCTTCGGTGTCGCAATTATCTGAATCTTTCTACAATGTTCTCAGAACGCCGTAAGAGTTCTATTTGATTTTCATTTATTGCATTCACAATTTTGGAATTGTAATTCCATCTTATAGTGGCAACCGTTGGAAATCGCTTAGTTACTTCTGATTCAGCAAGCGCGTTACAGCGTTTCGATGAATATGAAAACAAATTTGGAATGCCACTTATTCTAAAAAATATTTTACATTCCTTGATGTGATTAACAGACTGTGGAACAACGAGATTGAGTCTGTGATGATAGCAGTGTATGATGAGTGCACTCAAACACCTTTTCACAAAAGATTGTAAACCGTTCAAATGTCCAGAAGCTTTTGCTTACAATTAAAATGTGAGAGAATTTGGAAAGCATGCTCACTTAGAGCAGTCGCAGTGCAATCACTAGTAACATCTGCAAAACAAATAAATCTTTCATGAATTGCCGTCTTTCATGTACCGATTGAATGTTGAGAGACCTTTGCAATGTTCGTAGTTTTGTCCAACATTATTACTGTAAGAAGTGTATTGTTTATTTCTGACTTAATTTTATCCAGAATTACTCACCAACACATTTAATAATATAATTCTGAATTCTGTTTGACGTTCCTTTAAAGACTCCCATGCTGTGAAGATGACAAGTCAACATGGGCGCCCGAACGAGAAGGCAGGGTGAGGCCCGGACCTTCTTCTGGCTCACGAAAATGTATACGTAATATAGCAAACCACGTATATTAAATACCAGAAATACCAGATGCAACATAGCAACCATGGAGATGGGCCCCTCCCTAGAAAATTTTCTTCAGGTGCCCCTGCAAGTCCATTTAATGTCGTACTTAGAAAGTAACTGAATTACTTCAATATAATTTCCCTAATTGACAGAATCTTCCTGTTTGTTATAGCTCTTGTTTAGCCATAAAACAAGAGGAATAAATCAATCGGTTCATTAGGTCTCGGTTTGAATCAACTTCTGCATTGCTTGCTCAATTAAAAATCAATTCTGGTTTCCTGAAAGTTTTCAATTTAGTTATTGTGGGCAGGTGTGAATAACATTTTTCTTGGCGGAACTTGGGTTTGTGAAAATTGTTCATGTCACAAAAGCCATTATTCCACACGTCCTTTTCTATGTGGAACAGAATACAAGGCCAGCAATACAGTTTGTTTCTTGTCTTACATGCAGTTAGCTATTTTGAAGAAGCATAATAATCCGTATTGATATTATGTATATAATTTTTCATTTTTGTCTAAATGGAAATGCTTGGAGTTGTTCTACCACTGGTTATTATTTGTTGCATTTCTTGAAAATTAAGGAATCCAATGGTCCAGAATACAAGACAAACAGCCGACCCCCACCCCTACTGTCCCCTATACCAATTGAAGTAATATCACTGCTTGCGCCATCGCTTTGCTGCAAGGGACTCGGTTTCTCAAACGAGTCCCCTTCCATACTTTATTCTTCGAGTCATTTGCAAAATATATTGATAATCTAAAAAGTTCACACTTTACTAGATTTCTTAAAGTGTCAAGATTAATACTGTAAATTTGATTACGTTAAAACTATTAACTGTAAAAAGCAAACGAACATCAAATTCGCTTACGACAGAACGCCCGTGCTTAGACAACATAATATGAGGACTAGCTGACTGGACCCTGTTCCCTTCCACGAGAAAAGCCGATTAAAACCCGAGCGTTTCCGATCTCCACTTCGCTATCGCACCCAGCATACGGGCGCTGACTATAGTTGTGTCAGAACGATTGAAATAGTGTTATTTTACAAAAATAGAGAAATGTTTTAGTTTTCTTTGGTATATATTTATCACAAATACTTTAATTAAAATTCCAGGGGACTAGCCTAGTCCCCTAGTCCCCTTGACGGCACGCCGCTGCTTAAATGTACTGTGCTGTACAGAGAAAATTAATATGAAAGCAAAAGTATATACTATATTTGCATAAGGAGTAACACAAATAAAAATACACGACAAGTTAACAATTCTGGTTCGTCATACAACTCACTAATTATGTAGAAACGTCTGCCGAAGTTACACACTATCAATAGTCTACAAATAGAAACCAAACTTGTGGTTAACCTGAAAAGATACATATATTCTACACGAAATGTTCCAACTTTCATTTTATATTTATCAATCACTTTTCACAATGTTGCAGCCAAGAATGTGACTGTTTAAGAGTATTATCTTTGGACACTAAGAATATATTTCACACATGTGTATTTTTCTATTCTCAGTATTTCTTCAAAGATACTTGACACACAATTTTTCACTTTTCTAACACAAGGGTTTGAATACCTAATATATAACTTACTCAAATTTAAACTCCAATAATTTTAGTTACCGGTACTTATTTTAGAACTATTTCATTCACAACATGAAAATTTTAGATGTCATGTTAGCAGTTATTACAGCAACATACTTCACACTACCTTTCCCTCACTCCTGTTATTCGGCCATGTTTTCAGGCGTTTACGTTTTTCTGAATATCTCGGCATTATTTGTTCTATCTAAAATGAAAATTGCAGAATAAATCTATTTCAAATTTCCTTTAGAAATAAGAAGCTACTGAGTCATAATGTTATATGAATCACTTTTACTCTTCTAATAGAAACAAACCCTTGACCCCCAAGCGTTACCGGACCAAATGTTCTTTGGACGAAATGTGCTTTGAACTAAACATCCCTGGACGAAATGTCCTTTGGACCAAATGTCTTTGGATTAAATGTCTCTGGACGAAATATCTTTGGACTAAAAGGGTAGCCACCGGGTGGGCCAGTGTGAGACACGGTGAGTGGTGTTTCGCAGTAGGTCACGTCCTTTTGACCCACGATCCACTGATCCACTCACAAATCTTGACCCATTTCACCCACTTACCAACCGACCCACTCCATCTTTGATTTTAACATGTCTTGTTTCATTTAAAAGACGAAACCTACATCCACATAATTTTTTCATCGATTGCGAAGGTTGGCTTAATATCGTAATTGTAATGGTAATTTCTTCTTAAGGTGAGAAATTGATATGATTAAAAAGCCCATCTTGACGTGGGTACAAATTACCTTCCAAAGTTATTAGAAACGCTTTCTCACCCCGAAAACTATGAATTCGACAAATATTTAAGTAATTTTTAAGATTTTATTTTTAGCTCTCCCAGGCCATCATCCTGTGAAGATGGGGATGAATTTGGATGTAACCTCCATTGGGTGCATCACTATCCATCTCAACGACCGAGAAAATTATGGATAAAACACTAAGATCAGTCGTTTTACATTATTTTTACATGTCACACCTCCCACCTTCCATAACTTCATACTACTACAATATTTTCTTCTTAGATTGAAAGTAATATGTCCCAGACATTCCAGAACTACGCTCTCCTTATTAGATGTGCTGGGGGATCTTACTCTTACTGGAAGTTGAACTTAAAGGTCATCAGAACTGCTCCCAATGAACTTGGCGACCACGAAAGATATGGGTTATATACTAACATTGGTTATTTTCAATTATTTCTACATGTCACAAATTTCACAAACTCCTTCATTGTGTTAATGAGGGCTTAACTTACATGGCATCTGAAGTTCCAATCTTTACCTAAGAGACCCCCAAAATTATAGATTCGACACTAATGTAGGTCTTTTTTTATAATTTTCATGTCAGTCCCTTTCATTCCTCCTAGGACAGCAAACGGATACTGCCACTGCTAGGACTAAATTTGGTCTTAAATGGCATTAAAATTTGTACCAATTAATTTAGCGAACAGTGCTGCATTTAGAAGCTCGGCGCCCCCAATAACTACACATTTCTCCGTCCCTTGATCCCTAACTTACAAATAAAACTTAATTCGAATATGTTTAATTAGTGAATTTATACCACTCACTAGATGCTACAGCTACAATTACGTAACAAAAAATAAATGGGAAACATGTTCTGAATTATTTTCAGATTTCTTACGTTATCATTAAATATATTAGAATAGTAAAAGAGGACTGCTCATGAAGTAGTATATTTGCTCTCGATTTTTTTTTTTTTTTTTTTTTAACTTTTTCATACGAAAAAAATTAAAATTTTAAACTTTGCGCTCTTCAAATATGTTGCCCTCTAGGCACGGACCTAGTTGGACTAATGGGAAATGCGGCACTGAAAACTTACGCTTCGACTCTAATATTGGTTGATTTCGATATTTTTTTGTCGCTACGTAACCACCCTGGGTGCTAATGGGAGCTTAATTGGACTTGAAAGTAGAACTGTTTACCTAAGCGACCACGAAACTATGGATTCGATACTAATATCGATCCTTTTCTAGCATTTTTGATATATATCCCAACAGTACTCTTTTCCAGATTGTAAGAAATATGGTTAAAATTGCTCTAGACATATCAGAATTATGTCGAAACACACACATATCCACTTTCATATATATATATATATATATATATATATATATATATATATATATATATATACACAGAGTGAGTGAGCGAGCGAGAAAGTGAGAGAGAGCGACCAAAGGCATCACCACTTCCACATTCAAAAGCATATATCAGGTATTGAATTGAAAATCTATGTAAACACCTTCTGCTGTGGCATGCTTCATAAGGACAATTCCAGTCTGCTCACGTGACCTTTGGGGTTCATGAATTTCTTGCGAGCGTTCCGACTTTGGATTCTCTGTTTATACCCTCTTTTTATGCCTTGGATAATTTAAGAATATCAATGACATGCTGTAATACGAATGTTCAGAAGTAACCCCTATATGACAAATAGCTGCAAATAAATACACTACATTATTTATTGCGATGATATTTTCTTAATTTGTATTTAACATTCACATATATCAGAATACCAACGTACTGTGAACACCTGTTATATTTTAAACATAATAATCACTATGTTCTGCAATGATTATATGTTATATATATATATATATATATATATATATATATATATATATATATATATATATATATATATATATATATATATATATATATATATATATATATATATATATATATATATATATATATATATATACACACAACTGACGTATTTTAATGTAATTATTTTATATAATTTTTCATGCATTGCGGAAAATAGAATTTCATAAAAAAACTGACTCCGATGGGAATCAAACCCTCGACCTTACGATTTGAAATCCAACGGCGTACCACTGAGCTAACAAGCGCTCCACGAATAATACTTCTAGCGATATATAACGGTATTTAAGATAATTACATTCATATCCACTGCAAACGCTGTTTTTGTTCTACTTTGACTTTTATTTTAGTACTCAGGAGAGAATAATGTTCTATGTCTTAACTTTCACCATTCTTTTACATATGGAAAGATTCGTTTACGTATCTAAATATTCCATTAAGTATGGAGAGCAAAGTGACAAACAAGCATGTGCTGGCATTAATACAGTTTCGAAATATTGTATCATTAAGTATTTCAATCAATGTTGCTTTTTTATATATAATTGGTAACAAGTCTTATTATATTTAAAAGAAGAAAAACACATCTGCAAGATTTTTCCCGATTGCAAAGGTTGGCTTCGAGGTTTGAACCTGGTTTACTTTTTACCCGAAGTTGGACTTAGAAAATTTTTGCCTCGAAACAGCAATAAAGAATGCGCTCAACCTTTTTGAGACAAGGTGTATCTAACAGAGAAGAGAATTTAGTTAAGTATCCATACTTGATCCGAAACAAAGTTTACAAAATTTACTACTTCTAAGCCCCCCTACTTAGCTGGAGTCTGCTAATGCTATTCTTATACCAAAAATATAATAAACAGCAAAATTCACAATGACGAGCGTGAAACAACATTGAGAAATTTAGAAATGTCATATCGTGGAAGTGGACTTTTGGAAAAGTATTAGTTCCATCGTGTGTCCAATAGGAAAGTAGTGGCGCACTTATGTTAAAAATCTGTAATAGTTAATACGACTTTCTATATATTCTACGTTGTAATCTTATCAAAGAACACTTAATTATATTTTGTTTTTGGTAAGTACTTATAAAGCTCGATAATGGAAATTAACAATTCTGGAACCGAAGTCAAATATAAGAGTCATTCTGAAAGTGAAGTAATTGCAGCTGAAAGTTGACTTATCTGATTGTAATTCCAACTTCGCAAGTAATACAATGTTACTAACGCTGGTTCTATCTACGAACAGACAGAAGTTCGTGCAGAAAGAGATGTTTGGCTCCAAGTTAAATAGATGAAAAAACTTTTGTCCAAACCACCATCGAAGAATACCTGATGGTTAACTGAAGTTGATAGTTTTGTATGCATGATGTAACTGATAGTGGCCTTTTAGTATGTTAGTAACTAACCTACTGTTGAATAACCGATACTCACCTTGTACCAATGATCATTATTTCTTGTATCATTTACCTATCTTCAGTTTGCTTCCTTCAAGAATTCATTCTCGAAGAGGACTTTCCTGAAATATTTGAACTCAGAATCATCCAAAAATCTTTGTAGATTCTTTAGTATCATTTGTAGATCCTTAGATTTCGGGTGATCCTGTGTTCTTCAAAAATCAGGAAAGTTACTTCGAAGATGAACTTGTGCAAGGTAGTAACAGAACGCTTGCTTAAATAGCACTTGGCATGTTTAGATACATACACTCGAAGGAAAATACACAAAGGAAGCATTCCAAGAATTTGGAGAGATGGTGTGGAATGTGACTGCTCCAACAGATTTAGGTCCTTTCGCTGTCTTTCTATGAAAATCATGGACATCACTTCGAAGGCGTGTGAAATTAAATATGTTGTTAATGCAAATTCACAGACCAGAAACTATTTTTTCCGTTCTTCAGACAAGGTTAAGAATATTTTGAAAAATTGTATATAGATTTTTATCTATTTTTTACAACTTTCGACTTTCTCTTCTCTAAATTTCAGTTTTATAGAAATTTCTTTCAAAGTAACCCTTGTACAGTAGTTTTAGAGTAATTCTGAAGATAAAACACAAGAATATTTTTAAGTTCTTTATTCAAAATGCACATGTTTTGTGAAAAATTATGTTTTTGTACAAATGTGGCAGACATTTTGCCAATCTTTGTTCACTTCAATGTCAAACATTGAATGTTAACAACCAATAAATACTTTACTAAATGGAAGTGAATGAAATACCTTTAACATTGTTAAACTTCCATTAAACGCCAAAAAAGATGATCTTCGAAATGGACCAAAACAAAGTTTTCAGTTTTTTCACTTACATTGTTTTTTGCTGGTCAGTTGATGAATTGTACTTCTCTTTCTTGTGGTCGGCTGGTGAACGCCAACCGGAAAGATCTTCCCTGACCCAAGTTAACCAACCATCTATTGCTACTTTTTGCATTTTTAAAAACACTGGTGCCATAGTGGAAAATGACTTTTTGAATTTTCGGTTCTTACTGGCCACCAAACATTCAAAATTCCTTTATTCCCTCAAACATGTGCACTATAATGCATTCAACACATGCACTGTTGGACAAGCATGGGAATACTGCTGCCTGACCTAAAGTGAGCCATTCAAGCACACAGCATGTCAGCCGGAAAAAAATTGAAACACAACGAAAAAATAAAATCAGACCATGACAATGACGGACTGACAAAGGTGTCAGAGAAGAGGTTAATTATGATGTAATCACATCGCCACCCCCAAAGCTGCAATTATGTTCAACCTTTGAAAAATTGTTACTTTTGTTTCTTAAAACTTTTTGTTTTATTCTTTAAAATAAATGTCTGACCCGGGACATATGTTGGTGACATCCTGTAACCGGGTAGTCCCCCCAAAACCATATTATATTGACCTCTTCTCTGCTGAGCTGTGTGCTACAGGCACTCATCCTAACTGATATGCAAGACTCAAAATTAACCCTCCCCAACCCTTTACACCAAGTAACATTGTTTTGAAATTATCTTTATCCACTGGTTGAAGGAAACGAAAACAGAACAGTGCTTAGAAAATAAAGCTAGCACTGACAAAAAAGAATTAACTTCTCAAAAAAGATGGAAAAAACACAACAAAAATAACAAAGCATCAATATGAAACCTAATTAATAATTGTGTACACGATTATTCAAATTCATCTACATTTATCTTTCAGAAAATAATTCCGCCTCACGATTACGCATGCAACAATCTAATTTTTTTAAAAAAAACAAAGGAATTTTCCTCATCCGAGGTTTCATTTTGAGCCTTGTCATTTTACAAACTGGTGGTAAATAAGATATATGTCAAGCATCAAGGAGGTGTTTTCACTCTAATCAGGACTGCTTTCAAGCACTAACACAAAATGATGTTAGAAAAAAAGTTGACTTCGATCTACTAAGGTTTTAATAAAAACAGTGCTGGATAGATGATGCTTTAGGCACTGCTTTCTGTAGTAGTGTTCTGAACAGCTTGTGTGTGTTCCTCCTGAAAAAGAGAGAATACGATTTGTAGGAAAAACTAAATCGTGGGTAGCTCTTTCTCAATAGCAATTAAAATATTAAACCTTTTATAAGAACTTTATATTCACACAAAAATAGTTACAATCAATTGAAAATTTGTACAAAACAAATTCTATTTTAGATTTCATATTAAATGTTTATAATTTCGCTATTTAAAAAATCTAACATTTACTAATTCACGCAAATCAGAAAATTATTTTAGAGCAAATATTTTCAAATACACTGATATCTACATAAATCATTTTATACGTAATTTCAAATGTGACACCTAAAAAAATCTTAATACCTATTTATAATCAACGCCTGACAAGTGCTATTTCTCTAGTCTGCCCGAAGACTGGAAATTGTTTAAAGCACCATAAGTGATTCAAACTAAAGTTTACCTCTTATTTTCAAATATCACTCACTAAGATACACTATTTGTACTTCACTCCGAAGAAGTATTTGAGGGCACATCCACATTTCCTACTCGTTGATAACTAATAACTGGACATCGAATTTTTATCCAAATGCATACTTTGCTTATATGCATCTTATGAAATTTCGTAGAGGTTTCTCACAAAACAGCTCGAATTTGTTTTATAGTTTTACAGTGCATATAAGTAAGTTCCTCCATGCTGACTGGAATTATTGAAATATTTTTCTGACCAGAGTACGTACTTCATTAAAACAAAATATTTCGTAAGTTTCTATAACGTAACGTTATCTTCCTCCGGTTAATGCATATGTTTAAGAATATATTCAGCATATTCTGTATGTTTTTATTTTAGATATGATTATAGCATGCAATAAATCCAAGTTTTATTTTCAATTATTTAAATGTCTATGCAAGAGAATGGTTTTGTGCAATTGAAGATGGAGTAATGTCTAGTTTATGAAGGCCTCATTGTTAGCAACCGATCAGCAGAGCAAAGACTCGTCCAATTGTCAAGACGTTAACAGAAATTTGATAATGGTAAGAGCCACTAAGATCTTATCTACTAATTCAGAAACAAGAGACGCGAGATATACTGCTCAGTAAATGCTTAGCTCTAGTTGATAAAGTTCAGCAAGAACTCTAGTTAGTTCCTGGTGAATTCGAATGTTCTGTGGAAAAGAAATTGTGTATGTTCTTCCCAGAAATTCTGACTATAAACCAATTGAAGCAATGGGAAAATACCTGTAAGGCTTATATTCCAATCTGCCAGAAAATATGGATACTAAACTTGTTCCTTTCTGCAAATGTTGTCCGGTAACATCTGTTAACAGGTCATTTTCTGGCTACAAACGTCACAAACTGACACCAGAAAATTTAAAGCAGCATCTTGTAAGGCTAACTATGGGAAGGAGTTAAATTCTTACAAACGAACTTATTTTCTATACAGTGGAAACTTGTAGAAAATAGATTCGTCAAAGTAAATGCACTAAAAAATACAATTGTAAAGAAAAATTAGAAATTGTGGTGTTCACATATCACTGTGTTCATTTTAAATTTTTTTCTTTTTCAAAAATTGGGATAAACTAATTATAAAAAATTCTGAAGAGAAATCCCGAGAAACTTTCGATGTTATTACTTCACCTACAAAACTTTTGTCAACTTCGCTGCATATTTTAAAAGTATTCTATTTTATTGTATTGTTAATGCATATTTTAACACACTTAACGGCATAGTTGCATGCATATATCATGAATATTTAGTGCATAAAAATCCGATGTCTATTATTAACTAGTTGCAATTTACGAACAAACAAGGTTCAAGTAGCTATGATCACTTAACTCTCCAACACAGTATTACGCGTCTCCCCTATTACGATCTGCCAAATAAAGGATATAACACTTAGAAACAAACACTCGTATGTAGCACCTAAATGGATCGAAGTCTTACAAAAATTTAACATTCACTTGTACTATACATCTACTGTTCTATGTGAAATACAGAGCCTTTTATTGTATTAAAATGCTTTCGTTAACATATTTTAACCAAAGCTTTTGCTAAAATCAAGATTAAGACTAATTTCCTTAACTTTAAAAGATTCAATGTAAATAAAATTCAACGTGGTACTCTACTAAAAATACAGGTAGGAGATACGGATATAGGTCTTACAGTAATTTAAAACCAGCAGCAACGTAAGTAGAAAATAATTGTTTGCTACAGCACACGGAATACAACAGAACTCAATTCAGTTATTTACACAACACTTTTATTCAGTTGCCCGTTGCTTATATATATATATATATATATATATATATATATATATATATATATATATATATATATATATATATATATATATATATATATATATATATATAAGTGACGATATCATTAAATACCGTAATTTTAATACTTCAATATAAAAAACCTTCACTAACAAGTAGTCACTGATACTCAGTTCAACAAATTCCTCTACTCGCGTTATTTAAAAATACGGAGAGAATACGCAACTAGCGTGACAAATACAAAAATTATAGGGAAGTGAAAGACGAATCTACCGACAAGGAGACGGAAAAAAGTGAGGGAAGGTGGACAGATCGCAACAATAAGGGAATACCTGCAACTCAATTACAAATACAGGGTGACTTAATACATGGAACCATTTTTGTTCATAAAAATTAGAATATGCAGTATTAATGTTTGGTATTTTTAAGAAGATTGTTCGGTTGAGAAAGTAATTAGAACCGTAATTTGGTTACGTTTATGTTCGTTTGCAGCGTAAACAACAAAACAATGGTCAAAGCAATTCTGAACTGTTTTCCTTTGAACTGAGGTGAACTGTGATTCTCTAATGAGAGAGAAATGTTAGGATACATTACAGAGCAAAGGGTCCATTTACTACACCAGAAGCTCTACCACAGCCGGAATGTAAAATTGCTAAATCTACTTTTACACTTACACCATTCATACACGTTCTGGTATTAATATCCCTGAATTTCCACTAAGTCAACTTCTGACACGCAACACAGCAAACACTATCATTTATGGTTAGTTTCGAAGAAACAATTGATTATCCTCTACTATACCCGACGTTCTTTATTTTTGTCAAATATAAGCTTACTTTCTTATTGTAAGTAAGTTGAACTTCCTGCATTTGGAACAATAAAACATTAGCACCGAACAATAATTCTACACTAACGATAACTGCATTCTGAATGTGCACAATTTGGCCTTAACTGCGACCAATAAACTTTTTTTTTTCTTTCTTTAAGTACTTGAACTTCATTTAATTTGTTCTTTCAAAGCTTGAAGTAGTAAAATTTTCGGTTCTCCTAAGGCTCCATATTTTATTCTTTTAGCATCTTTCTGAATTTGTCCTGATTCCTACTGTATTAAAGAAAAACAAATCCGTAAAATATCAGGATGGTCGACTTCCTATCACCGTCACTGCGACCCATGCTTAAACTGTTGATCTTAGGAATAGTGAATCCTCAGAACTAACGATCTCGAACTACTGAAATTATTATTTTTTTTTAAAAAAAATCCTAATAATCCTAGTGAATGAGTAGTTGCTGGTTTGGTAAAAAAAAAAAATTTTGTTTCACGTTACCGGTTGCTTGTAATATAAACCAAAATAAAAGCTTCTAACAAAACTTAGCTACACATTACACGGTGGGTTCAGACAAATGCCTTTATAACTTATGTCCTTACTTTAGTAAAAACAGTTGCAATTTACAACTATTTTATTAATGTTACTATCAAAATTACTACCCATGCACATATGACCAACAGAATCTCAATTGGTAATAATTTCGAACAATTTCCATGTTTGCCCTTCACGATTGGAAAACTCGTTTATGTCATCTTATGCAATAAGTATCACTAAGAGATACAAATAGGTTTATTATTGGATCAAAGTAACTGCAACATTTCCACAGGAGTTAGAGCATCCTAGCATGTGAAATTTTATGTACAGTGTTATTGTATAAGCCTGTTCTCCAATCCTAGTAAAGGGAAATTCTTCTGGTCGCCGCCATAAACTTACAAGATCAATAATTTTGACTAACTTGGTAATTACGCTGTATTAGCAATATTTTATTACTGTTTGACTATAAAATACTACGACTTTTAATGCACACTTCTGTCTCCTTTACGTTTTTTGTACCAGTAGATTGTAAGCAAGGAACCGAATTCAAGCTATGATACCAATTAAAACACTAAATTGAGGGGTGGGATTTAAAGGGCTGACCTGGTTAGGACTTGCACAGCAATTTGAAGTTTCATTTTAAATTAGTTTTTCATATAACATCGGGCACGAACTGGACAGCATCATGTTTTTACTTCCCAGTGCTAATCATAAAATGTCTAAATATAAAAACTAATATCCAAAAATTGTTACACAAAAAATGTACTAGGTATAAAATTTGCAACAAATGACTGATTTCTTCATTTATTTCTTATGTATGACTACACACGGACACCTTATATAAAAGCAATTATTAGTGCTTCATAGAATGATGAATGAATGCTTTCCAAATTTAAACTGCAATAACCTTGAATTCGGAAGTTGTTACTATTACGTTATACTATTACTGTCCTCTCTTGGGGTTTCATAACTTTTCCACCTCCTGCTATTTTATTCCCATTTAATTATTCATCATATATGGCCCATGATGAATATTCATGAAATATTACAACACAAGATCCAAAAACTGAATTTTAAGTGATACTACAAAATTCAAAGGGTTATCGAATGATCTTTTGTTCTAATGTATAAAAAAAAAAAGTAATCTTCGAAGATGAATCAGGGGAAAGGAGCACCAGGAGGTAAGTTACTTATGAAGGAGCCAAAGATAAATATATGTAATGATGATTTTCGGATACTAGCAGTCTTTCCACCCCACCCCAAAAAAATGCGTATGCACATTGCCTGCAAGTTAGCGACAACTATTAGAGTGACTGAACTTTTAAGAATAAGCATGGCTGACAAAAACTGGAGTCTTCTTTTTATAATAAGAACTAGCAATATATATCGAAATATTTTTCGCCCAGGCCTTTATGTGACCCGTAACTCTGAAGTATTTTGAGGTTTGCGTAAGTAGCATTACTCCCGGACGGATATGCTTTTTGCACTATAATAGGAAATGTACCTTATAGCGTCCATTGCGAAGTAAACTTTCAGAATCTAGTTTACTGACTAACCTATCGGAATGAAACGAACATAGAAGGTTAAAAACATTTCGCCTTAACACGTAAATTTGCGGCAACACTTGAAAGCTAACTATATTAGAAGCCTAACAAGCTTTTTTATTTTATTTTATTTTATTTTTTAATGTGGGCGACTTGTTTAACTTGAAGCTCACCCCAGTAATACAAGATAAAGAGATTTTACTTACTGCAGGTTGGGGTGGAATCTCTGACTCCTCAGGCTGAAATAGTAAGAACATGCACATGTAAACATGCAAATTTGTTTTAAATGAAGCATGCAGAAAATACTCCAGGAACAAAACTAATTGGATAGGGAAACACTTCAGAAAGAAAATTAAAGCTTTGAGAAACATCAATGGGACTAAAAAAATATAGCTTAATGAACCGAATTGACATTGATATCACAAAATATAGACAGTTTTGTTTCGAAATAGTGCGTACTAACAGTTTGGTTCCTATACACTTAGAGAAAACTAGATTTCGTGCAACAGTTATTACCAATAAATAAAAAGTCAATTTTGATGACCACGTGCACGTGCGTGTACGAGGGTCTTTACAATTTATTAAAAATAAATATTCACTAACTGAGGAATGAAATACAAAACTATACTTTTCTTAAATTCTTAATACCTACTGACAAATTGTCAGACTAAAAATTTAAACAGTGTGAATTTTCTAACCATTAAAAGAAAGAAAAAAAAAAAATCTAAGTGGAAACTGAAGTGACCTGATGGTTGTGTCAGTCTAGAATTATTAAATTAAAAACATATTAAGATTCTGAAGTCTAACGTCGGCCGTATCTTATTTCTAAATTAACTGTATGCTTACCAAGGATTCAAAGAATTATTTCCAATTTAACAGGGTATACTGAAAACAAGGGCGAACCACCCACAACTACCTGGATTTGGTCAAATATGCCAAATATCTTCGAGGACCTATTGTTGAGTGGTACCATTTTTTTTTCCTTTTAGTATCTATCAGCACAGACTAGATGAAACCACAAGTATGTCTTACAGTGTCTGCATTGACAACAGAATTTCCACTATTCTGTATATGTATACAATTCTATTTTGGCTAGTTGAATAAATATATTGAGCATCGGTAAGCACAGCCCTGAATCAGATGTTCGCCTGATCTGTCTCTACTACTATTCATTTTAAAAGAACCTGACAACATTAATACCAAAATTGCCTCGCGTTATGAACTTTTAATTTTATTGCAAAAAGACTTGCCGAAGATTTATGGTCGTTGAAGCGATGTTTACGATTTCTCAGTGCTATATGGTTAACGCATCTTTGGCACGAAATAATCGGGTTTGATGCTTAGGTATGTTTCATGTACTTTGGACCTAATGGTAAGTTGTAGGTCCAAGTCTCATTTTTGTTGCTGTAAATGGTTGGTTTTAGTTTATCACCCATCAAATTAATGCTTATCTCTTTAATTAGTAATTTAATAGTTTGAGTTACAAGGTGATAAGCATTGAAATTTTAGGGAAACAGCAAAACTTCTCTAACTTAAATCTGAACAATTAGTACTGGGGAAAGTTCCACATCTTGCCACTAGCACATTAAATATTCAAGGAAATAACTCTTCAACTATCTAATTTTCATTTGTTACTAAATCTTACTTTTTGTTTCTCTGCATCACTCTGGCTGTTGCGAGGAGGACCACGTGGTTGACGACGCATGCGGCGGTTATAGCGAGGGCGGGGAGGGCGTCCTGCAGGTCCACCTTGACCACCTTGGTTATCTCGAGAGTCACTCTCGCTCACGTTCTTTAAAAAAAACAAAACACATTACGTTACAAAAATCATTGATAATTTACATTTATGAAAATTATCTATTGCCATGCTTTCATATTTATTCTACATTAGCAGTAATAGTAACATTATCTTAAGCATATAATCTGTATACCAATTTATATATATTTTACGAACATTCGAAAAAAAAAATTCAAGCCGTATTTTGTGTATTTTTACAGATCGTTATCAACAGATTATATCAATTTCGTCTTAATATATTCTAAACGCTCCTACTTCGTGAATTTAAAATACTTATAATAATGTAGTCAGTATATCATGCTAAAGACATTACTTAATGTTATAATTGTTACCTAAATGTAAAAACAATGGAAAAACTTATATCGTAGTACTGATATGTCAATAGTGTTTCAATAACTTAATCATACACTGATAGTCAAATGTCTCAAACGTTAATGTTAGATTTATTTGCTAATTCACTTAATTCTTTAACGCTTATCAAAGCTGCTTGCTATTCCATGTTTTACCACTAGAAGCATTTAATTTACAAACTTCGGAGAATTCAATTGAGCTTTGATGGGAAGATCATTAGATGCAGTTTTATCAAAGATATCCTACTCATATTTCTTTTCACGGTAGTTAGAACGAAGTTTCGATGAGTATTTTGGGTCATTCATCAATTTTAGTGATTTCACCAACTGAACGCAATCCTGAGGGAACAGCGAACTTACTTCAAAATTCAATGACTGCCATTGGTGCTGAATATTTATTTTATTCTGAACCACAAAGGACTTCAACGTAACTTTCGCGCATTAGGATTTTTTTTTTTTTTTAAATCTTTCCAATGCTCCTATATTTCCTATATATTTGCGTCTCTTCCTATAAACTCCTATATTTTAACGAAACCTATATATTTTTGTGGCACTTACTTCCACTTGTGAAAATAACAAGGAAATAAGCTGTGGGTTGTTGGAGGGCCTTTCATATCCAGTTGGGTGGTTAACTGGAGACTTCTGTGTTTCGTCATTTCCTGCTTACTGTCGAAAGATAATTATACCAAACAATATACAGTTAAATGGCAAATGAGCATATTGAGGCACTGAAGAAAACAAAAGTGTAACTGATACTTTTACTGTTGTATATATTTCCTTAGATGCACTAAGTTGTGTGTGCAATTGTGTATTTAGATACTTAAACCAATTCTTTGTATCATGTGTTTTGTGATTTTTAAAAATTAATTTTGTATTGCTTTTTACAAATTCTGTATATTATTTGAATAGTAATAATAAACAGAAATGATAGGATGTTGCAAGTGAAATTATTCACAATCTGAGACTTACACTGATTTTCTGATACAGATCCTTTTTACACTTTCCTTACGGTCGTTGCTTAGCACTGGTGAGTTACGTACGAAAACACTAAAAGTCTTATGAAATTTTGCAACGAGATAATTACCCATTTAGTTATATTTAGAGTAGAATGTACGTTCATATAACAAGTGGTGTAATTTCCATGTGATTTATTTCTACCCATTGGATAACAAATGTTCCTTTTTCAAAGCTTTACGAAACAACCTATATTTTTTCGTAGTGATTTTTTTCTTCATTAGCGTTGGAAAGCCTGTAATCATTTGACACTACGAATATTCAAAATCTGTACTAACCCAACATCACACGTCCCCATTACTCAATTTCCCAATTTCTATGCTTCATAACATTTGAGTTTATCCCAGGGGTTTCCGCATGCTAATTCTCACAATCTAAAGCTTTTAATTTCGAACTGAAATCTCAGTGTGGCAACGATTGAATTCAGATTTGATTTTGGATGTGGTAAAACTCCTATTTTTATACTAGGCAATATGATAGTACAATCTTTAGTACTTGACGTAATATGTGGCCTTCCCAGATCTGTTTATAACCACAATGTTGCCGTTTTCCTGTAGGTGTACCAGTCATCATAGTTATTGTCCAGAGCTGCCACTCCGCAGATTGTGTAGAATGTAACCGAACTGTGTGGGGTTTATTTATGCTTTTGAGAATATAATTTCTTCCGCTCTGCATATATGTATACACACACAGGTCGGGTATTTTCATTCGTTCATTTAAGTTTAGATTAAATAATACATTTCAGCACTGAAGAAAGAAAAAATGAAGCTTTTAATTTTATGCTCGAGAAAAGGTAAAATAGGATTGTGCTACGTCGAAATGAGCTTTAGAAATTGTGATTTTTTTTTTAAAGGAATTTCCTATGGTTTATGCTGACATCATTTGTATGATTTGTAGTTACTAAAGAACAGGACTGAGCCTTAGAGGTTCTGAAACTATTGAGGAAAAGGTCTACAAGTGGTTGATGGCATCTCAAAATAGATGAGGTAAATTCGAATTTCGAAGTAACTTAAACCTTAACAGTATTCAAACTGAGAACAGTATATGTAATTTAGAGAACTATCAACTACTTTCCAGGAGCTAGAATTTTTTTCTTGGTTACAATTCAAATTAAACTACTCGAAAACCTTTGACAGTAATGTACATTGCTAATGATCTCTTTTTTCCTACTACAATGTAGTAATACTCATTTTAGGTAGTTTCACAATTTTAAAAATATATAAGAAGACATGTCAACCACATCAATAATGATTTCAAATCTTGCACCAGTAGTAATTTTAAAACTACGTTCTGGTTTTGCTCTTTCTAAGTCAACTATCCGAGTTGGTACTTCTTAAAACTACGGTGTTACTCAAAATATTCAATCTGTAATACTTGCCTGTCCATCCTGACTGCGTGGTCGACGAGGTGGAGGTCTGCCTCCACGGAAATTGCGTCGGAAAAATCTGCGAGGTGGGGGACCACGACCACGTCCACGTCCTTCGCCACCTTCGTAGTCAACTTCCTTCACTTCACCCTGAGAATGAACATTTGTACATGTAATGAATATATTCAAGAAGAATGAATTTAACACATGCAACTTTAAAATCAGACAAGGGTTTCAGGAGTTACTTAAATTTTCCTCGTAAATTCCTATTTATAACAATTATTAATCTAATGTGAACAGTGAACATGCAGATCGTAAACTAAGTTTAAAAAATTGATTAGTAAGTCAATATCTAAATTATAAACCGGGCAGCTACTTTCTAACTGCAAATATTAGAAAAACTTCCAAATTCCTAGGACAAAAAATATTTTAAATTGCTATGACAATTCTCCCCACGACTATATGGTACAAATTTCATTGCCGGTTGTCAGCTTCACACAAATGTTACATGCTCAAAAAATTGAATATTCGGTTGTTTTATGTGTACAAATTCAATGCAATTCTAGAATAATAATTAAAAGAAACTGATGAAGTATTTAACAGTTGCAATATCACGATTGCGCAAGAAGTTTCATTGTTATCCGAATAAAACTTAAGTAGCTGTTGTGCCGCAGGCTACACATACAAGGAATTAAATATATCGATCGTTTAATTGGCGTGATGTGTTAATTCTTATCAATACTGGCCCGATCCCTACTTTACTCCATGTGTGTTCAGTAACAAGCTTTAGAAATGGTGAATCAATTTGTTTTCTTAGATGCATCTAATCTGATAAATTTATTGTTTCACAACTAAAATCTGAGTGAATTTCACGAATTACGAATCTTATGGAATGTCGTAATGGGGAAAGAATTAAATCCTTAGTTTAACGTTCTACAATTTCGTAAGACCCTTTTAGGTTAGAGGGATGATAAAAGAAAGTGTAAGGAAGACTTACTCCATCCTGTTGATTGTCCCTGTTGGGTGGTGGTCTTCGTGGTCTGTTGTAGTAATTGGGTTGGAAACGTCGACGAGGTCTGTAGCGTCGAGGTCCTCCCTGGCCCTGGCCTCCTTCACGAACTTCACCAGAGCCATCATCACCCTTGCCTTCTCCGCTCTCGTACCCTGCAGTTCATTATGGGAGTTAAATACGGTAAGAAATTCGTTAAGTATATTTAATACGCAATGTAATGAAGAAAGAAAAAAACAATTGCTGCAACTGAGCTAAAAAATTTTTATTGATCTTTGCTATTGAATGCAGTTATGATCGAAAGGTAATATATGTTTTAACCCTAACAGAATTTACTAAATACTATTAGAACTGCTTGACCTTCCATTAATCTACGACTACCCGGATTCCTATTTTACAACAAATGTAACTTGAAAAATTACTCAACGTGAAAAACCGCTTTTAAGTGTAAAATAAGTAACATGTATAATCATGATCAAATATCCACATGAGTCATATTTATAAATCAACTACAGCACCATAAAATACTGTAATACATGTTCAATAACATGAATTTCGGAAATTTTCTACCAGTCAGTTTCATTAAGTGAGCTGCTCAAACGTCAATTACCAGGGCTAATAGCAAGTCACTTTTTTTTTTTGTCACTAAAAGTTACTTTTTTTTTTCAAGTTGGTCACCAAAAGTTACTTTTTTTTTTTTTTGTCACTAAAAGTTACTTTTTTTGGGAGGTAAAGTGACTTTCGTGTTATTTATGTTTTGCATTGACAGTTTAAGAAAAATATCAAAAATAAATGAAAAAAGGCACAAACTTGTTTTTCATTACTCTTCTGAAAGCTTCAGTACTTGCTGTCAAATGAGAAACCTGAAGCTTTATTTTCACTTCAGCTTTTATTCTTTCTAAAGCACAGTGGATGGTTGGTAGATGCTTAAGCTCTCAAGGTGGGGTTGAGAACCCTTCTGTGTATTCTTTCTTCTATCATAATAGTCTTTTAGTTTTCTCTCGTAATAGTTAACGCTCCGCTCAACGTTGTGTGCGCGCGTGTGTATGTATTTGTGTGGTTCATCATGATAGTCTTCTATTATGCTTTTTGTATGTTCTTTTTACGAGTAGGTGATGAATTTGAATATTTCATGGCTTTGAGAACTCAATGCTAAGTTAAATATAATGTCTAAGATGAAGAAATTCGGAAATAGGCCAGAACTTGTTCCACTTACTCAAACTTCTTACATCTACTAAGTCTGCTTACCGTAACTACAAATCATACTTAGAAAACCTAAGAAAGGAGGAAGCTCAAAAATACTTAAAAGATGAAACAAAACAAAAAGAGGTGATGGAGAAATTGGCAAAGGAAAAAAGGGGCATGATTATATTTTGGTTACTTTTTCGTGTGCTTTTAGTCACTTTTCAACTATTTACAGGAGACCAGACAACTATGAGGCCTGAATTACTCATTTCTAGCTCATGTCAAAACGTTATATGGATAAAACTGATATTTATAAATATTTAACGAAGATTTGGGCAAGGAGGTGAGATTCCTCCTCCCCCCTCTTCCTTTTGAGAACTATACAACTTAGTTACCTTCTCTTGGCCTTTGTCTGGGGCGGCGACGGGGATAGAACCACTGGCGGTAACCACGTCTCTTGTCCGCAGCATATGGAGATCCTTTGACTGCTTCACCGTTAGGCCCAGTTACATTGGCAGCTTCATTTCCTTTTTCGCCTACAACAACATCAAATTCTACGATCTCGCCGTCTCCAACACTGCGAACTGCTTTCTTGGGGTTGTTTTTAATTATGGCTGACTGAAATGTAAGAAATTACACTTATAAATCAGACACGACATAGAAACAAGAAAAAGTTAACTGTTTATAGAAACTACTAACTGAATGCAAATTGATAATTGTAGTAAGGATCTGGTAACTTACTGAGGAAAACTAAGTAGTTACCAGTTTACTGCAAGGATTAATGCAGCCAGCATTTAATCATTTTCATTTCGTTTATTACAGCCTCTCGGTATTTGAGTTCATTTATTGATCTATTTGGTCTAGGAATTAATTCGTGCGGTTGGTACGCACACATTGAAGCTGTAGTACAAACACAAAATACATAAATACCTTAAGAAAAATATTGTCCATCGCTAGCCACCACTTTCGCCCATCTGTCAGGCAATGTACGGATTCCGTGGCGAAAGAAGTCCTCATCCTTGGAAGCGATCCAGTCAGAGACCCATGTTTCGATATCTTCTGAAGAAGTAAACCGCTGTCCAATCAAATCGTTGTTCATGCAATCGAACAAGTAGTAGTCCGAAGGAGCAACGTCTGGTGAATACGGCGGGTGGGGTAAAACTTCCCATCCTACATTTTCTAAATAGGTTTTGACCGGTTTTGCGACATGTGGGCGAGCGTTATTATGTTGAACAATAAGTTTATCATGTCTGTTCTCCCATTCTGGTCGTGTTCTGGCCAGAGCTTGCTTCAAACGCATTAATTGTCGTCGATAACGTTCTCCATTCATAGTTTCACCCGGTTGCAGCAGCTCATAGTACACCACACCTTTCATATCCCACCATATGCACAGCATAACCTTTGCACAGTGAATATCTCGTTTTGGTTGTGATGGACCTGGTTCACCTGGTTTCACCCAGGCCTTTTTTCGTTTAGGATTCTCGTAATGGATCCACTTCTCATCACCCGTAATAATTCGATGCAGAAACCCCTTTCTGCTCTGTCGTTGAAGCAGCAATTTGCAAATGGTTTTTCGTCTTTCAACGTCTCTGTCTTTCAATTCATGTGGAACCCAATGTGACATCTTTTGAATCATTCCCATGGCTTTCAAGCGTTTGGAGACTGTTGTTTGATCAACGCCTAATGCTGCTGCAAGTTGTTCCTGCGTTTGACACGAATCCTGCTCGAGCAATGCTGTCAATTCTTCGTCTTGAAATTTTTTTTTGGCTGTCCAGCTCGCTCTTGGTCTGCCAAGCCGAAATCACCACTTCTAAACCGTGCAAACCACTTCTGACACGTTCGCTCAGCTAGAGCATGGTCACCATACACTTCCACCAAAATACGATGACTTTCAGTTGCACTTTTCTGCATGTTAAAGTAATGCAGCAGGACACCCCGCAAAAACACTTTATCAGGCACAAATTGCGCCATGTTCACTTAACTACAAACTGGTGTTGTTGACGCTTTCATCCACTGCCCTATACTACGAACGATACGCGATGACAGGGGTTTGCAACACATGTGTGGATACACGGAACTGTGGGACGCTCCGTTCGTTGCGCCATCTCTTGTCCACCCGCACGAATTAATTCCTAGACCAAATAAGTTTAACGTCCGACTTGAATAAGGAGACAAACAGGAGATTAATGATTAAAAGTATGATCCGAACTACTAAGGTTTTGTAAGGAGCACAGGAAACATGCGTGTTTGTCCTCGGCCACGAAGTAAAACACGTACTGGCATTTAGTACCAAAACACATTAAAAACAACACAACTTTTACTCGAATCTTTATTAAATACATACAATTGCTATGAGCTACTCTTATATGAACATTCTCAATGGAAAGTAAAAATTCAGCCACAAAACTAAAGTTATTACCCCAACATTCCTCTAGTGACTGGACGTGACTGGCAGGACACGAGCCCGAACTCACTCTATGGCCTACGGAACCCGGAGGTTCAATGCTGCGTTCACAAAAGCTCTCCACTGACTTCTATCCTTAGCCAACTGGATCTAGTTTACTTTGTTTTACTATTTCTGCCAGACCTCATTTTGAAGTCTCCGCCATTCCCAATTCCAGTTCCTCTTGGGTCCGAATATTCTTCAGGATCTTGTTCTGGAATACTTTTAGTTTTACGTTCTTCTCTCAAAGTGACCATGTTTCGTAACCGTACAGAACAGGCATGATTATCGTTTATATATTTTAAGCTTTCAAATTCGACAGAATTCACGACCAGAGAGATTTTGAACTGAATAATTCCCTGCTTTTAGTCGACATTTAATTTCTTAACCTTCGACACTCGAACCCTTCTTACCCTTACAGCTTTAAAATTACTTTATTTCTATTTACGACAGTCAATTGGATTGTAGAACAGGTGATGAAATTATAATAAAAGGCACAAGGAAGTTCAGACAGTCCCTTAGAATTCTCATCCAGATATCTCTATGTATCTTCTTGCACTACTTATACACAAATATTTGGATTTAATTCCTAGACATTGCCATCATATTTAAAGTCTATTAAATGTAAAACCAATCTTATCTATGTAAAGTGAATTTTCAGGGAAAACTAATTCAAACCAGATTTGGCGAGTAGTTTGTGTCTTTCGTACTATCTGATATGATTACAGAATGTATCATTACCGGTTACTCTTTACATTTTGCATGAACTGCGTTTTGCATTTGGTAGTCTCATTTGTCCGTTAACATATTTCCTAGCATTTAAGTGGCAACAACAAGCTATAAATAATTAACTGAATATACTAGAAATAAGTAAAACTTACTTGATGGACGAACACGTCTTCTTTGGTGTCGTTTCTGCAAAGAAAGAAAAAAAAATAGCATTAAAATCTTTCAGAACGACTCTAGCATCTAATTCGTCATTAGTGTTAGCAAATACATTTTTTTTTCCGCCTTGCAAAACTGTAATCTCAATACATAACTTATGTTAACGAAAACTTATCCATTCCCTCTCAAGAATGACGTTTTAACACTGCACGAAAAACTGCTTTCACGACGAAGGAACTGAAACATGCAGCATTTTGTACTAAAGCTACTGAACACTTGTATGCTGCATTCTTTCTTGATTCCTAATATTACATATTTAAATACACCTGAACTTCAATTCTCTAATTTCCAGTTTTTCGTACATCGATTGAAAGGTAAATACCTGGCAAGTCTCTTGAACGTCTTACTCAGATGCTAGATAAGTGGGTTAGAACCTATCTTAGGACATGAATCAGAAGATAAGTGTTATCAATATGTAGATTATTTCAACGAAATACCTGAATTACAGCTAATAAACCACGGAAAAATGTATGTTTAAAACAAATATTTCCAGTATTATATTGAAGTAAAAGTTCGATCTCAGGCCAAGTGAATGTAGTGGTTAACTGAGTCCGTGGGTCTTCTCTGGTAGCTTTCTTTACGTTTTCATTCCACCAATTTACTCCTCCGTCTCTTAGTCTACAGGACACAAGTATGGGAAATTAATTTTTAATTTAATGCGCATCAAATTTAACAAAATTTACATGAATAAACCGCGTACGATTAATAGAAAGTTCACCGTATTCGAAAACAATTCTAAAATTCGGAAGCACGTGACCCAACTTTTCAATTAAGTTTTTAAAAGTAACAAGGACTGGCCAATTATTTACAGAAATTGTTAGGAATTTATGAAATTCATATTTAGTTCATTATTTGAATCCATGTACATGTTCATTTTTACACTAAGGTTTCTAAAACTGCAATTAACTCATTTCAGATTAGAAGCTTTAGAAGCTTGAGGTAGAAACATCATCATTCGTGTATTTAATATTTACTTTCAGTCATTTGGAAGGATAAGATATTAGACAGTGGATCACGGAATAATCGAAATACGAAGTTGCAATATGTTTACAGTACTAACTCCTGTATCCGGATATTTTTGTCATTGTTAATTAATGATGAACCTTTGTCCATGATCTGATTTTCTGATACTATTTAAGTCAAAATACTTTGTATCAGTAGTAATATATCATACGCACGAAAATACCCCACGTATTCAAGCTAAATTATTCCTTCTTGCCTATGAAGTATTTAATCCCAATTACCAGTTTCAACCCAACCCCTAATATCCTGTCACCAAACAGAACACTGAGAGAAACAGCCCATTCACCCCTGATTTAATACCTCAAATGACCCCACCTAGCTAGGAATTAAGCCTAGATATTTGTTTTCCTGTACTACTAACAAGAACCAAGGACGTTGGTAACATCCTACAATAGAGATCAAATTTTTAACGTCCTACCAAGGCTAAGGGAGACTGATGACATGGATAATGGTGGAACGATTAAAGTGGGAAACGAGAAAACCTACGCACACGGCGTTTGTCCACCATAAAGCCTCCTTGGAGGTTGTATTAAATTTGTGATAAATTGTTTGGCTTCTATAATTTGCTGCATTTCATCTTAAAGAGACTGAGAAAAATAGCTATTTTTCACCTTTCCAGCCAAAAGCCGTTTCTTAACTTTCCATTTATTCAAATATTGTCATACGATTTGCTGACCTCCACAATTATTGGAGCATAACCATTGCTTTCCTTTGTGATTGACATGTAATGTCACGGCTTTCAAAGGAAAATTTGATTTTGCGAAAGTAAATAGCAGTAGCGTAACTAAGAATGCACGGGCCTCCCCGCAAAAATGTCAAACAGACCTTCCCCTCTTATAGATGTTCATGAAGGCACGTATAATTTATAGAGAATATATTAACCTATTTATTCACTTTTTGCTCATATTATGCAAAAATACACATTTTAAGCAGTTGCATGAACTAAAGAAGTTAAGAGAACCATTTTTTCCCTACAATTAATACATGCAATGTTCACAACTAATATGAAAATTCGTCAAAACTTTTTGATGCTGCTCACTACTTTCCAAACGGGTGAACCATTAGAAGAATTCGGAACTCTTTTGCCAATGTCAACATGGTGATTTTCCTGGTTTTGAATGTATCAGGATTGAAAAGAACCTCAATCCTCTACGACATTATGCTACGAATATACACTGACCAGCCAGAGCATTATGACTGCCTACTAAATATCTATCTCCACTTTTGGCTCTTAGGACAGCAATTATGCGGCTTGCCATGAAAACTAATCTTACGTTCAATGACATTCCAAATGTGTTTAATTAGGCTAAGATCTGGTGAGTTTGGAGGCCATCACAAAAACTGAAATTCACCAGTGCTCCTCGAACCACTGCACAACGATGGTCTTGTGACAAGATTCCATTCCCAGCTGGAAATATCGCTGACATGAGTGAGTGTACATGATCAACAATGAAAGCTGTCATGATGCACACCACACGCACTACTGGGCCCATGAGTAATCATGTGAAGGTCTCAAATCATAAGTGATCCACCACCAGTCTCATCAGTATTCTACATGTCTAGTAGCTGTTCCCTGGAAAACGACGGATTCTGACCCTAATGTGATGAAATATAGGACTGTTTCTTCAGAATATGTAATGTTGTGCCATTGATCTGCGGATAAATAACGATTGACACATGCCCATTTTAGTCGTTATCGATATGCCGTGAGGTTAGCATGGTACACGTGTGGGACGTCAGCCACGGAGGTACATAAGTGTCAAGTATGAGTGTGATCACACAACCGTAGTCTTATTAATTGTACCTCAATTTTAGCTCTATCCTGTTATACGAACCTCGAGTCGATGAGTTCTGATATTTTAACAACTGTGGCCGCCCCACTTGTGGTTTGGTTTGATGATTTCACTGTTCTTTTCCCACGTCTGGACGACACTAAGCAAGGTAGATTGCGAAAACAAGTCGCGCTGTTTCCAAAATTCTCATTTCCAGCCGTCTGGCCACCCTATCAAAATCTGATATATCGTATTCAACGTACAAGCATTATTACACTTAGTTGAGATCCCTGTCACTGTCTGTCGAGCGGTTTTGCTGTGACCTGTTCTTAAGTCCGCTAGCAGGTGATTATAATGTATTGCCTGGTCAGAATATGTTCTGTTGGCTTTTAGTTTACTGAATAATCGCTTGGATCTTGTCACAGGCACAAAATGAGACAGTTGCAATCCCATATTTTTTAAGTCATAATTTTAACAGTAAGAAAATTTACGAAACTTAAATGGGACCCCGCAATGCGAACTCGTTAGTACATCACTGGTAAACAGGGTACGATTATCAAAAAGCAAAAGTTTCATGTGAATTATATAACCTCTAGAGTATAACATTTGTTTCAATGGTTTCTAAAACAAATTGCTTATTATATTTAATCTTAACAGCATTGGTATTCATGAAAATATTCAATTCTGAAAATGCTACATAAGTAAGCTCAATACGCTATGAAGTGGAATGAACGTAATTTACGTATGGAACTACAGTGAAACCTGTTAACTTGGCCACCTGCTTATCTTGGCCTGGTCGTCTTGAATCTGAATTTTCCCATAAGACATTCATTACTCATTACTCTGTAAGTTGGCCACCTGTCTATCTTGGAAGTTGGCCGCATTGAAGCAATGTTTATCCTATGTTGCTATTGATAAATTTATCAGTGTATCTTGACCACGCGAATACGTTTTGATATTTTTCTGAACTCTTTCGTATTCTCGTACGAGAGCCAAATGTTCTGTGTTTGTTACTGGACACAGAGAAACATAGATCCCCACGATTTATTCTTGGAGGTCAATGGCCAGAACACTACCCTGACAAAGGGGTGGTGAAGAGTGGCGAATAAGAAAACGCACGTACAGGAATTCAGGAAATGGTCGTACGTATTTGTTTACACTGTCTGTTTTGGTAAAACCATTAGTTATATCGGCTCCTTTCATCAGTGGGAAGCTTTAGTAATTCCGGAAAATTCTCAAGGTTAAATCTAACCATCTCAATTGTGATTTATTGGCACCTGACGGCTTGTCGAAAGGTAGCGGAGGTTTTCAAGTATGAATTCCCTTAAGATTTTCTCGAAACATCTTTTGCTTCAAGGGAAACACTTGTAGCTCATTAACATACTACAAAATTAGAATGTGCATATGTGAAAAAAAAAGTAGGATGAACCACCGTAATTAAATTTGTTATTAGTTACTGCTTTGCTACTTTTCGAAAGGTATTTACAGAATCACTGCCGAAAAATATATATATATATATAAACTGCATATAAATTATTGAATTTATAATTTCGCTTTTCTTGTTTTCAATCTGAATAACTCAGTGTGCTACACTATCAATTTCAAAAAACTGCGTACATATGTTTCGATTTTATGGTTGTGTGATTGTGTTTTCCGTCCGAATAATTCAGTGTACCAGACTAGTTTTCCGGAAGAAAAAGGCACATATATTAAATATACTGTAGTATTTTTTTCTAGTACTGTGTATTATGATTTCTCTACATACATTATTTAAAAGTAGCTCTCATGATATTGCTTATTAAAATTTTATAACGATGTAATACTAGAAATCCTATTCTAAAAATACACCAATCACTTATTTTCTGTAAGTTGGCCACCTGTCTAAGTTGGCCATTTTTCAATGGAACCGATGGTGGCCAGACAGGTTTCACTGTACTGAACTCAAGATTAAGGACTTCAGGACCGGTCAATCTTTCCATAAAATTTCTTCCAGTTCTATTAGGAAGATGCGTTGGCTTTGATAAATCCATCATCTGTTTTTTATTCACGTATCTCTGCACATTCGAACCACCTAGGGTAAGAGAAGGCATAATACACAGCAGTAGCGGTGCGTGGTCTTAGAAGCACCGGTTGCAATGTTGCAATATCAAAGGTATGTAGTTACGCGCAAGTGTTCCCCTCCCCCAGCACTCTCGAGTCTTATCCAAAAAATACTCAGGAAATATGAAGAGCAAAGTCCTTTTAAGCTCCATTTGTATATTTATTGATTACAGTGTATTCTCTAATATTGATTTAATATATAAGCTATTTCTTTTTTTTTTCTTCAAGCAGCCACTATCAATGTACGTTTATTCACTATTTATATACAAAACTTCAAAACTATATATATTTATTGAACAAGAGAAATCGAATATATAGCATGTGCTGTAAGCCATGAATGATATCGTTAACCCAAAAAGAAAAGAAAAATGCATATATTCATGCACGCAGTTAAACTTAATTAAATAAACTATGCATTATTTTAAAATGGAAGATCTTTCTTCGTTCTTTTCGAGCTTCAAATTTTTCTACGACTTCACTGAAATCTGAAATGCTGCTCGCCAAGTTTTTCTGAATAGAAAGCATCGCTACTGCAAATATTTTCCGCTTGATTCTCTTTAGAGTACAAAAACACCTCTCTCCTCCGACAATATGCATTTTGCTAGCATTTCTTTGTTTGAATATAAGGGACAAAAAAGTTCAGTTTCAGTAACTACGTGTTTTTGTCTGCTGTTCTACTATAAAGAAGCATGAAATCTAAGTTTTTTTTTTTTTGCTTTGAAAATGAAAAAAAAAAATAGTTTAACATTCCAGGAATTTAGGCTAAAGAAGACAGATGAGTATTGAAAGTAAATGATTTGAGATTAATTTTTTATGCTCTCCGCCGGAAGTCGAACACGGGATCATGTGCACGAACGACACAGAGCTAGGAATTAGACCAGTGGTAAGACTTCTTCGCGACTCGATCGCTCGCTCGCTCGCTCTCTCTCTCTCTCTCTCTCTCCAGAATAGGATATTTTTATTTTCAAAAAATCTATCAAGAATTTTTACCTTTGTATTATAAATGTAAAATAAAATATATTGACTTCGCACGACCGCCCTTTCCCAAATATTCAGCCTGGATCCGCCCCTGCTACCACCAGACTCGTATTTGTAATTTTGCGAGTTTGTTTGGTGAATAACTTATTTCTTCTAAGCGTCTATATCTCACTCAACCTATCAACTGAGTCAAGCGCTGCCAAGCGGAAGAATTCGTAACTACTACAGAAGCTGACTGTATACCAGTAGAAGACTAGGTAGCAACTGGAAAAGAGCAATACAGGAGGATAGCAGCGATGCAAGAATAAATCCACTTCCTCATGTTAAGAGATAGGAGCTCGCTGCCATATGCTCAATGTTACTGCTTCCAGTTGCAACGCTCGCTGCCACTGGATTTGTAAATCACTTTCTTTCAGTTTTTTAAATTTATTTTTTTAGATATGCATCAATACTGTTTTGTGCTCATGAGCAAAGGTTTATTTTTTTTTTTTACTGATACACTACTTTAATACTTTTAAATATCTTTAGTATTAAAAAAAATATATCCGGTTGCACAACCATGCAACATATAGTACCAGCCACCACTGATACACAGTTAACCTCAAAATATTTAAAAGTTATTCGCAATACTCGATATTATCAAAACTGATTTCTTTATTTATGAAAGATAAAATTTAAAATCTCTAAATTAACCAGTTCAGTTAATATCCTACACTTTAAAACCATTGGTATCAAAAAAATCGTCAATTAACATCGTAAGTTGTTTCAAAGCATTTATCAGGTTTTACACATGAACAAACTATAAACATGTCCTCATTCTTTGATCTGATTATACTTTGTTTCTCAGATTGGCTCAAATGCAGAAGAAACTAGTTTAAATAGACTATACTCCACAACATAGGATTCCTATGCTTTAAGAATGAAGAATCTTTATATTCTGCTGCTCAAGTACGCGAAAACAATGTTCCGTTTAGGAACTGCTAATGAATGCCCATTGAGAAGCTAGTTTCGTTGAGTTCTGTTCAGAAGATATGGCCATATGGAATAAATCCCGTGAAAAACTGATCTGATGATCTGAGTGTACAAGTTGAAACTGCTTTCTGTACCCGTTCGAGAACATCTACCAACCTTAGCATAGACGTAACCAGATTTCAAATAACTTTCACAATTTTTGGCAAAATGAAAAGGTTCGACAAATGAGTTTCAGTGAATTAGCAGAAGCACAAATTTTGGGGATCTGCAAACCAAGAGAATTCAATACAAAAATTGCATCTCTGGCAGGTTAATTACTTGCTATTCAAATTAATACTGTGCAACAACTGTAAACATTATACAGAATGGCTGGATACATGTGAAAAACCAACAAAACCTACATCCAAATCTAGCATAACACACCACTCAATTTCTTACGATAAAACTTTTAGCCAAAATTAGACTATTCATTAATAGTCTCCTTCAAGAGTGATACACTCATTCCAATGACTTGTGGAACGATTTATCTTTGGTCTCAAAATATGCTTCAGTTTCGGAAATCACTTCTTTATTGAAGCAAAATCTTTCTTCTTTTTAGGTCTGCAAACAGATCGTAGTCACTGGAAGCAATTCGAAGTGCAATTCGCACAATTTTCCCATTGTTGTGAACGATTTGTGACACGGTGCATTGTCTTGGTGAAAGAACACCCCAAAATACAGAGGCCAAAGCCTTACCAGCTGACATTTGAGTTTTTGGTCGCTTTCCTGGATGCTGTCTACTCAGTTGACTGCCAATTTGACTCCGGGGTATTGATGGATTCATGTTTCATCCATTGTTACATAACATGGAAAATCATTTTTATTGTGCTGAAACAGCTCCAAACAGAGCTCTGAATTGTCGACACGAGAATTGTTTTTGGAGGATTGTCAGTAAACGCGGTACCCACGTCGAACAGAGCTTTCTCATGGATAAATGTTTATGCACAATGGTGAACACACTTCTGATATCTTTAAGGTTCATATCTGGCTGATATCTCATGCCACTTCGTGCTTGGGGTCCCGGGTTCCATCCCAGCCCCCGCCAAGTGAACTGTGGTCGACAAACACCGTGTGCGTGGGTTTTCTCGAGGTTCTCCCGTTTCCTCCTACTTTCTTCATTCTATCATTTTATTCATTACTCATTATCACAGTCTCCTTTAGCCTAACCGGCATAAGCGTGGGACGTAAAACTCAAAGATTATTTCATTTTTCTCATGCCACTTCAATTCACGATCGGCTAAAATTATTTTGTGGAATTTGGGTGACCAAAGCGTCCAGCATCATCTGTTTGTACGGCTGCCTTCAAATTAAGCAAAACAATTTTCTACCGTTTGTCTATGATGCAGAGTCCGAATAACACGTGTCACGCCATTGCTTTGCTTGAACTATCCCTTCCCTCATTAAATTTTAATGCTTTATAAACACGAAATTCTTATTTTTTCCATTGTTTTGGAAATTACAAAAGTGTCCCTAAATCCACTACCTTGTGAACTAAACATCAGATTGCTGTGCAATTGTGATACGTATAATTTGAAAGTGCTTCCTAAAGATCATATGAATTTGATTAGTGGCGACATCTATCATCCTACGAACTTATTGAGTGATGTGTTACACTCAAGGAAGACTATCTTGACAGGTGGAATCAACGAGCTATCCATTACAGATTTCTGCAAACAAATCAAACCTTAATATACAGTATTATTGTCAACTTATTGAGAGTCAGAAACAAGTGTCTTTAGACTCAGAATGGGTGAATCGTGAAAAATTCAACATTGTTAAAAAAAAAAAAAAAAAAAAGTTTCATGTATTACTGCTAGAAAACTAAGAAGTTTTAAGTTCGGGGTCCTGCTTCATCTCCCATATTTGTCGCTTATTACGAACACTCGAATTTGAAAGCCTTCTTTGTGATTAAACGCTATATCGATCAGAGCAGCTGTCGAAACAGCTATTATAGAATGTATCGACTGAACTATAAACTAAAAGTTGTGATCTATGGAATAAATTTATTATGAAGATGGGGCATTATTATTAAGTGTTTTGCCTTTTGGCAAGTCCCGGGACTAGTGAGTTTTTTTCCTTCTACTTAATTTTCAGTTTGGGCCTGGAAATGTTCCTTCCATGTTTCTCGGATTTTAGCTTCCCCTTAACATTTTCTTTTAATTTTCAAATCACTCATCACCTGTGTTCTTCCTATTCCTCGCTTTCCTTCTATAGCGGTAAGAAAATTTCCTCGCAAGGTACGTTCAATCCAATTGGCCTTTCTACGAAGGATGGTAGCTAGAAGCGTCCTCTTTCCTACCAGTTTTAAAACTTCGTTTGTTACTCTTTTTGCCCATTTTATCTTCATCTTCCTCCAATACCATGTTTCGAAGCGCTCTAAATATTTCTTCTCGAACTTCCATAATGCCCAAGTCTCAACCTTAAAGTCCAAGGCTTCATTTATAGCACTTAACTAATTTCTTCCTTAGTCCAATATTAAGGCTGCTGGTTAAGAGTGACCTTTTCTTGTTGAATGCTTCTTTGGCTATGGCAATTCTCGACCTGATCTCTGGTGCAGTACGTGTCTTTCGTCAAAATATTCCCCAGATACTTGAAATGGTCGGCCCCTTCAAGAACTCTTGTTCTACTGACCCGTAAGGGAGCATTTCCACGGGATATTCATGATTTTTCGATGCTGATTTCCATTCTGTATAGTCTCCCCAGTGTCAACTATTTTGTCAATCGTCTCCTGTAGATGGGGCATACTTAAACTAAATAATTTAAAGTAACTTCCTCGAAACAATACCTATGTATTAAAACTAATTTCATATGGACCAATCTTATAATTCAACCAAGTCGTCCCTGCTTCAAGAACTACTTTTAGCCACATTAAAAAGACAATACAATAACATTAACTGAAGTTTAAAAAAAAAAAAAAAACTAAATTGAATAAACCAAGCTATACTAGTTTATACGGTTTACCCAACATTGTTAGGGTCGTCAAGTCTAGGAGGCTTAGGTGGGCAGGTCATGTAGCTAGAATGGAAGTAGAAACGCTTTCAAAGTCTTGACTGGTAGACCCATAGGAAAACGACCATTAGGAAGACCTAGGCGCAGATGGGAGGATAATATTAAGATGGATCTTGCAGAGATAGGAATACAAAGTAGAAACTGGATCCAATTAGCTAAGGATAGAAGTCAGTGGAGAGCTTTTGTGAACGCGGCACTGAACCTCCGGGTTCCATAGGCCATAGAGTTAGTTAATAAGTTATGTACAACTATGCAGTGTATAGAGTTAAAACAACTTCATACTAAAATTACTGAAGGATGTTTAAAAATACAAGATGCTGAATTCCAATGACTATTAGTCAACTACTTTTCAATTGAGTCATCGCTCACTCTCAAAATAAGCTAATCAAGACAATTGATCACGAGGTCAATCATAAAGCTAATATCTCATTGTACAACGCAAAGTCCATGAAGAAAGCAACTGTTTTATGATGAGGCTAATATAGAGCAGTTCCATGACTATTGTATGTTTATGCACTACAATAATCGATAAAAAGCTATATAATTGAACAATACTCTTGTTTTTCCAAGGCTGGAATCGAAGTAAACAACGTGAATTAACAGTTTGATCTCTTACCTATTCGTAAATTTCACACGAAATTAGTTTGGTTCTATTTATGAATTATAGGAATTACATGGCTCATCATACCTCACGTTGCGATGGAGTTTTAGAAAAAGGTTCACTGAGGACCTTACAAAATAAGCATGAATTGTTTCTCGCGTATTAATCCTGGACAAGCCAGCGAACAGACTAAGTACAATGCTTGAACTAAGTTATGCCCATTAGCATGTTATTTGAGATCTACATCGTTGTAAGTTAGTAATAAGTAACAAACGTAATAGCTGGGATTCAGATATGACATATATGAGTCATAAGACTCTATACAAGATGACTAATGTTTATGTTTTACGTATTTTCCAGGTAGTAAGTCTCCATACAAGATGACTAATGTTTATTTTTTATTTTCCAGGTAGTTGAACCAAAGTAAAAGAAGCGAAAGAATGCCACTTACGAAGGAAGAACGTATTGACATTCTGTTGGCTGGTAGTGGTACCACGCGTCATGTAGCACGTGTGTTCAATGAAACACACAGAGCGCAGATAACCCGTGACAAAGTGGCCAAACTCATTCAGAAATAAGAGGACAGGTTCTGTGGCCGACGAACCTCGATGTGGAAGACCGAAGACTGCAACAAATGAAGTTACGTCAACGATGGTGCTGGCAGCGATGGTCAAGAGTCCGAAAAAGGGAACCCGACGCCTTTCTGCAGAAATTGATATCAGGATATCAGCCAAAGCAGTGTCATGCGTATCTTGCATACTAATAAGTGGCATCCACTAAAGCTACAAATTTAGAAGAAGCTGTCAGAAGACGATCCTAATCGCAAGGCAGAGTTGTGAATGGGCACTAAACATGTACCATAGTGATCATTATTTCGTTAGTACCATCCTTTCTTCAGATGAGGCACTGGAGTGATACCAACCCACATTGGATGTCAGTGCAAACAGCAAGGTGCAGCGAAACTCAGTGTGGTGCGGGATATGGGGTAACAGGATTGTTGGCCCTTTTTTCATTGAAGGAAACTTGAACGCCAAAGGTTATCTTGACTTGTTGAAAAATGACATCTTTATGTCAATCTTGGATGAGAGTGGGGACTTCCCTGCATTTTTCAGCAGGATGGAGCACCGCCCCACTACGGCATTGAAGTGCGCCGATGGCTGGACCAGCAGTTCTCTGGGTATTGGATCGGTCGAAGTGGTCCGATGGGGTGGTACTAGAAATCTATTGTGTACCAGGAGAAAATTCGGGATTTATATACAAATTGAATGCGAACAAACGGAAGTCTTATGACAGTCTAGCGAAACAATTTCCTAATTTGTTATTTGACGGACTCACCCACTTTTGGTTTATGTAGTATGCAAGAACACGACTTCAAAGGCTGTGACGCATTTCCTCAAGAGCAACCACCCTATCCCAAACGTTACAGCTAAATTTCAACTATTTAATTTTTTTTAAATACACAATTGGAAAGATTAGCTCAGTGGTTGTCATAATACATTGTAGCCGAATAGTCAGTAATTTGCTGATTAAACAAATGTTCTTCGCACCTGATTGTTTCAATTGCTTGTGTGATTTCAATGAGGGAATATTTACTATTGATGTTCCTTTTTTTTCCCCTCGATAATTCTATTATGTAACTCATATATTGGTACTCAATAAAAGCAACAATTTGAAAGTGAAAAACCACATGTTTAGCAAATCAAGTTTTCAATGAACGACAAAATACTGGAGAGGTTTGAGTACTGCCTTCGAGTATCATCCTGAATGAAGCGAAAATCCCAACCTCAACCTTTTCGTGGGAGAAAGCGGACAACGCCGTAGGCGGCCAATGTAGATCGGGACAAATTTGATTTCCGGAATAAGGAAGTAAACTACCTGCCACCAAAGTCTCCTTGGAGGGTGGGTAGAGGTCAGGCACCTTGACCTTAGAGAAAACTCAAAGGTGACGAATCAAGGTCACAACGCCATGGAGATGTGGAAAGAAAATTTGGATACCATCACATTATCTTCCCCAGGAGGAATGACAGCGCAGTAAACACGGACGTTTTCCTTTAGGGAAAATACTGTGGAGACAAGGGCGCCGATTTCTCTAAATTTGGGGGGCCCCCATTCAGATGCAGAAGGTGTATGAGAATTTCTTAAAAAAGGCATTAAAATTATGCCAAATATTGTATATTCGTAAATACAAAGGAGGGTCCACATGAGATTTGGGGAAGAGGCTCCCCAGCATCAGCGCCCTTGCCTGGAGATAAAATAGTCTCATTCGAAACTCCGGATGGGGACTACTTCGGGAAGAATCAAAAGGAGAAAATAACTCATTTTAGCATAGAAACTTGGAACGTACGAACTCTACAACGTGCGGGTCAATATGAAAATTTAAAACTGGAAATTCATGTGTAAAGTGATATCCTGGGTTTGAGTGAAGTGCAACAATCAGAAAAAATATAAAGTATCTGAAAACTACATAGTATTTTACTCTGGCCGTGCCAAAACCCATAATAGTGTCGCGTTAGTAATGAGAAAAAAATAGCAAAAAGTGTAATACAAAACTAGTGAATATTGTAATAAGACTGGTGTTCATGCCAACAATCGACGATAAGAGTTTATTATCCCCTTCGTTGGGTTCAAATAACTAAATTAACTCCTTATGTGTTTGGTAAAAATGACAGTAAAAATTAAATATTACTATTGCTGGCTCAATTTGAATTTACACGGCATCGAAGTGTCACTGTTCATCTAAGCAATGCCGAAAACTAGGTATTCGACACTAATATTGGTCATTTTCGTTAATTATATTCTCCCCTTCCCCTCTTCAAGTTGCGGGGTGAATTTGGATTGACACGGCATCGGTAGTGTCAGTTCATCTCAGTGACCCCAAAAACTATGGATTCTATACTAATATAGGTCAATTTCGGTCATTTTTAAATCTCTCCCTCCCTTAAGTTGCTCCGTCAAAGTGATCGCAGATCCGAACCTTATCTGTGAAAAATTTGATCCGAGAGCGATCTCGTGGTTCAAGTGGCGGGAAGTCAGTGAATCAGGAAAAATGAGAAAAAAAAAAAAAATCGAAAATGGGTATTTGAAGACTAAGAAATATAGACTATAATTTGAACTAAGAGAAAAATATCGATACTCAACGATACTAGCAAGAAAGACCAAGAAAAACTGATAGCTTGAGATGGAGGAACTCAGGCGAAAAGTACGGACATCAAATATAAAAGGCTGAATAATCGATTGAGATGAGAAAGTCATGATATGTGGAGAAATATGTGGTGAAACTTTAAAAACGCGGCAGTTATGATCTGATGTATCAAAGCATAGGAATTGGGTGGAAGAAGTACCAAAATTTTACACCTTTAGTATCTAAGATCAACAAAGTCAGTCACTGACCAAAGAATCCTTAGGATCTGTGAATACATGAATCTAAATTAGCAGAAGTGGATGAAGACAAAGGACCCAGTACACTGAAAAATAGTAGTACAAGCTATCAAAGACGTGAAAAAGTAAGCCAGTGGGAACAATGAAATAGCGAAATTGCTCAAGGGATCAGGAAACACTGCAATGAACGTACTGACTCCACTTATGTAATCTACGTGAAAGTTTTAAGAAAAAAAGTCAATGGTTGCATTACCTAAGAAAAACTAAGGAAAGAAGTGCAGTGACCACGGAACCACTTAGCCTTATTTCTTACACTGGAAAGATTATTGTGAGCATATTGAATAAGCGATTGGAAAGTAAGACAAGACTTATTGCAGGAAGTCAACTTTAATTTCGGAAAGGAAAAGGAACCAAAAATTCTATTGGATTTATAAGGATTATATTAGAATGAGTTCTTGATGTAAAGGAAGAGTTGTGTTTGTGCTCCATACACTGGCACAAAACTTCCGACCGGGTCAATTGCACCAAACTTTTGGAAATACTTAAAGAAACTTGAGTAAAATACGTTTATTTGCAGCTTATATTATATATATATATATATATATATATATATATATATATATATATATATATATAAGTTAAGTCATGCCCAAATCGAGGAGAAACAATACAGAGACTAGAAGAAGTCCGACAAGGATGTATGTCACCTCAATCATTCATCCTTTACAGCAGCGTTTCCCAACTGGTGCGCCGCGAGGAAATTGAAAAAAAAAAATCTATAGTAATTAAATTGCAAGACATAGGGAAAAATGTATATTTGTATTTCACATTACTATGAATCTACAATTTTAAGTTTCATACTGACTTTTCTGTACATTTTTAATGTTGAAAAAAGTATGTTATTATTGTTATGACCATCATTGCTTCTTTATTTTTGCACACAATTTCGTAACTTGAAATTTTAAAATATTCAATAATTTCGACAAAGCAAACGTGCATACAAATTACCTACATTTGTGTTTTAAAAAGTAAAAGATTTGTTTATCCGTTCATTATTTAGTATTCTTCCCTCTTTGTGAAAGGTTGGATACAGTCTTCGAAAAGGAATTGTATTTAGAAACCCGAGTCCTATATTTCATTGCAATTGTCAAGTTTTAAATTAGAATGGAAAATATGCATAATGATTTAGCACGGGAAAAAAACCCGTGATCGAGCTTTCTTCTCTGCGAGGAGATCAGTAATCGCAAAAAATACCACTGTATATTTACAAATAATATCTATGAGTGTGCCGCAAGAATTCAAGTTACACCTGTAGTGTGCCGCAAGTTGAAAAAGGTTGGGAAACGCTGCTTGACAGTATGCTTAATGAAAGAAGCATTACGGGAAGTTTGCAATTTCAAGATTGGGGAACCGAGCTTTAATAAGATGACTTATGCGGACAACACTTATAGCTAGAAGCGCGACAGGTCTACAGGAAATGGACAATATTTGACACTGGGAAACAATATAGAATAGATATCAACATTGAAAAATTTACTCCCAGTAGACAAATAGGAGTAAATTGATTACCCTAGGTACAGCGCAAATCAGACATGTGATCAAGTTAGAGACTGCGGCTTACTAAACAGGAACTGGCACTACAGTCTTCGACGTTAACTTTATTAACCACTTCGGCTCGCTTATGGGAGTAACGGCAAACATGTATGAAAATTAAAAAGGAATCTAATATGAATTACAAGGACATAGGCCTAAAATTTTATCATAAAAACATGATTTATGGAGCTAGTTTTATTATTATTCACTTTCGTTATCTCAGATGACCAGTTTTAACATTTTACACAAATATCCTACATTCTCAGTATCACTCATTTACAAGCTGACCTATCAGATACCCTACGACCCACTTCAGAAAACCGACGTTAACGCGCTTCCAATATACACACTTCCGATTACTCTGGAAGTAAAAATATATTTTACAACACTAATCACAGTATCAAGTAGAAGTTTCATATTGATTGTTACTTTTACAGTTTACTTTAGTGGTACTATGTAATACAAAATTAAGTTAGAAGCATGACTACCCTAACTAGTTTTTTCATCACAGAGCAACACATTGCTTCATTATGGTTTGTAAGTCCTATAAAAACAGGACCATCACTCAAAAGTATGTACTGCTTTACATTTTCATTCTTCGTCTACTCCGCTTACAGAGCACCTGGATCTAATCGAAATCTCTCAGTAATATACCACTACTTGTATTGCTATTTATCACGTTACTTGATACCAATAATTCACCACTTACGATTTCCTATTGGTCACCCCTTGTTTAAGCATTAAGGACAGAGCCTGTCCCTCGCCACGTGACAAATTTCAATCTATTGAGGAGGTATTAGTAACGCGCCTACAGTAGTTTTAAGATATCTACACTGACCATGGGCGTCGTCAGAGGGTAGAAAACACTACAGCAGGATATGTGCAACCCAATAATTTTGTCATTAACTGGCCAATATTTTACCGCTGGCCCATAGATGTTGCTGTTTGTTTACGGCAGGCCTACATCATAGGGGTGCCCGCAATTTCATTCCTCAGTTTGCAACCAGATAAGTCAATTTATTTTTCTACAACGTTAAATAATTAAGTAAAGTACAGTACAGTATTAAAACCATAATTTCTTTTTGTGCGTTACGTGCTTTGCGATAAATCATTAAACTATCACATTAAAGCAAACCAAATCATAGTGTGCAATTAAGAAATAACCTGCGCATGTGAATTGTAGTACACGCACTTCAAAGACTAACGATGCCAGTGCACGAGATTGTCAATAAAGAAATATGCAAAACTACCATGTGTAAAATAGGAAATAGGACAAGGTCAAACAAAAGTAAAAAAATTCGGTGTATTGTAGAAAGTGCTAGAAAACACTTGTGGATCCAAGCGTGTAAATTCACGCACTTCATGCGTAGTATTCCTTAATATGAAAGTTTCTACGCCAAGGATACATGGTACGATCTTCTGATAATACATTAAATACTGAAATATTGCCTATTTTGCATGTAAACAAATTTTTTTGCATAAATGAAGGAGAGAGTTTCGTCCGACATAATTAAAATTTTCTCGTATTAGCAACGTTCATTATAGGAGAAATAAAAGCATTTTTAGAATGTACATATCCTAATTTCATTGATTACTGCCTCGGGGTTTGTACTCTATCATGGTCTAATAGTTTCAACAGTTTCTCCAGTAACCAACCCAGCTCAAAATTATTTGAAACTACTTATGCCCGTTCTTCGCACGGATCAGATAAAATATCAATGTAAACTAACTGAACAACGAAAGAACAATTAAACATTTCTAAAATTGGATCTATTTTGTGTCAATGTATATCCAACAACTTAGATTTTTCATTGGGATGGCCGATGGGTTTGCATATGAACGTGAATACTATCGTGGGTGTCACTATACATCTAAACGATCCCGATAAATATGGATTCGACACAAATATTTGTCATTTTCTACTACTATTACATGTCCTGGTAAACTCCCCCTGGTTCGAATTCGGGAAAGTCTCCTCTGGCCCCCAGCCGATACCGCGAAAACTGAATGTGATACTATTATCTGTCATTTTCTACTACATTTACATATCCCGGTAAACACGCCCTATGACCGCCTGGTTCTAATTGAGAAAAAACGAACGTCTCTGGCCCCCAGCTGATGTATTTGGAATTCAACGCCTGTGAGAGTATCACCATCTCCGCGACCGCGGAAACTATGAATGACACTAATATCGGTCATTGTGGATTTTTGTGGTCTCGGTGACCCCCTTTATTATGACCCCCGTTCCTTAGCTGATGGGGACTAAATGTGAAAGTAAGCGCGATCTTGAATGTCACCACTGAGCTCAGCGACCCCGAAAACTATGGATTTGACATTAATATCGGTCATTTTAGATTGCGTGTGTGTGAATCTCCCCGGTGACCCTTACCCGCAGCGGAATGGGATGAATTTGGAAGGTAATGCGATCGGAGCTTCACCATTGATCTCAGCGATCGCGAAAACAATTTCACGCTAATATCGGCCATTTTCTACCACTTTTACATGTCCCGGTAAGCGTTCCCCCTGAGACCCCCTTGTTCGAATTTCAAAAAAAAAAAAAAAAAAGTCTTGATCTGGGGCCTGGACCAAGATACCAGTGACCAAAATTTGGTAAATCTGTCCACTTGTCTGGACCCCCAGGCAGCGCACAGAGAAACCATATTCATATTAGATAATAGACAATGCTCAAAACAGTCGAACTACTTCCTTTCCTACCTTTTACATATTTCTTTATTTTTGTCATACAGAAAAACTAACTGGCGTGCAGCAGCAATAAAAAACTAGAAGAAAATCGTAATAATGTATTTTTATTTATTACTAAAATAAAAAGTTTGGTTAACCTACAACACGGTGAGTCAGTGGTAGAGTGCTTATCTGGCCCGAACCATGAATGTACAGAATAACAGTGTCCGTAGGTCTTCTCGGGATCTCCATTTCACCTACTCTTTCATAATCATTTTCATTGTTGTCCGTCTCCATCAGTTCAAATGGCGTCAGAAAGAGGGGGAACAAAAGCTTGATAGTAAGCCAGAATGAGCATAGAAATTAAATGCTACACACTGGCTTTCTATTTGAAATGTGCCCTCGGAAAATAGGTGAAACATTGTTCGGCCCCACCCCCAACGTCCTTTTACATTTCCCTTCCCTTTGCTTCAGGGAAAGAACCCCGTCTAGATCCAACTATTGAAGGATCTCTGCCACAGCAACTACTTCCTCCACAGCAGCACCAGTAGAGACCTCACTTGCAATAAAGACTATTATTTCCACTGACATTATCTGTTTTTAATGAATAAAGAGAGTATCGCTCAATGGTGGTTGAACCAACGGTAAACGCCTACTATATTTCCATAATTATAGAAAGATTTATACGGAAGTGTGAGAAAATGGCCGAAATTCGAACCAATCCTACATACTTTAATGCCATGGGAAATGAGAATTTAAACTTCTCCCAGGCTTGTACGAATCCCCCATTTAGCAATTATCCATTATCTAAAATACCCTAATTTATCAACAATAGTATGAAATGCATGGGAATACGAGGATTCATGAAAACTAGCATTACAATAATTCCATATTCCATGCCTGTATATTCACTTCATATGCAACCATTTATTTATACTAATTCTTTGTTTTACACTATTAATGTTGAAACTACGCTCAAAATCTAGTTATGCTGTGATCGAAACATCTTTGTAGTTGAGGTAGGTACGAAGATATTCAATCTCACATTAAAAAAAAATAATTAGATGCCACCCACAGCTCATTTCCTAACCTGCAAGCAACAATTGTGTAAGTTACTTTACAACATTCCCTCTTCATTACATACATGCACGAAAGGAAAGAGCGAAGCTCATTCATTTTTAATGCACGCGTCACTAGCGACTTCGTTGCGCGCATGCTCAAATTCGTTATTTTGAGGTCACTGTCCTTGGGATCCCTCGGTCGGTATCAGCACAGCCGGCTCGCAACGACGAACGGTTTTCTTACCATTTAAGTCGTGGCACAATTTTTGCTACATATCTTTGGATACGTGGCACAGCAGAACAATGGATATTTGCAAACATTTACTGGCAGTAAAAGTTCAAGAGCCTAATGTACAAAATATCTATTCTTTGTATTCGGAAGAAAAAAAAATACGCATACAACCACAATGTTTTATTTACTTCCTTCATTTATATTCTTAATTTTTGACAATCTAAAACAGAATGAGAATATAGGCTATCAAATAAAAATATAGGACCTAATTATAGAAAATGCATGCATGTTAAACCTCAAATTTAACGTCCTCTTCCTTACATTTACTTTAATAGTCCTATGTAGATTGCAAACATACCACTGTAACATATTACCTGCTCGATTTATTATTATTATTATTATTATTATTATTATTATTATTATTATTATTATATTATTATTATTATTATTATTATTATTATTATTATTATTATTATTAAGAAGTTAGGGTAGGTTACAAGAGGCGCAGCAACGGACTTATCATAGGAAATTAAGTCTCTCTCTGACCTCCAGTTACGTGATACAGTATTTAAGCAATGTGCAGCAGTAGACCGGAGCAAGAACTGCTTTAGCGCCCCTCCCCCTGTGACCAAACCAAAACTATCCCAAACCAGGCCAGTATCCAGGGGGTCTAGGGGGCCGGCCCCCTAAATTTTTACTGGCCCCCTCTAAAATTTTCACGGTAGGCTTGCAAATGAACTATAATATGGTGAACTATATTTTTTTTTTGATCGCCCCCCCTAACTTCCACCGCCCCCCTATGTTTTCGGGCTGGCTACATGCCTGTCCCAAACTACACCTGATATTGGCATCACACAAATCTATTTCATTTTTTCTTCAAATCAAAGCTTTATTTCAATATTGCTGTATATACTTTAATTTTTAGTACATGATAAAAACAAATTAAGTAGTATTTGATTGTCAAATAATCCGAGAGTACCATGCTCGACATTCTTATTGACTTATAACAACTGCAAGTCACAATGCTTTTGGAATTATATCGATGTGCATATGTGTAGAATGAATCAACAGTATACTGCTTTATAAGAAAATATTTAATTATAACGAACAGTCAAGCTGTTGTCTAGAGTACTACACTCCGACATTTTACAAAGCTCTTAAATCAATGTAAGTTAAATGAAAAAGCTGAAGGTAAAATTTAACTCTGTGGGCTCTTGGTTGCAAAGGTTTTTACGATGTTCAAGAGCTGTGAAGCTAACTTGTGCTCTCTGGATATGATCCTGAGGCTGGCTAGTTTTCATTGTCCTGTTAAGTTTAAAGTACTTATTTGTGATCTTTAGGTTCCTAAAACTCCGTTCCTTGCTTTATAGTGAAAATACTGCCCAATTCTGCGCCCACTAATCCGGCGCCCGGGGCACAAGCCCCGTTTGTCCCCCCTTAGTTACGTCACTGAAGATGTGATAGACATTTCTGTATTTTGCCAAGCAGAACGTATCTCGTGACAATTATTTGCAATAGTATCGATATTTAAATTAAAGTTATTTCGTTTTGTAGGCTAATAGTGAGAGCTTTAAGCTATTTCACTACTTGTAGTAAGTGCGAACATGCTAACCAGCCTACTTTATTACTGTTAATTACTTCAAAGAACTTCGAAGTTTGTTTTATAATCTATACTGGTGTGGTAAAGCTGTCAAACGCACGAAATATGGCCTCCGAAACCTTATTAAGGGTGGCAATGCTGCCAATACTCATCCTCAACTTGGGAATTTGAATCTGGATTGATTCTGCACGCTAAAGACTTCTTTGCCGTCACATGAAAACCGGAGCACCCCGAACAGCTATTAAGTTTGGTCGAATTTTACTGATATTAATCACAGAAACAAATTTAGGAAATCGAAATTTTAAAATATGAATTACAAGTACACTTACGTTAGCAGAAAGTAACACTAATTCAGCAATTTTATTGGCCTGATAAACACATCGCTTATCATATTGCATAAGCTCATACAGTAAATATTTGGTAACAAGACTTATCTATATTCTCATATCAACAAACTTATCAATAACAGCCAATTATGTAAGGCCTTTGATTTATATCCCTAAAAAGCACATGAAACCTTACCTTAATACATTTAAGCTAAAGATCAAAGTCACATCGTTATATATATATATATATATATATATATATATATATATATATATATATATATATATATATATATATATATATATATATATATATATATATATATATATATATATCTTCGTGCTTTTGTGAATTTTCCCCAATGTCAAATATATTCTCTACGGACGCGAGTCGATATTCGAAGAGAACTCAGTGTTAACTTTTCTCACAGAATCATCGCTATTCAAATTTCCCCTCAGTGGTCAGTGCTAACAAGCAGAGTGTATGGTATCAGGACTTGAGTTGCACAATAAGAGATCCTCAAAGAGCAGCAAGTAAAGTACTAAGTTATTAGCTGCAGTAAGCCAACAGGGGAAAAACTAATGCGACTTCAAAAGTAACATGAGGCCTATGGCAAACAAGAGTTTCTCCTGTCTCTTCTATGTATTTGGGAAGATGAGAGCGATTCAAATGAAATGTTCAAGCGACGTAGTTTGGAGAGTAAAAAGGCTCGAATAGTCCAAACAAACTCAGTGCAGTTTGTACAATGTACATATCTTACAATGGCCATCGATTCGCAGTGATAATTCAGTGGTAAAGGAGTCGAAGCAGTAATAAATAGATGTCTGGAATGCTTACGGTTCGGTATCCAGGTATTCCGCTTTATAGAAAGCAAATCGAACTATGTTGTAGAACAGGGAAACAGAACTGATACAGCGTAAACGACTGGAAATTCAAGAACTTGTCACGGTACCAGATGTTAGTTTCCTGGGAAAGTACGATTGTGTCAGTGATGAACTTCAAGCTCTTGTAAGGACTGAAAAAGTACGTTCAAGGGCTGCACTAGTCCTGTGCATTCAGCCGGAATTAGTTTCTTCGTGAATGTGACATTTGCAGGAACAAATTTGTCAAAGTTTACTTGCCATGAACTCCCATGTTACATTTGAAGTCTCATCATTTTTATCCTATTGGCGGACTGCAGGTAATAACTTTGTATTTAACTACTTGATGCTCTTTAAGAATATCTAACTTATTGTGCAACGAGTCCCTATATCGTACCCTCTGCTTGTAAGACAGCCATGCAGAGGCAGGAGAGGATGCGAAGAGAAAGGTTTGACTATATTGACCTGACCATGTCTCTATCACAATGCGGTAAGAAACATGATAGGAACATACTGTTCACAGCACTAAATTTTAACTCAGCTGTCCTGTTCTCTGGTCATTGAGTCATACTGTGTCAAAATTGGAGAGGTATTTACCTAGCACATGCCCGAGTAACCATGCGATACGAGGAGGCTTTATTACATCGGTCATCGTACAAAACTCCGACTCGACTGTCCCGTCCTCTGTTTCAATACACGACCGGCCGGAAACTGGCAAGAGATGGGAAGAATAAGATGAGACAATGGGGAGACGATGATAGGGTCTAGAGTACATTAACTGTACAAGTCACGATGTTGGAGAGACCTAGCATCTGGTCGAGTGAATATGGTATGAGTTGCATTGCACACGTACTATATGCATACCTTGGCTCGGTTGACCTGTCCAATGTGCGGCCGGCCTGACTTTCAATGTAAATAAAGTCACCCATATTGCTACAATATCAATTATTGATTGTACCTGGAATTAGACTATTTCCGAACCCAATTTCAATCAACCTGTTATGTTATAGCCAGTCAATATAAACTGAAAATATTTTGCCCCGTTGATAAAATACTGGCATTACAGCCCAAAAAGTAATTGACAGTAACGTAGGCATTACCTGGATGATGCTATCAACACATTGGCTCCCACTGCAGACATTTCGCGCTACGAGAATAAGACTTAACTAAAATCGATTTTGCAGCTAATCCTTCCCCCCCCCCCCAAAAAATCAAACTTAATTATCTTTCATGTTTTTCGGAATTCTAACCTTATTTTAATATGTATAGTATTAATTTTTGTAGAAAAAAAAACTTTCATAAATATATACAAATTACAATTATTACGATAATAATGGATGATATTTCAAGACCTATTCGAATTGTCTGATGGAATGAAAAAGATATCCTTTTAGATTACGTTGAGAATTAGAATACTACGTGTTTTGTTCTTCAATCACCGGAATTGAAATTACACGAATGAGAAATAAAACTAAAAACCACATCACTGTAGAAGTCAAAATACCGAATGGCAATCAACCCCACTATTCCCATATACAAAGATGGCTGCAAGCTATGGTACAGAACTTAACTGCAACACTTCAATATAGTATACAATCGTTCAATTTCATATCAAACCGCAGATATGGTGTATTACTTTTTAATCATAAAAATAGCTAAGCATATGAATCCTTAAGGAATGATCTTAATTGTCTAGTACTCATTTCGATCGTAATTAGACAGGACGCCGTTCTACAAGTAAAACATAACTACATCTAATTATTCATTTCGAGAGGCTGTGAGAAAAGGTAACTTCATCGACCACTGGTTCAGTACGGCAAGCACATGCGCATACTTCATCGCGATTGCGTGCGGCATGTGTTCCATATATTTATGTCTGGTGCAGCAAGATCTGCTTGCTTCCCGCAAAACAGTTGCCCTCGGTGCATCTTGACAGAAGTTGATTCACATCCTTCTGCAAAGAGCTCCAATGATCACTGCTGTGCAATCATATTCAAAAGTACACTAATCCTAAAATTTATTTCTGAATTGGCTACTCAAAGTAATTTTTTATGCAATGTAACTTTTAGAAGAAACTGAATACTAAGTACAAGTCATTCAGAAGTTAGTTGTAAAAACAAAATTACTTATGAACTTGACTGTACACCATCTGCTATCTACATACATACCAACTATTCTTTTCAAAGACTGGTTCTAGGCCACTTAACGTTGTAATGCGGACCAATAAGCCGGGTAGGATAGCCAGTTACCTTCCCCTTCAGGCATTTGTCATTTTCTGCAGGTGATATGCCACAATTGAGAAGCTTCTATACACCACGGTCTTTAACTAACCTCTTCACGTACGATTTTTCTGTTTTCAATACGGTCCCCTCCCTCTTATTCTTCCTACCATATCTCCTAGCCCGTCTCTCCCTCATGATACAGTTCCTTCTCAGCCGATGTTTCGACCTGTCTTCAATTACTTCCAAAACTGTTTACCCCTACTATTCCTACACTTCCTCATTAATATTCTGTTCGACCAACCTAGTTCTCTCCATTCCTTTCTACACCCACATTCAAGACATATGGCAAACTGGTAATTAGAATTAGGAAAAGCAATTATTCATCGTATCAAATTGACAAATTACTCAAGTGACCTTCGATCATAGAAAAAAAAAAAACCAACTTAATATCACACCTGTTACCTCGAACTGTCAGTGAAAGTTTAATTAGCAGTATAGTTGAAGGTATTATATTTGCTACAAATTGTCCATGTTCCGGTATGTTTGGTACCTCTCGGTACCAATTTTTTTTTTTTTTTTTTTTTTAATGCAGGGTGTTTTTCTTTAGACAAAAATCTGGAGAGAAGTATCAGAGCGAAAAACTGTTTAAAATATAAAGTTCATATTTTGGAGAAAATTCACCTGGGATAAAATTAACCCCTGTGGAGGTGGAGTAAGGTTAACTGAAAACAAATGGTGATCCGTATTTTTTTTATTGCAAATTCGAATTCTACGGGAGAAAAAAAGGTAAATTTTATTCGGAAAACTTTTTTCGATTCGTGAGTGAAAACTAGTTCCAGTATGGTCTTTTCAATTGGGAGCCTCCACGTTTCATGTCAGAATAAATCTACGATAAACAGCACAAATCTCGTGTCGGAAGTTTTCTCAACTCGTTGGTGATGAGAAAGGTGTGTGCATTCCACAAGAATTTCGACAATTCAGATGTGTGTATTTACACTACAATTAAGTGGTGTGCGTTGATCTTAGTTGGCTAACCACTCACTTTATTGATTGCATCTCCTGGTTCATTCACAAGATACCTTAAAGGTTCTTTTTTTTTCCCTCTATATATCTGACATACTTCTTTAAATGGGAAAGATTTTAATCTAATCAAGAGGTTCGTTTGTCAGTCACTTCATTTATTATGTATTACTTTTGAAGTGTGCTTTATTTCACATCTTGTGTTACTAATACTACCTTAAATTTCGTATTTCATTAAGTTCGTGGTTTCAATTATTGTCTTGACTTATATTGTCATCCCATAAATATGGATTATCTGGCTGTACAAGATAAAATCGGAATTATTTGATTTATGAACAATTTGAAAGGACCTAACATTGCCAATTTCTTTTAGTAGGATTTTCTAAGAAAATAAACAAATGCCAAAAAACTCGTGAAAAATATGTGAAGCAAATCAGTAGTGCTTGCATTCAAATTACTGCAGACATTTTAAAGTTGTGCACAATCGAAGTGTGGTTCGATAGATGCATGGAAGTTGAAGGTATTCAAGTTGAGCACTTACTGTAATTGAAAGGCAAGAGGCAAGGGGGAAGTACTGAACACAAGAGTTTCCATACTGAAAAGACCCGTCATTCAAACTATAACTCATTCTTAACCGTTGTTCCAAACAGGTCTTCCTACTGAAAGAATGGAAATCTTATTTGCTGAATGAACCAACTATTACCACGACCCATGGTAAAAAAAAAAAAAAAAAAAAAAAAGATTGGTAGTGATTATCGGAGACTTTTACTGAAATGAAACTCAGGGCTTCTAATTGAAGAAAATAAGAACCTAGTATTCATTGATTAAAGCGCCATTTATCACAAACCGATAAAGCGTTTCTAATAAAATTTACTTATTTTCTCAGGTAGAATCCGGATCCGCAAAAACAAAAGAAAGAGTATTTAAATTTTCAAAACTTGTTCCCCACCACATTCCCAGGGGCACGCTAATTTTGTCACAGGAGATTTTCTCTTTCCAAAATATTAACTTAATTTCGATTTTTTTCGACCCATGCTTATTTCTCCACATACTCTGCAGTCTCAAGTTAGAACATTAAACCTGTGTTCTTAACCATCTGACGTGATTTGTTTGAATTTATGTAAATAAGCCGCTGACGAAATTGAAGATTCTCAATGAAAATTTTGGCATCAAATATATACTCGTTTAACCTTCCCGTAGTTTCTACTTTCGGTTCACCAGACAGTTAAGGATAAAAAAAAAAAAAAAAAAAAAAAAAAAAACTATCTTTACCCTTCTCATACAGTTCAGTATAGGGTGGCCCAAAAGTAAGTATACATTCCCGTACTGATCAACTCTTATTTATTGTTATCCATCAGGTAGACAGTTTATTATTTGTTCTTAATGTCATTTTACTTATCTTAAGCTCGGAACACACTGCTGAACAAGACTGCACTTATTTAATAAAAACACATTTACACATTAAGTTTCAATCCTCTGGCCAAAATCCTCAGACGTACACAGAGTGATACAAAAAACTACAAGCATATATATACACACAATCCATCTATCTTCTCTCTCATTAGCCCGTTCAAAAAGCCAATCAAAAGCTTGGAAATTATGTGAACTGACCAATGGGAAAACAAAATTTACCAGAAAAAAAAAAAAACTAGGGAGATTTACCTTTGGTCAAATTCATTAAGTTTACATCACTTTTTTCCATCCACCAGGCCTCTTTCCCGGCCATAACCTTCCCCCTCCCGTTCCAGCACAATAACTTCCCAGTTCACAACATGTCCTTTTTCTTTCACGTAAAAGTTCATATCAATGCTTGTACGTTTTCGTTGGCGTTACTTAAGTAAATCACCAAAAAATAAAAAAAGTTCAACTGTAGAGAGGTTTATGAGGAACTGAAAAGTTCCATAATGTTATTTTTATGGGACATCTACACCCGAAAATGTTTAGGCACTTTCGGCAGGATTAAAATGATGAAATTTGGCTCGATTGTCGTCTTCTGGGACTAACCCACAGGAAAATTGCCAAAAGTGAATATTTTTAGTTTTTAAGGTATCTATTGTGGGGATGAAGTAATTCCAATGTTATTTAAGGTGGCGTGTTTGCCTCTACTATTTTGGTCAAGTTTGCCACGATTTTGCAACAGTATTTCCATTCCGATCCTATCAGATCTCATCATGAAAATTCACATACACCTGGACAAAAAGGAAGGGTTGCCAGGCAACTCTGATTCCCTAGATCAAGTGGTAAGTATTCTCGCTTTAGGGACGAGATAGGCTGAAAGAGAAAGTTAAGCCGCAAACAAATGAACACAAAACATCATTAATACCACAATAGCTTAGTAAATTGATGTAATTGGATTTTCTCGTTAATATAACTGAAGTTCCTTATATCACCTCTTGTTACATAATGTTCTGGTTTTCGTTATGCTACGCTACTATGGAACTGGATTTTTTTTTTTTTTTTTTACATATTTAAAATAAACGAAATATTTCAGTTTTACGTCCCACGTTTACGTGTAAGCTAAAGGATATGAAGATTAAAATGAATGAAAAATTGTGTATTGAAGGAAGTGTGAGGAAACCGAAGAACTCAAAACTCACGCACACGGTGTTTGTCCACTACAAAGCATTATGTATTCTTATAGGAGCCGCCTAGGACTAAGAACCAAATCGTCGCATGAGAACCAGAGGAACTTAACTCCATTTTCGTAGGTTTACGGGCGAGGACAAATATTTTCTTAGGTGTGTTTTTAATAAGATGGTAATTGAGCTACATTACAACAGATGATCGACAAGGAGAACAGCTGGCGTTAAGTTTCATTTACACGAAGTGAGGCTTTCAAAATTATGTCCAAACATGAAGAAAACTAAAAGCGCAGGTTTGGAGTTACGTTCCTCTGGTTCTCATATGAGACGAAATATGATGTGAAGTTATATTATTTGATGCTTCTGGGTGCATAAATTATCTATAGTATATTGACTACAGAAAGATTGCTACGGGATATTAGAAACTGGTTAGAAATAGCAGAAGAGCTATAACAGCAACTTCGAGTTTCGTGAGTTAACAGTTACGAAGAAGAGACCCTATCAAAGAATAGAACAGCCCTCCCAAGGTAGAGAAAAGTTCAAATTTATCTGTTGCCCACCAACCTATAGTTGAGGTGAGAAAGACGTGTTACAGTTGACATTTTGTAATGTGGCTCAGTGGTAAAGCATTCACCTCTGGTGCTTGGGGTCTCCGGTTAGATTCCAGCTTGCGCGCTAGATGGCCTTTGCGTATTTTTCATTAGGAAATGAAATGTATCTTTCAGTTTTACGCCCAACAGTTATGCCGGCTATTCAAGGAGACTGATGAGAAAAAATGCAACGGTGGAATGAATAAAGTGGGAGGAAACTGAAGTACCCTGAAAAAGCTACGCACACTGAGTTTGTCCATCATGAAGTTATTTGGAGCGAGGTGGGATCGAACCAGGGCCCCAGCGCTCTTCGACTGAGTTACCACATATACCTCAATAGAATCAGCCCATACAAACTCGTTAAAACTAATTAATAAGCAATGGAGTCCTGTCTAATGTCAAACGAGCAAAAACAAATCCACTAAAGTAGCTAACGAACGAAGTCAGAGAAGATACGAAATGGAACAGACATAATTTAAATTTCGAGAATAAACTAAAATAATCATAAAATACCTTTGGAGAGAAATGTCTAATGAAGACTCAAAACTATAGTTACGCAATAGAAGCAGTAAAACGTGTTTGGGACAGTGTCAGCGCATCACAGTTAAATGATACGCGGTCAGCGCACTACAGATGTCCAAACTAGTAAACAGAGTACCATTGAGGATACTGGGTCTGATTAAGGATTGCAGAATAACCATCTGTAGACCACAAACTTCTAGCGCCATTATTTCTACTTTTGTTGACCGAAATTTGTTGTTACTTTTCTCATAGTAGTTCATTTGTTCTGTGCTCTACTGTATTTCTACTTGCTCTGTGAAGTGCGCACTAATTGCGAGTAAATATGAATCAAAGTTTAGTTTATCGCAGAGAAATTTCAATGCCACATACCAACATTTTATTCATTAACATGCCACACCTGTAAGAACATATGGCTTTGTAGCAGCTTTTACTTTTCTTATCACATTTGTAGCTATTTGCCTTGAGGATATACTATTCAACTCAGTTAATTTGTAGAGAAAATTAAAAACTGAATATTATATACATAAAGTTACAAGACGCGCATGCTATGCTACTCAGTGAAGTATGAACATCAATACACGCAGAAAAACATTAATTTTACAAACACACTCAGAACTCTCAAATTATACAATGTCCTTTCAACCAAGGTTGCATGAATATTTTCCGCCCAGTGCACACACAGTAAGAGCTGAAACTTACATATGTGGATACAACATCCCACATTTCACTGGATAAAGGAAGCATGTCCTAGTTTTCAGCTTATATTATTGTCAATACCGCAACTTATATCTGTGTCAAGTATTACTCAGCAATGTTCACTTAAGCTTCGGCTTCCAACACGGATTCGAAACCAATAATTACTCGTGGATTTTCCACCTTTCCGAAAAACATCAAATTCGAACGGAAGTGCTATCATTGTATAGTAGTCTCCGAATATACTTAAATACAGCAATAACTTCACAAAACATTTCATCCACATCTCGAAAGAGCTTCGAAGTTCGATTCCTAATACACATGTTTCTTACAGTCGAATATACGAATAATTTTATTCTTGGGAGTTAATACAAGAGCCTAAGTACTAATTCTGTATAGAGTTCCGGAGCTGTACGAAGCTCGCCTTCTCTCCTCTTAGTTATGATTATGTAAAATGTATTTGCGTTCATTTTAAGTAAAAGGGTAAAACAAAACATTGTAGACTGGCCTGTGCATTGTTCATGAGTAGTTCGTGAGTATCCCGAAGTATTTCTTGGAGAAACTAAAAGTGACCCAATAGACCAATATGTTGACCGTTGGCCTGACCCCAATGGATTTTTTTTTTTCTCGGAAGTACTTACAAAGTTTACAGTTGAAAACTACTAAATGTTGGTGACTTGAAAAATTAAGAGGTGAATTTCAAGAAATCAATACACAAAGGACTTGTGTGAAAGTTCGTTGAAGCGTGAAATGTGCATTCTCAAAATGTGTTGATAAAATCTTCAGCGCTTTCGTATTGTATTATTGTACACAATAAAACTTAACTATGCATTACGATTCTGGAACTTGGTATATTGAGTGAGAGGAATATTAAGCTGTTGAAACCTACTTTGTTTTAATAAACTAGTCTGAAAATTTATTAAATAAAACTTACTTGAAAATATAATAATTCATTATCAATTAAATTATATTAGTAAACAATTATATATGTAATCTCAATTTTCTTTACTGTCCAATTACCTGTGGTTCACCCTATATATAGTGTCCCACTATCATATCGGCTTGAAGTTTTGTTTCTCTTACTATCCGAGCGACGTATGCAACCCACCTCAAGTCTTGATTTAGGGCTTTTCAGTACGCCCCCCTATTTTTTTCAAATTGAGTTGATCTTGAGACTAACGTTCCGTTCAGCAGCGAGACTGAGAGGCATGGACTTTCTGATCAATGTAGAATCCGAACCACATAAGCTCCTTTATTTCCTCCAAATTAAGTGAACAACAAAGGCAATGAATACACCCTCCATCCCAAAAGAAACCGAACGTTAAAAAAAAAAAAAAAAAAAAAATAGCAATGTACATTTTGGAACAAATCATTTTTATTAATCAATGTATTCCCCTTCTGCATCGATACACATTTGCACGCTCCAACAAGTTGTCAAACGACTTCTCCATGTCCTTTATTGGAATGGTCTTTAGGACGGCGGTCGTCGCCTTCTCAATGGCATCAATCGATGCGTGCCACTTTCCTTTCATCGTTAAATGCAGTTTCGGGAACAGATAGAAATCGCACGGAGCAAGATCTGGTGAATAGGGCGGATGATGCAACCGAATGTGATTTGACCAAAAATTCCGTTACAAGTCGCGAACGATGTGATGGTGCATTATCGTCCAAAAGAGTCCAACTGCCGATTTCGCGATATTCGGGCCGAATACGACGAATTCTTGCCAGCAAACTCTTTATGACGCCCAAGTAAAACTCTCCAGTGACTGTCTGGCCGGGCTGAACAAATTCTTTGTGGATAATTCCTTTTGAATCGTAAAAACAAATCAGCATCACCTTAACTTTTGACTTCACCAAGCGACTTTTTTTGGGTGTTCCTTCATCCGGCGCTCTCCATTCAGCACTTTGCCGCTTTGTTTCGGGCTCTCATTCAAAACACCACGTCTCGTCACCAGTTACAATCGATTTCAAGAAGTTTCGATCCTGCCGAGCACTTTTAACGATGTCTTTGCAATGCGCAATTCGATCAACTTTTTGGTCTTCGGTGAGTTTGTGTGGTACAAACCGCGAATTAACATTCTTAAGGCCCAAAACTTCGGTCAAAATGCGGTATGCGGTTGTTTGAGGAATGCCTAATTCCATTTCAATAACTTTCACCGACGATTTTTTGTTATGTTTGATGAATTCACGCACTTTTTCGAAGTTTTCTTCCGATAATCCGGTTGTGGGACGGCCTGATCTTTCGTCATCATCCAGCGTCTCTCTACCCGGTTTGAATCGCCTGAACCACTCGTAAACTTGCGTACGGGATAGACACTCATCACCATATGCATTTTGTAGCATTTGGTGCGTTTCACTAAAAGGTTTACCCAGTTTAACACAAAACTCAATTGCAGCTCGTTGTTTGAAACTCATTTTCCGACCGATGTACACAACACACTGACAGTTGAAACGCAATAACTTTGTTGCCGTGCATCCAAATGTCATGACATTTATACCAGTTGTCAATGAGGGACTACGCCATCTACCGGTAAAATATTACAACAGATGGCACTAGTGGTACTATTTGTTTTCAAAAGTTCGGTTTCTTTTGGAATGGAGGGTGTATAAGAATGTAGAAAGCCGTCAAGGTGGTAACTAAAAAATATTTATCATTTTCTTATGTGCCAAAAATCTGCATAGTCTATGTAGTCATAACTTCCGGCACCAAAAAGGTCTTATAAAATATTTTGCCGATTCTATCTGGGTCAAATGGTAAATCTTTTTATGCTTTTTACTGTCTAAGTTATTCATTGTAACAAGTGGATGTGAGCTTAGCAAAGGGTTAATTATCCACATCGCAGTATTACTATTCTGAACTACCTCCCGAAGATGCTCCTCGGCTGCCATCTTTCCAGAGCAATATCTTAGGATAGTGGTAAGCTGAAGTCTTTATTAATGCTTATTTTCCTACCCGTAAAAATTTCAAGTATATGTATTTATTGTCCACCATATTGTCAAAGTACATTATTACAACTAACGTAACACTTCGTACAAAGGAAATAACTACCACCTAAGAAATATACACTCAAATATAAAGTTTTTAAAGTATACAAATTAAAAAAAAAAAAAATGTACTCACCTGTTGATGAAACCATACCCACTTTTTACATTGAACCATTTTACAGTCCCGGTTACTTTTTGAGCTAGAGGGAAAGAAAACACAATTAGAAAAATATTCATTCAATAAAAAATTCTTACACCAATTTAGCCAGTTTAACCTTTAGACTGTATATCTATTATCCTCCACTTAACAGTCTCTCAGACCTCTAATGGTATTTTCTTTTTTATAGTTTAGCGACTGTTTTTGAAGGTTTTCTTTATTTTTTTAAAAAAAAAATATCTAGACTTGAAACCAATAGGGGGCTCACACGCCGATAGTACCGTTTAACCCTTTTAAATTCAGTCTTTTTTAAAGGTAAATTAAAATTTCAGTCAAGCGGCTACCGTATCATCCCTAATTATCGTGGGATCATGGTTCATACCTCGTTTTTTCACAACAGAGCAACCTTTCAAATTGTACCATGTATATTTCCCTATCATGTCCCTGAGGCGGGAAATTTGAGAAATCAGAATTTTTTTTTTTTTTTTCAAATTTTGAGCCCCTCTGGACCTCCCATGTGTTAACACAAGAGTCCTGAAAATCACCAGAAAAATAGTGAGGTGTGCACTAAATGTGTGCACAAAATTTCAGGCTTCTATCTTGAATAGTAAGGGCGGGAAAAATTATCGTAAAAGACCCTCTCAGGTAAAAAATTTCCTGAGACATCCCTATTTATCATAGGATCATGGTTCGCTATCATTCTCTTCAGCATAGAACCGACTTTCAAATAGTACCTTTCACATGTCTTCATGAACCTGAGGCGAGAAAATAGAGAAGAAAGATTTTTTGGTTAAAATATTCCTTTTTTAAACTTTCTGCCCCTCTGGATCCCCCTTATGTTAACGCAGAGATCTGATAAAAACTACTTGGTAGAGTGAATGTTTGTGCAAAATTTTGACCTAGGTGCAAAAGTAAGCCCGCCATAAAAAATAAGTCTTAACCCCCCCCCCCCCCAAATTTCAGGATCTCTGGTAAAAACTTTCTGAGACTACCCTAGGACGTTGGTTCACCCATTATTCTCTTCAGAATAAATCTAAAACTGTGCCATTCAAATGTCTCCATGTATCTGAGGCGGAAAAATCGCAAAGAAAGGGCTTTTTTGATTAAAATATCCCTTTTTAAACTTTTTGCCCCTCTGGACCCCCGTCTGTTAACGCAAGAGACCTGAAAAAAAATTAAAATACTACTCTGTGGACAGAATGTGCAAAACTCCAGTCTTCTAGGTGCAATAGCCCGCCCACCAAAAAATAAAAATAGGCCTAACAAAAAATTATCAAAAGTTATGACATCACCTCCCATGTCGCGACGCAGAGAGGTGTGAAACCATATGTTGTAACGTGTTCTACAATGCCTCTAGACTTGAAGAAAGAAAAAAAAAACTAAGTAAAAAGCTTTATTGGTTCTTTTGTAATCGAATAATGAAACTCTACTTTGGTACCTAAAAATAGGTACTAGAACTCCAAAGGGTTAAGTGTTAAATGTAAGTCATTACCAATCCAAAAATTCGAAAGGATATCTAAAAAGGGTGGCGATCAACGAATTCTTAAAGAAATGGGAGAAAAAACTTAAAGCTGAAGTGATTCTGTGAAAATCACATATACGGACAACCTTCAAAAGGACAAATGGGCCGACCGATTTTAACATTTATGAGGTCAATTCAAAAGGACACTGAAATGCGAGACGGAAGCGGGTATATTGTGGAGCACATATTGCACAAACATATGGCTGTTTCCAGACTTATGACTAGCCTCTGGGAAATATTTTGAACTAGATTAAACGTGTTCCTCGCACAGAAGCAAATTTGAACCGAATTTATCTTACTATGTCCATTTGAATCATGGTGGCATGAACTTCACAGCTTGAACTAAGTGTCATGATCCAAAACTTATTTCAGTGTGTAGCAGTTAATCTTGGCACACACACAAGAACTCCTGCCCCCACATAGGATACGCACTTTAAAATGAAACAAAGTCTAGGTTTACGAAATTGCAATATTCATTTTTAATGGCTCTGTTTCCTCATTCCCGCCATTTTATGACTATACAACTGGAAACTGTAGTATTTTTCAAAATAAATAGAAACTTCGATTATAATATATAGAGAGATTACGTAGACACTTCAATCAGGGTATAGATATAAGTGCACCTCATTTCTTACGCTTTGGCCTTCAAGAAGAAAAAAAAGTCTACACATATCCGTAGATAGTATTCAATTAAGAACCCTACAGCAAAAGGTATGAAACCAAATCTTAATTTGGAATAAAGCCTTAAATTTAAGTATAGAACATTTCACGAAGAGAGGTGGTCAGTTTATTGAACAGAAGTACATAATTATGGGCCCCTCACTAAACATGCATTTATTATAATTTGATGGAACTTTTTTCAGTACCCTTTAATCAAACATCCCAATCTATACAGAATACCAGGTATGTAACATTTTTACTCATTGCTTTGTTTTAATGTAAATAGAACAAAAAATAAAATTTATATATATGTTGATTTCTCCAATTATCCACTTTCACTATTAAGAGAAAATGTAAAACAAATAAAATTACAATAAATAAACGGTTTCCTCTCATCCATTTGTGGTAAAATACAATTTAAATTCCTTTTAACTCACGCACAGCTACGAACGAGGTTAATATCTTTTCTAAAGAGAAACAGAAGGTCTCGACTATTCGTTCGCGAACGAAACTTAAAAAATAAAGCTAATAATTAAAGTAAACAACACTATTCGCAAGTGACTACTTTCAAAATCATTTAGCAACGAGAGAACCCAAGGAAAACTTACGCATACGTTGTGAATAACATGTTAGAATTCTTTAGAAAACTGCCATATTTTTTTTAAAAAAATTACTGACACGAGCTTCCAAAGTTGAACGTCCCAAATATATAGGTACACCTAGTCTCAGGGAAACTGATGATAATGAACAAAATGTTACAAATATGGAAGGAAATTACAAAACTCATGTGCACAGTATTTGTCCATTACAAAGTCCCCTTAGTGCAAGCTAAGATTAAACCAAGGACCCCAAGAACCAAAGGTAAGCGCACTACTACTGAGCCACCGTGGCGCGTAACATTTCCATTGACTTGGTCGGGTTTAGTCTCAACTTATCTACGACAAGTCACTAGGCGACTGGCAATTTTCGAGTATGGTGAATGAATTTTATCACGGGTGGTAAGTGCACGTGTTGCAAGAATGCCGGCTACAGATTGGATTTAAATTTGGAACTTCCGCAACTGCAAATACTTCCTACATTCTGAGGATATGGCCAAATGTAGGTGGGTGACGAAGTTTTACTATCTTCCCTCTTACTTCAAGACTACGTACAATAATCTCAGCCTTCGAATTTATATAGCCAACAACAAAATTACTTATAGCAATCTAAATAATGAACCACGTATACGAAGATATCTTGATGTCACTAATCTTTCGAGCCTTTATGTAGTTCTTGCGTTTACGTTTGGTTTCCTACGAACAGTATTAGTATTTTGTGCAAATTTGAAAATGTTAGTCCCCCGATAGGCAAGCGCTCACATTCGATGCGTCATTCATCGTACCGTCAATAGTTTAGGTGGGGCAAATTGATTTGTGCACTCAACCGAGAAAAATTCCCTCAGGCTAGAACAAGTAAGCAGCTAGTTCTTTAAGATTAGCGTTAACTATTTTTCTTCACCGTCTGCACAAGGTATAACATTTTCAGATGAGAAATGCTTTCCCAGTGAAAGTATTTTATTTGTTTACGAAGACTGGCGAGACTACTGAAACTGTTCGGAAAACACAAGGACTCAGTAAGGCAACACCAGGTACACTCATGTCCAAAATTATTGTCGCATGTCTATAAATGTTGTAACAATATAATTTGATAACGAATTCGCCCAGTATCTCTTATAATGTTAGTATGTGTATAATCGGCAAAGACATGTAACAAATTTCATGTCAAGAGCAGTAAATAAGAACAATAAAACGAAAATAAAACCTTGTCCATTTAGCAATATTTTATTTTATTCCTCATAATGTTCGTATTTAATTCTTTTCTTATGAAATTTACCACGAATATACATTTCCCGATTATACGCAGTATCAATATTAAAAGTACCCTACAAAATAATTATCAAATACTATTACAAGACAGTTATAGGTATGCGACAATTATTTTGGACATGAGTGTACATTGATAAATGCTCTTCATTGTGGCTATACAATCACGCAATCGATTTGTAGTTTTCGTACTATGAATCCTGTAACAGTGTTTCGGATTGAGGAGTTGTGTGAAATAGTGTTGTTCAAATTCGAAACTAGAAATTTCACGAGTCTCGTGTACAACATTACAGATGGTGATCAGAAAAATGGAAACTCCTGTAGTTGGCAACACGTCAGATGTATAGGTTGGCATTGGTGTCGTGGCGCCCGCAGCGCCGGACCGCTGTTGGTGGTGTGTTAGGTCGGTCTCCATACTACGTCAGGCGCAGTGGAACAGCAGTGTCCAGTGGCTGCAGCAGACGGAGGTAGTGTAAAATGGGAGATCTCTCCGATTTTCAAAGAGGGCAAATTGTTGGCACGCGGTTATGTGGAGTGAGTGTGACGGCAGTGGCTACTGTGTTAGGTGTGTCGCGTGGGACAGTGTCGAAGGTGATGACGGCCTACACAACACACGGGAAAACCACATCGAGGAAGCGGAACAGTGGGCGGAAGAAAATCATGAGTGACAGGTCACGCCGGGTATTAAAGCGCCACCAGAACCATCGTGCCACTGCGGAGCAAGTAACGGAGGAACTCAATCAGCACCTCCCCCACCCTGTTTCGACAATCACAGTCCGCCGCGAATTACATGACGAACTTACGGGGTCGTGTTGCACGGGCCAAACCGCTCATCAGGGACCATAACGCTTTCGCACGCCGCAAATGGTGCCGCGACCATGTAACTTGGACCGTTGAGGACTGGAAACGTGTGATATGGTCGGATGAGTCATCCTTCACTATTCCCAACTACGGGCCGTGTTTGTGTGGAGAACGCCCAAAGAAGCTTATGATCTGCAGTGTCTCCACCCAACTGTAAAACATGGCGGCGACTCGGTGATGCTGTGGGCCGCCATATGGTTCTCATTGGGTCCTGTGGTCACACTTAGCGGACGAATCACTGCCCACGATTATGTCGCAATTTTAGAAGACCACTTGCATCCTATGGTCCGGATGTTGTTCCCGGACAATGACGCCATCTTCCAGGATAATGCACCCATTCACACAGCTGGCATTGTTGTTGCAGCGTGGTTTGAGGAACATTGGGATGAAGTTCAACACCTCCCCTGGCCCGCCCAATCCCCAAATCGCAACATAATTTAACATCTGTGGTCCGTCTTGGAAACACGACTCCGGCGACGATTTCCATCTCCATCCTCTCTCACAGAACTGGCCGATGCCCTGCACGAGGAATGGTGTAAAATTCCACTTGCTACCATTCACGACCTCTATGCCTCCATCCCACGTCGCATCAAGGCTGTTCTGAAGGCGAAAGGTGGCCCGACACCATATTAATCTGGTAAGTTGCAATTTCGTTCAGGTGTTTCCATTTTTCTGATCATCTGTAGTTCACCCAAATCCTCAATCCGAAACACTGTTTCAGTGTTACAGGATTCACAGTACGAAAACTGCAAATCAATGGCGAGACTGCATGGCCACAATGAAGAGCAGTTATCAATGTTCCAAGATTCGCAAGACTACCCAATATACTCCAATAATATGGTTTAAACCTGCTGAATTAGCAACGTTGCCCTTTCATTTAACAGGGTACCATACAGTATTGGGACCTAAGAGCTGGTGCGACTCGGAAAATCCATGACTGAAAATAATGTACTTCCAAAAACTGTTTCCGTTGTTGCGTATCTCTACTCATAACAGTTTCTCTATGACTAACTTTTATACACCCTGTATATCCACAACAATACATTCACTGAAGCCTAAAGTTTTATATTTGAAGTTATGTCTAACGACAAAAAAGTAAGTTAATGATTCCTTTCTCTACTCGCATAACCTACTTCAAATTAGAATCAATCTGATTCTTACCAGGATTAAGATTAGGATCTGAGATTCCTGGGCATGCGGCATCTATAGCTATTTAGCCCGTCACGTATGAGGAATGACGTCCCTCGGCGAGCACACTATCCGGGGAAAGAGAAGGAAGGAAGCGGCCTGGGACCTGTAAGTTAGGTACCACCCCGGCATTTGTCTTGTGAATGAGGAAAACCCAGAAAACCTCACTCAGGATGGCTGGCCTAAAAAGCTTTTTACAATCTTTCGACCAAGTGCCCCACCAGGAATCGAACCTGGGACTGTTCGCACGAAAGCGAGAGCATTAGGACTACTATGAGGGTCTATTAATCTGAATCCTATTTGGAGCTCTTTTAGTTTCTATGCCTAGGTCTCGTGTCCTCAATATACTGGTGTCGCAAACATGAAAAGCTATCGATATAATTTCATAGCATGCTAATGACCTACTACTTTTATTTAAAAAAAAAAAAAAAATACAATTACCGTTTATTGCTCTCCCGCGGTTTTTAAATTTCACACATGACTGGATACAGCAAGGACATAATGCAGGTTATCGCCTTCAAATTGTTCAGTTAGATTAGGTCAACGGCCCAACAATTTCCTTTCCTAAAAGCTTTACATGAAAAGGAAATCTCGAACTCATTCGTATTATGCAATGGTATTGAGATTTAAAAACTGAACAACCACAAACCCGATTTCTGGGAGATCCATTTTAATACAATCCTTCCAACCGCGCCTATGTTTTTCTAGTGTTAGTTTCCAGATTGGATTTCCAGTTAAATTGTTTAAAGAGTTCCTTTGTTCCATTCTCGCTACATTATATGAGCCTTAGGATGTTTGGTAAACCGTATAAATTATACAGTTCATTATGAAGTTTCGTCATTCCCCGTTCCTTCTGGAGCCGAATATTCGCCTCACTACTTTACTACCAAATATTTTCAATCTGTGTTCTTCCCTGAGAGTAACTACCATATTTCGCAACCATACAGCACAACATGCATGATTATAGTTACATTTTGTTCAGCTTGAAATCCCTTACAGAATTCGCAAAGACAAAAGACTACTCGAAAAATAAATCCCCTGGTTTGTCGACAATTCATCTCTTCGTGTATATGGTCTTGGTCTAATATTCACCCTAGATACTTTAAAGTATTTGACAGTTCATAATTCACAGTATTACGATTCCGGCGAATTTCCTTTAGTCTTCTCAGAATTTACTTCTAACTCCATGTTTCTGCAAACATTTAACCCTTTAAAATTCAGGCAATTTGAAGGTAAATTATAGACTCAGTCAAGCGGCTGCAGCATCTTTCCTGTTTATCGTAGAATCACGGTTCATACCTCTATTTTTCACAACAGAGCAACCTTTCAAATGATACCATCCACACTTCCCTATCATGTACCTGAGGTCCCTCTGGACCCCACTCCGTGTTAACGCAGATACCTGAAAAAAATCCAATAAATGCTACTCGGTGGACTGAATGTTTGTGCAAAATTTCAATCTTCAAGATGCAAAAGTAAGCCCGCTATAAAAAATTGGCCTAGCCCCCCCCAAAAAAAAATCAGGATCTCAGGTAAAAAAAAAAAAAAAAAATCCCGCGACATCTATCCGAGAAACATGGTTCGTCCATCATCCTCTTTAGAATAGAAAAGCCTTTCAAACGACACTATTTACATGTCTCCATCGTGTATCTGAGGCGTAAAAATCGCGAAAAATATTTTTTTTGGTTAAAAAAATTAACTTTTTGCCCCTGTCGACCCCACCTGTGTTAAAAGCTGAGATCTCAAAAAAAAAAAAAAATTAAAAAAATGAAATACTAATCGGTGTACTGAATATACTAATCGTTGTACAAAATGTCAATCTTCTAGATGCAAAAGTAAGCCCACTAAAAATAAATATTTTTTAAAGTTATGACGTCATCACCCTCTATGTCTCGACGCAGAAAAGCATGAAACCATACGTAATGTGTTCTACAATGCCTCTAGATTTGAAACAGACAAAAAAGTAAAGAGTGTTATTGTTTTAATCGAATAATGAAAACACTACTTTAGTACCTAAAAATAGATATTAGAACGCCAAAGGGTTAATAACACACGCATTTCTTTATATTCTCTTATCCTCCCTATCAGATTTACATCAGCACACCCCAATGATCTGGAGAATACCATTACCGTGGTTGCTGTCTCATTTTCCTTATTTCCACACTCCAGAATAAAGTTGAATTAATAATGACAATGTATCTTGTTTCAGGCTATTCTGGACGTGAAAGCTCGTGGACGAGTAATTTCCTACTCGGATTCATGTAAACACATAGCTCCGTCGTGAGTTAACTGTTATCGTACGCGCATGTATGTATTTATACAGGAGAAACAGGTAGCATTGCACCTGAAAGTACTGTACCAAAAGCGTGCTATGCAAGATACGAATGCATGAAGAAAGAAAAAAAAAAAAAAAAAGGTGAAAAAGGTTTTAGATGACGGACGGTATTAAAAATTCCTACGTGGAGATGTGGCTACAGAAGACCATGGCGCACAGAGACGACTTAGTTTGCAGCAAGTGACCTGACAACGGCAGGCTACCCTCATATACACGTACGTCCCATATGCAATGTTTTCAGCATGTAGAAACTGCGCCATGACCGGCGATTCATAGTGCAAGAGTATGCGGAGTGAGAACGAGGAACATATGTTAGAACATGGCAGTGATTATGTATCATAATGCCATAAAGTCATCGGGGTTATTTCAGCAACAGCAGCGGAGAAAATCGACGCCACATACCGGTATATTGTATATACATTGTAAGTTATAAAGAATAATATAATCGGAACAATGAATTATTCAAAGCTTAAGTGTAAGTGAACACAGCGGCGAAAGCAACAAAGTTTGGAACACTACCAAATTTCCTGTCCTCATGGAAAGAAGACATTTCTGGATAGGGAGGTGACAAGAGATTACAAGTTGGTAACTTCCTACAACATTAACCCTGGATTACAAACCTTATTTTGTATCTGCGTGGTTACAAACCATTCGTAAATATTACGAATCAATTTTAGTCTCTTATTTCTACCTATATTATCTTTTAAATCTGAAAATGGTTTTTTTTACAGAATTATATCAACAATATTGGATGCCTTTGGAATACTTTATTGAACAAGTACATATAAAAAGTTATGTAAGTTGCTAGTTGTATACTTGAATTGCAAGTATGACGTCATGAAGAAATAGTTACATTTATGCGGGTAAATTGTTTTATAGATATTACAATAACAGATAACCAAAGTAATAGGACCAAGGAAACTAAAAAACATAGCACTTTGCGTATAAACTTTGGAAAAACTAATTAGGTGCAAACTTGAAAATTCTCATTCCAAACTTTTATTTCTTCTCGTCACTCACCACGCAGCACACAACTATATTTTCAGCACAAATCACCTTCCTCCAGTGCTTACACAAGTGTGTTGTCATTCTCCTTTTCACTGACGGTCAGTAAAAGCAAGTTTCTTATTCTTTGTGGCGGGTTTGCCATAGGGTTAGTGATCGGGGAAGTGTTTCATTAGCAGTGTGTCTACAGTCTTCATCACAATATATATCATCCAACAACCGTATTTGATTATTTTCATGTTTTTCCTCACTGTCACCCACAGTTTCTCCACAAACGAAGACAACAAATAGTTGCAATACTATGACAACTCTGTACTGTTTATAGTCCATAAAACACTCATTTAATGTTAAAAACAAGCAAGTAGATTTGTCAAAATTTGTAAAAAACTGTTACAAAACTTTCGTAGAAAAATACGACTAAACCTTCGAAACATGCATGATAAAACCCACTGACACGGCTGTAAAACAAACTAGCCTCTGCTGTAAGATCTAGGAAGGTACTGGGGAGGAGGGCGGCTGTGCATTCGCGGTTCAGCGAATTCAACAGTTTTGGACAATCTGTTTCGTAAAATTTACAAATGGTTTGTAATTCAGGGTTAAACGCAAACTATTGGATGCCGAAAACCAGGCAGGTCTATAGTTGGAACGGTTACCAGTGATATTGCTGAATACACGTTCTGCTGTCAATCGTAAGAGCGTGCTCATCCATGAGAGCAATGCTACCAGCACTCTCCATTAAGGATCTGCTAAATGAGCGGAAATAGAAACAATGCGCCATACTCAGTATTAGCATCGCATCAACAAATTATAGGGCTTCACAGTCTACAAAACCACTCTGATGGGAAGACATGCTAGATATGTGCTGCACAGAGTTCGTTCTCTGACTTCTAGCGACAGGGGATTTTACAGTTGGTTGATGGGAAACAGACAGCTGTAGGAAGACGATGCCTAACGATTATAACCTTTCCCTTTTTTAGTTTAACGTTCCACAATTACAATCTAGGTTAATGGAGACAGTGGGAGGAAATGGGAGAACCGAGAAAACCCCACACGATAAGTGCATCACAAAGCTCACTTAGCGATAGCCGGGGTTTAACCAACGACTCCCAGCACCATAATCGAGCGCTATTACCGACTACGCAACCAGTTTGTCTAATTGTAATATCTGAGATATCAAAAAGTTGATACAAGTTCTTTTTAGAAGAAAGTATTTCATCCATTTACATTATCACCTTCAAAATAGTAACCTTGCATACCAATACAGGATCTAAGCGTTTCTGCTAATGCTGGAATGTGTCCTGGAAGTATTTTCAAAGAGTGTCAAGCACCTTCTGTGATTCGCGCTGGATCCTCGCAATGGTGTCCAAACCGCGACCTTTTGGCTACATCCTCAGCTTCGGAAAGATGAAGTCTGTTAAGAGGCAAATCTGATGATCAGGATGGGTGCAGAAGTGCGATCTTTTTTCTGGTGAGAAACTCACGTGTGGGGAGAGCACGGTGATAGGATGCTGTCATCGTGGAGCAGCCAACTTTTCGCGCGCCACAGATCTGGTAGTTTCCGCGGAATATCCTCCCGTCAGACGCCTTAAAACATGGCAGAAGAATTGACAATCTGGACCCTGGGACGAATTCGTGACGCACAATGTCGCGAATGTTGAAAAAGACTAAGCATGCATTTCATCGAGCTGCGGAATTAACCTTCCTCGGTCGTGGTGATGGGCTCTTCCGATGAAGACTTGCTTTGTCTCAGGGTCGTACCCGTACATCCAAGCCCGATGAATGTCCTGATCTACCGTCGTCTTCCAGTGATGTTCTTACGTTCTTGAAGTGCGTGTGCCACTCAAAACTCCTCGAACGGCTCACTGCAGCACTGCCGTATACTTGCCGACTCACGTCAAGCGTCTCTCGTGTATTCGCTCAGTTACACACAATTATGTTCGCCCATTCTTTTAACTTGCAGTCCATGATGAAATCGCATACGTGGTAACACGTGGTCCGAATAGCACTAGCTGCACAGCTCCCGATGTACAGACTGCCTCGCACTTACGAAGGACGGTGCTAGCTGTGTTGTGTGCGCAGCCTTGCGCGTTACAGAATTAGTCTCCAAACTTTGATACTACCTCGTACATCTTGTACATGAAACATGTCAATGCGTCAGGTTAAGACAACAGTAGAGTTACTAATACGTAACTCATTTGAACCTGTTCGAAACCATAATCAAATAAAACAATAGATCCGAGAAAATTAAAACTAAAAACACGACCACGAGGTTCGCCCCAACTAGCAGGGATAAAATAGCATAAAGGATAATAGACCATGAAGAAATTCCATAAAATAAGGTGAATCGAATAATAAAGTAAAACTAGTAATAGGGAAAATACGAGTAAATACAAAATCTGGATGTGCAAAAAAAATCTCAGGAGTCAAAAAAGAAAATGTGGGTCATCAAATAGTAATCTCAAATCGAGCAGGATGTCAACAGTAAGCCGAGTCAAAGCGGGGCAATAGACAAGATGGATTTTTTTGTAAGCCACAAAAAGCACATTTCGGAAATATAACTTGTAAAAGATAAGCATGCGCGAGATGGCTATTGTAACCGCTCAGGTGTCAAGTCGCTGTTCGGACTGCCATTTATTTATAACCAATTCGTGTTTTGATCGCTGTTCGTGGTTCGCTGTCCTACCAATAAGTATTCTGTTGAGACCTGAACTTACTTGGATAGGACGATGAAGGACCTCTCCAAGAAGGGGCTACAATTTGTTTCCAAATCGCTCGTCGGTCTCAATGATGAGATGAGATGAGCATTAGGCGCCGAAGGTTCGGATATCTCTTCTCGAAAACCTCACGCACGATCAGACTGTCATCCAGACCATAACGCACACAATCATCATTCACACACACAACGAAAACACTGTATTAAATAACCATACTTATTTATTAGAATATTATTACATAAAAATAACAGGAATGAATACAACACTTAACAGAATATGTATAATAATCTTCATTACTAAAATCACACTTTGCCTTTTTAATGCACTGTAGCCCCCTATCACTTTTATATAGGGGTCAGTCCATGACAATTCATCCAGGTCATGAAACCCATAGTCTCAGAATGGCATGAGGATTTTTTTGTTTACTTGCCATCCTTATTGATCACACCAAATTTTAATTTGATATCTTATATACTTTTTTAGTTAAATTTTTTTTTAGTTTGGTAAAATATACGTTTTTGTTGTTGCCGAGGGTTAAAGAGATTACGACATTGATATACTATGTAAAATTTGAAAAGTGAAAAGAGAAAGATCCCGGTGGTGATTGCTTGTAGCGCCAGGTTTTGTAATAATAAAAAGAAAAAAATTGAGATGGCGGGTTTTGGGTTTATATTCCGTCTGTCCCTATTTATTCCCTGTGCACCACCGTTAAAGTCTCCGTTCCTCGAACTAAAATGGTTTGTGACTCGATAAGGATTGATCTCACGGTTAGGAAATCCTATCTCCCCGCGGTGTCCCAGGGCTTTAGGGAAACAAGATCCCTCTAAAACCGTGTAAGCAAATGAAACTTGATATTATTTGCATACGTATCCTGAATTCACGTGCTGCAACGCTGAAAGAGAATTTTGCTCTAATGTTTGGTTTGTGTGGACGAATTAGACTGACTTTCACATTCCAAGTGGACTGAATAATAATGGTA